>NC_060119.1:511586587-512309087 GCF_021461395.2 Schistocerca americana
AACGCTAGCAGCAGTAAATCTAAATTGGCAAAGCAATTGCAATATTACAACTAATATAAGGCACTGTACAGCAAACAAGAAAAATAAATCAGTAGTAAAACTGGCTTAACAGAGTAATACAAAGTGAAATTCAGTAGCACTATGCCTGGCAAACAGCAGCAGCAAATGTAGTAACTTATATCTGAACATGACAAACCCACAAGCAGAAAAATAGTACACTAAAGACAACAATGCAGATAAGGGAAATGTCTATTCACATCTTAATATCTATGTCATTAAAGTGGTCACCACAACAAGTTAATCTACCGAAAAAAATTACCAAGTAGTTGAAAAGAAAATTCTGTATGCAATTCCTGTGAAGGGAAATGTCTTTTTGTGCTCCTTCGTTTTTTTTTAAGTACATCATAAAGTTATTATCTACTGCATCTGTAGGCATAAAATATTTATATTAGTACATCTATAAAATTTTATTTTAACCAATGCTGCAGTGCAGCTAGAAACTAGATATTAAACAAAATAGACAAAGCAAGGCGTGAAACGTCATTCACTAGCCATATAGCATTTCATAATGCAGTAAACAATCTTTCAACTAGTAAGACAACAGACGTGAAATGTTTCTCATCATTTCATTTCAGTAAATATCATAAATTAAGAACTCTACAGTGGAATCATGTTTTCAAGTTTGAGCTTGTCGTATTTGCGATGCTTTCTACAAAGAACCGTCAATATCGAGGTTAATGGCCTCTTTTTTCTCCACCTAATGGCTTTTTCTCCAGGCGACGCACAGCTGGGCGTCCACGATGCATTACGTGAAGGTCACTTAACTTTCTTACCGAAATATTTACGACAGCAGTGACAGTCTCATATAAAATAAAAATTTCACAGGTCGAGAATTTGCGTTACGAATGTGTAGAAACAAAATCCTATAAATATAACAGCGTCCAAAAAATTTTCGTCGGCATTGTAATACATTCACGCATTTACGCACATTTCATAACTCTTAAAGTACGATTCTTGGTTTCCAACATCCTTTTTCACAAGTCATAGTCCCTAACTTCTATTCATTATTCATATACATATAAACACGTAATCGCATTCCTCATATGTGGTAGCATCAGCTTATTGATCATAAACATACCTCAACAGCATAATACACATCGTCATCATAAGAATAACATCATAACACCTCAGTCAAATCTCAAAAACGTCGTAGCTTTCTGCAATAATTTCAAAACCTAAAAAAAATTCTCTGCTCATTTCAATAGTGTCATCTACCCCAAACGTACTTTAAAAATCGTGATCTCATACCAAATACATCATTCAAAGCTCTCATAGTATCACAGTGGTTCCGAAAAAATATGAACAGTTCGCAAAGTACAGTTAAAATACAATTTCATAAGTGTGAAGTTATCCAACTGTGTAATTGCGTAAACATCTGTCACTGACGTAGTAAAATAAATGTTTGTCTCTCTCAGTTAGATGATCAGATAGCTGTGTAATTTATGTGTTAGAGAAATATGGTACCGATGTGTAAAGTTGTATAAGCAAATACCATATTAGCTAGGGCTCCTTGTGCTTACCAAACACATGGTACACAAAGTAAGCGTGTACCCCCTGAGGATAAATGTAATTATAGCCTGAAGTGTTACAGATTACCGCAATGGAATGAAATGTATCACAGAAAACTTTCTTTGTAATTCAAAAATCTTTAAAAATAAATATTTTAAGTACAAGATTAATCACTCAAATGCGTGTCCTGTAGCGCTAAATTGTGCGTCTTGTTGTAACATAATCTCTGTCATTACTTAAGGGTAAAAAATGTGCGAAGTGTCGTAATTATCGTCGTCCGTAAGCAAAGTTCTGTGGAAGTCAATGTACTTACCTCGTAATAAACAAAAGCGAAATGCTATGCGTATAGATATCGTAGTTATTACGTACATTACCGTGATCAAGAAAGTACTATACTGTAATGTATTGTTGCGCTTCGAAAAAGGCTGTGTCATTGTAGCTATACCACAAAAGTTACTAGTAAAACATGTTTTACTTTCCAGAAGAATTCAGAAAAACTGTGCAGATATAAAACAGATACACCGCAAAAGCAACAATGTAAATTGTGTCACACATTAGTAGCGTCGTGATATAATCGTGTAGCTGTCAAATAAATCAAATACTAAGTCATCTTTAATCTCACAGAAAGTACTTCAAATAAAGAATGTCTTTTCAAGTAAACCAAAATGTTGCGTTAAAATCTCATTAGCAGTACCGGTACATGTTCTAAGTATGTGAGCCTTATAGTCGTTACATAATCGTGCAACTAACAAGCAAGAATGTACACTCATTATAACACTGTGTCGACTGTTCACTATGACAATGCACTCGTAAATACTGTCTAAATATGTTCCCTAGGTTCTAGACTGGACAGTTAACTGCAAAACATTGTTGCATGTTAACAGTTTCTCAGTGTGAAAAATTGTACCAGTAGCGTGAAGTGAAAAATTTTATAGCAAAGACTAAGTTAAGAAGCAGATTATCTTTCAATGAACGGTTTTACATCTGAAATGCGGTGCAATTTTTTACCCTTTCTAGAGCGCAGACTTTCAACTCCAACGCAATTATCATGCGGTATACGTCAGTAACGAATGCTAAAATTTTTCTCAGGGTTAGCGTCTATGTTATTTTTCTCTGAGCCAGCCGGCGCACGTGGCTGCCTGCGGTGCGAGTCATTGTCTGCTATCTCTTTGTTGACATGCGTCGTTATTGGGATTAGGAGACCTAACTTCTACAAATTCGCCTTGCCGAAAGGGCCCAGCCCTGTTTGAATCCCGCCAGTTCTGATGAAGTTCAGGTCTGTCGTTATGATTATATCGTCTGTTGTCATGTCGGTAGTTCCTGTAGTTTCTTTCTTGCCAGTTAAGTGGTGGAGAATTTCTCCCTGAATTATCACTGCACGGTGGACCGTTGTGTCTGAAGTTATTCTGTCTCCCGTGATAATAATAGCTCTGGTTGCCATATTGTCTGTTTTTATGATTGTCTCTGTCATATTCATTACTATGGAAATGCGATCTTTCTCTGTAACTATTACTCTACCAGTGGTAGTCATATGGGCGGTGTCTGTTTTGTTCACGATTTGCGTTGTAAGAATAGCCTTGTCGTGTCCAGTTATTATTTCTTTCATCGCGGAATAGTGACGGATAAGACCAGTAATTGTTGTGTTCCTGTTTTCGCGTCCCGCGATATTCAGTGTCAATTTCCAATTCTTGTAACAGTCCCTGAAAAGCTACAATGTAGTCTTTGCAACGTCCTGCCAACATAATATGTCGTAAATGTTCAGGAAATTTGATTAAGCAAATGCGGATGAGTTCTGATGGGCTGCATGGGTTTGACAGGTACTGATTCTTGTGCAACATGTCTGCAAAATATTTGACAAGACTAGAAAATTCAGATTTTTCGAAATGTTTCATCATTATGATGCTATGTTTTACTCGGTCTTGAGTAACTTGAGACCAATATGCTGAGAGGAAGGCATGATAAAATTCTCCTTCACTGTGACAATCGTGAATGACCGATCGCATTCTTACAGCTGGTTCATTCTCTAAATAGCCACACATAAATTCTAATCCGTGCTCTAGTGGCCAGTTGGGAGGAAAACAATAAGAGAATTGATGAAGCCACGCTTGTGGATGAATGTTGTTGCCGGAATTCTTAAATGTTTTGAATTACGTGTAGTAATGAACAGCGTATAGTCAAAATCATCGTGTCGGCGAGTCGCATATCTGTCATTGTTACGTCGTGTCGGCGGTTCCATCTCAAAATTCGGTGCACCTTGCCAATGTCTTTCATAATTTCCGAAATGCCCTGTGTTATTATGTTGCGGCTTTTCCGTATTTCTAAATCCCTCTTCCCGTGTTGGAGCGCGAGTGTCCTCTGAAATATATAATTTTTGTATTACTAGTGCCAACTGATCTTGTACATCCCGGATTTCTCTTTTGTGTTGCGTATTAATTTGATTCTGATTTTGTTTAAATTTCTTAATTTGTTCATACTCTTCTGTGTCAGTGATGGCTACAGGTCTTGTGTCATTCAGATCATCATCTACCTTTGTAGATAAATTAGTGAACTGATCCGAAAGTTCGGCTACTTTCTCCGATAGTGAACTTATTTCCTCAGTGTGTTTTTCTGAACCAAGTTTCAGAGTGTCCATTTGTGTTGAAATCGTATCTACTGTGTCCTTTAAGTTTTCCTGACTTTTTGCAAGTTGCGTAACCGAATCGGTAGATGCAACTGAGTCAATTTTAGCTTGCAAGGTGTCGTGATTTTCATGAACAACAGTTTGCAGTTCCTTTATGGCTGCTTCGTGATTCTGTAATGTATTTTCATGACGCGAAAAAATAGGTTGGAAATGCTCACAAATTTGTGTTTTTACGTCATTACAGACTTTTTGACATTTCGATTCGATTTTATGTAACTCAGTAGTTAAATCTTCACGTGTTTGTTCAAGTGTGGTGTCTAACTTTTGAAGATTTTGTTCCATTGTGTCTAACTGTTGCTGTGTTTGTCACTGGCGTTGTTCCATTGTGTCTAACTTTTGAAGATTTTGTTCCATTGTGTCTAACTGTTGCTGTGTTTGTCTCTGATTTTGTTTCATTTGTTGCATTAATTGCAATAATAATGTATTAGTGTCTGTGATCTGCTCCTCTATGCTTTTGCTTTTCGGCAGTGCATTTGCACCGGCAGCATTCACATTTTGACGAGCAGAAAACGTGTCTTGACTTATTTGAGAAAACGGTGAAGACGCAAAACCTGAATCTACAGTATTTGCAAGATTGTGTCCTGTCTTTTCGGATTCCTGAGCGCTACGTGGCGGTGGCGTTACCAATATAAGAACCTAAACAGCCTACTTACAATAGGACCGATAATTTATAGCTAGTGGTTGTCAGTTGCAATGCTGATCTCACAGGGACACTGTGAGGCCGATCTTCAATGTTTTCGTATCTCGCGTTTGACTGACCAAATAACGCTGTTTTGTGCGGCAATTTGGTGGCAATTTTCCTGTGCTGACTACCTTTCTTCACTAAAGTGACAACACGCGCGCAGTACAACTCGGGATACGCTTGAAGACTGAACAGTGAAAAACATTCATGTTCTCTTCACAGTTAGAAACATAGAGCGTGTTCTCACGTCTTGTCATGTGAGGGTACGTAATGCACCCAAGAACATTATCGTGGCCGGCCGGTGTGGCCGAGCGGTTCTAGGCGCTTCAGTCTGGAACCGCGCGACCACTACGGTCGCAGGTTCGAATCCTACCTCGGGCATGGATGTGTGTGATGTCCTTAGGTTAGTTAGGTTTAAGTACTTCTAAGCTGTAGGGGACTGATGACCTCATATGTTAAGTCCCATAGTGCTCAGAGCCATTTGAACATTATCGTGCATGATCGTTTTATGTGGTTCGGGTGTTACGGTATAGGGAGGCATAATATTGCTTGGGTGTACTGACCTCTAAATCTCTTAACGAGGTACACTCAACGGTCAACGTCAGTGTGGCACTGTACTCCTTCCATATGTACGTATTTTCAGGGTTGCTTTCGACCCTGGCTTCATATTTTGTGGATGACAATGCATCGAACAGCGCAGTGAAGGAGCTCTGGGAACGAGAGGATATTCAGAGTATGGACTGTCCTGCTTGTTCCCACGCTTAAATCCCATCGACGACATATGCGATGAGTTGGGAAGACGTATTTCATCATGTCCATATGCACCAACGACCGTCCAGCAGTTGTCCGCCTTACCACCAGAACTTGTTACCAACCTTGATGCCAGGATGGGCACGTTGCAGAGTATGCATTGCTGTCCACGGTGATCGCATACTCTGTTAAGAACCACATACTGCCTTTTGTGGTGCCCATGCGGCTGTCAAAAATCGCGGTGGTCTCAATGTAATTATTGTCTTTGAATAAAAGTATCATTTCTGTTCGTCTCTTACATGCATGTCTGAAAGAACAGACTCTATTGATCCACAGGTGTAGGAAATACTTTGAAATTAGCTCGATAATTGCGAATTTTTTGACAGCAGCTGTATTAGGTACATATGAAAATCTGTGCCGGACTGGGACTCAAATCCCGATTTCCTGCTTATCGCGAGCGGTCACCTTAACCACTTGGGCTATCCATGCACACTTCCTGGACCGACGCATGGGAATGCGTGACTGAGACCTGCAGTGGTACCTGGCCTCCAACGCACTCTTTTATAAATTTGACCACCTGTCACACAGATCCATGTTCCATTAGACGTATTCCCTTGTCCACCTTATTTTTTCACCACGGTGCTGGTGGGTTAGCTCTTTTTTCTTAATGGCCACCTACAGCTACAACTGATTGTGTTTGGACAGTTGTGTACATTCCGGGTCGACACAGTTCTCTCTCTAGTCTCAAAATTAATCTTCCAACATTCCAAAATGGGTGTTATTTTTAGTGTGTCGCGACGTCAGCAATGCAACTACGCTGAAACCTAGGATCGACAACTGTAACGACAAAAGGATGTAGACAGTGTGACATGTGGAAGTTTGGGTCTGCGCGAGGAGCGGGCGCGAAATGCTAAATTGGTTGAGGCCACCCCTCGAGATAAGCGGGATATCTGGGTTGGAGTCCCGACCCGGCATATATTTTCGTATGTCACTGTTTGGTAGTAGATCGATACCTAATACAGCTTCTGGCAAGGAATTTGCACTGTCAGTAAATTCATTTCGAAGTCTGCTCGCCTCACTGTGTATTTCTTGCAGTTACCTTCTATATTATACTGAAGCAGTTCTCCCTACGTGGTCTAAGTTTCATCAACCCATGTTATTTGGCAATGATACATCATGCGAAAGTTACCTTCGTCCTGAAATTTTGCACGGCAAGGTATGTTCAACTAATAAAAACTAATAAGAAGACTGCAGGCGACCAGAATTTCGAAGTGTCAAATAAGGAAGGTAATAGATATGTTCTCTTGGGGAAGCATCCCACAATTTGCCTTTAGTTATTTGAAAGAAAAAGACGGAAAACGCATATCAGGAATCAATTCTGACTCATAATTGCAAAGGACAATTTTTCTGGCATTTCATTCATGTTAGTAAATTACGTCAAGAACACTCACTTTTGTATGAATCTTGAGTGAAAGCGCAAAGAACGGAAGTGTTTCTTCAATAGGGAACCCTGAAGTTGGGATTGAAACCATACGGTATGTCAGTTGTAGCCTCAGTTACGGCTACCTACTGAAAATATATTCGGTAGAATAAGTTATACTTTTATGACAATATGCAAGAATATAACCCTGCCACTATTCCTCACATAAGGATCTATTCTCTGTCCTGCAGTCACCAAATGTTTCAAGCTGTTCTGAGAGCAAGAGCAAGCTCCCAGCAACTACTTTCACAAGAGAGCAGGATGTATTGCGATGTCAGTATAAAACTTTTCAGTTTATTAGTACCTTAATTTAGCATCATTAGCTTCAGATGAAGTTTACATTTTCTATACAACGCTCTGTCCAATATGGGGACTGAATTCGTAATATACTTCAGTTTTCTTCTAATACAAATTGGTCCTTTACGGCTTTACGGCAATGATTCACTGTGACAAGTGTCCGCTAATTATCTGATTCCCGGTAGAGCCGTTATGTAATTGTTACAATATATTCCTCACATGAAGTGTGTCGAAGCGGAGATTACATAACTGTTCGCTGCAGTGGGTGGCGAAACGCGAACGGCACTCCTCTGCAGGTATGTCGCATTATATAAGGATGACCGCGACTTAAACAGCAAGCGCTCTTACAACGTTGCAACTCCACCTGTACGGTCACGCAGGACATGTAGTACCTTGTACGCCACGTAGATGATCAAAAGCTTTCCTCATAGGGACAATTTCACAGGCAAGCATGAACAGTGGTATGGGAATGATGTAATCCAATCAGCTACGTATTGGCTGCTATTAGAACACTACCATCCGTATACCTCTAGGCTGTTAGGACATCATTATCTGACATTTATCAGAAGCCTAGTGATATATGTACGTTTGCATTTGTCTGTGTATTATCTTCTTGTTCTGAGAGTGACTAATGGAAGTTTCTAACAGTAATATTTTTTACTGCCATAGCTAATCGGAATTTTGAAGCTCAAGTAATAAACACGCGATTCTTCACATTCAGAAACAGTCAACTCATTTTAAACTCTGTGATGTGTATCTAGCATATACTGTGTGGATCTGTTTCACTGTATTCTAACTGTAGTAGTAATGGTATTCAGGTTGATCCAGTGTTATTTAAACTGTATACCGAAGAATCGACTGAGCAAGAGAACAGAAAATTCTGAACAGGAATAAGCACGAAAGGGAGATGTACACGACATTAAGATTCATAGACGACACAGTTCTTGTCGAAATGAAAGGAGGCTCGTAAGACCTGCTGAATGGAAAACATTACTTACATTAATTTTCCCTTAACCCACGCACTATGATATAATGAAAATGAAGAAGAGTAGTGGAAAGTAGCATTGCGAGTTTCTGTAAATGAAACAAAAGCAGAGAAACGTCAAGGAATTTTTGCTATATAGGACGCAATGCAACACTGCAAGAACCAAAAGCAAATAAGCTATTAGAAGTGTACTGACACTGACAAAGAAAAATTTGTTCAACACCTCCAGTAATAGTATGAAGCACAGAAATGGAGTTTGCGGAGAAGTCTTGGAAAGTGCGCATAAAGGACAAGTAAAACATGGAAGTGAAACGTTGATGATGACATAAAAGAAGAAAAAATTGAATCGCCTGAAACGTTGAATGTTAACTGCACTTTTTAGTTGCTACTTCCAACTTCTAGTGCCGACTTATCACTGAAATGGCAGCTAAACTCTGTAGCATGACAAAAAGTTCACTAAAAGATGTACATAATTCGGTCAACAGATGGCAGGCAGACGTCGTTGAACGTTAAATGCTACTCTTAGTTCAGACTGAAATCGCAGCCAGATTCTGTAAAGTTGATATTGTTATATCTGTGACTACTCAGTCACTGTAATTTGCAACAGATACACTATTTTTGGTCACCCCTAGCAGCGATCACGTTGCAGACGGAATGCACACCCGGTAAGTGTTCATGCATTTCCTCTCTATATTCTAAATCACAGGAAACTGAAGGACAGACCATCACTTATAGCCTTTGGCTTTACGTCCACAGCGTAAGTGCTCCGAATCCTCCAGAGGAATAGAGGGAAATAGGCCCCCGGCCAGGATGGGATCGTCAACGAACATCTTTGTCGGCTTCCGCCCTGAAAGAACGAGAAGAAATTTTGGCACAAGTCAGTAAACATCGCACATGATCCTAAGGCCTTGAAGGGAACTAAGGGCAGAATCGCTTCCGAAATGTTAGGATTAATCAACAAGATCTCTACAGCAAATGAACTAAATGTTACAGAAAAACATACAGCTTCCATAAAAACAGCGTTAACTGCAGTTCGCAGTAAGAATGATGAGCACTTCATTCCGGAAACGGAAACGTGTCAGAAGAGAAATATCATTCCACAAAGCAGAACTTTTTCAACGAAAAAGGAAAGAGGTATCCAGCGCATCGCGTTTGCAAAGCCTGACGCAACAAAGAGACGTAAAATAGCGATGTCTTCGGAGAAAGATGAGAAGGAAACAACTGGTGTTTGGTAACATCACAACACCAAATCGATGATTTAGGTTTGTGAGAAAATGGACTACGGCCAAAATAAAGTTGTGATAAAACACACTGGAACAGCATAAAAACAGCTATAAACAGTATTATGAAGAGTTTTCTGTTTTAGTTTCGTGTTATTTAGAATACAATGAGGAAATCCATCACCGCGCGTGTATTCCGTTTGCTACGTGATCGCTGCTAGGGCTGACCAAGAAATCTTGTATCTATTACAAATCACAGTGATTGAGAAGTCACAGATATAACAATATCAACTTTACAGAATCTTCGTGCGATTTCAGTCACAACAAGGAGTCGCAAGCAGTATTTAACATTTAACGCCGCGTGCCATCTGTTGGCTGAATTTCGTATTTCTTTCTGTGAACTTGAGTCATGCTACCGAGTCTAGCTGCGATTTCAGTGGCAAGTCGCAACTATAAATCGGAAGTAGCAACAAAAAAGCGCAGATAACATTAAACGTCGTATGCCATCTGATGGCCGAAGTTCGTACTACTGTTCTCTGCGACCAAGGAGTTTGCAACACGCTATCGGGTCTATAGCTGCGATTTCTATCAGTCGCAACTAAAAGTCGCAGGTTGCATTTAAAAAGCACAGTTAATATTACATGCCGTGTCCCCCTTCTTGGCCTATGTCCGTACTGCACTTCGTTCTAAGAACGTTTTGTCCCACGATATGGATGTATTACATACTTATGGTCGAAGAAAAAAAAAAACCAACAAGCTAATTTGCTCTTTGAAAAATGTTATACTCGGTTGAGAATTGATGCAGCAAACAAATGAGAATGCCTATTGCATAGCCTGGAAATTTCGTGATGTATTTAAACACACTTATCATCATAAAAGCTAAAACTGCAGGGTAGTTTCCAAAAATATATAAAATAATAAACAAGGGTCAGTTAGTATTTTGATACGTATTACACACATACATCGTACATAAACTACTAAAAATGCGTTCTGGTGTCTACTATGTAACTTTTGCCAAATGTTTAACAACTGCCCTCACAAGACGGATATTTTTTCCGACAGTACAATACACAGTTAAACCTTCGTCTGTATTTTCAAATATTGCATTAATACTCATTCCAATATCAACTTTAAACTGTAAAATCAGTAGGTACTTTCCACTGTTTTCAATTGCACCTTAAACCACGTAACCTTACAGCTTCATCTAGACCTTGAGCTACGTTACAGGTCAGTCTTGTCATCTCAACCAACATTTTAAGGAGGGAGGGATGGACGTATCAATATAACATTATAGAACGGCCTCATCACTAACTACATGGCAGAAAATTTTGGGGTATGGGATTGCTTAAACAAGGTGAGACTAGAATTTTCATTACTCACTGTCAGTGTAGTCATTTATTTATCACCCCTTTCAAATCGCATTGTACCAATACTTATTTTGGACATTTATGTTATCAGTTATGACTCTTTTAAGCTGCGAGTTCTCAAGAGTCGCCTTGAACCTTCATGATTATCTCTTCTAGATGTGGATGGGTATACAGAGCAGCCAGTAATCGAAATGGGAACTGCATCTGGAGAATCACAAGGATTATTAAACTAATATACTGCTACTAGCCTAATTACCAGCAATATACGTAATTCACCTTATAAAACTGCTAATATTTCTCGTAATGAGCTTTTCACACGCTGCAAAAGCAATGTCACTACGTACATTCACAAACTTAGTAACTAACCCACGGTGTAAAGACGTTTTGGCAACTTTTCAGTTCTGCTGTCAATGGAGATTCTCGACATAACGCTATCAATATTTTCACACGCGTTCGATTAATCCAAAGTTAAATCTAGGGGAAGAACACAAATAAAACTTACTTACTACTGACTGTTGAGATGAAATTTTCTTTGTGGGCAAGCGTATCTTCCGTATATCATGGAACGACTGAGGAAGAATCGTTGGAAATATTAATAACATTCGTCCCGAGTTCGAATCTCGGTCCGGCACACAGTTTTAATCTGTCAGGAAGTTTCATAACAGCGCACACTTCCACTGCAGAGTGTCTTTCTAACAGCTCGTCTACTGAAACGTTAATCTTAGGTCGCAGCAAGTAATCGTCTATACAGGCAAGAACACATTTCTTGATTTTATTGACGCAGTTCACTTCTTACTTGCGACTAGTGACAGTGTAACATCTATATTGATAAATCGTATAAAGGGCAGAAATTGCGTAAGGCGCAGAAATAGCAAAAATCTCAGAAGCTGCAGAAATAGCATTGATGGAGTGCGGAGGGTAACAAGTTACGAATTCATTAATTGCGATTCTTAGTTACCGAAAAGTAACATTCACAGAAATCACTGATGCAGGAAAATCGCAGTTTAGCCCATCCCTAATGGCTGCTAAGCTTACAGCTGCGGGCACCTCCATCTGCGCGACTCGCAACACATCGGCTCTTTTCGGTGTGTTCCGGGACTGGAGCTCCAGGACGACGTCTGTCGCTGCGGTAAGTTTTTGAAGGGGGCAAGCCCAGAGGTTCTGCCGATTTGGAAGACCGGAAACTGACAGGACTGCAGTTGAAACTCGATCTTCCGGCTAGTTTGTGAACCAATTTGCTGCGACCACTGAGGTTTTACCTGATAAAATATTCTCGGGCTACCAACAGCGTACAGTGGTTTAAAACCTACGAACTTTCGGCCGAGTTCTCTTCGGCCTTTGTCAAGTGGTGAATGTCGAATGATTGCTACTGCCATCCTCATACAGCCGCGCTGTCTCATTGGCATCACTGGTGCTGGCTCCAGTGCCTTATATAGTAATGTTTTCATTGCGCGCTTGCCAAGTCCACTTCAACCTTCCGAGGGCCGGATTCCAAGCCGTGCTTAGCTGCAGACCGCCGTCTTCATTGAGGGTGTTGTCAGAAATTTTTAACTCGATCGTTTTTTTTAATAACACTGTCCCAGAAACCAGTAGTTTGCGTAATAACAGATGTTGCAATACGGTGTCCGTAAAAGTATGTTCGGCCACCGCTGATTTCTCAGGATACCGTAGGCGAAAACATCTCTCGTGTTCCACACGGCGCTGTTCAATAGTACGTACAGTCTGTCCGATACAGAACTGTCCTCACCCACACGGTATTTTATATAGTCCTGACGTTCTGAGTCCAACATCGTCTTTCACACGCCTCATTAGCTGTCGAATTTTAGCCGGTATCCATTTTATGCTTCTTTAGAAGCCGTATAATCTTTCCTGTTATTGAGCCACAGAATGGAAAGAACGTAAGCTTCTTCGTGCCCTCCTCGGAGGTCTTCTGCTTGTGTTTCTTCGGCCAGATGGCTTGAGAAATCTGGCGGTTGTTGTAGCCATTTTCTTTGAAGACTTTCCATAAGTGGCTCTGTTCCTTCGGAAGGCTTTCAGCGTCTGAAACGGCTTCCGCTCAATGCACCAATGTCCTCAGAGCAGAACTTTTGTGGGGAGGGTGGTGATAGCAGTTAGCATGCGGATATCGGTTTGTGTGAGTGGTTTTCCGATAAACATTGTGGCTGAGACACCCATTTTCTTTCCAGCGGACGAGGACGCCTAGAAAAGGCAAGGCAAAATCTGTTGCTACTTTCATCGTGAACCTGATGTTATCGCGGATGTTGTTTATGTGACTGCATTCGCGTATAAGGTTGTAGCTCTTTCCCGCCTCTGATGACGCATCAGTTTCTGGCGAGCTCGCAGCCGCGGTAGTTTTCCGGGTGATTGCCATTGGAATTTGCTTATCTGATGGCAGTTTTCCAGTCTTTTTGGCAAAGTTTTGTCAACTGTAGGCCTGCACACCTAAAACACTCAGTTCGATGTAATTTTGGTCCGTATGGATCTCTTGCATCGGTGTCACTGCCCAGGACCCTTAGGTTTATGGTAATGCTCTGTTATGAACTTGAAGGGTAGTACACAGTGTATTCGGAAATTCTGTGAGCTTCTGCATTGCTGGCTAAAATAGCCAGGAAATTCCTCCTTGCGCCCCTCTGTCTCTTTCCCTGAAGGAGCAGGTTTCGTGAACTGGTGCACTCCTGTTACATCAAAGCTCTCCTGTGCTTGCGTTTTCTTAATGTCTTGTGGATCCACTTCTATTGGGAGATCTTTGATGATCATCCGTAGAGCTTGCTTAGGCTCCACTATATCAGACTGAAACTCAATCTGTCGTTTCTTTCAGCTTGTCCTTTATCTTATAGATTCTGCCAGTATTTTGGTGATCTCAAGCGACAGGCCTTGTATAACTTCCTGCAAGTCTTTGATTAGCACTGAACTTCCCTGGGTCAGATAGACGATTATCGGTGGTACTCGCTGCTTCTTTTTCCTACTGAATACCTGCACTTCCCTTTCACCTCCCGCTTCCTCGCTTTCCAAGGCAGAAAACGAGTTAGCCGTCGCCGCATTGACAATTACTTCCTGTCCCCTTCCAGTTCTGTACTTGCTGTGTCTTTCACACTATCGTCTGTGACGTATCTCTCACCATCGGAGTCAGCATTTTGGCTACTGTTTGTGATTATCGTACTGTCCTTCTCAGGTTGCGTGTACTCTGGCGAGTACTGAAACGGCATGCGATTGAGGATTCCATCGTTGGGTTGATGAAACCATCCTATCAGTCTGACATTTTGTGGTGCCACCATGTGACACTCTTTGACACTAGGTTCTCACCTCCATACGTCAGGAACCCGCATCAGAGACAGCCCTACACTGCGGCGAATGCAGGTATCCGTGCAGCGCAACAGGCCCTTACTTGCAAATTCCCTACAGCTTTAAGAGGAGCCGTCAGGACGCCCTGCGGTGGCACAAAAAAAAGAAGAAGAAAAAAAAACGGCCTCCAGACTTGCCAGTATACCGGCGATCGACAACATCACGCATGCAAAATATAAATCTGTCGGTTGACAACATGACAACTTTGCTCCAGGACGATCATGAAATGCATCAGTTTCTCCAAGATGCAACAAAAGTCCTGAGGGAGAACCGTAACGTGCAATGCGAGGGCTACACGCTCCGCAAACACACGTACTGTGTACGCCAGTCTTTCTGCGTCCGACTTCCTAAAGGAAATGTCTGTGAATTGTGAAGCAACACAGGGCAGTGCAGTCTGACTTAGTACAGCGCTTGGGGTTTCAAAAAAAAAGACGGCATTTAGGAAGTGTGTCCGCGTGTTTAAGGAAAATGTTTGTGCTTTAACTGCTTAGCGGCTGCTGCGGCGGCTCTGTCTGCATCCACACCCCCCTCACTACGACCGGCCGCTCTCCACGCGGTCCGCGTCCAGCACCTCCTACTCCCTTCCTCTCGTCGACATGTTGCTCCGACCTCTGAGCGCGCTTAGGGATGCGTGCTGCTGTCATCTCTGCTGTTTCCCCACCCTGAAGTCAGTTCGTTGTGGAATGTCTCCTTCCTCTCCTTAATTAGACCAAATGCAGGTTTCCAGACCTTACAGTACGTATCCACTACGATGATTGGTCAGCGGTTCCCTTACTAGAATCTTGATAAATTCTTTAATGACACAGTCCCAGGAGTTAGACGTTTGTCAGAGCCTTAGTACGGTCGTAATCCGTTCCCTGCATTTCCGACAGGAAAAGTTCCGTGACTGCTGACTTGATAGGGTGCTACAGTCTGATATGCCATTGGTGTCCTCAGCAACAATCTTCGACTGTACACACCGTCTGACCTGTGCAGGGCGCCCTACGAGGAATGTTCAATGTTCAGGGATACGAGAGGAACGATCATTCGAAGAAAAAAAATAATAAAAATCTGGCAAACAGGGGTTCTAAACAGCATACCTCAAGAGCTATGACCACATGTTCAGTAGAAGAGATGTGTTTCACTATATCGAAAATGAAGGAGTACTCATAGCTCTTAATGTACGTATTTTAAAGCCCACGTTTACTCTTTGCTTCGAAAGATCGTTCCTGTCATACCCCTGAATTCTGAATATTCCTCCTGCGACACCCTGTCTATCTCTTTCCACACTGGGCAGCAACTGATTTCCGTAGTCTGACGTCTCTGACGCTGCCAGACAGTGCCCTTTTTTTTAGCTGGTGGGTGAAAAACTGTCTTCGCTGGGTGTTTAGGGAGAATTAGTTCTGTCTTTCCGGATACACGCCACAAAATGGAATAAAGGCAATGGCCGCTTCCTCCTCTTCTATTTACGGTGTAGGAAGGTCTCCGAGTTGGCCCATTCCTGTAGCTTTTTTCCTTACTGGAGAGGGTATGAGCCCAACACACCAATGTTTTGAGCATCCCGTTCCCCAGCGCCGGATGGCGGTAGCTATCTGCGTGTAGATACCTAGAGCTACGAGTTTTTTTGCGGCACATGCTGTGGCTCAACGTGTCGTCTGCTCTTCTTTTTACCAGGACGTCCGGAAAGGGGAGCACTCCATCCACTTCGAGTTGTATAGTAAAAATTATGGAACTGAGATTCCTCTCTTCAACGTGTCCATGTGGTGTCGTCTACATGCCGGGAAAAAATGATAGGTCCCATTCGGCTCATTCTAGGGATTCCTCCCCGAAATATTCCACAACATGTTGGCGACAGCTGAAGAAAGTGAATTTCCTATGGCTACTGCTGCTCCTTCAATCTGCTCACAGTAGCCAGCATCGAAGAGAAAGTTAATCGACGTCAAGGCATGTCTAAAATGGCTGGTAGTCTCTACGTTAAATTTACGGCTGATAAGTTCCAAGGATTGTTGTAAAGGGACGCTAATGAAAAGAGAGACAACATCGAAGCCCCTCGAGGATGTCGATATTCTTCATCTTAAAGGTGCTAAGGCGTCCAACAAAATCCACGGAGTTGGGAAAATGTTGCGAACACTTTCGACCTAATGACTGAGCAGTCTAAGTAGGCTGTTTATGTTTTCTTATTGGCAACGTTACGTAGCGCTCTGGCACTGGCTGTGCTGTGTGCAGTCTGTGGCTAGTTTGCATTGTTGTCTGCCATTGTAGTGTTGGGCAGCTGGATGTTAACAGCGCGTAGGGTTGCGCAGTTGGAGGTGAGCCGCCAGCAGTGGTGGATGTGGGGAGAGAGATGGCGGAGTTTTGAAATTTGTAAGACTGGATGTCATGAACTGCTATATATATTATGACTATTAAGGTAAATACATTGTTTGTTCCTTATTAAAATCTTTCATTTGCTAACTATGCCTATCAGTAGTTAGTGCCTTCCGTAGTTTCAATCTTTTATTTAGCTGGCAGTAGTGGCGCTCGCTGTATTGCAGTAGTTCGAGTAACGAAGATTTTTGTGAGGTAAGTGATTTGTGAAAGGTATAGGTTAATGTTAGTCAGGGCCATTGTTTTGTAGGGATTATTGGAAGTCAGATTCCGTTGCACTAAAAAATATTGTGTGTCAGTTTAAGCACAGTCATGTATAAATAGTTCTAAGGGGACGTTTAAGCAGATGTATTTAGCGAGTGAGTAGATCAGAGCTTTAATGTTGTTAACAATGTGGCGTTAAGGCACTCCGTCTTTGTGAACCTTGGGAAGTCCATGAAGTTTCGGTGGAAATGGCGCTCTCTGTGGGAGCTTCTTAACGATTTCGTCTGGCAAGCTGGATGCTTTCAGAGGCACTTCCTCTCCACCCTCTTGGTAGGATCAGTACCGATCTCCCAAAAAAAATCGCTCTGAGCACTGTGCGACTTAACTACTGAGGTCATCAGTCGCATAGAACTTAGAACTAATTAAACCTAACCAACCTAAGGACATCACACACATCCATGCCCGAGGCAGGATTCGAACCTGTGACCGTAGCGGTCGCTCGGCTCCAGACTGTAGCGCCTAGAACCGCACAGCCACTCCGCCCGGCTATCGATCTTCCAGTATGCACTTCCTCCAGTACGCCCCATACCTTCTCAGTGAAATTCTGAAGATGGGTCAAAGTAGCCCTGCCTTTGTCGGCTGGCAAGACCACGATGTGTGGATCTTCTCTTAGATTCCGTATAGCAGTCCTCTCCTGCTAGAGACGATCGGCTTCATAGGTTTTGTTCACATGAGGGCGAGGCAGTTCTCGTGACGTACTTCTTCAGTTGCTGCAGGTGGAAGTTGTGCAACTGCCAGTTCTACTGCGCTAATTATCTTGGACATAGGTGGGGATTTAGGTATGGGTGCGAAATGGAGTCCATTCTTAAGAGCTGAAACGGTGTCCACATTCAGTAGCTTGGCCGTGACATTTATGATGGTCTTGCAGGGAGACTCAGAAAGTTTTCTTCCTGAATTAATTTATTCATTCACTTCAGTCATTATTCTTGTAGCTGCTTTGATGCGGCCCGCCACGACTTCCTCTCTTGTGCCAACCTCTTCACCGCAGAGTAGCACCTGGGCCCTGCATCCTGAATTATGTCTTGAATATAGTCCAATCTTTGTCTTTCTCTATAGTTTTTACTATCTACAGCTCCCTCTAGTACCATGGAAGTTATTCCTGATACCTTAACAAATGATCTATCATCCCGTCCCTTCTTCTTGTCAGTGTTTCCCGTATGTTCCTTTCTTCGTCGGTTCTGTGGAGAACTTCCTCAGTCCTTACCTTAATCCACCTAATTTACCACATTCTCCTATAGCAGTACATCTCAAATGCTTCTCTTCCTTTTTTTCCACAGTTCGTGACTCACTACCACACAGTGCTGTGTTCCAAACTTAGGATCTCAGAAATTTCTAACTGAGGATTATGTTTGTTACCAGTAGACCTCTCTTGGCTAGGAATGCCCTTTTTGTCGGTGCTAATCTGCTTTTTATATCCTCCTTGCTTTGTCAGTCATGGATTATTTTGCTTCCAAGGTAGCAGAATTTCTTAACTTCGTCTCCTTCCCAACTTTTATGTTAAGCTTCTCGCTATCTCATTTTGCTATTTCTCTCTATTGTCTTCTTTCTTCAGTACACTCTGAATCCAGATTGTGTATTCATTAGACTATTCATTCCATACAGCAGATCTTGTAAATCTTCTTCTCATTCTCTTAGTGTAACAGTGTCATAATCGAATCGTATGACTCATATTCTCTCACCCTAAATTTTAAACCCACTCATAAACTTTTCTTTTGTTCCCGTCTTGCTAATTCGATGTATAGATTGAACAGCAGGGGCGAAAGAGTGCACACACGTCTTACATAGTTCTTGAGGCAGCTGGCTCCTCACTTTCCTGTCACAGTCTATTAAAGAGGTACATATTCGCCTTTTTCATGCTCCGATGAGAGCATTTTTTCGCTTGTTCCCTTTCTCTCCCTACTGCAGCAGGGCATTGTGCATATGTACGACTAAAACGAATGCTATAGGTCAGTAAAGTTCTGACATATTTTTTATATATTCCGTCAAATTTATATATTCTGACACATGTAAACAGTTCGTACTCTTAATATAAGGTTAACAAAAAAAATGGTTCAGATGGCTCTAAGCACTACGGGACTTAACATCTACGGTCATCAGTCCCCTAGACTTAGAACTACTTAAACCTAACTAACCTAAGGACATCACACACATCCTTGCCCGAGGCAGGATTCGAACCTGCGACCGTAGCAGTCGCGCGGTTCCAGACTGAAGCGCCTAGAACCGCTCGGCCACACAAAAACAATTGCTTTACGTTTTTTCTGGATACTTTGCTCGTCGATCGTAATTTAACGTAAACGGCCGCCTTATGACTTCTATCTTAAAAGAGTAAAAATGTTACTGGAAATATTTTACTGAATTTGCAGTCGTTCCAGTCGAACCGTTGCGCGATCGATAGCTCGCGCCACGTCTCCTGCAACATCATCTTAGGTGTGAAGGCGCGTTGGACGTTTCCCGCGAGTGGCACTACAGGGAGTGAAGCAGCACGGGCAGCTCAGGTCGGCGGGGCAACGAACTGGCTGTTTGTTCTACCGTCCGAGTAACTTCCAAGTTTGTCTGGCTGACCATCTTCCGAACACGAAGGACATGCACCAGAAACGGGAAAGGACATACCGGGTGATCAAAAAGTCAGTATAAATTTGAAAACTGAATAAATCACGGAATAATGTAGATAGAGAGATACAAATTGACACACATGCTTGGAATGACATGGGGTTTTATTAAAACAAAAAACAAAAAAAAAACAAAAAAAATACAAAAGCTCAAAAAAAGTCCGACAGATGGCGCTTCATCTGATCAGAATAGCAATAATTAGCATAACAGAGTAAGACAAAGCAAAGATGATGTTCTTTACAGGAAATGCCCAATATGTCCACCATCATTCCTCAACAATAGCTGTAGTCGAGGAATAATGTTGTGAACAACACTGTAAAGCATGTCCGGAGTTATGGTGAGGTATTGGCGTCGGATGTTGTCTTTCAGCATCCCTAGAGATGTCGGTCGATCACGATACACTTCCGACTTCAGGTAACCCCAAAGCCAATAATCGCACGGACTGAGGTCTGGGGACCTGGGGGGCCAAGCATGACGAAAGTGGCGGCTGAGCACATGATCACCACCAAACTTCGCGCCAAGAGGTCTTTCACGCGTCTAGCAATACTTTGTATTTTTTTTTGTTCTAATAATTCCCCATGTCATTCCAAGCATGTGTGTCAATTTTTACCTCTCTATATACATTATTCCGCGGTTTATTAAGTTTTCAAATTTATACTGACTTTTTGATCACCCGGTATTATTCCTTGTTCGACCAGATATGGAGGAGAGCGGTGAGTCTCGTCATCCATACATCTGGTGGCTCCGTTTTCCTTGTTTGTCACCGCACATTGACTACGGATGCTCGGTGAGTTTTAGTTCGTTGCTTCGTGCAGACACCACGTGGAATTCGTAAAGAGTGACCTTGCTCCCCGCTGTGAGCGTGATAATTGTGACTCGTTCGCTTACTGCGAGTGTTTTTTGTGTGTCTTACGGCTTCTATAACGGACTGTTGTGGTTCCCTGTTAATGTGTGTGGCCAGGCAATCGTGCGAAAACATAACAGCCTCAATTTGGTATTTGTCATGGAGTTGTGATTTGATTCTATGTATTAAATTATTGGATTTTTGTAACTTTTTATGTTGAATATGCCATTATTCATGACAATTAAAATCTTTTTGGCTTGGTACGTCGTGCACTAAATCACCAAGCCGCTTGCTTCAGTTATTTGGAGCCCAGAGGCTTGTGCATCTTATGGGGGAAATCTTGTTGCGTGTATTTTGGTGGATTAGTTTTCGAAGCTGAGCTTCTGCTTAATGTGGGTGAGATTCATCAACAAATCGTTTATGCCCTCCCTCCACCCATGTTTTCCGTCTCGCGCGACGGTCAAGTATTTACCGTTTAAGCATCGTGACGTGAGTTGAAGCTGAACTTCGGTTGGCTGTTGAACTTCTTTACAATCAGATCTAACACACTCTCACAATCAGATCTGATATTACATGTTTCATGTACGTAATTACGATAACTTTGAATCTCTGGATCTCGGTAAAGAATAATGATATCGAACAAAGTTTCAAATTTACACGAGAACATCGTCTTTAGAACGTATGGTAAAACTTTCGACGATCTGCCTTGAATGGAAATTATAGGAGTGGCCGTCACGACAATTGGTACTTTTCGTACAAAAAATCAGGGTTTTCTCAGGAACCGCTCATGAATAACTGGTGCTTTCACGAGGGTTGGAACTTTGATAGTGGCAACTATTTATTTACAGCATGTACAAAATAGATACGTGTTTTAAAGCTTTACGGATCTTCAAAGTAGTCACCAGTATTGTGTATAACCCGTTGCCAGCGATGTGAAAGTAGTAGGATACTCTTAGCAGTTGTGTTGACACTTCGAGCGGCGCGGTCTATTGCCCGACGAATTTGTAGCAGTTCTGAAGCGAATACCGTGAAGTGTTTCCTTAAGTTTAGAAATCGAGTTGAACTCACGAGTGCTTAAGTCAGGGGAGTGCAGTAGGTGGTATAGCACTTAGCAACCCCATCAGTCAAACAAATCAGTAACAGCTTGCACTGTACGTGCTTGAGCATTGTCCTGCACAATGATGGTCAGGTCCTGCAGAAAGTGGTCACCACTTCTGTCTCTAAGCTGGTCGTACGTTGTGTTCCAAAAAAATCGACTTGACCTCTCTGCACTGCCTATTTGTTTCATTCCAAAGTAATTTATATCACTGTATTCCTGTCTTTCCGAAAAGATTTTTGTACTTCTTTCTTAGATCAATTGAAGTATTTCTTCTGTTAATCTGGGTTTCCTCACAGTTACCTTCTTAATATCTCTATTTGTCTATCGGACAGCTGTGATGGCTCTTTTAGAGATGTCCACTTCTTTCCTATTGAACTGCCTACTGTGGAATTCCTTATCGCAGTATCCACTTCACGAACTTCAAATGCGTCTCATCCTTCCTCAGTATTTCAGTATTCCCCGTCTTTCCACACCGATTCTTCCAGATGATTCTCCTGAATTTTAATCTGCGTTTTATCATTGCTAAATTGTGACCTGAATTTTCACCTGGTCCTGTGTTCGCTTTCAATTCAATATCTGATTTCTAAATCTCTGTCTGGTCATGATGTAATTCAGATGGAGTCTTCTCGTGCCTCCGGTCCTTTTTCCAAACATCCTTCCCTCTCTTGTGATCCGCTATTAGAAGGTTTAATTTACTGCAGAACTGAATTAGTATTTCTCGTCTCTCATTCCTACTCCCAAACCCATATTATCCTGCTGTCCCTTCCTCTGCTCCTTGCCCTATCACCTCATTCGAATCCCCCATGATTATTTGATTTTCATCTCCATTTACATTGGTGCTGAAGTACCCGTTCAGTACCCTCTTATACACTCTTTCCTTTTCAGATTTCCTATGTTCTCTGCCGCAATCGTACTTCTGACATTCCATGCTCCGACTCGTAGAAGTATATCCTATCGTTGGTTATTCCATATTTTTCTCGTGATTACCTCACCCTTGGCAGCTTCCTCTCAGAGGACCGAATGGGCGACTAATCCGGAATGTTTTACCAACGGAGGGATCATCACTTTTCAATTACAGGCTACGTGTTTTTAATGCGGTGGTTCCTATTGCGTTCTGCATCCTCATACCGTCGTTCATTATTAATTCCTCCTACTATTGGGGACAGCTTCTCTCCCCAAGGGCAAGAGAGTGCCCTGATACTTCTGTTCACTCCACTGGCGTCTTTGACAAGATCATTGGTCGTAAAGCAGCATCAGCAGGCATTCGCTTGATGAAAAATAACATTCTCGAAATTGATCTGCGCAGACTTCCGACCTGAACACCGTGGAACTTCTTTGGGATGAGCTAGAACGTCGAATTTGTTCCAAGACCCACTCGTCCAGCCTCATTACCTTCTCTAGGTTCTGTTCTTGTGGAAGAATTGGCTGCCATTCCTCAGTAGACATGCAGCCACCACTTTGAAAGTGTTACTAGCAGAATTGAGCCCGTCAAAAAGGTGAAGGGTAGACGCAACCCTTTTCGCTGTCCACTAATGGGTGTCCGGTATGTTTGATCAGTGTGTGTACAGCTGAAGCCGTGAGCGCCTGGAAGTGGAGTGAGAATGGCGTATGTTTTCATGTACGGTCAGCCAGTGCGGAAGAAGAAGGATGTCACTGAACTCTACGACCTGTTTTTGGGCAATCTACTACTCGTATGATCAAACAGGTACTGTGATCATCAATGAACAGAAATAATAATGGAGGAAGTTAGCACCAAGTACCTTAATTGCATAATGAAAACTGCAATGACTAGGAAAGAAAGAGTACATAGGTACGTTTTTTTGAGAATGGAGGAAGACCGTTTCGAAAGGAAAGAACAATCATTTGGCATTTTGATATGGATGGTGGAAAAGACGTACTTCGGACTACCGATTTAGCCGTTACTGGCAGTCAAAGCCAAAGTCTGTGTTTTCATTAAACCTCTTTATATATTAATAAATATCATGTTTAGGACGTTCAGTAAATCTTGTTTTCAGTTTAAGGGTACCTTTGCTCCATACACATGATAATTTGTGTAATATAAAAAGGTTAAATGGGCATCTGAATTAATGTTTTGCAGTCGATGTTATCATTCTGGGATATATTTCGGTGACGATCCTTTATATGAATCTAATGTGATTGGTTAAACCGTTTCAGAGACATTTCTCACAGCAACCTAATTTCCTTCTCACATAACGCACTCCAGTGTCTTACAACGTATTGTGCTGTCGTAGGTGATATTGATGAAAACAAAAGGTAAATGAATGGATGTGGAATTAATCGGACCGTCTGCGCCTGGCTGAACATACACACACATGAATTGCGAAGTTGCTTGTTACATTCTATTTGCAGTAATCTCCATACAAGCAAAAACCTGGCACGGAAACGTCTTGCTGTAGTTCAAGGCAAAATAATGGAAATAATTGAATATATGAAATAATGTATGAATAACTCGTCCAGTTCATCTTAAGAGAGGAATTACAAACTGATAATTGTGTTGGATGTAGTTAAGCCTGGATATACTGACAGGTTTCAAATAGATTATATAATGGAAAGACAGAGATTTAGGAACTAGTTTTAAATTGTAAGACATTTCCAGGGACAGATGTGGACTCTGACCACAATCTATTGCTTATCAACTGTAGATTAAAACTGAAGAAACTGCAAAAAAGTGGCAATTTAAGGAGATGGGACCTGGATAAACTGACTAAACCAGAGGTTGTACAGAGTTTCAGGAAGAGCATATGGGAACAATTGACAAGAATGGGGGAAAGAAATACAGTAGAAGAAGAATGGGTAGCTTTGAGGGATGAAGTAGTGAAGGCGGCAGAGGATCAAGTAGGTAAAAAGACGAGGGCTAGTAGATATCCTTGGGTAACAGAAGAAATATTGAATTTAATTGATGAAAGGAGAAAATATAAAAATGCAGTAAATGAAGCAGGAAAAAAGGAATACAAACGTCTCAAAAAATGAGATCGACAGGAAGTGCAAAATGGCTCAGCGGGGATGGCTAGAGGACAAATGTAGGGATGTAGAGGCTTATCTCACTAGGGGTAAGATAGATACTGCCTACAGGAAAATTAAAGAGACCTTTGGAGAAAAGAGAGCCACTTGTATGAATACCAAGAGCTCAGATGGAAACCCAGTTCTAAGCAAAGAAGGGAAAGCAGAAAGGTGGAAGGAGTATATAGAGTGTCTGTACAAGGGCGATGTACTTGAAGACAATATTATGGAAATGGAAGAGGATGTAGATGAAGATGAAATGGGAGATATGATACTGCGTGAAGAGTTTCACAGAGCACTGAAAGACCTAAGACGAAGCAAGGCCCCGGGAGTAGACAACATTCCATTAGAACTACTGACAGCCTTGGGAGAGGCAGTGCTGACAAAACTTACCATCTGGTGAGCAAAATGTATGAGACATGCGAAATACCCTCAGACTTCAAGAAGAATATAATAATTCCAATCCCAAAGAAAGCAGGTTTGACAAATGTGAAAATTACCGAACTATCAGTTTAATACGTCACAGCTGCAAAATACTAACGCGAATTCTTTACAGACGAATGGAAAAACTGGTAGAAGCCGACCTCGGGGAAGATCAGTTTGCTCCCTGCCGCCGTTGGATAAGCAGCTGCAGCAGCAAGTCGTATACTCCTAGCTCACTCATTTGTTACATAGTTTAATTCTTAATTTCTTTGCGTGTTTTTGGTACTTGCATTGTTTGATTCATAAATTTCGGGCGTATTATAGTATTTGAGAGTTGTAGCATCGCGTTTTAGTACCTGTATAGTGTAAATTCGCGTAGTCGTTTGTCTTCTGTTTTTGTTTTGAACGGCCAGTGTCGGTTGGTCACAGTCAGTGTGCTCCCTGCCGCCGTTGGATAAGCAGCTGCAGCAGCAAGTCGTATACTCCTAGCTCACTCATTTGTTACATAGTTTAATTCTTAATTTCTTTGCGTGTTTTTGGTACTTGCATTGTTTAATTCATAAATTTCGGGCGTATTATAGTATTTGAGAGTCGTAGCATCGCGTTTTAGTACCTGTATAGTGTAAATTCGCGTAGTCGTTTGTCTTCTGTTTTTGTTTTGAACGGCCAGTGTCGGTTGGTCACAGTCAGTGTGCTCCCTGCCGCCGTTGGATAAGCAGCTGCAGCAGCAAGTCGTATACTCCTAGCTCACTCATTTGTTACATAGTTTAATTCTTAATTTCTTTGCGTGTTTTTGGTACTTGCAATGTTTAATTCATAAATTTCGGGCGTATTATAGTATTTGAGAGTCGTAGCATCGCGTTTTAGTACCTGAATAGTGTAAATTCGCGTAGTCGTTTGTCTTCTGTTTTTGTTTTGAACGGCCAGTGTCGGTTGGTCACAGTCAGTGTGCTCCCTGCCGCCGTTGGATAAGCAGCTGCAGCAGCAAGTCGTATACTCCTAGCTCACTCATTTGTTACACAGTTTAATTCTTAATTTCTTTGCGTGTTTTTGGTACTTGCAATGTTTAATTCATAAATTTCGGGCGTATTATAGTATTTGAGAGTTGTAGCATCGCGTTTTAGTACCTGAATAGTGTAAATTCGCGTAGTCTCCTTCCGCCGCCGAGCAGTGTCAGCAGTGCGCAAGTAGCAGCATTACTGCATTTACTAGGCAATCTTGTATTTTAATAACCGTTTAAATTTTGTCGATTTGTTTGCGCTCTCTGTAGATTAGTTCAGACGTTCTTTGCAAAACAGTTTTTAGCATGGATAGGGACTGCAACTGCTGTGTTCGGATGCAGGCTGAGTTGGCATCCCTTCGCTCCCAGCTTCAGGCAGTGTTGGCTTCGGTCATACGGCTTGAGGCTGTTGCCAATGGGCATCACTGTGGGGGTCCGGATGGGGGTTTGTCGGGGACGGCCAGCTCGTCCCACGCATCCCCTGATCGGACTAAGACTGTGGTTGCCCGGGGTACTGCCCGCACTGAGGCTGATCTCTCACCTGTGGTAGAGTGGGAGGTCGTCTCAAGGTGTGGCAGGGGGCGAAAGACATTCCGGAGGGCTGAACGGAAAGCCTCTCCAGTTTGTCTGACGAACCGGTTTCAGGCTCTGTCTCAGGCTGATACTGATCTTCGGCCTGACATGGCTGCTTGTCCTGTTCCAGAGGTTGCCCCTCAGTCTGCAAGATCCGGGCAGTCGCAGAGGGTGGGCTTACTGGTAGTTGGGAGCTCCAACGTCAGGCGCGTAATGGGGCCCCTTAGGGAAATGGCAGCAAGAGAGGGGAAGAAAACCAATGTGCACTCCCTGTGCATACCGGGGGGAGTCATTCCAGATGTGGAAAGGGTCCTTCCGGATGCCATGAAGGGTACAGGGTGCACCCATCTGCAGGTGGTCGCTCATGTCGGCACCAATGATGTGTGTCGCTATGGATCAGAGGAAATCCTCTCTGGCTTCCGGCGGCTATCTGATTTGGTGAAGACTGCCAGTCTCGCTAGCGGGATGAAAGCAGAGCTCACCATCTGCAGCATCGTCGACAGGACTGACTGCGGACCTTTGGTACAGAGCCTGTATTAGATACAGGCTCCCAGGTAAATGCTATTTATCTTGACTTCCGGAAGGCGTTCGATACAGTTCCGCACTGTCGCCTGATAAACAAAGTAAGAGCCTACGGAATATCAGACCAGCTGTGTGCCTGGATTGAAGAGTTTTTAGCAAACAGAACACAGCATGTTGTTATCAATGGAGAGACGTCTACAGACGTTAAAGTAACCTCTGGCGTGCCACAGGGGAGTGTTATGGGACCATTGCTTTTCACAACATATATAAATGACCTAGTAGATAGTGTCGGAGGTTCCATGCGTATTTTCGCGGATGATGCTGTAGTATACAGAGAAGTTGCAGCATTAGAAAATTGTAGCGAAATGCAGGAAGATCTGCAGCGGATAGGCACTTGGTGCAGGGAGTGGCAACTGACCCTTAACATAGACAAATGTAATGTATTGCGAATACATAGAAAGAAGGATCCTTTATTGTATGATTATAAGATAGCGGAACAAACACTGGTAGGAGTTACTTCTGTAAAATACCTGGGAGTATGCGTATGGAACGATATGAAGTGGAATGATCATTTAAAATGAATTCTTGGTCAGGCGGGTGCCAGGTTGAGATTCATTGGGAGAGTCCTTAGAAAAAGTAGTCCATCAACAAAGTAGGTAGCTTACATTACACTCGTTCGACCTATACTTGAGTATTGCTCATCAGTGTGGGATCAGTACCAGGTCGGGTTGACAGAGGAGATAGAAAAGATGCAAAGAAGAGCGGCGCGTTTCGTCACAGGGTTGTTTGGTAACCGTGATAGCGTTACGGAGATGTTTAACAAACTCAAGTGGCAGACTCTGCAAGAGAGGCGCTCTGCATCGCGGTGTAGCTTGCTCGCCAGGTTTCGAGAGGGTGCGTTTCTGGATGAGGTATCGAATATATTGCTTCCCCCTACTTATACCTCCCGAGGAGATCACGAATGTAAAATTAGAGAGATTAGAGCGCGCACGGAGGCTTTCAGACAGTCGTTCTTCCCGCGAACCATACGCGACTGGAACAGGAAAGGGAGGTCATGACAGTGGCACGTAAAGTGCCCTCCGCCACACACCGTTGGGTGGCTTGCGGAGTATAAATGTAGATGTAGATGTAGAACTGTTGTAACACGTGAGGCAATACTGACCCTACGGCTTATCTTAGAAGCTAGATTAAGAAAAGGCAAACCTACGTTTCTAGCATTTGTAGACTTAGAGAAAGCTTTTGACAATGATGACTGGAATATTCTCTTTCAAATTCTAAAGGTGGCAGGGGTAAAATACAGGGATCGAAGGGCTGTTTACAATTTGTTCAGAAACCAGACGGCAGTTATGAGTCGAGGGACATGAAAGGGAAGCACTGGTTGGGAAGGGAGTGAGACAGCGTTGTAGCCTCTCCCCCGATGTTATTCAATCTGTATACTGAGCAAGCAGTAAAGGAAACAAAAGAGAAATTCGAAGTAGGTATTAAAATCCATGGAGAAGAAATAAAAATTTTGAGGTTCGCCGACGACATTGTAATTCTGTCAAAGACATCAAAGGACTTGGAACAGCAGTTGAACGGAATGGACAGTGTCTTGAAAGGAGGATATCAGATGAACATCAACAAAAGCAAAACGAGGATAATGAAATGTATTCGAGTTAACTCAGGTGATGCTGAGGAAATTAGATAAGGAAATGAGACACTTAACGTAGTAAAGGAGTTTTGCTGTTTGGGGAGCAAAATAAGTGATGATGGTGGAAGAAGAGAAGATATAAAATGTAGACTGGCAATGGCAAGGAAAGCGTTTCTGAAGAAGATAAATTTGTTAACATCGAGTATAGATTTAAGTGTCAGGAAGTTGCTTCTGAAAGTATTTGTATAGAGAGTAGCCATGTATGGAAGTGAAACATGGACGATAAATAGTTTGGACAAGAAGAGAATAGAATCTTTCGAGGCGTGGTGCTACAGAAGAATGCTGAAGATTAGATGGGTAGATCACATAACTAATGAGGAGGTATTGAATAGAATTGGGGAGAAGAGGAGTTTGTGGCACAACTTGACTAGAAGACGAGATCGTTTGGTAGGAGATTTTCTGAGGCATCAAGAGATGACCAATTCAGTATTGGAGGGCAGCGTGGAGGGTAAAAATCGTAGAGGGAGACCAAGAGATGAATACACTAAGCAGATTCAGAAGGATTTAGGCTGCAGTACGTACTGGGAGATGAAGCAGCTTGCACATGATAGAGTAGCATGGAGAGCTGCATCAAACCAGTCTCAGGACTGAAGACCACAACAACAACATAGTTAATAGCCAAGAGGTCTATGGTGACAAAAGCCCAGGCTGAGTCAGCTCAAGCTATTTGTCACGGAAGCATGGATACTTCGTCCTGCTTGTCGATCGAGGTTCTAGCGGAAGCATCACTAAGAAATCACGATCAAAATAAACTCTTACGTATTAGTATCACCAGCTTCGGAAGCCTCCACAGAATTTCGCCAACTTTCAAATTATTTGGAATGATGAACCTGTGGTTTGGAAAATCACTCTGCCCCTACAAGAAGGCACTTCTCAGTTTAGGGAAGCCCACGGCAGTTTCTGATTGTTGACGAAAATTAGATAAATATCATTCATTCATCAGTTATTTTCATCGACTTTTTAACCCATGATCTGAGTGACCCCGAGACGTATATCATTAGGATCTTACAAGTAATTCGAAATACAGGCTAGATCTTATTTAACTACTCTTTTGTCAGTAGGCTGTACAGGAATGCGGTGGTTGCTTCTGTATGCCTTGTTGTACGTCACAGAAATATCTCTGCTGTAAATTGTAATTAATACTTGTCATTTATCTAATGAGGAATATATCGGGGTCACGTGTCGCTTCTCGGTATTGAAATCTCTGAGTCGTTAGTTCGGGATCATCCTCAAGGCTACGTGTCAAATGTTTAATGGTATCTTTCGTTTAACGAGGATTGCACTTTATTCAGATGGGCAAACGGAAACGCAGTGGTCTGGAATATTCTCCATCTGAGAAACATAACGTCTCCCGCTACTAACTAGCACACGCAATCCATACAGAGTCAATTTCTTGTACCAATTCGGTTCTCTCTTAGTGAAGGCGCTTACAAAATCATTGTACCTGGGGAAGTAGCACACAGCATGAGGCAACGCGGGACGCTTGTCCACAGCGACTCCTTGGGGCAGTGGCTGACCAGTGGGCCATTTCGCAGCCTCCGGGAGTGGCAGCGGCTCGGCTGTCCAGGAAGCGGGCAGCTTTCGCCGCCCCCTCGTGTCGGCCATTACGGACACTTACGAAACTGGGACCTGCCAGCGTGCTTCTATTATGTGCGTGTCGGTCAGATCTGCATCAGTATTGCCTTTACCATCTCTCCGGCTCTTTCTGGCCGCTGTTGCACAAGATCATATTTAGCGAGCAAGGACCAGATCAAAACCGAAACCCACCTGCATAGGCGGAAGCAGTGTCTGCAGATACTGTTGACCATCAAAATCGCAAAATCACGAAAGTGGCTTGCAACGACGAACTACATGCTTGGATACGCAAATGATTAGCATTTCGGCGCAAACATACGAAGTAGTTTGGAGTCTTCGTGCTGTGTACTCGTACATAGTGGTCATAAACAGTCTGGAAAGCTTGTAAGAGTGTTTCAGGGGAGGTTTTGATGGGATATAATTCGAGCGAATCATTTGTCCATCCTGAAAAAAATGGCTCTGAGCACTATGCGACTTAACTTCTCAGGTCATCAGTCGCCTAGAACTTAGAACTAATTAAACCTAACTAACCTAAGGACATCACACACATCCATGCTCGAGGCAGGATTCGAACCTGCGACCGTAGCGGTCGCTCGGTTCCAGACTGTAGCGCCTAGAACCGCACGGCCACTCCGGCCGGCGGATTAACCAGTATCCAATATATTTGACAAAGATAAAATTATACAAAGTAATTTCTGCTCCAGATTCACAGGTTGTGACATAGTCACACTAAGCATTCCAGCGGTCCTGGCTATATTTCTTTTATTATAAATCCTGTCACGGACCGCAAATGTTTATTTATCTGGTTATTAATTAAATTCAAAAATGACCACCTTCACATATGAGTAGATGCTCTGTGCTCGACATATCGTATCATTACATTTGTAGATGGTACAGTTGTGATAATAAGCCATAGAAGCTTCGGCCCGAAGTTACAAATTTTGAGTTCCATCACCAACGTTGCGAAGTACTTGTTGACACTTTGAGGTAACAAATGTCAACATGTATGTCGGGATGGCATACATGGTACTCAGAATTAATTTTGGGACGAAGCTTGTATGGCTAATTATTACGACTGTACCATCTATAGATGTAATGACAAGATATGTATGTCTAGGGTGGAGCATCTACTCGGATGTGAAGATGGTCATAGTTTACTGAATTAATAACGAGGCTGAAAACATCTGCTACCCATGATTGAACTTATAATAAAATAAAAATTTCTTCCCCCTATTAGTAATATACGATACTGAATAGCGGAGAACGACGAAGAACATAAAATACAGACAATAGCGAAGAGGATTTAATATAAAAAAATAGAAGGTAGTAGCTCGAGAAACCAAAAACGTATTATGGGCACAAGAGTCAAGTAACAAATACTCGGGGATAAGAGAAATAAGGAAAGTTCGGAAATGTGGCAACAACATACTGAAATAATGAGTAACGAACCAGCGACAAAATGAGTAAAGACCACGATTGATACGAAGAACTGACAGACTCAAAAAGAGGTAGCGAGAGTATAGGCGCAACAGCAGATTTCCCGAAGTGATGAAGGTAACTACAATTCTTGTCTGCAGCGTTTCGGACCAGGACAGGTTCAGAGAAATATTTTTTTGTTCGCATATTGCAAAGAATCCAGCAGCTCGTGCGGGGAGGACTGCTGGTTCGTAGTAAAGCCGATTAAGAGTGTCGCAACAGCTGGCATAAATCACAGTTTGGAGAGAAAGTTGTCACGATTTGAGAACTGGGGCTCTGCTCCGTGTCGGGTTCTGTACAGACTAGCCGGCCGTCCTGAACAGCGGTTTTCCGTCAGACGGCCCTCCCCGCTTTCTCCAGGGAGCGGTCTCTGTACTCAAGATTTACGTGCGGCCACCTACTACACGAATTACTGCTCCTGAAACACCCGCAACTGCTCCAGCACATTTGTTTCGTAGCGATTTTAAACAAGAAACCGAAAAGGCGTGCGAAGCTTTCCAACCTCTAGCGTAACTGAAGAAGTCATCTACCACGGTATGCAAAACTAAAGGACGAAAATAATTTTCGCATAGCTTGATGAAATTTGGACCAACATAGGAAAAATATCAACAGTATAGTGGACCGTTGCGCGATCGATAGCTCGCTCCACGTGTCCTGGGCGTATTGCGAGGTGGGCTATCCTAATTTCCGTCTTCTGCTTCAACGTGTGCCACGTTCAGGGGTGTGATCACGTTGTAGTGGATACATTGGGCAGAATGTTTGAAGAGGAGGAAGGAAGGTTCTCCCAACGATGCTGATTTGGTGGAAGTTCTTGTTAATTCAGTGCTAACCAATGTTCCGGTATTGTTTGCTGATCTTACACATTAATACATCAATAAGAGCAGGACTCTATGTTGAGCTCCATTAAGAAGCAGTTGAGAGCCGGTCAGTAAGTCTCAGGGGTTGAATTGCGGAAGGGCATTCTCTGCCACCGTGGGCACCGGGAAGAAGAGCTTCAAATCTCCATGCCTGCAAGGCATGTCCCGGCTGTTTTTAAATACTATCATAATTCTGTTGTAGAGGGGTCGTCTAAGGAGGGGTCTACAAACCATTCACAAGAGCCTTGAGTGTCTAACTTGGCCCAACCTGTATCATGATGTTAGAAAAATGGTTAGTCCGTGTGTGGAATGCAAGATGACTAAGCAGAATTCCGATGGGCCTATGGGGTTGCTTCCACCCACTCGGGCGGAGATCCAGCTGGTAGCTCTCCAGTAGCGGTATTACTGCTGGACAAAATATTAGGCATTTGAGTAAGATTTTCTCATGCTTTGGCTCTCTGAAGTTCATTGTCCGTGATAATGCGCCTTGTTTCTCTTTGAGGGGGTTTTGGAACTTATGTTTCTGATCATGGGTTAAACGTCACCACGACACCTTTTATCTCTAACCTGCATTCGCAGAGCTGGTTAATCGTAGTCCAAAGAGCCGGCCGGGGTGGCCGTGCGGTTCTAGGCGCTACAGTCTGGAGCCGAGCGACCGCTACGGTCGCAGGTTCGAATCCTGCCTCGGGCATGGATGTGTGTGATGTCCTTAGGTTAGATAGGTTTAATTAGTTCTAAGTTCTAGGCGACTGATGACCTCAGAAGTTAAGTCGCATAGTGCTCAGAGCCATTTTGTAGTCCAAAGTCTTTCTGATTGATTTACGCTTTGAGGCTCTACCTAATGGGATCTTTCTTTACCATGGCTGAACCTGGCGTTTAATACTGAAAGATATGAGGTGCATGGAGCTACTACTGCTTCTCCCATGTTTACCCATCCCATTAATTCCTCCTTACAAAATATCCATACACGATTTGTTGCCAAATGATTTTGGTCCTGAGTTAATTAAGGATAATGAACTTTGAGCAAGAGCAAAAATTCACAATGCCCGCGAAAGGGAAGTGACGCGTTATAAGCAGGGTCGACGTCCAGTGAACATTCAGATCGGGAAAATAATCTTCCTGGGTAGGAACTCTGCGGGTAAGGCGTCCAGAAAACTGCCACCCCACTTTGTGGGTCGTGTTGGAAAACCTTCTCCGGTCATGCTTAGGCTCTGTAACTAAGAGAGTGGAAATGAGTTGCGGGTGCACCTTAGCCAAGTTAAGAGAGGCAGTATTAATTAAGTCACCTTTTTGAGCCGTCCTACCTACCCCCCCCCCCCCCCCCCCCCCGTTTTTTTAATTTTTTTTTTTGTTGAGTGGTGGGAGGGGTTGAACCATTGCATGATCGATAGCTCTAGCCACATGTTCTGGATCACGATCTTTGGCGTGAAGGGGCGTGGCACGTTTGTCATGAGTAGCGTTGTAGCCGTTTTCAGGTCTGCGGGGCAACCGACTGGCTGTTTGTCATACGATCCATGTGACTTCCAACTTTGTCTGGGTGAGCCTTTTTCAGACAAGAGGGACGTGGCCGATCAGATTCGGAGGTTCCGAGATGTTCGACTTTTTCTCACTGCACGGGAGCTTAGGATGCTCGGTGAGGTATTTCCAGTTCATTGCAGCATTTGTAAAGACAAATATTGCTCTCCGCTTTGAGGGTCATAACTATGACTGTTTCGCTCCCTGCGGGTGTTTGCGTCGTACTACCTCTATATCGGACTAAGTTCAGCCTCCACTTGTTTTTGCTCTCTGTTATGTGTCTGACCCGGCGGTTTGAGGAGCGTGTCACTTCTATCAAATCATATTAACCTGAATTTGGTAAGTATCATAGAGTTGTGATTTGATTGTGTGTTTTAAATTACTGAAGTTTTGTAATTGTGTGTTCAGTGTGTCATTACTCGTGGCGTTAAAAATTTTTTGGTCTGGTATGTTGTGCACCAAACCGCCAAGTCGTTTGCCTTAGTTATTTGGAGCCTGCAAGCTTGTGCTCCATTCGGGGGCATATTTTGTTTCATGTGTTTTGGTGGGTTATACTTCCAAGCCAAGCTTGTGTTGAACGTAAGTGAGGTTCATCAGGCAACCGTTCATATCTTCCTCCCACTTATGTTTTCCGCCCTGCGTGACGGTTAGTATTTACTGTTTCCACACTGTGGTGTGATGTAAAACTGAATCTCGATTAGCTACTGAACTTCTATACAATCAGGAGTAAGTGGGGGCGAATCACCTGGCCAGTTACAGTATTATATTTTAACGACTTATCACAGCTGTTTTGTCCGTGCTCCAGGGTGTAATCTGATGACTTAAGTTTTACTTGTTTCACTTTAAAGTTACTTCTCTGTTTATCGCCGGCCGCTGTGGTCGAGCGGTTCTAGGCGCTTCAGTCCGGAACCGCGCGTACCGCTACGGTCGCGGGTTCGAATCCTGCTTCGGGCATGGGTGGGTGTGATGTCCTCAGGTTAGTTAGGTTTAAGTAGTTCTAAGTTCTAGGGGACAGATGACCTCAGATATTAAGTCCCATAGTGCTCAGAGCCATTTGAATCATTTGAACCTTAGAGTGGAGAATGATCAGAGGCTTTTTCAATTGCAGAATAGAGTGGTTATCGGAAACGAAACCGTTTCTCTGGGGCCCAGAAGTGACGATATAGAGAATCCATAGTCCACTTTTGCTAAATTACCTAATTCCTTCATAAATGTGTGGTGCGGGATAGAGCGCCTTGCTCTCGATACTCAGCAGCAGTTCGTTAAATTTTTATGGTTTACTGTTACGTTAGAAGAGCAAGTTAACATTTTTAAAATCTCGCTGGAAAACGTTTTTCCGTTAATTTATCTGTTATGCTAAGGATTCTTGGCAAAAATGGTAGGTTAGGTCTTAGCGAGGAAGTGCTGTTTAAGGGAATTGCGGGCCCGCATGTTAACGGAGCGTCTGTCTGCCAAGTTTAAGAGCGACCTCGTTAATCAATATTTTTTCGTATTACGAGTACCTATCTGAGTATATTCGTGAAGTACGCACGGCAACCATCCAGCCATCCCGATTTGGCTGAGCCCAAGCTTGTTGCCACCATTTTGTAAGGGATTAAACCGAAGGATCGTTCCAGGGTCTTGTTTGTCGAGAGGCCGACAATCTATAGTGACTTGGGTAACTTAGTCACTTGTGAAGGGAGTTAAACAAACCGATCAAAGGAGAGGCTGTCTCAGTTTAACACCAAGTCTACCTCTGGCGGCGCCGTTTCGGCTAGTGAAGTGAGGTTCTCCCAAGGTAGGTGTTACGTCTGTTGTCGGCGGGGGCATTTTGCTCGCCAGAGCGAGAGGCGTTTCGACATAGGCAGGGATGGCGTGGCACCTTTTTCACGTTGCCAAGCGAATGTAATAAAGTACAAGGGGTGACGCATAATCCTCTTCCATTGGCGTGCACGTACATCAATCATTAGCTGTTCTGTGCACTAGTAAGATTCCGGCAGCAGTCGTTCCTTAATGTAATTTATGTGGTACTCCCGATACCGGATCATTTGTAAGTTGCCAATTTAAAGAGCATGGAAAGAACTTGTAGAACCGTTAATGGTCAAGCTCTTTCTCGGATAGGATCGAAGCTCATTTGTTGTCGTGTAAGGTGAATTTTCTTGGCCGATGGAGGTGTTGGTGCCGAAGGGCTTAAGCACTGACCTCCTTTTGAGGTGTGATTTTGTGAGAAAAACGAAATTAGTTTTGGATTATGACCTTGCTGCTGCTGTTGCGGTATTTGAGACATGATGAGTTTTGTGCTTAAACCCCATTAACCTTGGAATACATTGTTTTATCGATTATCAGCAGTTATTCCTATACCGTCTTATCTAATGAGATGGTTTTGTCTTAGTACATCAACATCCTGTGACCCAATTTATAAAATTACTTTTCTTGAGGAATATTAATAAATATTTTGATACGAATGATGTTGAGTCCTTACTGTTCCCAGTCGCTCCACACCCAACCATACCCCAGCAGTGTGTACCATACAGTACAGAAGGTAACTGAAAGAAATACGTACTGAGACGAACAGAAATGACTCTGTTATTCAAAGACAAAAATTTCACTGAAGTCACCGCGATCCACGTTGGCCCTGTCGATAGAGCAAAAAGCGGGACATGGTTTTTAATATGGTGCGTGATCTCCATGAACGGCAGTGCATACTTTGGATCGTGCTCCAAAGCTGACCACAAGGTTGTCAAAGAGTTCTTGTGACAGGACGTTCCACTTCTCCACCAGCATGGACGACAACTGCTGGATGGTCGTTGGCACATGTGGACGGGCTGCAACCTTACACCAGAAAATTTTAGCATGTTAAAAAAATCAATAAATAAGCCTTGGATACCAGATAGAGTAACTAGATGCCAAACGCGGCAAGGAGAAAGGAAGACGCTTTGATCATAGACACCTATAACGTCCAAAACCTCAGCCGTCCAGGGGCTCCTTCGGCAGCAGCACCGGAGATGACGCGTTATAAGAGAGATGTAGCGGCGTTGCAGGACACCAGGTGGAGAGGCGAAGGAGTATGAGAGCGAGATGGGAACACTATGACTTTCTAGGGAGGATGATCTAAAAGACAATTTGGAATAGGTTTTGCCATCAGTAAGAAACTGGCAAGTCAAGTGAAGCAGTTCAGAGCTATGAGCAAGCGTTTGTCATACAGTGCAGTCTCACAGAAAAGTTATGACGCAGCCTTCATCAGCGTCCATGGCCCTGCTGAAAACAGGACAGATGGCGAAAAACGAAAGTTTTATCAAGAGCTAAATCGTGTTTAAGGAGCCCCGAAAAGGAAATTACATTGACTAGGTGATTTGAACGGCAAAGCAGATAAAGGAAATGTCTATTCTCCAACCATAAGAAAGCACCGCTAACCACTTCAGGATGACAACATTTACGTCTACAAAGAATATGATTATCAGCTCTACAACATCTCACATTACAAAATTCATCTATGAACCTGATGCTCACCGGACGGAAAAACTGTCAATGAGATCATGTAATTCTAGACATGCAGCACAGGAAAACAGTGAAAGATGTCGTGGCCCGACAAGCAAAACCAGGCATAGAAAAGCGCAGGTTTGGTAAGAGAAGAAAGAGTGGAAACCCCGAGTTTAACATGGCAAAAATACAAAGTGAGGCAAAACATAAAGAATTTGACTTTCGACGAACTAAAAATGTGGATGGTGACGATGACGTGGAGGCATTATGGCACACTGTGAAGACAGCCGTGACACACCTTTCGAACGAAGTTATAAGTAGAGAGGGAAAAAAGTAAAAATAAGATGGTTTAATGAGGAATGCAGATATGTAGTTAAGAGAAGGAAGAAAGCACGTGAGTCATGGCTACAGGATATAGATAATGAAACACTGACGGAAAAATATCTAGAGTACTGAAAACTGAAAAGAGAAATTACATATAAAGTTCTTGAAAATGTGGAACTGAACAGCCGAAAGTTGGACAATATCAGATTCTTTCAGAGTGTGAAACAGCCAGTACGTCAGTGACAAAAATGGAAACATAATTTTGGATGCTGAATCAGTTTTAGAGCGATGGAAAGAATATTTCAGCGGCTACCCAACTATCTTAACCCAGAGTTACATTTCAGTGAAAGCCAAGAGGAAACAAATTAGGCAGAGATTGATATCACGCTGGAGGACATAGTGAAAGCCATACGGAAGACGGAAAGCAATAAAGCGTCACGGGAGGATATTATGGTCTATGCAAAAATACTTAAGCATGGAGGAAACAGATTACAGACTGAGCTGTGCAAATTCATGCAACTCATTTGGCTTTACCGGATAGCTGGAAGACAACAGTCATTTGCCCAACATACAAGTAAGGAAGCAAGATGAACTGCTCAATCAGTTTACTTAACGTGGCATACAAGGCCCTCTCTATAGTTATTTTAGAAAAGTTGAAACCATTTGCAGGAAATATCTTGGGAGAATATCAGACTGGATTCCGCCCAAATCGTTCAACTACTGGCAATGTATTTGCTCTTAGGTAAATATTTGAGAAATATTTGGAAAGAGATGGAAAAGTCTAGGCATGGTTCACAGATTTTCAAAGAGCTTATGACGGTGTATTGCTTATGTAAAATCGTGAAAGAGTTATGAATCTCAAATAAGCTCACTGAAATGACTACACTGCGTATGAGTTGATCGACAGCGATAGTAAGATGTTGTGAAGCATACTAACAATCTTCCCCCATTAGAACTACATTATGACAGAGAGATGCACTGTCATACGTACTGTTTAACCTCACCCTGAAGAAAGTCGTAAGAGAGAGTAAAGCTGAAGACTGTAATGGGCTACGATTGGAAGACGGCATGTTTCAGATATTTACTTACGCAAGCGAAATAGTGTTAATGAGAGAGTGAACATATTGGGGAGATGTATAAAAAGATCACCACAGCACCTAGTAAAGCAGGGCTACTCATCAATAAACAAAAAACGTAACATATGCAAGTAGGCAGTATTGAATGTGCACAAGAGCGCTTCATAGTCGATAGAGACACGTTCAGGGCTCCTGATCAGTTCAGGGCTAAAAATAGTTCAAATGGCTCTGAGCACTAAGGGACTTAACTGCTGTGGTCATCAGTCCCCTAGAACTTAGAACTACTTAAACCTAACTAACTTAAGGACATCACACACATCCATGCCCGAGGCAGGATTCGAACCTGTGACCGTAGCGGCCGCACGGTTCCCGACTGTAGCGCCTAGAACCGCTCGGCCACTTCGGCCGGCTCAGTTCAGGGACCTGGGGAGATGGTATAATTGTTTTAATCAAATACCCATGGATTTAAAAGGAGGAATTCCTGAGATATGTTCAATTCCTAAGCCACATCATATTCTCCGAAAATGAAAATATAAATGTTATACGCCCCAATGTCTTCTACGGTTCAGAAAATTGGACACTAATTAAAGTGGAGGCTCAATAGTTTCTAACATTTGAAAGAAAGGCGATGAGAAGAGCCTGGGGCCCGGTGAGACACAGAGATACTTTGAGAACTAGAAAGAATAATGAAATTTTTGAGATCATGAACTAGCCCAACGTTTTAGGTCATCAAAAAGCAGAGGACTCCAATGTTTAGGTCAGACCCCCAACTTCTGAGGCAAGCTTTCATTGTCCTCAATACAGTAAACAGACCCCCAGGTAGGCCAAGTAACAGATGGAAAGATGACGCAAAGAAAGGTGTGGAAGCTCTGCGTGTAGTCTGTTGGGAGGAAGCAGAAACATACACAATGCGGTGGAGACTGATGTTTATGCATTGCAAAATCTACAGGGCCGCTGACCGCTGGGTAAGGTAAGGTAAAAGCCAACATAAAATCTGATTTTCAGTATTTCTCAAAATTATTGACCAAAGTTCAAAATTTAAAATTCTATCTCTTCATTAAGAGGTACAATATTACGTTAGCAGTTTAAAACAGTGAGAGAAGTGCTACAATTAGAAACTACGTGAATGCCTTGAGGCAAACTTACGGCTCGTAAATTACCCTGAATAAATTCTTCCAGTATTTACGAATGAGAGCACTAATCAACTTCCACCAAAGTTTAAATATAATTTCAAACCTTTTGTAAACTATTTCTCGCTTACATCCTTAATAGCCTATATTCAACACAGTAACTCATCTGTGTAGTAATCAGATGTTTGAAGCTGTTTCGTACATGGAAGCTCGATTCTTTAAAGAATCAAAGAATCGATGTGGTGCTGAGAGTGACGAGGGAGGGTGGGGGGGGGGGGGGGAGGGAAGTTACGACAAAACCGCTAAGAGCTGCCGACTAAATAAATCTTATTTAGCTGCCTGTTTCGTTCATCTGATCATATCTAGATATGAAAATTATTTACAATAATCCTTATGGAAACGTTCTGACTGCGATGTAAGTAAAGTAAAAACCATCCTCTGATCCTGCTGTCAATATTAAAATGCATTACATATTACACAGTGAAATACAATGATATAATTTGTAGCTATTAAAAATTTACCACCAGGAAGTCGGCATGTAATAAACGTTTAATTAGCAATTAGAGTAAGCGGGAATTGGGTAATTGTGCAGAGCGGGTGATCATTCGCATTCAGTATTTGAAGATTGTCGTAAACTTGACGACTGCAGACTACTGCTGCCCTTACCCGATTCCTGATAAAGTAACAAACAGGGAAAAGTAGACAGGCACCATTTGAGTCATGGAATGCTTGGATGCGAAGCTCATAAAACAGGCCAGTTTATTTTCAGCTGATGCATAATACATGACTAGTTAAGGTTGCAATTGATATCGATTTATTTTATCTTAATGTGTTATTCAAACCTGTAATTAATTGTGTCGTTATATGGATTTTTTGCTGAATATAACAGTTTTAAGATGCAGAATTTCATCGCATTAATATGTAATGACCGAAAAAGAAGCTGGAACAAGTTCGAATAAAGAAGAAAGCAAGGAATGAAAGGAAACAGACTGGTTCAAATGGCTCTGAGCACTATGGGACTTCACATCTGAGGTCATCAGCCCCCTAGAACTTAGAACTACTTAAACCTAACTAACCTAAGGACATCACACACATCCATGGCCGAGGCAGGATTCGAACCTACGATCGTAGCGGTCGCGCGGTTCCAGACTGAAGCGCCTAGAACCGCTGGGCCACATTGGTCGGCAAACACAGACTGGGTTGGGGAGCAAGAATGGCATAGCTGTACGTGGGTATCTTACCGAGCAGCCAGGTAGAAGAAAAGAAAACCAGTAGTAATGAGGAAACGTCAGTCATAGGAGGTATCAGATGTTTCCAGCATTGTGATGATGACGATGACAATGATTACGAATTCCAATTAACTGGCGCATTAAAAGCACTACCTACGAGTAGTGAAGAACCTAATGTGTTATGTTGCATCTGTGGAGACACAGGTAAAGGGAAACTTCCGCAGACTCTTTGATTCAGCGTGTTCGGTGTACATGCTGCGAGTACTGTTGGAGACACCCCTAAGGCATAAACATTCAGAAAACTGTTAAAATGTAAAACTGAGAAAATGAAAGTGCTTACACATTCCATGTTATTGTTTAAATACGTATTTCATATAAGCTTTCCTTTTTCAAGCGCGGAATTTACCAACCAGTACTGGCGATTCCCCGCCGCCTATGGTGGGGAGTCGTATCTCTGTGATATTTGCAATTAAACTTCATTGAAGTGGCTTTTATTTTACTTTATTTTATTTTATTTTTTACATTTAAATAATTTAGTATAGTGAAAGTAGACAGACTACAGCTGGGTTTTGGATTTAGTTACTGGGGATGTGTGAGAATAATCGCTTTCGATTATTCATCCGCTTTCACCTACTACATTTTTTGATATGCAAACTTTTAGCATTTCATTGCAACCGTACAAAGATAACAGGAGTAATGGCACCTGCGTTTACTATATAAAGAAAAATTACGTAGCGAATTTTTCGTTCAAAATTCGCATTTGGATGTTGTTTGCTTGTAAGAAGATAGTGTAACGCTTCCTGTAAGGAGGAGATATGTTTACTGATTCCCTGAAGAACCTCAAAGATCGGGCTCCTAGACCTACCAGGCTCTATTCCTTACCAAAAGCCCACAAAAAAGGAGTGCCATTGGGATCTGCTGTTAGTGCTATTGGACGTACCCCTACAGGACAGACATATACCTAACCAGGCTAATGACTCCCATACTTGGCCACTCAACATCATATTGAAAACTCTCAAACGTTCATTGATAAAATCAAACAAACAAAAGTTGGCCCAAACAATATTTTAATCTAGCAAGAGCAGGAATAATTATTGGGAATAATTCTTATCATCCAATCCAGCGTTAAAAGCATATTTCTATTTAGTTTTACACAGAATGTTACAGTTACCATACACAGACGATGACAGGGCTACAGTATTACAGACAATCAGAAAGATAGCATTAAAGAACAAGTACCAAAAACATGATATGATGAAATTGGTACCATGCTATACACAAAAATATTAAATGAAAGAGAAACAGTACTATAGGCAAGCCAGCAAAAAAAAAAGGTATGTTAGATTCACAAACAAAGGTCCTACAACAGGCTGTATTGCGAGATGTTTCCTAAGACAAAGCTGCATTTCGAACTAGGATCTCCCTTAAACAGGCACTAGTACACAAAAAATGTACATAAGGACAAACAAAGTAATTTAGGTGTATATAAAATGAACGGCCAAAATTTCCAGAGCACGTACATTGCCCAAACTGGAAGAGCATTTAAAATACATTATAAGGAACATTGTGAACGTTTGAAAACAACTAAACATACATTAGATGGGATTCAAGGGAGTATGAAAATATAATACCTGCCACACTATCCTAACAAGAAATATTTTTAAAAAATGGTAATTTCGGGAGCATATTTGCAAAGAGATGTTAAATATGTATTTTGATGTTCAAATGTGTGTGAAATCTTATGGGACTTAACTGCTAAGGTCATCAGTCCCTAAGCTTACACACTACTTAACCTAAATTATCCTAAGGACAAACACACACACCCATGCCCGAGGGAGGACTCGAACCTCCGCCGGGACCAGCCGCACATGTATTTTGAAACATGTAATTTTTACAGATGTGTTTTGGAAAATAATCAGATGTGTACAGATATGAAACGACTATACATACGTCCATAAAAGAGGCGATTAAAATGTAACTTTCGTTTTCTGTAGTTGTAAGTTATCTTTGGGCACACTGTACCATGGACGTTACAACTACCGTTCTACAGTCAATTTAATCTTAGGCGCTGTCAATGTTATCATTTACTACTATACTTGAAACGTACATTAGAGGTAAGTTAAAGTACCATAGTGCAGCCAGTTTGATCTTTAGTGCTGTCAGCCAACTTTAAACTTAAGGCACCATAGGGGGTTAGAATATGTAGTTTACGCCAAGGTAAGTTTTCCTTATTGTCTCAACTTGTATCTTTTACAGTGTATGTTCTAATGATGCTCTAGTTCATTTGAAAAGCGATTCGGTAAATAAAAATACTACTAAGTGCGACTTGTGGTTTTTTTCAAAAATTTAATATTTTAATCGGCTTGGATTTTGTCTCTCTGTTTACAGAAGTTCCAGTAGTGGCCACATTGAACTTGTTGGCAGATCATTTTCATGCTGAAACTATCTTCCATCACACTTTGACGACCAGCTACTGCTTGTATATGCCCGCATCTCGTGGTCGTGCGGTAGCGTTCTCGCTTCCCACGCCCGGGTTCCCGGGTTCGATTCCCGGCGGGTCAGAGATTTTCTCTGCCTCGTGATGGCTGGGTGTTGTGTGCTGTCCTTAGGTTAGTTAGGTTTAAGTAGTTCTAAGTTCTAGGGGACTTATGACCACAGCAGTTGAGTCCCATAGTGCTCAGAGCCATTTTGAACTGCTTGTATATCGAGACATGTTATGAAATTATCAACAGTCAACTTGGGCAGCTTTAGAATGGTTGAAAAGTTCGGGATAGATTTGTTACTCAGACGACTAACAGTGGCTAGTCCACGTTTGAAGCCACTGAGTTCTTTCGACCAAACCATCTGCTGTTACTTCTCTCCTGACAACGCAGTACTACCCGCCTTCTTTCACGCTGGAGGAGCCACCTATCATGGCAAATAGTGGTCGATTCCGAATCACACGCAGGTGTTCTGATATTTTTGATCAAAAACCATATGTTGATTACACTTACACGGTCCGGACACAGAGGCGCCGAAATTCTGTTCCAATTCATGGATCACATAAATAGCAATCACCGGAATATCAGGTCCACTGTCCAGAAAGAAGAAAAGCCGTTTTTTTTTTTTTTTGTTTTTGTTTTTTTTTGGGTGGGGGGGGGGGGGGGACGCTTGCCGAAAGGAAATCAAATGAGCGACTCGCCATTTTGCATACCGAAAGCTGACACACACATTTACATCACAGAGATTACAAAACTGGTATTTTAAACGCAATAACTGCTTCTGACAAGAACCACCAGATTCCAAAATTAATCTTCTGAAGTACGTGTTCCGAAAGTCGCCGCTCTCCAAGAAACAAAAGACTAAAATACTTGAATTTTCTTCTCCCTTTCTGTGGTGCTACACCTAGCAAAATACGTAGGCCCCTGGAAAGAAGACGCATAAGATCTATTTTGCGACTACCCAAGAAGGTAAATGATATGATTCACCTGGTTAAGGATAGTCTGGATCTCAGGGCCCCTCGATTTTATAAGATTCCTTGTGAGTGCGAAAGCAATAGCATCTTTCAGTCTATTTGAACCGTTACCGATCGCTGTGCGTAATATCAAAGGCACATACAAAATCGCTAACGTTGCAAGTCGCAGTTGCCGAGCACATGTCACAAACACAGAATATACTTGATGAAAATAACAATGTGCGAGAACAACAGGATAGCGCTTATATCTTAGTGGAGCTAAGAAACTGGCTCTCCATACTGAGATCTACAGAAAAATACGCTGAATTTTTTTACATTTCTACAAGAGCACTGGAGCGGTCATCAGCCCGGATATTGGCAGATTACATGCCAGCATACGTAGTAAAGGCGTATGGCAGTTGCCTCCATTAAAGACGTAGATCAGCCCTCTGCCTATTTCGTCTCAGCTTCTAACGTGAGAATGCACGGAGTTTTATGACCTTAACACCATTTTTGTTTACAGCAGTCTCTCTTAAATGACTTCCTCCACCCACATTCTGCCAACTGGCTGCCTTCAAAATGGATTGCCACAAGTCCCTATGCAGGTACGATCCACTGAGCGCTACTTCCTAGAATCACTCACACAGCCATATCGCAGCATTTATGGCGCCCAATTCATCTCTCTTCCTGTTCTCCATCGCCTGCACTATGGCCCGGGTTATGTATAGCTGTAAAAACATTCTGCACATAATTTCCTCTTGTAAAAAGGTAATAAACCAAACATACCAAACTTAGTATTTTGGAACACGAGACAGTGACCTAAAATATGAACGTTAATATGAGTGACGATGTTGTTAAAGCGAGAGAGCGACGTTCCACCTCTCAACCTCACTGAACGTAAACAACTTCTTGTTTTCTTGCCAAATTATCTCTCACCTGAATCGGATCCAGATGAGTGTCAAATAGAGGAAGCCAGATTGCATTCTGCCACTTATCATTAGCCAGTTTGTTGAACTGATAGCATGGAGGTTTTGGCATGTAAAACGCTAAAAGTTCCATTAACGCCGCCGTATTCATGCCAGGTTCAACTTTACCTTATGAAACATTTCTTTGCATCCAAAGTAAAACATCTGCTTTCCTTCAGTGTATTGTCAAAGCTTTATCTAGCTGTCACAACAGAGTGGCATGGAACATCGTCCATTACTAATGTCCAACTTGGAGAAATATTTTGCAGCAGAATACCAAAAAACCACTCCGCAAAAACTTTGGCATCCATTTCTTCGTGGTAGTCGCCTTGCTTCCTGGAACCAACAGCAATAATCAGTTTGGAAACAAGCCACGACCAGAGCCAGAGTGGAGGACGATTATTCTGCCGCCCTTGCTATCGGTGCTTTAGTTCTTCCATGAGCTGTGCGTCCCACCCATTCCTTTGTCAACGTGTGACACGCATTAACCCTCTGCTCGTCTGGCCACACAACGCCTTCGAACAAAACGCTCCTTACTGTACGCAGATATCAGTCCCTCTAGTCAACTATGTCTCTTCTCTCGATGATAAATGTTCGAAACAGAAAATTTTCGTATCGTAAACAAAGCTTTTTAAGACAATTTCGAAGGGAGGACCTATTACCATTGAAGAGCTCTATTTCTTTGAGGCCAAAAAGGAATTTATTTAAAATAGGATATTCCTTGAACTCATGATCAGCGTCTGCATGTATGCACACTGCACTATGCTGGAATGCGTCCATATTGGTTACTTATCTGTCATAACTTTCCGCGCCTGGAGTTTCTAGTAAAGAATGACCTGGTGTTGCTTTATCACTAGTACGTTCCTTTCTTTCTTGTTACCAATTCACAGCATCGTAAATCGGTGAATATTAAGTGCATCAAGTTTTCTATCCACCACTCTTGTAGCATCTAAAATCGGACAGACACTATTGCCATCCAAGTCAAAATAACTGCGCACAGAACACACAAATTCGCAGCCTTGTCTACAGATCGGAATTCCCCTTCCACCACTCGACGTCTTTGCAGCAGGTGAACATCATCTTGCACAATCTCTTTCATGGTGAAATCTTCAACTTTCGTCTGTAGCATCACATCTCATATGCTTCTATTCTCTTCTGTTCTGCTGAGCTCCAAACGTTCATTCTCAGAAATTACTTCCTCAGATTAACGCCTATGTTTGATACTGGTAGACGTCTCTTTGCCAGGAATGCCCTTTTTTCCCGTGCTATTCTGCTTTTTATGTCCTACTTGCTCCATCTGTCCTGGGTTACTTTGCTGCCTGGGAAGTAGAATTCCTTGAGTTCATCTACTTCGAGACCATCAATCCTGATATTATGATTCTCGTTGGTCTCATTTCTGTACTTCTCATTACTTTCGCCTTTCTTCCATTTACTCTCAATCCATATTCTGTACTCATTAGACTGTTCATTCCGTTCAGCAAATCGTGTAATTCTTCTCCATTTTCACTCAAGTAGCAATGCCATCAGCGAATCGTATCAATGATATCCTTTCACCTTGAATTTTAATTCCACTCCTGTAAGCTTCTTTTATTTCCATTATTGCTTCGTCGATGTACAGATTGAACAGTAGAGGCGAAAGACTGCATCCTTGCCTTACACCCTTTTTAATACGAGCGCTTCGTTCTTGGTCGTTCACTTTTATTATTCCCTCGTGGCCCTTCTATATACTGTATATTACCCGTCTCTCCCTATAGCTTTTTCTCAGAATTTCGATCATCTTGCACCATTTTACAACTCGTATGAACGTGTCTTGATTTTTCCTTTGCTTATCAATCGCAACGCCAGAATTGCCTCTCTGGTGCCTTTACCTTTCCTACAGCCAAACTGATCGTCATCTAACATTTCCTCAATTTTTTTTCATTCTTTTATATATTATTCTTGTCAGTAACTAGGATGCGTGAACTGTTAAGTTGATTGTGCGATAATTCTCGCACTTACCAGCTCTTGCAGTCTAAGGAATTGTGTGGATGATTTTTTTCCGAATGTCACATGATATATCGCCAGACTCATACATTCTACATACCAACGTGGATAGTCGTTTTGTTGCTCCTTTCCTCCAATGATTTTAGAGTCTCTGGTGGAATGTTATCTATCCCTTCTGCCTTATTTGGTATTAAGTCCTCCAAAGTTCTCTTAAATTCTGATTCTAATCTGGATCCTCTGTCTCTTCTATATGGTCTCCTGTTTCTTCCCCTATCACATCAATCAAATATTCCTCCTCATAAATGCCTTCAACGTATTCTTTCCATCTATCCGCTTTCTCCTCTGCGTTTAACAGTGGAATTTCCGTTGCCTTCAGTGTTACCACCCTAGATTTTAATTTCAACGAAGGTTATTTTGAATTTCCTATATGCTGAGTCGGTCTTTCCGACAGTCATTTCTTTTCAATTCCCTCAGATATTTCATGCAGCCCTTTTGTCTCTGTTTCCCTGCACTTCCTATTTATTTCATTTTTCAGCGGCTTTCATTTCTGTATTCCTGTATTTCCCGGAACATTTTTATACTTCCTTCTTTCATCGATCAGCTGAAGTATTTCTTCTGTTACCCAAGGTTTCTTCGCAGTTATCTCCTTTGTAACTATGTTTTCTTTTCAGATCTATGTTTTCTTTGCAGACTCAGAGGTTGCTCTCTTTAGAGATGTCCATTCCTCTTCAACTGTATTGCCTACAGCGGTATTCCTTATTGCTGTATCTATAGCCTTAGAGAATTCAAGTGTATGTCGTCGTTCCTTAGTACTCCCGTATCCCCCTTTTTTGCGTATTGTTTCTTCCTGACATGTCTTAAGCTTCAGCATACTCTTCATCACCACTAAATTGTGATCTGAGTCAATATCCGCTCGTGGGTACGCCTTACAATCCAATATCTGATTTCGAAATCTCTGTCTGACCATGATGTAATCTAACTGAAATCTTCCCGTATCACCCGGCCAACTCAATTAGTCTTTCTTTTCCGTCATTCCGTGTCCCAAGCACATTTTCTGCTATAACCGTTTATTCTACCCCTTCCCCTGCATTCCAGTCCCCCACGACTATTAAATTTTCATCGCCCTTTACGTAACGTATTACCCTTTCAACATCGTCATGTACTTTATCTCTTTATCTTCAGCTTGCGAAGTCGGAATGTATACCTGAACTATCGTTGTCGGTGTTCGTTTGCTGTCGATTCTAATAAGAACCACACCGTCACTGAACTGTTGACAGTAACACACACTCTACCCTACCTTCCTATTTATAATGAATCCCACTCCCGTTATACCGCTTTCTGCTGCTGTTGATATTACCCTATACTCATTTGACCAGAAATACTTGTCTCCTTTTCATTTCGCTTCACTGACCCCTACTATATCTACACACCTGGAAATTGAAATAAGAACACCGTGAATTCATTGTCCCAGCAAGGGGAAACTTTATTGACACATTCCTGGCGTCAGATACATCACATGATCACACTGACAGAACCACAGGCACATAGACACAGGCAACAGAGCATGCACAATGTCGGCACTAGTACAGTGTATATCCACCTTTCGCAGCAATGCAGGCTGCTATTCTCCCATGGAGACGATCGTAGAGATGCTGGATGTAGTCCTGTGGAGCGGCTTGCCATGCCATTTCCACCTGGCGCCTCAGTTGGACCAGCGTTCGTGCTGGACGTGCAGACCGCATGAGACGACGCTTCATCCAGTCCCAAACATGCTCAATGGGGGACAGATCCGGAGATCTTGCTGGCCAGGGTAGTTGACTTACACCTTCTAGAGCACGTTGGGTGGCACGGGATACATGCGGACGTGCATTGTCCTGTTGGAACAGCAAGTTCCCTTGCCGGTCTAGGAATGGTAGAACGATGGGTTCGATGACGGTTTGGATGTACCGTGCACTATTCAGTGTCCCCTCGACAATCACCAGTGGTGTACGGCCAATGTAGGAGATCGCTCCCCACACCATGATGCCGGGTGTTGGCCCTGTGTGCCTCGGTCGTATGCAGTCCTGATTGTGGCGCTCACCTGCACGGCGCCAAACACGCATACGACCATCATTGGCACCAAGGCAGAAGCGACTCTCATCGCTGAAGACGACACGTCTCCATTCGTCACTCCATTCACGCCTGTCGCGACACCACTGGAGGCGGGCTGCACGATGTTGGGGCGTGAGCGGAAGACGGCCTAACGGTGTGCGGGACCGTAGCCCAGCTTCATGGACGCGGTTGCGAATGGTCCTCGCCGATACCCCAGGAGCAACAGTGTCCCTAATTTGCTGGGAAGTGTCGGTGCGGTCCCCTACGGCACTGCGTAGGATCCTACGGTCTTGGCGTGCATCCGTGCGTCGCTGTGGTCCGGTCCCAGGTCGACGGGCACGTGCACCTTCCGCCGACCCCTGGCGACAACATCGATGTACTGTGGAGACCTCACGCCCCACGTGTTGAGCAATTCGGCGGTACGTCCACTCGGCTTCCCGCATGCCCACTATACGCCCTCGCTCAAAGTCCGTCAACTGCACATACGGTTCACGTCCACGCTGTCGCGGCATGCTACCAGTGTTAAAGACTGCGATGGAGCTCCGTATGCCACGGCAAACTGGCTGACACTGACGGCGGCGGTGCACAAATGCTGCGCAGCTAGCGCCGTTCGACGGCGAACACCGCGGTTCCTGGTGTGTCCGCTGTGCCGTGCGTATGATCATTGCTTGTACAGCCCTCTCGCAGTGTCCGGAGCAAGTATGGTGGGTCTGACACACCGGTGTCAACGTGTTCTTTTTTCCATTTCCAGGAGTGTAGATTGAGCCTTTGCATTTCCTTTTTCAGATTTTCTAGCTTTCTTACCACGTTCAAGCTCTGACATTCCACGCCCCCCAGTGGTAGAACATTATCCTTTCGTTGGTTATTCAATCTTTTTCTCTTGGTCATCTCCCCTTTGGTAGTCCCCTCCCGGAGATCCGGAATCTTTTGCCAATGGAGAAACCATCATGACAATTTTTCAATAAGAGGTCACATGTCCTGTGGATACAAGCTACGCGTCTTTAAAGCAGTGGCTTCCATTGCCTTCTGCCTGCTCGTACCGTTGATCATTGCTGACTCTTCCGCCTTTAGTGGCAGTTTCCCACCCCTCTGACAAGAGAGTGCCCTGAAATTCTGCCCGATTGTCCGCTCTCTTTGACAAGGCCGTTGGTAGAATGAGAGTGACTTCTTATGCCGGATGTCTTCGGCCATGAGTGTTGTTTATTAATCAAGATTTAAGCGGTGGCGGCTCTCCAACACGGGACCGAAGACGTTTTGATTACTAATAAAAGACGCTAGACCTAGATCACGGCTATCTAACACTGCAGTCATGTTTTCAATAAATGACTGTGCCATCGAGACTGTATTTTTACTAAATTTAAGTGAAGATTACTGCGGTCCGTCAAAGGATTTGCCGCAGTGGTAACGCCGGTTCCCTTCAGATCACCGAAGTAAAGCGCTGTTGGGCTGGACTGGCATTTGCATGGGTGACCATCCGAACGACCGAGCGCTATTTGCAAGCGGGCTGCACTCAGCCCTTGTGAGGCAAACTGAGGAGCTACTTGATTGAGTAGTAGCGGCTCTGATATCGTAAACTGACGTACGGCCGGGAAAGCGGTGTGCTGATCACACGCCCGTCCATATCCGCATCCAGTGACGCCTTTGGGCCGAAGATGACTTGACGGCATGTCGGTACCATTAGGCCTTCATAGCTTGTTCGGGCGAAGTTTGTTTAATTTAGTTTTTAATGTGGACCACTTATATTTCTGTATGCTCGGCATGTACCACGAGGCGGTGGTATCTGGCAACAGGATAACTGCCATGTCACAAGGTTAGAATCGTAGTATATTTGTTTTGAAGAGCAAGACAGCGAACCCACTTTCATGCCTTGGCCCCCAAATTCGCCTACCTGACATAACTGGGACGCTGTCGGGCGCCAACTCCACCTCTGCAAATCAGCTGCCCGTAATTTACGGGAATTGCATGACCTGTGTGTAGAAATCGGATCGAAGCCATGCCAAGCAGAATCGCTGCCGTAATGCGTTCCAAAAGTGAACCAGCACGTCGTTAAAAGCTCTTGGGTCACTAGTGTATGGTAATGGAGTGAAATTTGCTAGAAGCAATTTTTTATCGAATAAAGTTCTGTATAAATAACCACGTTCCGCCAGTAAAAGAGACAGTTCCATTTCTGCTGACGATCGTGCTCAGGAAAAGCAGCTGTCGAAAGCCATAGATTCACCGGGCACGTACAAGCCTTTCGAGGACCAAGACACGTGCATTCCGTCTGAAGACTAAGATCCTGAGTACTCTTCCTCCAAACTGTCACAAGGTAATAAAAAAGATGTTATTCTGTAGTGTCACCACACACAAGACACCGTCAAACACTTTGTTGCTTCTTTTTCCTACCTCACCCTTGCTCTGTTTCTCCCGCTCTTTTCCTTTCACTCTCTGTTTCGCGAGATGGCGCAGTGGTTTAGGCACTGCATTCACAACCAGATGGAGTGGGGTTCAAATCTCTGGCTGTCCGTCATCTGGATTTAGAATTTTCCTTAAGAAAGTAAGGTAAATGGTGGGATCGTTGCTCTGAAAAGAATACGGCGTATTTCCTACACTATCCTTTTCACATTCGATCTTGAGTTGTCCCCTAATGAGTTGCCGGTGACAGGACGTGAAACTTCCTTCCTTCTTGACGGTTATATACATATATATATATATATATATAACGTCAAATTACATCGGAATATTGTCGGAGACGGGGGGGGGGGGGGGGGAGGGAGGGACGTATAGCAGGAGAAAAAATAGTATGTGTCAATGTGTCATAATACGTAAATGAAAACACCTGTCTTGCGCACGACCCATTGAAGTTGATACAAACACGCCGGGTACACGGCTTTTCCTCCTTTCGCGTCTGCAACTTTCGCCATGACTGTCTCAGTGCAGGATCGCGCTCTGCTTGTAAAGCTGCATTACAAGAATGATGACTGTGCACACGTCGCTCTGCAGAAGTTCCTGACAATGAAGGTTTTGAAAAAGGCGATGGTCCGGTGACTGCGGTGGGTCTGGATAAAATGAATCGGAAATTCGAAAAGACGGGTTGTTTTGGTGTGCAACCTGGTAGGAGAAGGAAACGAATTGATTCGACGTCAGTGGAAGCAATGCAGGAGGATACGAGTGGTGGTGTGCAAACGTGTAGTGCACGGATAATTGCCCGAACATTGCACATACCCGTGAGCACGGTGCGTAAAATCCTACGAAACATACTTCTTTGCTATCCATTCAAAACTACCCATGCACACGAGTTGCTTCCTGTTGACCTGCCAACAAGAGAGATCTTTTCTTGCTCGCATTGAAGTGGACTATGATTGGCTGTGGAAGATTTTGTAGGCAGGCGTGGCCCATCTGACAGTATATGTCGATGCACAGAATTGTCGAATATGTTCAACGGATAATCCACATGCAAATCAACCAGTACCACTTCACCCTGGAAAGGTTACTGTGTGATGCGGGTTTACAGAATCATTTATCATAGTGCCATATTTTTACGAAGAGACAGGAGTTTCCGGTCCTGTTACCTGTACCGTCACAGGTAAGCGCTATGACCGTCATTTGCGCAACCATGTCATTCCAGGTCTCAAACAGCGTGAATGTGTGGATGGGATCATTTTTATGCAAGATGGCGCACCTCTGCATATTGATAATCCTGTTCAGCAGTTGCTGAAGTGCCATTTCAGAAATGCTAGAATTATCAGCTGCCATTTCTCTACAGCTGACCATCCCGATCATCTTATCTTAATCCGTGCGACTTCTGGCTGTGGGGCTATCTGAAAGATGTTGTATTCAGTGTTCTGATTGCAAACTTAGCTGCATTGAAGGCACGCATTGCGCAACACATTTTGAACATGACCCCGGAAACACTTAGATCAGTTGTGGAACATGCTGTTTTTCATTTTCAACTTGTTACAGAAAACGGTGGACAGCATATTGAACATGTTTTGCCCAGTCACACGGAAAGTAATAATCCGATTTCATTTTGATTGAGGCTTTTTATGCGGTTTTTGGCCTCAGGACGATTAAAAACTGATTTTCCCATCCGATGTGATATGACCTTACCGTGGTGGATGGGCTTACGTAACTAACGGTATCACAACTCTACACCCATGCACACTTAATAGTACGTTATTTTAACATCAAACGTACACCTTAGGCATTGTTGTGTGAATCAATTATCATTTGTAGTCGACCACTGTTAAATTATGATGCTTACAGCGCCATTTATTACTACATTTTGTAACTATTTATTTTTCTTCTGCTATACGTTTTCCCCCGCCTCCGATAATATTCGGTTGCAATTTGACGTCATTCTGAAGAAGCTGAGTAGCACCGTGGTGTTGTAGTTATGATACTAAACTGTTATATGGAGGGTCGTGAGTTCAAAACTCTCCTGGACTGTACAATTTTAATTTCTATACTCGGTTCGAGTACATTCTAGAAGTATCTACAAACATAAAGCATCATTGTACTGGAATTTTCTGTAGCTGTATGTATACTGTATGTGTTCTGGCCAGAGGTAGTTCGCTCCGCGCTCTTGTATGTGCAAGTGCTGAATAAACGTTCGTCAAGTGAAGTTAGTGTTCGTCATTCATCTCATTACACCGTCTTATAATATCAAATGCGCACTATCAGAATGAAATTGTCATGGGGATCACGAAAAATTCTATCTCGACGACCTTAACGTCCAGCTGAACGTGGTCCAGAATATAGAATTCCCGTAACACCTCCATCTGAAGATAATCTTGCTGTGACTCGAAAACTAGTTAAGGGTGCAATAAATCGCATCAAATAAAGAAAGCGACTGGTTGCAAATTTTGCCTGCGTAAACGGCCAATTTAAAATCTTATACTTAGTTCGTCATCCTCAATTAATATGTTTTCTTTGTTCCGCATCTTGGCGGACAGTATAATTGTAAGTATATAAGCGTAAGCTTTAGTATGTAACTCCCAAAATTTCGGATACAATCGCAGACAGCCTACATCAGACTAATTATTCCACGTTGTAGGTTAAATGCTATATTAGAAGAAACGCCGGTAGTTTTATCTTATCATGACGTGGTCACACTCAGAAGAACAGTGTTGAAGTCTTTAGGAATGACTTACCGTGGGGATATTGTTACAGTGTTAACAGGACTCAAGAATATACGCGGATGCCGTACAGAACGAAGCGAAAGAAAAAGAGTAAGGCTCGTCCTGGTCTGAACCCGGGACCTCTCGCATCCTAAACGAGAATCATACCCCTTTTTTATATCATCAGAATGACTTGGTACTATCATGACACTTGAGTAGACCATAGTCAAATCATCATGTTATTATAAGCTGCAAATGGGAGCAAACATTAATTACGGTAACGAAATAATAATAATAATAATAATAATAATAATAATAATAAAAAACGAGAACGTAGCCGACAAACCACCACCAAGCTCACATGATAAGTATCAACAACTATTTTTATATGGTTTTCTAGTAATTTATAATTTATTTTTTTTATTTTATGTTCTTCATTTATTTCTATAGTTCGTAATAGAATTTAAAATCAGAAGGAAGACGAAACCAGATTACATCCGAAATAGAAAGGTAAGAAAACTCCCAATTTGACTGTAAGGTTTGTAGACGCTCATGTGTATCCATACTTATTCTATACACATTTTACAGTAGAACTGGAGCGATGCGGAGTCAGTTCACAAAACAAAACGAGCAGGGAAACCAGGGGAGGACACGCAGAAGCAAATCAGATGGGAACATACATAACAAAAACACTTAGAAAAATTAAATTAACCAACACCTTGCCGACAGAAAACAAGATTCAGCATGTTGGCAAAGAGTCCTCGATATTGAGACATTCGCAAGCATGTCCAATAGGCAGTGATCATGTACCGCATGAAGTTCGTGTGATCTTCCCCCTCGCCTTTTACAACACAATGAATGAAGTGTCCCAGCAACCACATAACGGTATGGGCTTTCGACCGTGGAAGGAAAGAAGAATCTGGGCGCAATATGATGTCCTTAGTTTATGCAGCCACAGAAGATCGCGTAAGGACGGCCAATTGTGTCGTGATCCAAGACCAGTTTGCCATATGACCTCCAGAAGTAAAGCGATATCGTATCGGCTCTGGAGACATACAACGACTACATAAATCCGTTGCACTAAGTCCAATACGTAAAAGTCGCTCGTTCTTTGGAATCATGTTATTTACCACCTTATACCATGAGGACGCTACGCGTATCGGCAAAATCGGAAGACTGATATTGAACCAACGTATTGTTCAGGTTGTATTAGGCGATTCTCTTTCAACGAGGTTCGGGCAAGGGACTGCTAATTATCGAGCTTATATGAATTTCATGGTGAGGAAAGGTCTCCATAAGATGTCAGCCACTAAATAGCTCACCGCAAGATAGAAGTCACGAATGTGTTTTAACTTATAATTTATTGGACCAACATCAAAAGGGAGTTCAAGATTTGCAGGACGGACACAGAGAAATAAATGAGACGTGAATGTATGAGTTTCTCGCGTCAGCGCAAAACAGTACGTCGCACATATAGCATCTGCGTCTTCCTTCATATATCAGTCAGGCCCAATCCCCCCCAAAGGAACGAGGCTTCGTGATCACATCATACCGTAAGCGAAATATATGTCTCTTCCATAAGAAACGACCAGACAATTGTTGTAGTTTCTTCGCCATCATCGAGGGAAGCGGATAAACTTGGGCCACGTCAAATGGCTCTGAGCACTATTGGAATCAACTACTGTGGTCATCAGTTCCCTAGAACTTAGAACTACTTAAACCTAACTAACCTAAGGACATCACACACATCCATGCCCGAGGCAGGATTCGAACCTGCGACCGTAGCGGTCGCGCGGCTCCAGACTGTAGCGCCTAGAACCGCTCGGCCACTCCGGCCGGCTGGGCCAAGTAATAAGCTTTGCATAAGACATATGTATCCAGTGTTCGGACTTTCTGGAGCAGAGAAAGAGAACTCCTGTCATGCTCTAGTATCGCACCCTGAATGTTTTCCTTAACGGACTTCCAATTGAGCGTCGCCATTTTGAGTGGACAACGATCAATGATGATGAATTGTGTAACTGGATTCGTGATTTGCTCTCAGAGAGGTCACAATTCGTAGTGATAGACAGTAAATCATCGAATAGAACAGAAGTGATATCTGGCGTTCCGTAAGGTAGTATCATAAGCCCTCTGCAGTTCCTGATTTACATAAATGATCTAGGTGATAATCTGAGCCGCTCCCTTAGATTGTTTGCAGATGATGCTGTAATTTACCGTCTAGTAAAATCATCAGACGATCAATTCCAATTACAAAATGATTTAGAGAGAGTTTCTGTATGGTGCGAAAAATGGCAATTGGCGCTAAACAAAGAAAAGTGCGAGATCATCCACATGGGTACTAAAAGAATCCGATAAATTTTGGGTATACGATAAATCGCACAAATCTAAGGGCTGTCAATTCGACTAAATACCTAGGAATTACAATTACGAGCAACTTAAATTGAAAAGACCACATAGATAATATCGTAGGGAAGGCGAAACAAAGACTGTGCTTTGTTGGCAGAACGCTTGCAAGATGCGACAAACGCACCAAAGAGACAGCCTACATTATACTTGTCCGTCCTCTGCTGGAATATTGCTGAGCGGTACGGGATCCTTACCAGGTAGGATTGACGGAGGACATCGAAAAAGTGCAAAGAAGGGCAGCTCGTTTCTTGTAATCGCGCAGTAGGAGTGAGAGTGTCACTGATATGATGCGAGAGTTGGGGTGGCAGTCACTGAAACAAAGGCGGTTTTCTTTGCGGCGAGATCTATTTAGGAAATTTCAACCACCAACTTTCTCTTCCGAATGCGAAAATATTTTGTTGACACCCACCTACGCAAGGAGAAGTGATCATGATAATAAAATAAGAGAAATTAGAGCTCGAACGGAAAGATTTAGGTGATCTTTTTTCCTATGCGCCATTCGAGAGTGGAATGGTAGAGAAGTAGTATGAAACTGGTTCGAAGAACCCTCTGCCAGGCACTTAAGTGTGAATTGCAGAGTAACCATGTAGATGTAGAAGTACATGTACCGAGAGACGTATGGCGATGCACCGCAGTAGCCCATGGAACAATCGCGTCATCAAAGCCACGCAAGGGAAGAAGCTTGCGTTTACCTACATTAAGTTTTGCACCTGAATTCCGACGAAAATCATCGATTACAGCCTTCAGTCGAGGTATCTCAGCAGTATTGCGAAGTAGAACCACCACGTCATCCGCGTATGCACGAACAGCTGTAGTCCCGCCGGAAAGCGTCCAACCCGTCAGCTGGAATTCTAGCATCCGAAGTAGGGGCTCCAGAGACAACACAAAGTCATTGACAGCGGGCTTCCTTGAAGCACTGCCCTACGGATATTTATTCAGGGCGTCAGTTGACCATTGACAATCACCGAAGCCGAAATACCCGTAAACAGATCTCCCGCCGTTTGTCAACAGTGAAACCAACTGCCTCCAGAATCCGAAGCAGGAAGTAGTGATTAACATGAACAAATGCCTTATGGAAGTCTAGAAAAGCAAGGGCACAAGGAACGGACGTTACAGCAGCAACCGAAACCACGTTACGACACAGCTGTAGGGTAAGATATTTTGCAACAACCGTCTCCATCAGAGCCGACATCCTACTGTCAACTTCCCTCGCCACAGTCTTATAATCAAAGTTTAACAAAGTAAGTGGGCGAAAGCAATCAGGGCAGCCGGTCCAGCGCGCTTAAAACAATTTTTCCCACTGTGAACGAGGTCGGCACTACTCTACCCAGAGACACTTCATTCATAAGGGAGGTAAAGGTAGCACCCAACAACGACCAAAAGCGCACATAACATTCCTTGGGAAGTCCATTTAGACTCGGGGACTTTTGAGTAGGCGATCTCGCTATAAGTTTGTAAACTTCCTCAGGCTGAATGGCAGCTAAGAGCGTTGCATTATGTTCATGTGTAATTGTTGTATCCAAGATGCTGACGAGTGGGTCGTAAAAGGTTTTATTGGACTCAACAATGTCGTAGATGTCTATATAGTACTGGTGTAAGGTAGCACTACATCAGCTTGCGCCGTTACGATACGTGAATCATTTGTCGTGAGAAAATGACTACAAGCGCGTCGGTGACGGGTCTGATGCCGAAGCAAATGATACAAGGAAGTCAGTTCTTCCGTCACCAATGAAAGTGGCTTCGGTCGGATTTTCAAATCTTCCATTTGCATTCTCTTCAAGGTCAACAATTTTGATTTTACACGCCTGACACCCGCAATTCACAGAGGGGCGTGATCCGAAGCAGCATGAAGTTCACGTCGGATGGAATAGTAATATTCATAAGTTCTCCGAAAGTCTCATGCTTTGGCAGCACGTAAAAGTATCAGTATTTGCCTGAGCCTCGGTTTTTCCTGCTGTGTCCACCAGTCAAAGGTGGGAGAGTATTTCTCAGTGAACCGTAGAGTACGCTCCCACACGACTCGCCCACGTCATCGAGAGAGGGGTCAGCTAGGTGAGCGACGTTTAACATCCACGGAGGGCGAAATAATTTGACTGGTTGCCGTTCAAGATTAAGAGTTGTGGCCACAGCACAGTGATCCGTAAAGGAAGCTGGGATGACTTCAACATTATGAATACTATCGCTCAGGCAATCTGATAAGTAAAACCTATCTAACCTGCTACTAGAAGTCGCAGTAAAGTGGGTAAATTTAACTAACGTCGGGTATTTACGTATCCAGACGTCTTTTAGTCATAAGGAACGGACCAATTCATGTAATTCACGAGAGAAACTAAAATTAGGAGATTGATCTGCAGGACGCGACACACAGTTCAAAACACCACCCAACAGAATACCCGGAGGAATCTTACGCAACAGATAAACAATATCTCCTTTCTAAAAATGAGAACAATCCACAGCGCGACCAGTGTCAGAAGCGGCATATAAAAGAACCAAGGTAAGATTAAAAAGTTGACAACCTATGCCCCTGCCAGAATCCAACATTTCTACCTCACCAACAGGAATGCCTTCGCGGAAGAATAAGGCAGTCCCCATAGAATATTCGGGTGCTACATTAAAGAGCATACGAAAACCAGATAAGGAGAAATTACTAGATAACACCACGTGTAAGAAAGCTATGTACGCACATGAATCATAAATGAACTGACGGAGGGAAGCCAACTTAACGTAACGAGTAGCTCGGTACGAGCTTTTGTTAAAGTTTCGAGAACATACTTTCACCGAGGAGTCAAGCAGTATATTGCTCCCTCCTACGTGTATCTACGAGACCATGAGGATAAAATCAGAGAGATTAGAGCCCACACAGAAGCATACCGACGATCCTTCTTTCCACAAACTATACGAGACTGGAATGGAAGGGAGAACCGATAGAGGTACTCAGGGTACCCTTCGCCACACACCGTCAGGTGGCTTGCGGAGTATGGATGTAGATGTAGATGAAGGAAAGGAACGTGTAGGCTTGGGTCATTGATCACAGCTGGACAGGGATGTACGGAACCTCCGAGTAGGATTACGTAGATAGCTGAGAGTCAAGGTCCATTGCGGAATGCACAAAGGAATCAGACATCGGGAGACCAGAACTCCCGTCATGGCAACCCTTTTTCTTAGATTTCTTACGTGCTAGAGTACGGTCAGGTTGTATATGCTGTTTCTGTCGGCTACGTTGGATGGCGGCCTCTGCAGACGGAGGTGTGGGAGGAGTCGCAGGCACAGATTCCTCCCCCTCCCCCCCCCCCCCCCACCTCCCAGATAACTAGGGTCGTGTCACTATAGTCACTAAGGCGGAAGCATTCTGTGGAACTATCAATACAACAGGTGATACTTGGTCGCTAATTTTATTCTCCTCGGGAGTTGCTGTAGTCGGCAAACACAGGAAACCGCCGGCGGCTGAAGACGAAGGAAAAGGAGGACATTGCATCGTCTCAGACTGTAATGGAGGACACAAAGACAAAGGGGAGGACTCCGCTCCCTCCCCACAGAGGCAACTCAGAAAGAGCCACTTCGCGAGCAGGGTGGATACTGTAGATAACTTCTTCGTCACTCACCGTACCACGAACGGGAGGTATCGTAGCAACCTTACCACGAACGAAAGGTATCGTAGTATCGAGGAACAGGGGACACAATCGATGCGGAAGAGGTTGGCGCAGAAAGCACAGCCAAATCCTCACCATCACCATCCTGAGTGTGACGTCGCTTGTTTGTCGCCGTTATAGGTTCTATTCTGGGGCCAGTAGGATTCTGAACCCGTCGCGGAGGTAAAGGCGGAAATTCATTGACAAGATTATCAGAACTGACTGTTCATTATAATCCGAAGCAGAAGTAGGGCCGACGGTGGGAGTGGAAGGAACAAGAACAACAACCGTCAATTTTCGACGCTGCAGTAATAACGGCTTTAATACAAAAACCCTCCGCGGACAATTAGACCGAACAGTGTCCATTTTCATTACATAGGAAGCAGGTTCCCTCTTCACCAATATGCATGACACGAACGTGGTAACCACGCACTTGTAAATGTGATGGAATATTGCGTTTGACATGCATTTCCATGAAACGAATTCCACTATAACACTGTAATCTGTGCTGAGTAGACCAGCGTTCACGACCGATATTTTTCACGTTACCATAAGGAGTCAGTATGTCCTTTAGAAAGTTGTCATCAACTTCCGGCGGGAGGTTGAAAACTCTAACCTTGGTATATTCGATTTCAACATCCGCGAGTGACACCATACTAACGGAATTATAACGATGCTTGAACGGGACTTGAGAACCATGTTGCGACAGTAATCTTTCAACGTGAAGGGGATCCATAAATTTCACGTAAAACACGTACTGTCTGCATCAAACTAAGCGGTGTGGGCCTGATCAGAGTTCACATGAATTGTATCGACAAGCCAATCGTGGATTTCTAGAGACCCGGGCTGCACGTGTCGCGTTGTTTTATCGAAAGTAAAGTTCACAGTACCTTTTCGTGGAATACACGTGGAAACCATGGTAGCCATAGCGGAGCGGCCGAAGCCGCTGCATGCAGACGAACACAGACAGTAAAGGCGAAGCGGAGGCGCTACGACTCACTCGGCAAACACAACAACACTAACTAGGAAAACTCCACACAAACAACGCAGCGGCAAGTGAAATAAACAAGAACCTTCCTGCTCGGCGTTCGAAACGGAACTGATCGAGAACTAGTTAACGGTGCAATTAATCGTATCAAATTAAAAAAGCGACTGGTTTAAAATTTTACCTACGTAAACCGCCAATTTAAAATCTCGTCTGTAGTTTGTCACCCTCAATTAATATAATGTTTTACCCGTTCTGTGTCTTGGCGGACGGGATAACTGTAAGTATATAAGGGCATGGTTCTTTCTGTAACTACCAAAATTTCGGATAAAATCGCAGGCAGCTACCTCAGACTAGTTATACCACGTTGTAAGTTAAATGCTATATTAGTCGAAACACTGGTAGTTTTATCTTTCATGACGTGGTCACACTCAGAAGAACATTGTTGAAGTCTTTAGGAATGATTTACCGTGGGTATATTTTTATATCGTTAACGGGACTCAGGAATATTCGCGGCTGCCTTACAGAATGAAGGGAAGGAAAAATGTAGGGCTCGTCCGGGATTTGAACCCGGGACCTCTCGCACCCTAAGCGAGAATCATACCCCTAGACCAACGAGCCAGCTGAATGAATGGCTTTCTCAGAGGAGAAAGTATGTAAGCGCCAAGCGGCAGTTCAGACTGCGTGGGGAGCGGGGCGTGGGGGGGAGCGGGGGGGGGGGGGGGAGCGGCGGGCGGGCGGGGGGGCGTTGCCACCCGACGAGATGTGCCACTTCTCCGCCAGTCGCGTCCTTGAATGCCTCACGATCTCCACGTGTCTACCGCTTGACATTCAGCCAACATCCAAGATGATACGAGAGGTCGTACTCAAAGTGGAATGGGTAGGTCGCCGGAACATCGCCAATTTTGGCCGCTTATAAAATGCTTCACAATTCGAAAATTGTAATCTTTGTATCTTCATGGCACGTAGGTAGCGGAGGATTTTTTTCTGTATCTTTGTTTGTTTCTCCTGTACAAGACAAACTGTCTACAGTTACATCGCGACCAACAGGAGGCTTCACATTAACCTTCCTCTACTATTTTTTTTTTTTCTAGAGGGTTGCCAGAAAATTTGTTTCATAAGCCATATGTGGATAAAAATTCTACGCCAAGATCGGAAATTTTCTTTTCTGATTACTGGTTTCGGGTCATTACCGAGCCATATTCAGATCATTCTAAAACGTTGTTCAGCGTGTGACACACATTACATATCGTCGTATTTTTACATAAAAGAACCGTAAAGCTAAAATGTTAGGTCGTTATGTAAACTGACAACGTTAGTTACTAATCAAGTGTTGATACAGTGCCCATTTTGTCACCTATATGTACAGACGACAGACAGCAATGATAGTTGTTGCATTGCCCATGAGTGGCTGTACAGAAGATATCATTTCTAACATTGATTTCCGTAACAAGGACGTGTCTGCGTGACAGCTGAGTTGGCTGATCAGAAGATTGCTCGGTAATGAGCGGAATCTAGTAATCAGAAAAGAAAACTTCCGATCTTGGCGTAGGATTTTTGTCCATGCATGTTTTAAATCAACTGATCGCATATCTCCCGCCATCGAAAGTATCAGAGAAGAAGGTGTTTTGAGTATGACACTTCGAAAGAGAGGAGGATACTGTAAGTTCAAAAATGGCTCTGAGCACTATGGGACTTAACTTCTGAGGTCATCAGTCCCCTAGACCTTAGAACTACTTAAACCTAACTAACCTAAGGGCATCACACATATCCATGCCCGAGGCAGGATTCGAACCTGCGACCGTAGCGCATAGACCCGCTCGGCCACGTCGGCCGGCATACTGTAAGTGTTTAACGCGCCGTTGATGACGAGTTCATTACAGACAGAGCAAGAGCTCGTATATAGAAAAGAAAGGAACCACTCTAGCATTTGACTTCAGCAATATAGAGAAACAACAGGAAACATAAATGTATTTGGCCAAAGCAGGATCTGAAGATTGCTGTCCTAGGGCTTAATTTCGGCCGGAACGCTCCAAAACGGCGTTCGGACACATCCCGCAAATTATTTTTATTATATTTCATTTTCTTTTTTTTAGTTAAGTCCCACGAGTCGGCACCGGAGATTTGAAATAGCACTCATGTATTAAATCGCAACGTAACTATGAAAGTTGAACTTCATTCCTCAGTCGTGATCGGTACATATCGGTAACCTTCGTGTAGACTGTCCTTCGTTTGAGACTGCCACCAAACTCTGTGATCTACTGTAATAACCACGATAAGTTTAGTTTCGTTCATGTTGTAGAAACGAGCGTGTTCAAATTTGTTGCTTATTTGTTGTAGTAAATATGAACTTAAACCATTCCGTCCGTAAGACAACTCATTGAGCAGAAGACAAATGACAAAATATTTAGTAAATATCTAACACCGTGTCACATGTCACATCGTGCTTTGTTTTTCCTAACTCTTCGGGAAGTCGGAATTGTACGTGACACCGGTGGGCCAGGAATATCTTAAATTGCCATGCATCAGTAAATACTTTATTAGGCAGCTATAGTACAACTGTCCGAACGTTGCTGCTGGCAGCAGTTGAAAAGGTGGCGTCATGATCACGATGACTACCGACATGTGCCAATGCTTTCTAGATGGCGTTACTTGTGGCAATATGTGTCGAGCAGAACTAGGGGGCAAAGAGACAGTGCTACGGGGGACATGATAGCACCTGTCGTTCGTATTAAATCTCGTGGTTTTAATATCCTGATTTTTAGAAATTATATTTGAAAAACGTGAATTTCAGAACAGTATTTTGTAAAAAAACGATTTCTCAATGTTAGTTTTATCACAAGTTTTCAAAAATCGAAACTTGTGATTTTTATGGCTGGAGGGTGAGGGGAAGGGGTTGTATGGTTGAAGAGGCCCGTTTCGCCATCTACACTTTTAGAATTAAAGGAAATGTGCTTCCCTCTCGAAAGCGATTCCACTGTATGCGCATCCTTCTTCAGTGCAAGGTCACTACAGCTTGGAAAAGACGGGACACATCTCAGAATTGCCGGCCGAAGTGGCCGTGCGGTTAAAGGCGCTGCAGTCTGGAACCGCAAGACCGCTACGGTCGCAGGTTCGAATCCTGCCTCGGGCATGGATGTCTGTGATGTCCTTAGGTTAGTTAGGTTTAACTAGTTCTAAGTTCTAGGGGACTAATGACCTCAGCAGTTGAGTCCCATAGTGCTCAGAGCCATTTGAACCATTTTGAACCATCTCAGAATTGTCCCTCGACAATTGAACTTTCTTATTTCTTTAGATAAGGAGAACCCTCTACTAAGCCAACGACCTTCTAGAGGGCGGATGAGCTGGTAGAGCAAGGGCACCCTCTTGTCCTTGGAGTGAGAAATCACTCCTAAAGACGGAAGAATCACCAAGGGTGGTCAACGGCATAGGATGCTGAAGGCAACGGGAAACCACAGCATTAAAGATCCAATGGATATCCCCAGGAAAACTCATCATGGCAGGGTTCAATGTCAAATTATCCGGAGTTTCAACTCCCCCACTCGGATCTCCGGGGGGGAGAGCCTTGAACAATGCCACAAGTAAATACAAAAATAATGCAACAATAGCAACTTGGAATGTAAGATCATTATACCAACCAGGCAAAGTAAATAATGTTATACAAGAAATGAAACGCCTAAAAATTAACATTTTGGGTGTAAGTGAAACAAGATGGCCCGACTCAGGAGAAATGACCATTGACAACATGAAAGTATATTACTCGGGAAATTCTGATAGCCAGCACAGGAATGGGGTAGGAATAATTTTAGATGAGTATGCTAGTAAATCTGTCAAAAGCATTTTACCAATCTCAGATAGAGTAATCAGTCTACATTTACAAACGAAACAAACAAATATTAATTTAATCCAAATCTATGCTCCAACAGCCGACAAAGACCAAGAAGAAATAGGAAAATTTTATGAAGAATTAACACAAGCAATAGGAACCTCAAAAAGCAGAGACAGTATTATCATCATGGGAGATTTTAATGCCAAAATAGGTGAAGGAAGTGAAGGTGATCTTATTGGACCTTTTGGTTTAGGAACAAGAAATGAAAGAGGAGATTTGCTGTCACAATTTTGCCAGGAAAACGATCTGTCTATTACAAACACATTTTTTAAACTCCCTAAACGAAGACTTTATACTTGGAAATCACCAAGAGACTGTAATGAAGAAGTTTGCAGAAATCAAATTGATTTCATACTTATAAACAAGAGGTACAAAAATTCTATTCATGGTGTGAAAACATATCCAGGAGCTGATATATTTTCTGATCATAACCTTTTAGTAGCAAAGTTCCATGTGAAACTGAAAGCCATACAAAAGAAACAAAAGAAGGACTATATAAATACAACTATTCTAAGAGACCCCTTGACTGAACAAAAGACTTCTGAAGAGATTGATAAGGAATTAGTTAGCATAAAGAATAATCAAACAGAAGACATTGATGGCAAATGGGAACTTATAAAAGACACATTAAATAATGCATGTAAAAACACAATGGCGACCAAACACGACAACATGAAAAAGAAGTGGATGACAGAGAAGGTATTACAATTGATGGAACAAAGAAGAATACTTAAAAATAGAGATGAAAGTGAGTATAAAAGATTACATGCAGAAATACAAAAAGAAACACGGCGAGCAAAAGAAGAATGGTACAAGGAACAATGCTCTGAAATTGAGAGTTATGAAACAAGACATGATAGTTTTAACTTACACAAAAAAGTTAAAGATTTAGCTGGACTTAATAAAAAGAAAAGTACAAGTTTATTGTTAGATAAAAATGACAAAATAATTCCTGATGTTAAAGGTAAACTGGACAGGTGGACAGAATATGTCAAAGAACTATTTGAAGATACAAGAAAAGATCAAAAATTTTATGATAACATGATCGGAGAACGAGGACCAAGCATATCGAAAGAAGAAATATTACATGTTATCAACAAATCAAAGACAGGAAAAGCCCCTGGACCGGATAAGATACCAAACGACGTCCTGAAACTCATAGGAATAGACCATATAGATATATTTGTACAATTGTTTAATGATATTTATAATTCGGGAATTATTCCTAGGGATTGGTTGACATCTACCTTTGTTACATTACCCAAAAAGGCTAATGCCAAAACTTGTAATGATCACCGTACAATAAGCTTAATGAGTCACACCTTAAAGATATTTCTAAAAGTTATACACCAACGAATATACAAAAAAGTAGAAGAAGGTATAAGTGAAACACAATTCGGTTTTAGAAGTTCCCTCGGTACAAGAGAAGCATTGTTTGCTTTTAACATATTAGCACAACGATGTATGGAGGTTAACCAGCCACTATATGTGTGCTTCCTGGATTATAATAAAGCATTTGACAAAGTTCGTCATGATCATCTCACAGAATTGTTAGAAAAGAAAACACTTGATAAGAAAGACATCCGCATTATATATAACCTCTACTACAATCAAACCGCAACCGTGAAGGTAGAAAATGAGTTATCGAATGATATAGAAATAAAGAGGGGTGTGAGACAAGGTTGCGTTCTCTCACCCTTATTGTTTAATATGTATTCAGAAGACATAATCCAGGCAGCTCTATCAGATGAAATAGCTGGCATTAAAGTGAATGGGCTAAACATTAACAATGTTAGGTTTGCTGATGACACTGCACTACTAGCTGGAAACCTCAAAGATCTACAATTACTTCTTGACAAAGTCGCAGAAAAAAGTGAAGAATTTGGCTTGACTCTTAACATAAGCAAGACTAAGTTCATGGTGATATCTAAAACACACCAACAAGAAAATCTTACAATCAATAGGGAAAGAGTCGATCAAGTACGTAAATTTAAATATCTCGGAACAATTGTAAATGAGGAGATTGAAAGCTCAGAAGAAATTAAATCGAGAATAGGACAGGCCAGAAGTATCCTTAATAAGATGAAAAATGCATTCTGTTCGAGAGACATTTGTTTAAACACAAAAATGAGGTTGCTAAGATGCTATGTATTCTCAAAATTATTATACGGAATGGAAGCATGGACATTGAAAAAGAAGGACATGAACAGTTTAGAAGCTTTTGAAATGTGGGCATATAGAAGAATACTTAGAATTAGTTGGGTGTCGAGGATTACTAATCAAGATGTCCTAAGAAGAATGGGAAAGGAAAAAGAATTAATTAAAACTATTAAAGTAAGGAAGCTACAATATTTAGGCCATGTTATTAGGGGAGTAAATTACAAAATATTGCAAATAATACTAGAAGGGAAAATTTGTGGGAAGAGAACGAGGGGTAGAAGACGGACATCCTGGATTGACAATTTAAAAAATTGGTACAACTGTTCAACGTCAGAACTCCTTAGATCAGCCAAATCAAGATCAGAAATTGCCATGATGACAGCCAACCTTCTTAGAGGAGACGGCACATGAAGAAGAAGATAGTTGGTTAAAACTGTTGCATAATTTTTGCGAATGAAATCCTCAACATTTTATCGTTTCGAGTCCTATGAGACTTGTTTAACAACACGGGTACATTATCTACGTCCGCGTCTACTGTACAGTCAATAAGCCAAATTATTATGTGTGGTGGATGGCATTTCATGAGGTAAGGTTAGGGCGCTAATTGCACCTCTGCTCCTAATTTCGTTCCCCTAAGAATTTTCGATTTCCACTGTTTGTAACTAATGTTCAGTTGCGTGCTCATGCGTCACCTCATTTGATTGCCTTGTTGAGAGAGAGTATTGTGTGCAGCAGGTTGAGCTTCCGTGGTGCGGGTGAATTTCTTTTTTACGCTGATTTAGCCCAGCATTGGAATTGACATCCTGCTGTTCGTGGTGTGAACACTAATTTGGGTTCAAATACTGAGTTTTATCTACTGTGTTGCTGTGGCATCTAATAGCTACAGGGAAGGAAAGAATGCAGGAAGAAGGAAGATTGAGCTTAACGACTCGTCGACATCGAGGTCATTAGGGACGGACCGCAAGCTCGGATTGTGACAAGGATGGGGAAGGAAATCGGCTGTGCTCTTTCAAAAGAAACATCCCAGCATTTGCCTGGAAGGATTTATGGAAATCATGGGAAACCTAAATCTGGATGGCCAGATGCGGGTTTGAACCGTCGTCCTCCCGAATGCGTGTCTAGCGGCTATAATCAAAAGTTTGGTGTGTGTTACTCTTACGGCCATTATAGCAAAGCTAGAGGTTGATAATTACGTCCATCTTGCAGTTTTTGATTTCGCCACTGGGTCGAAATTTGGAACCGTTGCAGAAAGTTCATTTTATGTCACATTTATAACAGTTATTTTAGTTATTTCTTTTCGGGCTGGAAAACGCAAACAGAGAAATGGATTTGTTGCATGAAATGCTTGTCTTCGTATCACAAAACGAGATATTAATCTATTCAGAAATACTAACTGATATGTGACACATGTTTAGAAGGCTGAAAATAACTTGAAAGCATTGTTAATTCGTGGCCTTAAAGTGATGTATAATAGTTAAAGTGTGCGGCAATGTTATGATGGAAAAATACATTTAAATTTACTCTGCTTCTGAGAATTTTTTCTAGGGATAAAATTACGCACACCTTTGTCGTATTTCTGCTTTCAATGTTAACGTTTATGTCAAATACTGATTGTAGTTTGTCATAACTTTAATTGTAATTTGCCTAGAAATTGAGAATAAATTTGGGGAAATATATACTAAGTTTTAGCCTTCCCCATAATCTATCAGAAATTATAAAGATCGTAACCTACTGAGGCGATGAAGTTTGGGCTTCCTACCCTCCCATGATTTCCTTCCTTTCCTTTCTGTATGCAAACAGTGAGGGAAAGTGCATCAGGTCCATAATGCATATCTCAACTGTGAATTGTAAACAAATGATATATAATATTTTAGAAAAATTATTTATTCTCAATTGTAGCTATTGTGTACCAAAAGTTTCTCTAAATGTTAATATGTAACAACAATTTTATAATAAGGAAATAAGATAATCCACTGAAGATAGCACAAAAAGCGCTGAAACATGTCTGGGTAAAACGAAACTGAAAAGATGTCTTGCGTGAGGCGGAATTCCTCGTCCTGATTTCATAGGAAGCACGAGCATAGGAAGAACTGCAACACCACAAGATGATCATTTCTACGCCATGCCAGGTATCTCCTTCGCAGCTCTTCAACAAATTCCAGAACACAAACATCAAACTTCAAAAAACCACACTCAACATAAAATTCAGCAAACTATGTTTGACCTGTAAAATAGTACCTAACGATGTAGCCATAACTGTAAACAACATGACATCTGCAGCACAGCAGACAAAACGTAAGGCTGAAACCGTGTGGACAAGCAAGAAATCTGATCTTTATGTTCCAAAAAAACCGGCTCTGACTATTGAACTATACAGATTGCACATGGAACTAGCAAATCACATAAAGTATCCACCATTTTCTGATGAATTTATGTACAGGGTTAGAACATAAACAGATACCATAATAGAAATACAATCCAACAAAAGAAACTCGCCAGAATGATAAACCACACAAACGCCTACCAATCCCATCACCAATACAACAAACACACTTTTCACAAAACAGTGATTAATCTAACAGACGTAAAATTTTCTGAACAAGAAAGCAGCCTACTTGAAAAGGGTCCCAAACATAACATAAATACAATGGTGTTACACAGGACAATAGAAAATCTTATAACAGAAACTGAACACATCATAAAACAAAAAGAAAAACTAAACACACCTGAATTCTTTGCAAATCTAACAAGAGAACTCGTTGCTGAGGAAATAAGAAACATATTCAAAGAGAACAAAACCACTATAATACAAAACACAAGGACTACTAAAGAAAAAAACCTACAGACAACTACAGAACAATTCAACACAAGCAAATGCCATTATCACAAAATTCGACAAGGTAAATTCGATTGTAGTCATAAACAAACAGGAATACATTGAAAAAATATTAGAATTCATACAATGCAACAACATCACAGAGTTAAGAAGTGATCCAACAAACCGACTCCAAAGTAACTTACAGAAAACTCTGAAAAACATAGGAAATTTTTTTTCAGAAACACAGATTAAAACAATGATACAGAAAAAGCCCAAGGCCCCTAAATCCAATCATTGCCCAAAGTTCACAAACCTGGAATACCTACATGTCCATTGATAAACTTTACCAAAGAACCAATACACTACTTATCCAAACACACACACACACACGCACACACACACACACACACACACACACACTCACACACACACACGCACACGCACACACACACACACACACACAGACACACACACACACGCTATACAATATACAAATACACTGCAAACAGAAGTCTAAAGAAATCAAGCGACTTAATAGAAGAAATAAGGAATGAAAACATACCAGACACAGCAACATTAATTTCTTTTGATATAATTTCCATGTACTCACAGATCCCAACAGACGAAACCATCAACATCATAGAAAGAAACCTCCAACTACAAGGAAACATACCCACAATAACCATACAAAAAATATCAACCATACTCAGCTCATCACATACAACAGCAAAATTTTACTCTCAACAAGATGGACTACCCAAGAGATCCCCAATCAGTGGCCACCTAACTGATATTTCCTCAGCGGGATAGAAAAACAAGCCTTTATTAAAATATTAATACCAAAACAGTACAGATATGTAGATGATATAATTTGCTTAACAGATGAACTACAGCCTCGCATGAAAGAACTTCATGACAACATAAACTCCATCCACCCATGAATACGGTTCACCAGTGAAACACAAAGATATGCAAAACTCAATTTCTTAGATCTCGCCATACACAAGAGAAACAAAAAACATGAATTCACAATCTACAGGAAACCCACAATCACCAGCACAATTATTCATAACCAATCCAATCACCCCACAACTAACAAAGAACCCAGCTTCAGATATTTACTAATTTACTACACAACTGAACAAAACACCCATGAAGAAACATGATTTCACACAAGAACTGAACACAATAAAGCAAATAGCACAGGAGAATGGATATGGTGCAAACAAGTAGATATACTGAACCACAAAGTAAAAAAAAAAAAAAAAAAAAAAAGGAGCACATAACCATGAAACACACAAACAAAATCCAACAAATGGCGCATAATGACTTACAACAGCAAAGTCACACACTGGGTGGGTAATATACTAAAGAAAAAGGACTCAACATAGCATACAGAACCACCAACACAACACAAAACAGATTTGGAAGCTGTATCACCAAAACTGACAAATACAGCCAGCCCAGTTTACACCAACTTACTTGCAACTGCTGTCAATCAAACCAAATACAAGAAACGCCATATACACTTAAAACAAATATTACACAGCTACAACAACACGTAATGCCGGCGAAAACTCTGCCCATGTTTGAAAATTCGTTGAAAGTGCGTTTGTCAAACGACCGCAAGTTACAGAAATCAGCCCTGTTCACCTCGCTAAAACATATGCGAAAACACTATAACATTAAAGCCGTAAGTTACACACAAAAAACGTGATATATACTCATTTACGTTCGTAAATGCATAATAAACAGAAAAATAAAAATTACGGTTTGCTGTTTGCAGATAACAAGTTGTAGATTGTGTGGCATATTTGCTACAAACATATCCAACAGCTGCATGTAAGGTATGTAAACTAATGCATAGATCCACTTTTTCGCCAATTAAGCTATAACTATAACTTCTGCGTAAAATGAAACTGAAAAGGTGTCTTGCATAAGGCGGAATTCCTCGTCGTATTTTCATAGCAAGCAAGGACATAAGAATAACCGCAACATCACAAGATGATTATGAATAATTATAAGTGTGTCAGGGAATGACACAGTTTATTTGTCGCCAGCAATAGTAGTTGTGTGACTGTTCCACAGATCCGTGCTAGGAATGGAATTCCCACAGTATCCAATTTTCTCCTTGGGAGAACAACGCCTTACTATCGGCCACAATGATGTTCTGTTTGATCACCACTATCAACACGTCCGTCAACCTCTGTGGTAGTATCCCGACACCTCAAGAGCTATTCCAGCTACCCGCTGCCTGTCTACTCGTACCAGAGGCATTCCTTCTCACTGCCCTCTGACAGCTGAAAGTTACACCAATCTCCCAGACAAGACTCATGACGTCATCATCAAATAACAAGCCCTCACTCATACCATTGTCAAAGAGCCCCTTACTCTGAGCCTTCCGTGCTGCCTCGCTGCTTGCTGACGTCATGTGTCGCCCCGCCTCCGCCTAGAGCCACACGGTCCAGTCGAGCCAACTCCCACTGCTGAAGGAAGGATATCCGGCGCCATTTACGAATGTATCACTCTCTGTGATACAACCGCAGATAATCCTGCCTCTGCCCATGAGATCTGCACTCTGCCTTCGACACCGAATCCAGGAGTCACTTACTTCGACAAATGGCAGTGAGTGAGGTACAAACAAAAGTGTTGTGTGAATGAGTTGACAGAAACCTAGTGTTTTGGTAACATTTACCCCTATGCCTAGAGCACTGATGTGACAGCGATTAACAAGTGTCATATATCGAATAGTCTGTATTAACTATGATGTGAACATGTTCTCTCCTACGTAAATTTTGTTCTTTCCCGGCCGCGTCTGCACTTCTTTTCTCACATGCGGCACAGACACGGGTGATGTACAGGGTGCAGCCAACCCTAGGTGGTGGCTCATGTCGGTACCAATGATGCTGTCGCTTTGGATTGGAAGAGATTCTCTCTGGTTTCGGACGGCTAGAAGAAATGGTAAATACTGCCAGTCTTGATTGAGAGATTAAGGCGGAGCTCACCACCTGCAGCATCTTCGATAGAATCGGTTGTGGTCCTTTAGTGCAGAGCCGAGTGGAGTGTCTGAATCAGAGGCTCAGGCGATTCTGTGACCATGTAGGCTGCAGATTCCTGGGCTTGCGCCATCGCGTGGTGGGTTTCCGCGTTCCGCTTAATAGGTCAGGAGTCCACTACACACAGGAAGCGGCTGCACGGGTAGCGGGGGTTATGTGGAAGGGATTGGGCGGTTTTTTTAGGTTAGAGGGTCTCAGAAAACCACAGAAAGGGCGTCCGTCTAAAAGGGGGCAGCTAAAACACAGTAAGGTAGTTGTAGAAACGATCGGTATTGTAGTTGTAAATTGTCGTAGCTGTGTTGGGAAAGAACCAGAGCTACAACCCTAATAGGAAGTACTGAAGCTCAAATAGTTCTAGGTACGGAAAGCTGGATGAAGTCAGAAGTAATTTCAGCTAAAATTTTTTTCAAACAATCTATCAGTGTTCAGAAAGGATAGAATAGGTACAGTTGGTGGTGGAGTATTTATTGCTGTCAGAAGTAGTTTACCTTTTTGTGAAATTGAAGTAGATAGTTGCTACGAAACAGTATGGGTAGAGGGTGTACTTCACAATCGGACTAAACTATTATATGGATCGTTCTAGCGATCAACGTCTTAGTAGATATAGTTGCTGAACAGTTCAAAGAAAACTTGAGTCTCATTTCAAATAGGTATCCCAGTCACACAATTATAGTCGGTGGTAACTTCAACTTACTCTCGACATGCTGGAAAAATTATACGTTTAAACCGGCGGCAGGCATGAAACGTCATTCGAAATTGTACTTAATGCTTTCTCAGAAAACTATTTTGAACAATTAGTTCATGAGCCAACTCGAAGCATGAATGGTTGCGAAAGCATACTTGACCTCTTAGCAACAAATAATCCTGGACAACTAGGGAATCTCATGACGGATACAGGGATTAGTGACCACAAGGCAGTAGCTGCTAGGCTGAATACCGTAACACCCACAACCATCAAAAAGAAACGCATAGTAAATCTGTTTATTAAAGCTGATTAAAATGGTCTTCACGCCTTTTTAAGAGACAGTCTCCACTCCTTCCGTTCTGATCATGTAAGCATAGAAAAAAGTGGAATGATTTCAGAGAGATAGCATCGACGGCAGTTGAGAGATCCCTATCACACACATTAATAAGTGATGGTACTGATGCCCCATGGTACACAAAACGGGTCTGATTGCCGTTAAAGAAGCAACGAAAAAAGCATGCCAAATTGAAAACAACGCCAAATCCCCAAGATTGGCAAAGTTTTGCAGATGTTCGAAAGATAGCGCGGACTTCAATGCGAGATGCTTCAATATTTTCCACAACGAAACTCTGTCTCCGAATCTGACATAAAATCTAGAGATTCTTGTCACACATAAAGCGCAGCAGTGGCAAGACACAATCAATACATACCTTCACCGCGCGATAACCACGGCGAAGTCACTGATGACAGTGCCACTAAAGTAGAGTCATTAAACACGGTTTTCCGAAACTCCTTCATCAAAGAAGACGAAGTAAATATTCCTGGATTACAATAAAGAACAACTGCCAAGATGAGAAACCTAGAAGTAAATATTCTCGGAGTAGCAAAGAAGCTTAAATCACTTAACAAAGGCAAGGCCTCCGGTACAGATTGTATACCAGTCAGGTTCCTTTCAAACTATACTGATACAGCAGCTCCATATTTAGCAATTATTAACAACCGCTCGTTCACAGGAAGATCCGTACCTAAAGACTGGAAAATTGCTCAAGTCACTCCAATACCGCCGGCCGCTGTAGCCGAGTGGTTCTAGGCGCTTCAGTCCGGAGCCACACTGCTGCCATTGTCGCAGGTTCGAATCCTGCCTCGGCCATGGATGTGTGTGATGACCTTAGGTTAGTTAGGTTTAAGTAGTTCTAAGTCTAGGGGACTGATGAGCTCAGATGTTAAGTCCCATAGTGCTCAGAGCCATTTGAAACAACTCCAATACCCAAAAAGGAAACAGGAGTAATCCGCTGAATTACAAGCCCATATCACTGACGTCGATTTGCAGGAGGGTTTTGGAACATATACTGTTCGAACATTGTGAATTACCTCGAAGAAAACGATTTATTGACACATAGTCAGCACGGATGAAGAAAACATCGTTCTTGTGAAACACAACTAGCTCTTTATACTCGTGAAGTAATGAGTGCTATCGACAGTGGACGTCAAATTGATTCCAAATTTTTAGATTTCCAAAAGGCTTTAGACATCGTTCCTCACAAGCGTCTTATAACCAAACTGCGTGTCTATGGAATATCGCTTCAGTTGTGAAACTCGATTCGTGATTATCTGTCAGAAAGATCACTGTTCGTAGTGATACACGGAAAGTCATGAAGTAATATAAAATTAATACCCGGCGTTCCAAAAGGAAGTGTTATAGGTCCTCTATTGTTCCTGAATTATATGAACGACATAGAAGACAATCTGAGTAGCCGCTTTAGATTGTTTGCAGAAGATGCTGTCATTTACCGTCATGTAAAGTCATCGGATGACCAAAACGAATTGCAAAATGATGTAGATAAAATATCTGTATGGTGCGAAAAGTGGAAATTGATCCTCAATAAAGGAAAGTGTGAAGTTATTCACGTAAGTACTAAAAGAAATCCGCTAAATTTCGGTTACGCGATAAGTCGCACAAATCTGAACGCTGTAAGTTCAACTAAATACTTAGGGATTACGAATAACCTAAACTGGAACCATCACATGGATAATGTTGTGGGTAGATCAAACCAAAGATTGCGATTCATTGGCAGAGCACTTAAAAGGTGCAACAGGTCTACTAAAGAGAGTGGTTCCACCACGCTTGTCTATCCTGTTCTGTAGTGTTGCTGTGCAGTGTTCGATGCGCATTAAGTGGGACTGACGGATGACAACGAAAACGTTGAAAGAAAGGCAGCTCGTTTAGTATTACTGCGAAATAGAGGAGTTAGTGCCACAGACATGATACGTGAATTGGAGTGGCTATCATTAAAACAAAGGTGATTTTCATTGTGACGGGATTTTCTCAAGAAATTTATATCACCATTTTTCTCCTCCGATTGCGAAAACATTCTGTTGGCACCCACCTACATAGGGGGAAATGATCATCACGATAAAATAAGAGAAATCAGGGCTCGCACAGAAAAATTTAAGTACTCGTTTTTCCCGCGCGCCGTTAGAGAATGGAATGGTAGAGAGACATTTGAAGGTGGTTCATTGAACCCTCTGCCAGGCACTTCGTTGTGAATAGCAGAGTATTCATGTAGATGTAGATGTTCAGATGTAATATTCACTGTTCTTTGCACTGTTTGGTAACCTATCCTTCGTTATTTTACTGCAAGACATTTAATGTGTGTGAATGTGGGCTGAATGGTGCCTTTGCATAAAGTATTTTGTATGAAAAGACCCACAGTCAAGGATGAATTTTGTACTGATTTGGCTTTTTTTCAGGGAGATCACATTTAAAGGGATTCAGTGTTTTTGTAAACGTAATACGTTCGATTGTACTGGCATAACTATAACACTGACCTCAATAAGAGTGTGTATTGCCTTGCTGTACACGTTTGTATTCCCACGTTAATTTTGATTGTATACTGTATATTAGGAGATCTTACTGTTACCAGGAGATCCATGAATTAAGTCATTACAGATTCCTACATGGCCTTCAAGCCACGTGTTCAGAGAATATGTGAAAGTGATGAGTGGATTGATCTCCCTGTGTGTGTATCTGTGTTGGGTGATGTTTAGATATTAGTAGAATCAGACAACTGACATAGCATTCTCCACGTTTTCCCCTTTTACAGTTAAAACGAACAAGAATAGTTTCATGAAATTTAATTCTTTTCCGTTTCCCGTGTCACACCACTGTAGATTAAGTGTGACACTTCCTAACCGAAAAAAACTTCTGCCAGTGGGAGTTAGTGAAAGGGGCGACACTTTGGTTACACCATCTTTTACACCTCGTTAATTCTGTAGTACCTGCAGAGGCATTGCAGCCATCTGAGCTACGCAGCGAGCCATCAGGATGAGTAATTATGACAGGGAATGACGGAGTTTGTTTGCCGCAAGCAATAATAGTTGTGGCACTAGATTTTTTCTGTGTCGATGAGGATCGCTGTGGAACGTGGCTAGGTCGGCAGAAGTGAAAGTATGCTCATCCAAGAAAGCATCCGGACCCCTCCCTACAAAAGCATGACCTCTTTGCTTGTGAGCGCTGGCAGTGGCAGCTGGTCATAAAGTCGGCCCACGACGACGGCTGCCCGGTCTTCAGCGGGACAATGACCAGTGGGCTGCATACTGCATTCTGGAGTTGTATTGTCCACTTCTTGTGTGCGATTGACAAAGTTTTTCGTTTTACAGTGAGGAGGAGAGCATTGCAAGCCGCCAAGTTTAGCGGGGGAGAGCATAGGACTTTTGTGCCAAACTTTCTCATTGGAGGATTGCCACTACGCCATGTCTAGACGGGAGTTATGGCGCCGTATTATAAGTACGCCACTGGCGCGATTCGCACAGACAGCTTGACCATCGAAGGGGACCATTTTTGACAACTCAATGCGGATTTGGTGTCGAGGGGGCTTTGCAGTTGCGTACGTATGGCCAGCCTCCTCATCACCTGTTGAGCGGTTCGGTCTTGAACATATTGGCAGCCCGGGCCTTTTAGCAATCTTTGTCTGAGGACATCGTCTTCACTGCAACGAGTCCATATGTACTGCAGCCCTGTGTTTCAGCCAACCTATGTCGTACTGAGGTTCAGCTAGCGGTTCACAATCGTGGTCAGTACCTCACATACAGTCAGAAGGAGGCATAGTTACAGCTTGACTCTTCTTCCCCTTTAACAATCTTGCCAGCCATCGACATTGTCTCTCGCCGTGTGTTTTGTTACGTGTCTTTTGTGTTTGTGTGTGTAATTTGATCTGTAGGCTAATTCTGGGAATGAACGTGTTGGATTTGTAATAAAATAAGTCAGAAAATAGCAATATTTCATTTCAGTACCCTATTCATCTTGACCATTTGAATTAAAATAAAGTTTTGTTACCTGAGGGTACGTAACACTGGTAGGAAAACTAACAAGTAATAACGAATACTCTATTCAAGAATCACGAGAGGAGAAGATATAATTGGAAAAGGTCGGAATGTACGAGAAGATTTCATTACATAACATAATGGTATGGAACAGATTCCGAAATAAGATATTGTATTTATGCCTTACCCAGGAGCAGATACAGACTCAGATCAAAATTTGGTAATGATGAAGAGCGGGCTGAAGTCTAAGAGGCAAACCAGGCTTAATTCCGAAGACCTAAACGCCAACAAGCCAAAACTCATTCGATATCCAACTGAAACTAGGCTTCTTACAAAGTTGTTTTTGTGCAGTTTGAACCGTAATACTCTATTGTTATCATCTTGTAGGACCAATTATCGCTAGAATTTCAAGAAAGTACGCAATAGTCTTGTAATACGTTATGCAGGTTATCTTCGTCGAATACCGATGATCTACCACTTCGCTCTGAATTTCTTGACTCATGTTTTCCACAACGTCAGTTAAGAGCAGGAGTACTTGCATCCAACAAAAAGTTTTGTTTGTTTGTGCTCATAATGTTCGCCTCATAGTATTCAGATAATTTCATGTAGGATACTTGGTGTTACAAATTGTGCGGAACATCTTAAATTTGTCACAAAGAAAAAGAATTTTAATTCTAGTCTCGCCAGTAAAGCACTCATATTTACGAAAATGTACGCTTTGCTCGGCATAATCATTGTTTCAGGTGCACATTCCCAGACATCATCGTTTATAATTTCTTGAACAGTTGCGGCGGAATATCCAAAATGAGTCATTTGGCGGTTGAGGATAACCATCGTATAGGCCTATATCTTCATCTTTTTCTTATGGCTTTTGTCCCGTACCGGCGAAGAGTCCGCGTGGTTATTAACGGATGTAGCACGGTTAGTTAAAGGTGTGGCAGGGTTCCCTTCCTGATGCCATCCCGTTACCTTCCTCCCCCACCCGCGGATTATGTAGATCTCAACCGTTTGCTTGTAATGTTACTCATGTGAAAGTGAGCGAAAGCTTTTTAAATGTTTGCGAATCGTGTAACTGAGGAGGGACTTGGGAACCAGTTCGGTTGTAAGTAGGTTGAAAATCGCTGACTCCGCTGTGTGCAGTCTGTGGCTGGTTGGACTCATTCTTGGAATATTCGCTAGTGTAGTGTTGGGCAGTTGGATGTGAACAGCGCGTTGCATTGGGCAGTTGGAGTGAGCCGCCAGCAGTGATGGATGTGGGGAGAGAGATGCCAGAGTTTTAAGCGGACGATCTGGACATGTGTCCGCCAGAAAAATGAAATTTGTAAAGGTGGATGTCATGAATTAATAGATATATATGATGATGACTTTTGAACATTATTAAAGTAAATACATTGTTTGTCCTCTATCAAAATCTTTCATTTGGTAACTATGCCTATCAGTAATTACTGCCTTCAGTAGTCAGAATCTTTTATTTAGCTGGCAGTATTGGCGCTCGCTGTATTGCAGTAGTTCGAGTAACGAAGATTTTTGTGAGGTATTTGATTCATGAAAGGTATAGGGTATTGTTCGTCAGGGCCATTCTTTTGTAGTGATTATTGAAAGTCAGATTGAGTTGCGCTAAAAATAGTGTGTGTCAGTTTAGTGATGATCAGAATAAGTAAAAAGAGAAATGTCTGAGTACGTTCAGTTTTGGTCAGCTGTTTGAAAATCAAATAACGTTTTTTAATTTTCAAAGGGGACGTTTCACGGTATTCACTTAGTGGGATGTGGGAAAGCTTCTGAAAACCACTTCAATGCTGGCTGGCACATCGGCCCTCGTCGTTAATCCGCCAGGCAGATACAATCCGGAGCCGACGCCTCTCCCCGTTGCGGAAGTGGAGCTTACCATGCACGACTACCCAGGCGGATCGTATAGACCTGTATCACTGGATTTCATGTGTTGCTCAGTTATAGATCTTGCTTTATCCTCGCATTTTGAACGTCGAATTTGTGAAATTTATACTCTGTTCACTCACCAGCTCCAGAAAGGAGTAGTTAAGACTACATGTTCGTTGACGTCTGGGATGCATTCGAGAGGTACCCTACTGTCACCTAATGAACAACATTTTAGCTGATGGAGTGTCAAATCAGCATTGGTTTCGAGGCTTCCTAGCAGGGAGGACTCAACACTTCGTTCGTAGCTGCAAGTAGTCGGCAGGCTTGAAAGTAGCTTTATGAAAGTGGGTATAAGGAAGTGTCTTGGTACTACTACTATTCACGACACCTATAAATGGCGCACTGTATAACGTCGGTAGCTCCAAGAAGCTCCTCTTTGAAAATTTGGAAATTTGTGGCAAGGTCTTATGGGACCAAACTGCTGAGGTCATCGGTCCCTAACTAACACACTTTTTAATCAAACTGACTTATGCTAAGGACAATGAAGACACCCATACCCCAGGGAGGACTAGACCCTCCGACGGGGGGACCTGCGCAGACCGTGACAAGATGCCTGAGACCGCGCAACTACCCCACGCGTCTGTTGTTGCATAGAAGACTGTCGCAACGCAGGAGAACTGAGACGAAATGTAGGAAGGGCTGCTGAGGATTGTTAGTTCACCCTCAATAAAACCTAACGTAGGGTACTATGCATAAACAGATGGAAACACTGACATTGTGTGATTACACTACTGGCATCGAACCACAGCAAATATTTAGGCGTACGCATCCGGAGCGAATTGTTGAATTGGTGCATAATTTTCGTAGCGTTTTTCCATAAGTTTAACGAACACAACAGCTACAAATAACGGAGACTTTAGTCATCAATAATACATTACTGGCCATTAAAATTGGTACACCAAGAAGAAATGCAGATGATAAACCGGTATTTGGACAAATATATTATACTAGAACTGACATGTGATTACATTTTCACGCAATTTGGGTGCATAGATCCTGAGAAATCAGTACCCAGATAAAACACCTCTGGCCTTAATAACGGCCTTGATACGCCTGGGCATTGAGTCAAACAGAGCTTGGATGGCCTGTACAGGTACAGCTGCCTATGCAGCTTCAACACGATACCACAGTTCATCAAGAGTAGTGACTGGCGTATTGTGACGAGCCAGTTGCTCGGCCACCATTGACCAGACGTTTTCAATTGGTGAGAGATATGGAGAAGTGCTGGACAGGGCAGCAGTCGAACATTTTCTGTATCCAGAAAGGCCCGTACAGGACCTGAAACATGCGGTCGTGCATTATCCTGCTGAAATGTAGGGTTTCGCAGGGATCGAATGAAGGGTAGAGCCACGGTTCGTAACACATCTGAAATGCAACGTCCGCTGTTCAAAGTGCCGTCAATGCGAGCAAGAGGTGACCGAGACGTGTAACCAATGGCACCCTATATCATCACGCCGGGTGATACGCCAGTATGGCGATGACGAATACACGCTTCCAATGTGCGTTCACCGCGATGTCGCCAAACACGGATGCGACCACATGATGCTGTAAACAGAACCTGGATTCATCCGAAAAAATGACGTTTTACCATTCGTGCACCCAGGTTCCTTCGTTGAGCACACCATCCCAGGCGCTCCTGTCTCTGATGCAGCGTCAAGGGTAACCGCAGCCATGGTCTCCGAGCTGATAGTCCATGCTGCTACAAACGTCGTCGAACTGTTCGTGCAGATGGTTGTTGTCTTGCAAACGTCTCGATCTGTTGACTCAGGGATCGAGATGTGGCTGCACTATCCGTTACAGTATGCGGATGCCTGTCATCTTGACTGCTAGTGATTCGAGGCCGTTGGGATCCAGCACGGCGTTCCGTATTAGCCACCTGAACCAATCGATTCCATATTCTGCCGACAGTCATTGATCTCGACCAATTCGAGCAGTAATGTCGCGATACGATAAACCGCAATCGCGATAGGCTACAATCCGACCTTTATCAAAGTCAGAAACGAGATGGTACGCATTTTTCCTCCTTACACGAGGCATCACAACAACGTTTCACCAGGCAACGCCGGTCAACTGTTGCTTGTGTATGAGAAATTGGTTGGAAACATTCCTCGTGTCAGCACATAGTAGGTGTCGCCACCGGCTCCAACATTGCGTGAATGCTCTGAAAAGCTACTCATTTGCATATCACAGCATCTTCTTCCCGTCGGTTAAATTTCACATCTGTAGCACGTCATCTTCGTGGTGTAGCAACTTTAATGGCCAGTTGTGTATTTTGTGGGTGCGCGTAGGTATTTGTGTGGGAAGTTGCTGCTTTGTTTGGGCTCAACCCTCCCCTTTGGAAAAATATAAATAACTGTGCTGGTAAACTTCTACGTTATTTGATACAAAGACTGCTGAGTAAAACTTTTTTCTGACGGTCAGATCGTCCGCTCATAACTCTGGCATCTCTCTCTCCACATCCACCACTGCTAGCGGCTCACCTCCAACTGCACGACGCTACGCGCTGTTCACATCCAACTTCCCAACACTGCACTAGCGAATATTCCAAGAATGAGTCCAACCAGCCACAGACTTTGCACCGCTCAGTCAGCGGTTTTCATACAGAGCACTACATGGCGTTACCAACACAAAAACCTAAACAGTTAGTTGTATTGCAATTGCATTTCTCCGGAATATGCTAAAAAAATTACTCTGATTTTTTCGTTACTAAAACACAACTTGTGGAGTGCAGAGCAAATGATAATCGGATACCGTGAGCTGCAATGTGAATCGGAATCACAATGTTTTAAAACTTTAAAATGGCAGGTGGGATGTGGTGGCTCAATAATGAATAACTTCCAAACTATTCTGATTTAGTCTTACATTAATCACCGAAACAAGAAAGATGTCAATAAGACTGCATTACTGATCATTGTCACTGTATTGTGAATACCAAACACAAAGCTCATGAAATCAAATCTTTACACAAAATTTACGTTCAGTATTTAAAAATGAAAAGGGCTACAGAGTGATGTATGTATTATCTGAGTTCATGCGATTATAGTGTAGCTGAAACTACAGTACCAAATAGTCAAACAATGCGATTTAGGAAATTTACAAACCAAAGCTAAAAATGTTTTCTGAACACGATATCCCACTTTCTGCAATGCAAGCACACGCTATAAATTTCTTCTGTATTGTATGCCAAGCTGCTGCAACAGCATTTCGAAGTCAGGTCTCCCTCTACGCCAGGCGACACTTGACACCAAACTCTTCCTCACGCAGACTGACTACTTCTTGACAATAATGTGAACTTTGGAATCCAGAGTACTGTACTCACGTACAGAGTACTGTACTCACAAAAAGTGTTTACGGTGGTAAATGAACTTCCATCCACATCCAGAATGAGATTTTCACTCTGCAGCGGAGTGTGCGCTGGTATGAAACTTCCTGGCAGATTAAAACTGTGTGCCGGACCGAGACTCGAACTCGGGACCTTTGCCTTTCGCGGGCAAGTGCTCTACCAACTGAGCTACCCAAGCACGACTGACGGCGCGTCCTCACAGCTTTTCTTCTGGCAGTATCTCGTCTCCTACCTTCCAAACTTAACAGAAGCTCTCCTGCGAACCAGGAGAGCTTCTGTTAAGTTTGGAAGGTAGGAGACGAGGTACTGGCAGAAGTGAAGCTGTGAGGACTGGGTGTGCTTGGGTAGCTCAGTTGGTTCCGGCACGGTAGCTCAGCGTGTTCGGTCAGAGGGTTAGCTGTCCTCTGTAATAAAAAAACTGAGTTAATGGATGAACAACGAACTAAAACGGGTGTCTTTCGACGTCCGCTCCGAGTAGACACAACGAACGAAAACGAACAAAATGAGGCCGGCACGGTAGCTCAGCGTGTTCGGTCAGAAGGTTACGTGCCCTCTGTGATAAAAAAAACCCTGAGTCAATCGATCACCAACGAACAAAAGCGAACAAAATGAGAGAAAAAAAGGAAAAGTTGGTAGAGCACTTGCCCGCGAAAGGCAAAGGTCCCGAGTTCGAGTCTCGGTGCGGCACACAGTTCTAATCTGCCAAGAAGTTTCATATTCCATCCATATGTTTGGAAACACCAAGTGGTTATGGAAATGGAAAGGAAATACATTAGAAAATTGCATTTTCTTGTTTTCTAAAGGTTTTCTGATTTCAAACAATACATACCATATGTAAGTGCAGCTATTAAACTTTAGATTCCTCAAAATAGCCGCCCTTTACTTAAATCACTGTCTTGCATACTCTCGGCAAGCGAAGGGGCAATTTTGCCAGAATTTCAGTTGGAATTAGTCTCCATTTTTGCTTCAGAACTTCCCAAAAGTATATCCCATTCATGACTTCCAGCTTTTGGATTCTCCTGTCCAATTCATCTCATAGCAGCTCCATTGGGTTACAATCACGGTACTGGTGAGGCCAATCCATGTTCTTCAAAATTTTGTGAATTTCTGGAGACTTCACTTAGTTCTGACACAAGTGAGATGTATGTTACGAGTAGTTGTCTCGCTGCAAGTCAAACTTTTTCCCAATCGGATGCAAACCGGATGCCTGGACATGTCGCTGGAGAATGGCATTATAATCCTTTTCGTTCATTTTTCCATGTAGCTTCACCAAATCTCCGATTTTATTTCCTCCAGAAGATCCCCATACCATCACAGATCCCCCTCCCCCCCCCCCCTCCCCAATACTTCACAGTTGTAATTACGCATCGAGGATGAAGGCGTTAATGGTGTAAACGGCGTCCGAATTGACGGCGTTTACTTCCAAATCTTCGAACTTGTATTCATCAGTGAATAAGACTCTTTCCCTTTCACCTCCTTCCAACGTCGGTGTGTCGACGACCACTGAAGACTCTCCCTGTTACTAACAGGGCGCCTCAGTGGTTTCCTTGCTGTTACATAACTCAGGACGTTGTTCTCTGATAGATGCCGTCTCACTGTTGGCTCTCACACTGGTGTATCCCTAGTTGTGTTTAGTTCGGCAGTCCATTCCCTGACAATTTTGAATCTGTTACGTTAACTGGTCACTAACAAATACTTCTCCTGGCGTTCTGATATTTTCCAGGGTGCTCCTGAGCGAGGTCGATCATCTTAGGAGACTGTATTTCGAAACAGGTGTGTGGTTTTGGCAGCTCCGCTAACGGACATAGAAGTAGTAGTAGTAGTAGTAGTAGCTTTATTCATTCGTAGATCTCTTTTTACAAGGATATAGGACATGTCAAAGTATTTACAAATTTAGATCAATATAAAATAAGCTAATTCGTGTACACATTTATTTACAGACTTATAGTTAGAGACAATCATTAGATTTACTCCTGGTATACAACATTTTTATCAAATAACTTATTAAATAATATAATGCCACACTGTTCACTCATATCTCACTTTCAGTCACTGCAAACACTATACACACATTGTTTCATAACACTTCACTCACTACACACACACACACACACACACACACACACACACACACACACACATACACACTGGTGATCTCCGGGCCATTTTCTGTACCCCAACTTCCGATTTGCTATCCTGAAAAACTGAGTCAGCATCCCTCCATAATGAGTGAGACGTTGAGTTCAGAAAGAGGAAGAGGTGTTAGTACTGTGCTATGCATAGCTTGGGGGTAAGAATTTCTAGAAAGGAAAAAGAAGTAAAAAACATAAAGTGAAGGTGTTATGTGGAATGTTGGATATTTTATAACCATTATTATTATTATTATTAATTTGAATAGATTTTCAATTTCTTTACTACTTGTCGAACGCTATTGTCTTCTTGGTGCAAAGTGATTACCTTTACCCGTGAATCATTAAGGAATCTGGCACTTAAGAGCTATTTTCAGCTGATTTCTATGTGTGTAGCCGGCCGTGGTGGCCGTGCGGTTCTAGGCGCTCCAGTCCGGAGCCGCGCTGCTGCTACGGTCGCAGGTTCGAATCCTGCCTCGGGCATGGGTGTGTGTGATGTCCTTAGGTACGTTAGGTTTAAGTAGTTCTACGTTCTAGGGGACTAATGACCACAGCAGTTGAGTCCCATAGTGCTCAGAGCCCTTTGAGTCCCCTATGTGTGTACTACCTTCTTTCTCGACGTGTCTTACCTTCGTACAAACAGCACTGTAAACAATGTACCTCGACACAGTCACGCCGGGTACTGTTTAGCAGAACTGTTTGTACAGATAAAGTGAGTTTATATAAATCTGAGCAGTACCAACACATATATCCGTATACAATGCTTCTCTATGCAATACTGCCCCATTATAAATTGTCATTTGAGCATACTGTTCAGTATTGTAACCAATAGCTCACATACATCACTCAAATATTGCTCCGTTTAGGTGGCAGTATGATGTTTCCGAACTTATGTAGGGCAGTGTATCACAAATAAAACTGTCACTTCTCGTAATGTAACAACCTTACAAATCTCAAAAATCTGGAATAATGTTATTTACATTCTGCATATAAGGAAAGATCACACGGCAGGTATCTCATTCAGAAATCGCATTTAAATTTCGGTTGTATTTGAGAAAATTGTGTAAGGAGGACAAACGTCCAACAGCACAGTTCGACTGTGGCAGGATCATCATCTATTGATTTCACGATACTGTTGCTCTCGTTGAAAGGGATCCAGTGACTGTTATGCGAACATCGATGAGTTGACGAGTGCCATCTACATCTACATCTGCATGGTTACTCTGCAATTCACACTTAAGTGCCTGGCAGAGGGTTCATCGAACCATATTCGGCATCATAATCTCAAGGGCGACAAATTCTATGAACATGCCTTGATTTTTCTTCAGTCTTGCTTCCATCACCAACCGCAATGTCAGAACTGCCTCTCTGGTGACTTTACTTTTCCTAAAGTTTAATTGATCTTCATCTAACAGATTCTCAGTTTTGCTTTTCATTCTTCTGCATATTATTCTTTTCAGCAACTTGGATGCATGAGCTAGTAAGCTGATTGTGCGATAAATCTCGCACCTGTCGGATCTTGCTATCTTCGGAATTGTGTGGATGATGTTTTTACGAACGTTCGATGTTATGTCGCCAGTCTCATACATTCTACACATCAACGTGCATAGTAGTTTTGTTGCCACTTCCGTTAAGGATTTTAAAAATTCCGATTGAATGTTACATACCCTTTCTGCGTTTTGGATCTTAGGTCGTCCAAAACTCTTTTAAATTCTGATTTTAATACTGGATACCCTATCTGTTCTCTAACGACTCCTCTTTCTTCTTCTATCACGTCTTCAGACAAGTCATCCCCATCGTAGAGGCCTTCAATGTACTCTTGCCACCTATCCACTCTAGTCTGCGTTTAACAATGGAGTTCCCATCCATCTCTTAATATTTTAATCTCACCGAAGACTATTTTGACTTTCCTGTATCCTGAATCCGTCCTGTCGACAGTGATTTCTTTTTCGATTAGTTCACTTTTTCATGCAGTCATTTTGCCTTAGCTTCCTAGCAGTTCTTATTTATTTCGTGCCTAAGTAACTTGTATTTTTGTATAACTGAGTTCCTCCGAACATTTATATACTTCCTTCTTTCGTCGATCAGCTGAAGTATTTTTTGTATTACCCATGATTTGTTCGCAGTTACCTTTGTTGTACCTACGGTATTCTTTCCAACTTCGGTGACATTTCTTTTTAAAAATGCCCATTCCTCTTCAACTGAACTGCCTGCTGAGCTGTTCATTATCGGAGTACCTACATTTCTAAGGACACGCTGAAGAGAAATGGAGAATAAACGATTGAAAGACACACATTTTAATATCCACTTTAGAAGGCGACACTTGTTATTTGTGTGCTATGTTTACGTTACAGGTTACAGACATCGCTCAATGTGACGACCGCCTGCTTCTACTACAGACTGGAACCGCTCTACAGATACCACTTCACAACTATTGGAGCCAGTTTTGGCAGCGCTTTTCCAACGCTAGAACATTGCTGTTGTTTTGGTGAAACAGATTTACGAACAAAGCTCTGCTTACCTCATCCAGACCCACGTTGACTGTCTGCAACCATAATTCAGACTGATGCCTGTTTGCAACCCTACGGCGCTGTACCAATACGGACGCCTAACGAAAAGTCATGGCACTGGTATAATAACAAAGCAAATCCTACAGTGCGCAGTCTGTCCATCGTTCCTACAAAGGTGGGTACCCATAGGGTAAACAGTTTTACGCCTACACTGGCACAAGTAGCGAAGGTCTAATTATAACGACGCGTGACCACAGGAACTCCTCAAAATGTTCAACAAACGGATTTTCCAAAAAATGCAGTTACTGTGTCCTGTCATTAGCTCTTCTAAAATTACTGCATCTATCAACATATTACCGTACGTGCTGCATCAAATATTGATCGAAAACCAAAATTGGTTTCCAGTGTAGATTGTGGACTTCCCTGCAACCGCTGACGGTTATTAATCGTTGTTTCTGTACTGTGTAAACTTGTCTTCATAACTGAACAGCATTAATGGAAGCAAATGTCATATGCCATTTAAGCAGTGACAAAATTCAACTCGTGTGTAATTGTCCGAATGTGAAGATTTGTGGACTCGATGCATGTCAAGCTCGCAATACATAACCTCGTGGGACATTGAGAAGTGCAGAAAGTCGCCGTGTGCTGGTAGCAGGACTACGCTGCAACATTTCAATAATGTGTTGCCGTTCCTGCACGTGTTCAGAATAAAAACGGGAGTTTGGAAGAAAATCTGTTTCACCCAGTGTGCTGGAAGGTGTGATTAATAATCTACGATAAGGAATTCGACATGTCGGAAAGCGCCGGCACTATTATTCGACAGCAGTAAAAGCAGTACCATCGCAGAAGCCGTAACCATACATCGCATCTGCAAACTCCTCTCTACATGTGTGGTATTTTAGTCAGCGTGTCTACACAGTAAGCCAACGCTTCTGATACACTCTCAACTCTCGCGCAGCTTCGCTCACAGCACATCATGGTCTACTGCGAGTCCAGCGTGTTAGTTTAATGGCAAAAATACATAATCACCAAAAAGAACGCAAGCAGCGAAGTTTTTTGGGCTAAAATTTAACGTCACAGAGGTTGCGCCGGGAAGTCACATACCTGCGCGCTACTAGCTCAAAAAAAAAAAAAAAAAAAAAAAAAAAAAACAAAAAAAAACATGAAATGTGTTCTGTTTCGGAAACTGTTTGGAATACGGTATATGTCCACATGAGGTTTTTTGCTTCAAATGAGTGTTCTCTTAGGAACCCTGGATATTTACCATTATTCCTGGGATGCCACGTGTGTATATTTTTTTAACGAAACATCCATACACACGCACCAGAAACGTAAAAAAATTCCATTGCTACAAGGTTGGATCATCCTGGACAGTGTGACATCAGCTACCGAACATGAAAAAGAATGTTAGCTTTTTGCACTTGCGTGTGAATTCCTAAGGGTCCAAACTGCTGAGGTCATCGGTCCCTATACTTACACACTACTTAAGCTAACTTATGGTAAGAGCAACACACACACCCATGACCGAGGGAAGACTCGAACGCCCGACGGGAGGGGCCACACAATCCGTGACATGACGCCTGAAACCGCGCTGCCACTCCGGCGGCTTCCTTGCACTTGTTGAAAACCCGTTTCATTATCTGCCTGGAATAAATTTAGCAAACGACGGAAATCAGGACACATGATTCCTGTAGACATTATTATGTACTACTCTCTACTCAATGGTAAGGCGAGATGGGCTACAGAGTGGTACAGTAATTATCGTCGTAGGAAAGCCGGCAGGAGCAGAAATAATTAGCGAATGACTAAATATTGTAAGCAGGAGCTTTACGTAACTTGTAAGTTTTTCCACGTGTACAAAGACTCTTTATAAATGAACGTGCAGCAGTAAAGTCCAGTTAATACAATGGGAATAAGAGCATTCTAGGGAGAGGGTCTTTTAACTATTGCATGAGCGACAGTGACTGGGCTGCATCTCAGTGACGACTCCGTTGCGTCTGGGCTGCACCTCGTTGCAAATGGGCCGTGTGGCTGCCGCCGACTATCTTATATCGTAGCGGCAGAGGGCGCTCGTGATACGGCGCCACTGGAGACATGGCTCAACAGGCGTGCACCATTGGGTCCGCTGGATCCTGTATCTCAGCTCTAGGCGTCTGGTGGAAACTTTTATTGCCGTTGTCAACTATGAGACCCCCATGGGGTGATATCGATACACGACACCACAGAAGTACACTACTGGCCATTAAAATTCCTACACCACGAAGATGACGTGCTACAGTCGCGAAATTTAACCGACAGGAAGAAGATGCTGTGATATGCAAATAATTAGCTTTTCAGCGCATTCACACAAGGTTGTCGCAGGTGGCGACACCTACAACGTGCTGACACGAGGGAAGCTTCCAACCGATTTCTCATACACAAACACCAGTTGACCGGCCTTGGGTGGTGAAACGTTGTTGTGATGCCTCGTGTAAGGAGAACTAGCGGTCGAGATGACAGGCATCTTATCCAGATAGCTGTAACGGATAGTGCAGCCACGTCTCGATCCCTGAGTCAACAGATCGGGACGTTAGCAAGACAACAACGATCTGCACGAATAGATCGACGACGTTTGCAGAAGCATGGACTATCAGCTCGGAGACCACGGCTGCGGTTACCCTTGACGCAGCATCACAGACAGGAGCACCGACGATGGTGTACTCAGCGACGAACCTGGGTGCACGAATGGCAAACGTAATGTTTTCTGATGAATCCAGGTTCTGTTTACAGCATCATGATGGTCGCATCCGTGTTTGGCATCATCGCGATGAACGCACATTGGAAGCGTGTATTCGTCATCGCCATACTGGCGTATCACCCGGCGTGATGGTATGGGTTGCGATTGGTTACACGTCTTGGTCACCTCTTGTTCGCATTGACGGCACTTTCAACAGTGGACGTTACATTTCAGATGTGTTACGACCCGTGGCTCTACCCTTCATTCGATCCCTGCGAAACCCTACATTTCAGCGGGATAATGCACGACCACATGTTGCAGGTCCTGTACGGGCCTTTCTGGATACAGAAAATGTTAGACTGCTGCCCTGGCCAGCACATTCTCCAGATCTCTCACCAACTGAAAACATCTGGTCAATGGTGGCCGAGCAACTGGCTCTTCACAATACGCCAGACATTACTCTTGAACTGTGGTATCGTGTTGAAGCTGCATGGGCAGCTGTACCTGTACACGCCATCCAAGCCCTGTTTGACTCAATACCCAGGCGTATCAAGGCCGCTATTAGGGCCAGAGGTGTTTTTTCTGGGTACTGATTTCTCAGGATCTATGAACCCAAATTGCGTGGAAATGTAATCACATGTCAGTTCTAGTATAATATATTTGTCCAATGAATACCCGTTTATCATCTGTATTTCTTCTTGGTATAGCAATTGTAACGGCCAGTTGTGTAACTTGGGAAGGAAGGAGCAGAGTCTATTGAAGATTAAACTCTCAACTAGGATGGTTAAGGTCCTTCTAAAGGAACTATCTCAGAATTAACCTTAACTGACCGGAGGAAGCTACGGGAAGCCGAATTCCAGGTGGTTGGTTGGAGATTTCATCTTCATTCCTTCTGAACGTGAGTCCTGTTCCTTAATCAGAGCTCCTCTTTGCTCAAGAGGTAACTCCAAATCGCTACTCCAGATGAGAATAACGTGCTCTGCAAGACAGCCTGCAGCCTCCATGTTTACGTAGCCCATACAAAAAAAGGTGAAAAATAACAGAGAAATCAGCTTATTGGTACACCTGATTGTACTGTTCGCCTGGAATATAACGTGCTCTGTCGCTCAGAAAGTATTACTAGCGACGATAATGGAAGCAAGGAACTCATCGCAAGAACTCTAACCAAGGAAAACAAACTTCAGGCAGCATCTAACATTTACTCTCTTATCAGAAATAAACTTCCAAATTATGTCGGTCAAGCAGAAAATAGTAGGAACATTCGCAGCGCAAGAGAGATAAAGAAAGAAACAATACACTAATATTTATTCAGATCAATAGTGCACTTTCAGAAATCTTACTCAGTGAAGTCTTGAATGCAGCGACTTTTCACTTCTGTAATAGGGAAGGGACGGTAGCACTTAACAGACACTATGGTCGTAGGCTGCACACCATCGTACGTAAATGTCCTTTAATACGTTATGAGCATTTACAAGATGATACGGCACACGGTTAGAGGTGACGTAAGATAACGGGATAAATGGTTGTCGAAGTTCTTGTCACGGCATATTTGTAAGCAATCTCAGGCTTCCGATGACTTCCTTCTTTGTCATCAGGAGTTACTTGCAGGCCCTGCCTCCATTGGAGATGGCGGTTATCGGTTAATCGTTTTTGTCCATGCCATTTTAACCTGATATTAAAACCGCTCAAAATAACCGGTTTCTGATATAACCGGTTTTCTTTCTTTTATTCATATTATTTCATGTAATAAACGTAGAAATCGAACAAAGATTAAAACATTTGACTCATTCAGTTTCAAGACATGCAGAATGAAAATATTGTATTAAATAGGCAAATAAAAGAAAGCTTAGTGCGTTCGCTGTTTTTCTCGAAAAATAAGTGATTTAAGACTACAAAAAAACAGTATTATTCTTTTACTGGTTCTAATTTTCTTGACACACTGCTCAAAAATCATGTTGTAATTAAGGCTGATACCATTATTTGGGCATTACGAATAGTCAATGCTCCAGGATGAAAACTCTCTTTTACGTATTAATTTGCCCGTTTACAAGGACTGCAAGGAGATAAAGGCATATTATATAGTCACAGCAGCACTTGCTGCGATTATTATATACTAAAACTGAATTATTGTCAAGTTTTTAATTTATTATTGTCACCATACTTTCCTTCCTATTTCGTTATTCCACAGAAATGACAGATAAATCTTTGAGATTTTAAAGCAAATGAAGCATTGTACTTCATTGCTACGCCATTTCGTAAAAATACTCCAGACTTTGGTTGGTGCCATTATGTAATATATCGGATGTCCGGCGACGACAGCTAGAAACACCATATAAACCAGGTAGGGGCAAGTCTTACACGCTGCATACAAGAGCTACGGCCCAAGGCAACAGGGACACTGCTGTCTCAGCAACGCTGTACCAATTCTTATGCCCTGTCTTGCTCGTATCTGTTAGCGTTTTTATTAAAATAGCGCTAATTGCTGTTCCCATTTTCTACAATAACAAAATATTTACACTAATGCACTCTTTACGAATAACAATTACCTCTTTTTTGAAAAGGTTTATTTAAAAATGAAAATTTTAGTATTGCGGCCATAGCTAATTGATTTTTCGTTTTTCCACTCGGTTATTAGTAAGAAATAAAATGCGCCTTTTACAACCTAACAAATACTGGAAAATGTTATTCAGAGCTAAAAAACCTAAACTATAAACTAAAAAAAATTGACTGATCGATTTTTCCCATCCCCAGTCGCCATGCTACAGTTCGGCCAATCAAGTAAAGTACAGCAAGGCCTATAAATGACTTCTGAGGATGACGATGGATATAGCCATCAAAATCTTGAGATTACACTAAAATTTAACGCGACAGGAAAGCCGTGAAAGATGTATACAATAATATCGTCGCGAAAAACTAAGTCGTCAAATGAAAAAGTTTCCAACACTATACACCACATATAATAACATCAGAAAATCCGATAAAACAAAAAGATTTCGTATTATTTCTTGCCAGAAGTGGGGTCGTAACAGTTCCAAATACGGACACCTTTGTTACAGTCTGTTGACATCTTTCACTATTTCTAAGTGTTATAGATCGCATTATTGAGATCCACTGGAACAATATATTTTTTTTTAAATTAAAATTAAATCAAACCTTTAGCTGCTTAGAGGCGTTTAAAAGTATCAACGGGGGCAGTTGAAGAGTGTGTGCCCCTACCAGGACTCGAACCTGGACCTCCTGCTTGAATAGCAGACGCTCTATCCGACTTAGCCAACGAGTATGGTGGGCAGCAGCACTATAAATGTAGTGTGTGGACAGAACGTTGGAAAGTGTGGGCTCACGCAGAGCGTGCCAGATATAAGTCCCTGCAGTTGCACTATCGTCTGTGTCCTCGGTGGCTCAGTGGCCGGCACGGTAGCTCAGCGTGTTCGGTCAGAGGGTTAGCATCCCCCTGGAATAAAAAAACTGCGTGAATGGATCAACGAAGAATTTAAATGTACGTCATAGGACGTCCGCCCCGAACAACTGTAACAAAAGTATAACTAACAAAATAAGATCAACAAAAAAAATAGTAAAGCGTCACCCATGTAAGCAGGAGGTCCCGGGTTCGAGTCCCGATCGTGGCACACATTTTGCAACTGTCCCCGTTGATGTTTATCAACGCCTGTATGCAGCTGAAGGTCTGATTTCATTGTAATTTCATTCTTCGAGAGCTGCAAGATCACCAATGGTATCTGTACAGATACCAGCTTCATATGCTCTATTTTTTTGTCACCAGACTTTTGACCAGTTTGATGCGGACTGCTACGTCTCCCTATACTGTGCCACACTCGTCATCTGAGAACAGAACTTACAATAATCTTTTGGATATTGAAAGGTGGCTACACTGAGCCACAGCGCCAGAGATTGCGCCAAAGAGTTTTATTCCGCCACCTCCACTGGCAGTGCTTATTGAGAAGTAGCAGTAGGCAGTGCTTGTTGAGATGTAGCAGTGGTGAGTCGTTGTTGAGAAGTTCCCATGGAGAGTGCTTGTTCGGAAGTTGTCATATCGTTTTGATGGGCTAGACACCAGATATTGTTGGATTGGGGATGCTGTAATGAATAGAGTGTGCTTTTCGTCAGTATATATGAAGGTAAAAAAATTCCTTTTTTTTTATTATTTCAATGTCTTAAACAATAATGCTTCTTGGTCACAGGTTCAGTCAACAAAGCATCTGGCTCGTGTTCTTGTATTAGACTGTATTTCTGGTTTCTATGTGCAATTATAGTATTTCTGTTTATTTTTTTAAACTACTTCAGTATAAACGGTGTTTAAAATATCTGGTCTTATTGAGGAAGAACCGTGCCAGATGTGTACGTTGAATCACACTTCCACACACTGAACAGCTACACTTGTGTTTTGTTGTTTCCTAGGTTTTATAGTTGCTGGGGACTTAATTAATTAATTGTGTTAACGGAAATTTCGTTTCATTTTTTGTTGTTGTTCTATGCAGTCAGATTGCGTACTATTACTAGTCAGGGCCAACCGTTTACGAGACTTCGTAATCGGACATACAGCGACTGAAAATTAAAAGTATTTGCATTCTAGATAATTAAGCCCCCATGCACGTGGCGACCGCTGCTTCGGATCGTCCCTTGGAATTATTCTGATTGTAAAAATAGCAGACAGTAGTATTGTTGTAGTAATTTGTAGTTTAGTAATTGTAGTCTATATTTCATGTGTAGATTTAGTAATTGTCATTCTTCTAATGGTATTTTTTGCAGAATTTAATTTTTGTTGTCTTGTATACGGGTTTGACAATTTTGTGCAATTGTGAAGGTTTTAATTGTTCGTTAGGCGTGTTTGTCGGGAAGCATTTCGTGTGAATGGTATTGTTGTGTGTAATTTTCGTATAGTGACGAGTTTTGTATGTCTTGTAAATGATTACGCAATCGATGAAAAAGGCAAAAATGATGGATAGTCAGAATAACGAAATTGTTGACATGGCGAACTCGCCAACACACGAGAACAGGATGATGAATAATGAAGTGGAAAACAATGTAATAAGTCGGGAAAATAGTCCGGAATCAGTTCAAAATTTTTCACAATCAAAAAATTTTCAGAATACGAGATTAACGACAGAAGATTTTGGAATAGTATCGAACAAAGATAGCTTTACAGTTATGACGAAAGAAGTTAATTTTGCGGGAAACGTTAGGGGTGAAAAGAGTTTCGAACCAGTTAATATGGAGCAGTTGATGAGTGCAATATTAAATTTGGGATCACAAATAGGAACAATTACAACTGGTATGGGAACAACGGAAACACAGTTAGACTCACTGGGATCACAAATAGGAACAATTAGAACAGAGATAGGAACAATTAAAATTGATATGGAAACAATGGAAACACAGTTAGGATCTGAATTAAAAACAGAGTTGGGAACTTTGGCAACACGGTTAGACTCACAAATAGGAACAATTAAAACTGAGATGGGAACATTGGAAACACGGTTAGACTCACTGGGATCACAGTTAGGATCTGAATTAAAAACAGAGATGGGAACTTTGGCAACACGGTTAGAAACTGATATGGGAACAATGGAAACACGGTTAGACTCACGGATAGGGACATGCTTCAAAACCATGAAAGATGAATTAAAGAAAGAAATTAGAGAAGAAGTACAACCGATTTTGAATGCTCACAATAATAGATTAATTTCAATAGAAATCAGACAAAAGGAACAGGATAGAGAACAGGAAGAAAGAGATCGCGTGATAGTACAAAAATTTTCAGAGTTAAATTTACAACGTGCACACGATAAGGAAGAAATATTTGAAACAATCGAGGAATCCGTACCAAATGACAGAATAAATAACCTAACACAACAGTATGAACAGTTGACTACTAAATGTGTCAATACTGAAACCCGAGTCGCGACACTTACGGAAGACGTAAATAAACAGAAAGAAAAAATAGGTGACTTATCGGAAAGAGTTGAGGAGATTTCAGATAAACTGTCAAGTCTTAGTTTAAATGGGGACAGAGATTCAGATGATACAGCTCCATTGCCGTTTGCAGAAACCGAAGAGTACCAGAACATAAATAAGCATGTTGAAAATCAGGGAAAATTTAATGAACGCGTCAAAAGGGAATTTGAGGCATTACGAAAGCAAGTCAAACAAATAGAAAGCGAAATCGTAGGAAAGGACAGTAGAAGAAAGTTAGAATCACAGATAGCAGCGGGTTTTGAAGAAAATAATTTGTTTCATTTACGAGATGCAACAGGAGAGCGCCAGGCGCGCGAACTTGACAATAATCGACATTGGGACTGGGACAGACGCGGTAGGTCTTTGCCGCCACGAGGAGAAAACTTTGACTATAAATACTTCTTAACTGTTCGGAAATTTAAGATCTTTCGCAATTCTAAGAATGACATACATCCATGTTCATGGTTAGATCAATTTATGTACGCACTTCCACCAAATTGGCCACTAAGTCACAAACTGGAACTTATGTGTGGATATTTAGAAAACGAACCGGCGACGCGGATGCGAGCACTTATTAGAGATTGTAATAATCTAAATGATTTTTATCATGCTTTTCTATCGGCATATTGGTCCGAAAACACGCAAGACAGAGTCAAACATAGTCTTATTATGCAGCGTAATTTTAAACAGTCTGAGTTCCGCACGCCAGCAGAATACTTTGAAGACATGATTCGAAAGAATCAGTTCCTTTCCAGCCCTTATAGCCCGACTGAATTAATTCGCATTTGTTTAGCTAAGCTGCCACAATCCATAAGACAAATTGCTTTAGCTGGAAGATGTAAAGACGACATTGAGACTTTTAAGACTTTGCTACAAGAACTTGAGTATGACAACGACGACGGGACTTCTTGTAAATTTTTCAGTAACGGTAATCACAATAGATTTTCAGAGAGAAGGGATAATGATCGGAACGGACGTTGTATGGGTAACTTTGAGAATGACAGACGAAACAGACAGGACAATAGATACCAGCCTTATGACAATAACAGACGTTCTAACAGAAATTACACAGACAATTATAATATCGGAAATTCCTACCGGAATGATCAATCATACGGAAACAGTAATCGGTATCATCAAGACAGAAATTATTCATACAGTAATAGAAATTCTTACTACAGAAATAACCAGGGTAGTAGATACAACAATAATTTCAGAAGTGACAGTCGAAATTACACAAGAAGCAGTCATGCAGATAGACAGGAAAATAGAAATTTTTATAACAGACACAACCAAGAATTTACATCTAACAGACAGGAGGGACCTAATTGGCATCCTCCGCGTGACAGAAATTCCGAGAGACAAGTGCAAATCGTAGAAACTGATCCGCGAAATGACGCGAATAATCAAAGACGTGACGCAAGCAATCGACAATACTTGTAGCTTCGGCTTCTGGCAGCAACATAGACGGTTCAGAAGGTAATGACACTACGACTTTACACTACGTACGCCTGGAAGACATGAGAGACATTTTGCTAGACGAAAAGGAAAATAATGTAGATGCATTTTTACATCCTGTTATTGAAGTATGTGTGGGTAAGAATAAGTTCACTGCAGTTTTAGATTCTGGGAGCCCATTGAATGTTATTAGTGAATCAGTTTTTCGTATATGTGTAAGAACTATTGCTTGTCCTGTGTTACCTGTTTCAAAAACTACAATTCGAGGAGCTATTTCTGGAAAAAGTGTGGAAGTCAAACAACAGACCAACTTAAATTTCGTTTGTCAAGGATACGAATTTTCTGCTAATTTTATTATTGTTCCATTACTCAATACACAAATTATATTAGGTATGGAGTTTCTTAGCACACATAAGGCAATTTTAAACTTTAAAGAAGGAAGTGTGAATTTGACTGTTGCCGGAATGCCGAAATGTTTGAAATTTTTCGAGTGTTTAACAAAATCTGAATCAGAGACAAAATGTTTAAGGTTTTTTACTTCTGATGTTTTCGCAGAGTATTATGACGACAATGTGTTCATTCATGACAACGACAATAGATACAGAGACGGGATGGATGATATAATTAATAGCGAAGAATTAATTAATGAAAAGGTTAAGAAAGCTGAAGTTCCAGATGGCGTTGCAAGAGAAGAACTGCACCAAATTTTGACTTCACATGCTACAGTATTTAGTCATCACACAGGAACTATACAAGGCTTACAATATTTATTTAAAGTAAAAGAACGCACACCATTTCGAGGAAAAACGTACGCTATTCCTTTGGCATACAGAGACAAGGTTAAGAGTGAACTTCAATACATGCTAGATCAAGGCATTATTGAGCCAGCAGTCAGTCCTTATACCAGCCCATTACACGTCGTTCTTAAAAAGGATGGGTCAATTCGTTTGGTTCTGGATTCCAGACAGATAAATAATATCATCATTCCTGAAACTGACCGTCCACAAAATTTAGATGAACTTCTTCAACATTTCAATGGAATTAAAGTTTTATCCACGATTGATATGCGCGCAAGTTTTTGGCAAATAGAACTCCACCCTGATTGTAGAAAATACACAGCCTTTTTAGCCTTTGGTAACTGTTACCAATTTCGGAAATTACCGTTTGGACTTACTGTATCTTCTGCAGCATTCATTCGTAGTTCAAACGAAATTTTACCTGTTTATCTTCGTGACAATATTACTTCATATGTTGACGATATTCTTATTGCTAAACGTTCTTGGAGTGAGCATAACAAAATTTTGGATTCATTAGTACGTATTTTTGCAAGAGTTGGCATTACAGTGAACTTGGAAAAATCTGAATTTGGTCGTTCTCGGGTGAAATTTCTTGGTCATATTATTTCTACAGAAGGTATTCTCCCTGATCCAGAGAAACTAGATGCTATTCGTAATTATGCTGTTCCTACTACAAAACGTGATGTTCGTAGTTTCCGTGGTGTCTGTAATTTTCTTAGACGCTTTGTTAAATTGGACGATTTGGCCACACCTCGTTTATGTGAACTATCTGGAAAGAATTCTAATTGGTGTTGGGATGAGGAAGCTCAATCAGAATTTGAACAACTTCGTGATGCTTTAGTTGCTGCTCCACTTCTTTCACATCCGGATTTATCTAAAGATTTTTGTTTGGCGACGGACTCGTCATACAAAGGCCTAGGTGCACATTTATTTCAAGAGATAGAAGAAAACGGCGTTGTAGTACAGAAAACTATTGCATTTGGAAGTCGTGTTCTCTCTAAATCAGAAAAGAATTATTCGATTACGGAACTTGAAGCCTTGGCTGTTGTATGGGCTTTCACAAAATTTCGCATATTTTTGTATGGCAGACATACTAAGGTTTACTCCGATCATCGAGCTCTGGAATTTCTTATGTCAACAAAATTAACCCATGGAAGATTGTCACGGTGGGCGCTGTATCTACAGGAATTTGACTTTAGTATTGTTTACATACAGGGTTCTTCAAATATTATTGCTGATGCTTTATCACGTGCACCTATGGGTTTGAAACAAAGTGCTGAGGAGGACTGCAAAGAAAACAATTATTGTTAGATGTATATTAAAGGTGTTGCGTTTGAAAATTTTATTTCGTCTTCGCTCGAGGACATCGCTAAGGAGCAAAATAAGGATCCAATCTGGAAGGACATTAAGGAGAAGTGGAGGAGAAAGGAAAGCGTAGCGATTAGAGAGTATTATTTAGTTCACAACGATATTCTTTTTAAACGAAAATCGGTCGACAACTCCGTTTGGTTAGTTTGTATTCCTGATGAGTGGGTTAATAAATTGATTTGGTATACACATTTCAGTTATGCACACTTTGGTCTCAGAAAATGCTTTCATAAATTACGAGAAAATTGCTACTTTAGTAATATGGAAAAACGTATTCGATCTGTTCTTGCCAAATGCAAATTATGTCAAAAGGCTAAGCCGCCAACTATTTCTCACAGAGCACCGTTGTTTCCTATCATTCCAGCGAAATTAAAGGAGATGGCTGCAGTCGATTTGTTCGGTCCAGTGGTTCGTTCTACTAATGGTTTTGTGTACATTTTGGTAGCAGTGGAATTGACATCAAAATATGTGTGTTTTACACATTTACGCAAAGCAACAGCTCGTTCAGTATCTAAGGCTTTCATCAAAGATTTTCTTAAAGAAGTGGGTCATGTTGATAAGGTTATATCAGATAACGGATCACAGTTTCGCTCTAAAATTTGGATTCGTACTCTACGGCGTCGTAAGATTAAACCAATTTTCATTTCACTTTTTCACCCTCAATCTAACGCTTCAGAGAGATGAATGAAGGAAATCAATAAATTGTGCCGACTTTATTGTCATCAGAATCACAGAACGTGGGATCAGTATCTTCATATTTTTCAAAACATTCTGAAGAACTCCCTAATGATTCAACTTCTTTACCGCCTATATTGATATTAAAATTAAAGCACCGACAAATCGCATTTCTGAAATCGTTCCTTTTCCGCCTTCACGGAAACTGCGGCATTCTGAAGTTGTCAACCTGTTTTACAAAATATTGCGTCTGCGGCTGCTACAAGAGAGAAATCAGCTAAGGGTGCTGGTCGTTTAAAAACCTTGTCAGTTGGTCAAAAGGTGTTAATTAAGTCTCATCGTTTGTCTCATAAAGGAAAAGGCTTGTGTCGCAAATTTTTTCTGCTTTATAACGGTCCATATAGAGTTCGCAAAATTACTCATGATAACACGTCGAAGTAGAAACTCTTAAATCTCGGCGCTCTAAGGGAATACATCATATATCGAACGTTAAAATTTTTGTGGAATGACATACTTTTGAGAGACTAACAGTTACATGTAAACACGCAGAGAATACAAGGATATTGCGCCGTGTTCCGGCGGCGGCACATACTCAAAGCAACAGTCAAGTCTGCGCGGCGCACAAGGCAATCGTTGACCGCAAACAATTACTTCCTACGTCACGCGTACCTACAGCGTATCGAGCGCTCAGTGCGAATGCACTGACAGCCGTAAACAAATACACAATCTAAATTCTCCGAATAAATTCAGTATAAAGCTATAGTGACTTGATAAATTATATTATTAACGTTCAGTATTTTTCAGGATACGGTTGTATAAAATATTTAAGAACTTCAGATAAATTCTGTGTGTGTCCGACGTTAAGAGGACTTGCTATCGAGAATATTTCAGGAAGAATGTAATTTCGAAGAAGAAACTAATAAACTAAAAAGAAAACTGAATTGAGTTTATTTTTCAGGTAACATATTTCCACTTAGGTACGTACTTTAGACGTAATTTGCTGCTCCCGATTACGTGATTCAACTTTGTGCTAAATTTCATGTTCTATGAATTTACTTGTGAAGCGACGTGCTTGCGTACATTAACTGATTTTGACAATGATTGATTAATGAACAGGGTTGTTACTTATGTATAATGTGCATCGCTTGGCTGCACTGATTTTTCACTGACGTATTATTTTTTTTTTTTTGTTATCTGCCTGCTGTGCTTATTTATTTAAATTATAATTGTAACCTGATTGGTTGTGCTGATATGATTATGTATGTAGGTTATACTTTGTGATTTATCTGCTTGCGCCTTCATGTTTACTTATTAAGATGACATATGAACATTTATTTGCTTATGCTGATATGATGCTAATGACCTGTTTATTATCTAAGATATATATTTGATGCTTTGCGTGTGGATTGCATATTTAACCATTTTTGTTTTGTTGTCGTAACTACTCTTTAATTTGGTATATACACTCCTGGAAATTGAAATAAGAACACCGTGAATTCATCGTCCCAAGAAGGGGAAACTTTATTGACACATTCCTGGGGTCAGATACATCACATGATCACACTGACAGAACCACAGGCACATAGACACAGGCAACAGAGCATGCACAATGTCGGCGCTAGTACAGTGTATATCCACCTTTCGCAGCAATGCAGGCTGCTATTCTCCCATGGAGACGATCGTAGAGATGCTGGATGTAGTCCTGTAGAACGGCTTGCCATGCCATTTCCACCTGGCGCCGCAGTTGGACCAGCGTTCGTGCTGGACGTGCAGACCGCGTGAGACGACGCTTCATCCAGTCCCAAACATGCTCAATGGGGGACAGATCCAGAGATCTTGCTGGCCAGGGTAGTTGACTTACACCTTCTAGAGCACGTTGGGTGGCATGGGATACATGTGGACGTGCATTGTCCTGTTGGAACAGCAAGTTCCCTTGCCGGTCTAGGAATGGTAGAACGATGGGTTCGATGACGGTTTGGATGTACCGTGCACTATTCAGTGTCTCCTCGACGATCACCAGTGGTGTACGGCTAGTGCAGGAGATCGCTCCCCACACCATGATGCCGGATGTTGGCCCTGTGTGCCTCGGTCGTATGCAGTCCTGATTGTGGCGCTCACCTGCACGGCGCCAAACACGCATACGACCATCATTGGCACCAAGGCAGAAGCGACTCTCATCGCTGAAGACGACACGTCTCCATTCGTCCCTCCATTCACGCCTGTCGCGACACCACTGGAGGCGGGCTGCACGATGTTGGGGCGTGAGCGGAAGACGGCCTAACGGTGTGCGGGACCGTAGCCGAGCTTCATGGAGACGGTTGCGAATGGTCCTCGCCGATACCCCAGGAGCAACAGTGTCCCTAATTTGCTGGGAAGTGGCGGTGCGGTCCCCTAAGGCACTGCGTAGGATCCTACGGTCTTGGCGTGCATCCGTGCGTCGCTGCGGTCCGGTCCCAGGTCGACGGGCACGTGCACCTTCCGCCGACCACTGGCGACAACATCGATGTACTGTGGAGACCTCACGCCCCACGTGTTGAGCAATTCGGCGGTACGTCCACCCGGGCTCCCGCATGCCCACTATACGCCCTCGCTCAAAGTCCGTCAACTGCACATACGGTTCACGTCCACGCTGTCGCGGCATGCTACCAGTGTTAAAGACTGCGATGGAGCTCCGTATGCCACGGCAAACTGGCTGACACTGACGGCGGCGGTGCACAAATGCTGCGCAGCTAGCGCCATTCGACGGCCAACACCGCGGTTCCTGGTGTATCCGCTGTGCCGTGCGTGTGATCATTGCTTGTACAGCCCTCTCGCAGTGTCCGGAGCAAGTATGGTGGGTCTGACACACCGGTGTCAATGTGTTCTTTTTTCCATTTCCAGGAGTGTAGAAATGCTGATATATGGTGTACGAACATGGAGTTTAGGTTACACTGTGGTATTAATTATAGGTTATTCGCTTGGCAGAGCCTCGTTGTAGGGATTGTGCTGCATCCACTTGTTGACATTCTGTTCTCTACTGGTATATTTACTCGCTGTTGCATGTTTTGCTTACGCTCAGTGCCTTATATTTTAAGATAAGGAAAAGAACTACTATAATTCTACGAACGACATTGGTACAAGAAACGTCATTGAAGCCACATGAGCTGGAGGTTTTATGGAAGCTGTATAAATTTGTGCTAATAGAAAGGAAGCTAACGACATGACATACCAACACTAGGTTTAGACCATTGACCGTTATTACACTGCATTCTTCGTGAACAATTGAAATAGCAAGTGACACTTGACACAAGAAATACTCCACATGTTTGCTTCTGTTTTGCCATGATTCTTAAAGTGATGTACACACTGTGAATTATTACTATCATTCACACTCCGTACTCGTACTTACTTACTGAGAGTTATTCAAACTAAAGGCTGTTAGAGGTCATGTATGCATTTCTTTTATTTAGTGATGGACAAGGTAACCAAAATGTATTTTATAATTCATGATGAGTAGAAGATATGGCTCAGGTGGACTACACAGAGGTTGTGTGTGGACATTGTGTCTTCGGATTGCATGGGATGATAAATTGAAGTTTGCACTAGGATTTTGTCTGTACTTGTTCGAGGAGACTGTCTAGAGGAAAGAGTTGTTATGGAAGTGAAATGATACTGGTAATAAGGTTTGTATTGAAGAGGTATTATTGAGGTATTGAGATTATGTGAAGTTGATGATTATTGGAGTTTTGGTGGACAAGAGGTAAGGTAAATGATATTGATGGTAAGGTTTATATGTATCGACATAAGAGATATTATTGATGTATTAAGATTATGTGATGGTGATGATTATTGGAGTTTTGGTGGATAAGAGGTAAAGTAAGTGAGGAGCATTTTTTTTTTTTTTTTGTTGGTTTATATGGAACAAGGAGGATGAAGATGGCAGGCTAGAACACTCAAGTAGAACGAAGATTGTCTACACACACACTTTTTTTTTTAATCAATAAGCAGTATATACTTTTTTTTGGAGAGAGGAAGCATTTGCATATCTTGGCACACTGACAGTTGTTCAGAAACCGTACATTTTGATTTGGCTTGGCAAACATTGGTCTTGACATGATGACTATGACGACTGTTATACATTGCTGCCACTACTACTTGATACACATGTCGAACATCAAATCTTTGATAGAATTGCATTTACACAGTTAACACTATTCAATTACACAGTAGCACTTAATGTGGATGAAAGATGAGTGAGTGTGTTTTGTCTGTTTTCCTTTCCTAATCCCAAATAATTGGTACCGACCTATCTCATAAATATTATTTTACTTGTTTGTTGTGGCTTGCACTGAGACCCGTAAATATTATAGGTTTACTGATATTTGTGTATTGTAATAGTTAATATGACAATTATCTGATTCCATTGGTGTGTTTGTTATAATTAGTATGTTTAGTGTAAGAGCATTGAGAATAATTTTGTAAAAGCAATTGTGTGTGCCTTCAAACTGTTGCACGTGGGTGCAATTGTTCAACATGATGGGTGCCACTTGTAAATGTTTAATTTGTGCTAATGAACTCTGATGCACTGTCTGATTAGTGATAGTGAATATTATGGACTGTTACCTGCACTTGTTCAACATAATGGGTGCCACTTAGAAATGTTTAATTTCTGCTGATAAACTCTGATGAACTGTCTAATTAGTGATAGTGAATATTATGGACTGTTACCTGCACCTGTTCAACATTGCTGGGTGCCACTGATGGAACTGCTGCTACTAAAATAATGTCACTTGTTGGTGTCTGCACCTGTGCAACATTGCTGGGCGCCACTAATGGAACTGCTTCTACTGAAATAATGTCACTTGTTGCTGTCTGCACCTGTCAACATTACTGGGTGCCACTGATGGAACTGCTTCTACTGAAATGATGTCACTTGTTGGTGTCTGCACCTGTTCAACATTGCTTGGTGCCACTGTTGGAACTGCTTCTACTGAAATGATGTTACTTCTTGCTGTCTGCACCTGTTCGACATTGCTGGGTGCCACTGATGGAACTGCTTCTACTGACATAATGTCACTTGTTGGTGTCTGCCTTGCCATTGCTGGATGCCACTGTTGGAGCTGTTTAATTAATGCTGATGAAATGTTATGAGACTGCTATTTGCACCTGTTGACCATTGCTGGGTGCTACTGCTGGAACTGTCAACTACTTGTTTATTGATATATTGACAAGATTTTATGTGAATATTTGTATAAACAGATTTTTTTGTGTATTTACTGTTTATGAAATGTTATGAGACTCTTACCTACACCTATTTGTCATTGCTGGTGCCATTGATTGAATGATACTTGTGTAAACGATTGTGTAAAATCACATGTATTCAAGCATTTGTATCCCTTACTGTATTTTATATATTAGGTTATTGAAGGGTCAGTGCAAAGCCAAAATTTATTTAGTTATGTGGTATTTACTTATTAATATTATCTTTTATTTTTGTCTGTATTTTTTTGACGAATTTGGTGGTATTTTCACCACCAATGCTGGCAAAAATACCATCAAATTCTAGCCCGTGGAGGAGGGGCATATGAAAGGTGGCTACACTGAGCCACAGCGCCGGAGATTGCGCCAAAGAGTTTTATTCCGCCGCCTCCACCGGCAGTGCTTATTGAGAAGTAGCAGTAGGCAGTGCTTGTTGAGATGTAGCAGTGGTGAGTCGTTGTTGAGAAGTTCCCATGGAGAGTGCTTGTTCGGATGTTGTCATATCGTTTTGATGGGCTAGACACCAGATATTGTTGGATTGGGGATGCTATAATGATCAGAGTGTGCTTTTCGTCAATATATATGAAGATAAAAAAATTCCTTTTTTTTTATTATTTCAATGTCTTAAACAATAATGCCTCTTGGACACAGGTTCAGTCAACAAAGCATCTGGCTCGTGTTCTTGTATTAGACTGTATTTCTGGTTTCTATGTGCAATCATAGTATTTCTGTTTATTTTTTTAATTACTTCAGTATAAATGGTGTTTAAAATATCTGGTCTTATTGAGGAAGAACCGTGCCAGATGTGTACGTTGAATCACACTTCCACACACAGAACAGCTACACTTGTGTTTTGTTGTTTCCTAGGTTTTATAGTTGCTGGGGACTTAATTAATTAATTGTGTTAACGGAAATTTCGTTTCATCTTTTGTTGTTGTTCTATGCAGTCAGATTGCGTACTATTACTAGTCAGGGCCAACCGTTTACGAGACTTCGTAATCGGACATACAGCGACTGAAAATTAAAAGTATTTGCATTCTAGATAATTACGCCCCCATGCAATATATTCTGCCGGCCACGGTGGCCGAGCGGTTCTAGGCGCTTCAGTCCTGAACCGCGCGACTGCTACGGTCGCAGGTTCGAATCCTGCCTCGGGCATGGATGTGTGTGGTGTCCTTAGCTTAGTTAGGTTTAAGTAGTTCTAAGTTCTAGGTGACTGATGACCTCAGATGTTAAGTCCCATAGTGCTCAGAGCCATTTGAACCATTTGATATATTCTGATCTTTGTCTTCCTCTGAAGTTTTCTCTCTTCGACGACACCCACTGGTATCACGGAAGTTATCCCCTGTTTTCTTAGCAGATGTCCTACCACGCAGTGCCGTCTTCTTGTCAGTATTTACCACATATTCCTTTCTTCAATGACGCTGTGGAGAACCTTCTCATTCCTTACCGCTCCATCTCATTTTCAGAATCCTTCAGTAGCACCACATCTCAAACGCTTTCATTTCCTTCTTATGACTCACTACCACTCAATACTGTGTTCCAAACGTAGATCCTGGGAAACGTCTTTTTCAAAGTAAGGCGTATATTTGATACTATTAGCTTTCACGTGTCTTCGGGTCATGTCCAAGTATATTGTAATTTTTGAATGGTGTATTCGATATTAATAACTGAAACTTACTGCAGAATCCAATTTATCTCTCCCCTCTCTCTAATCCCCATTACGATATGCATATTCTCTTGTAACTCTTTCTTTTACCCTTCCCCTACAACAGTGTTCCAGTCCCGCATGACTATTAGATTTTCAGCTCCCTTTACATTCTGTATTACCTGTTCAGTATCCTAATATACTTTTTTCACCCCTTCATCTCCTGCTTGTAACGTCGGCATGTACACCTGGAATATTGTTGTTGGCATTAGTTTGCTGTCGATAATGAAGATAACAACCCTATCACTGAGCTGTTCACTTTCTTCTCTACCTTCCTATTCATACCGAATCCTGTCCCCACTACACTATTATCTGTTGTTTTTCTTGTGTCTCACTCGCCCTTGGCAGTCTCAAACTGAAGATCCGAATGATAAATTAATCCGGAATCTTTTGCCAATGGAGAGATCATCATGACAGATGTTCAATTACAGTCCACATGTAATGTGTTTACTCACTATGTCTTTAATACAGTGGTTTCTATTTCCTTACACATAACGTTGACCTTTGCTGATTCTTCCTCCTTTTAACAGCAGTTTCTCACCCGAAGAGCAAGCGTTAATCTTTAATCTCTGTCCAGTGCTCCAACCTTACTTGCATGGCCTTTGGAAGAACAAAGGTGACTCATCTTTCCAGAATTCTCGAGCCATTATTGCTGATGATTTTCATTCAGTATTTAAACGATGGGCAAATTCTAACCACGAGCCAAGGCAGTTTATACTAATCTCACAGACTCTACCCCACACTCTACGGCGTACACATAATTCGCATGGTCACCTAGCTTTCTCGTAATTGCCTTTTCCCACACTATATTCAGTGATTATACTTTTGCATCTTCATGCAAATATACGCAATAGCCTCCTGTACTAAAGGGAAACTAAAAATCTAAAGACATAAGTCTAACGAAACTGGGCAACACCCTTGCTACCTTCTTGTTGGCTATACAGCTGTTTCCTCATCGTCTGCGAGGAGTGTGAAATATTGCACTCAAGATTTTTGAGGTCTGTGCTAAAGGATGAAACAATAGAAAGCCCATCCATTTACATTTCGATCCGGAACCGCGCGACTGCTACGGTCGCAGGTTCGAATCGTGCCTCGGGCATGGATGTGTGTGATGTCCTTAGGTTAGTTAGGTTTAAGTAGTTCTACGTTCTAGGGGACTGATGACCTCAGATGTTAAGTCCCATAGTGCTCAGGGCCATTTCAACCATTTCAATTTACATTTCGTCTTACATCTTTCAACAACTTTGATTCGTTCCACTTTCAAATTTTTCTTTGAGAATTGCAACACCATTCAGTTACGGTGTGTTAATACAATTTACACAGGAGCATGTCTTCAAACCTCGAAAAAGTTTCGATACCGAGCGGATTTTGCTGATCATTTTGCTAGGACATTCGAATAATAAAAAGTTTAACAGAAGCGGGTCATTGTTTCATTTTCTTTCAGATAGCTCTTTCTGTGAGAGCAATTTTATTCGCATACCCTCTGGCTCCTACAGCGAACAGCTATAAATGTTTTTAAAATGACGTCATGCATTCCAGATGCATCCGTCAGCTTCAACCTCTCCTCCATAACTCGTTGCAAGATACGATTAGAACCTGAAAGATAACATAATTAGTAGTAACAATTAGTACATAATCACTAGTAGGTGTTAATAATAACCTTAGACACAATCATCAACAACTATTGAGTATATTGTCAACTGCCAAGTTCATCACTTTGCGAACACGAACTAATAAAGTGCGGTTTTTCTAGCTGACGCATCCAACGTTCTCTTCACCTACACTCACACAGTTAGCTAGACTAGAGTCGCACCACTGTTGAAGTATCGTTTTTAAATCCCGTCAGTTGCGAAAATCATAATTCATTTTTTGCATTGCATATGCAGCAGCAGTTTGGATTTTATATCGTGTTCGAACATTCTGAATTACCTCGAAGAGAACGATCTCTGGGCACAGTCAACACGGATTTAGAAAGCTTCGTTCTTGTGGAAAACAACTAGCTCTTTACTCACACGATGTGTTCAGTGCTAGCGACAAGGGATTTCAAATTGATAACGTATTTCTAAATTTTCGGAAGACTTTTGACACCGTACCTCTGAAATGGCTCGTTATCAAATTACGTGCTTATGAAATATCGTTTCAGTTATGCGACTGGATTCCTGATTTCCTGTTAGAGAGGTCACAGTTCGTAGTAACTGACGGAAAGTCATCGAGTAAAACAGAAGTGATTTCTGGCGTTACTCAAGGTTGTGTTACAGGCCCTCCGTTGTTCTTTATCTAAATCAATGATTGTGGAGATAACCGGAGCAGCCGCCTTCGGTTGTTTGCAGATGGCGCTGTCGTTTATCGTCTAGTAAAGCCATCAGAAGATCAAAACCAATTGCAAAACGATTTAGAAAAGATATCTGTATGGTGCTAAAATTGGCAGTTGACTCTGAATAAAGAAAAGTGTGAGGTCATTCACATGTGTGCTAAAAGGAATTCGTTCAGCTTGGGTTACGATAAAGCAATCAAATCTAAAGGCCGTAAATTCGAATAAATACCTACGAATTACAGTTACAAACAATTTATCTTGGAAAGAACAAATAGAAAATGTGGAGAGGGCGAACCGAAGACTGCAATTTATTGGCAGAACACTTAGAAGATGCAACAGATCTGCTAAAGACACGCCTACACCACGTTTGTCCGTCCTCGTTTGGCGTTCTGCTGCGCGGTCTGTGATCCTTATGAGATAGGATTAAATGAGTACATCGAGAAAGTTCAAAGAAGGGCAGCACGTTTTGTATTATAGAGAAATAGGGGAGAGAGAGTCACGGACATGGTACAGGATTCGAGGTGGAAATAATTGAAACAAAAACGTTTTCCGTTGCGGCGGGATCTTCTGACGAAATTTCAATCAGCACCTTTTTCCTCCGAATGCGAAAATAATTTGTTCACTCCGAACTTCACAGGGAGAAATTATCATCATAATAAAATAACGGAAGTCAGAGCTCGCACAGAAAGATATAGGTGTAAGTTTTTTTTTCTGCTCGCTGTTCGAGAGTGGAGTCGTAGAGGGCTAGTGTGGAGGTGGTTCTTAAGTTTGATTTGCAGAGTAGTCATGTAAATGCAGATGTAGATGCATTCGAAACGATAAACCGCTGTTCACGTTGACCATTTAAATAGAAATATGATCGTAATTCTAGACAATGTGTAAACGATAATTTTTACAATGCACCACATTGGTGTATGGAAAGTAGAAACGAACAATTTGATACTTACTGTCTATCAAGCCGCGAAAGACTGGGCTACAAAAGCCACCTACATAGCGTGCTCGCCGTGCGAGCTTTTCCGTGTCCTCTCGATCTTTTTACGCTACCAGCTTAACCACACTGTTCGTTAGCATTATTAACTTGCGCATTCCGGTGAGGGTAATTAAAGAAAATAAAGTTTTGCAAACGTTATGCAAAAACTAATTACGTGCGCGATTCCATCTAAACTTATCCTTTACAAGCACATTACTATTTCGTAGTAAGAAGGCCAAACAAATAAAACGATATAATTGTTAATTTTATGCTGTCAAATTTAATATTTCGACATAAAATTTACACGAAAGTCGATTTTACATTTTTGATACTCGATGAGTATTTTAGGCAAACTCTTGCACGGCACACGTGTCCTGTGACTTAGGTGGCGTTTGTGGGCCAATTTGAGGCTTTTTCAGGCCATGATAAACCAAAAATACCGAACACCAATTTGTTCGTCTGTGCTTGAACTATATCGCTGTGGTACGTTGTAAACAGTTATCACTTACAACCTGCCGATAATACACCTGAGGTACAGATATGGACACTCAGTAGACTATATCTATGAGAACCACTCAAAAATAATGTGGACAAAGTCACTTAGAGTGAGAGCTTATGAGAAAGCAGTATGCTATCGATACTGACAATCAAAATGTACTACGAAGAGGTATTAGAAGAAGGAAAAAGAAAACTTTCGAACTGGAATAAACGCAGCTGGGAACAGATAATAAAGCCAGAATTCATGGTTAACGAATTCATTCTTGATGAACGTCAAAGAACAGGTAAAATTCTGAATCAAATGTACAAGATATTGAGCTCATGTTTCGAGATGGTAAATAACAACTTTAATCGCGCTTGACACACATCAATAATGAGCAAGAGTTTGTCATCATCTTATTTAGCAGAAGTAGAACCTACTCGGATCGCGAGCCCTCATACGCGCAGTTTTTTGGTATTACTAGTTGTTGAGGGTAATATAGCTATCAGGTTTGTTTCGATGTCGCTGGCAGTGTAATATCTAACAGCGGTGTCATACAGCATCGTCTTCAGCCTCCGCTATCGAATTTTTCTTTTAGTTACGCAATAAGTAAGTGGTTTCGTTTAGCAAGAGTCGTATCTTCGCTGGACATGGCCAATTCTGGAGCAGTCGCGTCACGTACAACGGGCGTGTGCGTGCAGCTGAAGCGAGAGAAAGCAACCGTCGGAGATATAGAGCGGGCCAACCCTCCCACGACTGCAGAAAAGCCGGTCTGCATCCAACCCTGGCGGCTGCTACAGAGACGGAGCACAGCTAGACCGCAGCTAGGCTGCAAGCCGACCGTCAGGCAGAACTCCTAGAGAAACTCCTATTAGGGTAACCAGTCTAGTGTTTAGAAACTGCCGGTGGCTCGCAAGAGGGAAACCAACATAGATCTCAAACAATGGAAACATATCTTGAAGAGTGCCTTTTGTTGTGTGAAGTAAGTGAATGAACAGAGAGTGTGTACTACGATCAAGTGATGTGTGTAACATAAGACATGAACCCTGGTAGGCAGCATTCTCTCGTGTCTGTTGCTAATCGCCAGCATACATTGATGAGAAAGCAAAATCATTGTGATTTCCTGTTCAGTAATGTGATGCTCCACCTTTTGAGCATAGTACAGCACCGATTCCGAAAGTCCTTGATACATTCCGCTGGTATGTGGCAACGGTTGTCTATGCACATGTCTCATTATTTCAATAGAAGCACGGGCTGATTATGAGTGGTCTGGGGGTAGCGTCTTGGGCTAGTAATCAAATCACCCTTGGTCCCATGTTGGAATCTCGTCACTGTTAAGTTTTGAATAAAAATCTGCAATAGCGGCCGAAGATTTCCGGCAGAGGAAGTCACACTCTCTTGCACCGATAGTGGGAAACTAATCCTAAAAAACGAAAGAATGAGCAATAGTCAACGGCATGGGGATGCAGAAGGTAATCGTAAAAGCTGCATTAAGTGCCCACAACGTGTACTCACAGGACATGTAGTTTGTAACTGAAAATGTATCATGATGATCCCTTCATTGGCAAAGGATTCAGAAGTACTCCCCCATTCGGATCTCTGGGAGGGGACTGCCATTTATGATCACCCCATCCAGCCCACCCCCACCCTGAGATACCTTGCCCTCACCCTCGACCGTCACCTCATTAGGACCCTCATCTCCTGACCATCCACATCTACATCCACACTCCGCAAGCCACCTGACGGTGTGTGGCGGAGGGCCATCCAGCAGAAAGCCCATACCCACCTCCACCTCCTGAGACTCCTATCCAGCTGGACATGCGGATTGCATCCTTCCCCCATCCTACACACCTACAAATCCCTCATCCATCCTATCCTCTGTTATGCCAGCGTTGCCTGGATCTCTGCCCCCCCAACACACTTTAAAAGACCATCCAAATCCTTGAACGCCATGTGCTCTGCCTTGCTTTCCGTATCTGCCTTCCATCCCCCACACAGCTCATGTACGACCCCACCTCCTCGTTTTCCTCCAACTTATCTGCATCCTTTACGCTGTCCACAGGCTTGATCCACCGCACCTCCTTGTGTCCTCTTTCCTCTCCACTCCCCACCCATTGCTCTGCCTCTATTGCTATTTGCTATTTTCCACCTCTCTCTGCCTACACACCCTCCATATCCTTCATCAGGGCAATTTACAGCACCTCCCCCTCCTGGATGATGAAGTTCAACGTGACATCTACCCTACCTACCAACTGTAGCCCAGCCTTGTTCCCCATCCCCCTCCCCAGAGCTCCCCTTCCCCTCCCCTCCTTTTCCCAGAGCCGTTTTTCCTCCTCCCCCCCCCCCCTGAGTCTCTGCACTCCCTCCTCAGTTGTTTTCCATCCTTCCCTCCACAGCCCCCTTCAGCCCCCCCACCCCATCTCCCCTACTCTCGCCTCCCTATAATACCGCCCCTTCCCCCTTTTCTTAATTTCTCCCTCATATCCCCACCCCTTTTTCGTCAGTGTGCTGTGTCAGTGTTGTGTTTGGTGCCTTTCTACAGTGATGTCAAGTGCTGTGGTTTGCTCGCATCTCGTGGTCGTGCGGTAGCGTTCTCGCTTCCCACGCCCGGGTTCGATTCCCGGCGGGGTCTCGCGTCCGTCGGCCGTCGTAATTTAATATATTATTGTTATTATTATTTTTTGATTGTTGCCGACTTACGTGGTGGGCCTTAATAAAAATTATATTTAAGTTGAACAATGTAATAAACTTTTCATATCAATTTCCTCGGCTAGTCAGTTCACTTTAAAGCAAGAAATCTTTAGTTATTAATTAAAATTGCGGCCCACACACGCGCGAGAGTATTTTTCTTACCTCCGTTAACCATTGTATTGTAGTCGGAGTCCTGGCTCTGGCTCTCAGCTATGGCACTGAAAATAAGAATCTTAAAGCTAAGTATTTCTGCAACTTCGTGCGGCTGTGGAGAAAATATTTTGCTAATAGCGGGAGAGGTTTCCGCTTCCGCTAATTTTTCATAAGTTACTATCGCTACGTAATGGCGTCGTTGGCTGCATCGGCCGCTGCGATTGTTGAGCTGTGAATTACTTGAATGCAGGTTAATTCAAGGAAGGCGGACATGAAATCAGGATCACCTCTTACAAATTAAAAGTGCACAATAATATTAAATCAGTGTATTATATGCTAAACTCATACAAATATGCTTACATTTGCCAGCACTCGCAAGATGTCCGTACGTACACACTCAAGACAAGAGAAGAAGTGAAGTCGACTAAAAAATTAACAAAAGAGCGTATCTTGTCGTCTCTTTAGATCATTCTGTCATAAATTATTTCTTTGCAATCTAAACCTACACAGAGAAATTATTATTTTACGGCTACATGATAAAAATTTGGCACTGGGGACGCTATATGCCCGGGTTCCCGGGTTCGATTCCCGGCGGGGTCAGGGATTTTCTCTGCCTCGTGATGGCTGGGTGTTGTGTGATGTCCTTAGGTTAGTTAGGTTTAAGTAGTTCTAAGTTCTGGGGGACTGATGACCATAGATGTTAAGTCCCATAGTGCTCAGAGCCATTTTGCTGTGGTTTTAAACATGTGATGCTTGTATATAGTTTTGCTGTCCATGATTGTTCTGTGCTGGGTTACTGTTTTAATCATCCTGCAACTTTTATGCTCTGGCTGTACTTCGCCTTGTGTTCTTTTAGTCCTTAAAGTGTGTGGTTTTTTGTGTAAAACATTTTTTTCTGATTTTTATCTCCATTTTTACAGTCACCCCTTTTGTATGATCTCTTCTGTTATGTTCCTCCTGTTTCTATCTATGTTCCGCCATGTTTTCTCTTTAATGATGCTGAGAATCTGTAAACTCAACTCTGACCTTTGACTCCTAAACAAACGTGACCCACTCATTTCAGTGTCGCACATGGCACATACTCGACCACTGATTCTCAGTTTGCAGTTCTGGTATTCTACCATCTATACACTGAAGTGTTCATGACGAATAGTGTAGTAGCGACCAGTTTCTGCTCTTTCTGTCCCTTTCCTAGCGTCACTCACCTGGACCCTTGCCCAGATGGGCTCTTACCAAGGCTGACTGGTGTGCTTTCACCTCTGCTACCACCACTGGATCTCCATCGTGTGGCAACATCGATGTGGTAATCCAGAATATTACTACGACTATTGGTACTGCTGCTGGATCGGCAATCTCTCACTCCTCACGTTGCCCTCGGCGAAAGACAGTGCCTTGGTGGTCACTGGAATACACTGTGGCCATCAGAGATCACAGGTAAGCTCTGCAATGTTATAAGCGGCACCCATCAATGGAGCACCTCATTGCCTTCAAACAGGTCCGTGCCTGGGTTCATTAATTAATCAACAGACAGAATCAAGAGCGTAGGGAATGGCACATCTCTACTGCTGGAACGCAAACCTCTCCTTCCCAGCTTTCTACTAAGATGAGGCGCCTTTAATGGTATTATACTCCTACAGGTATACTTGGGATTTCCATGAATGGAGCTGTCTATACTGATCCAGACGCATTTGCAGAGCGTTTTTCCAAGCTCGAAACCTCTGCGTATGAGAATTATTACCCTAAAGCATCAATTGGAAAGGATGCTCTGTTACTTTGGGCCAGTTGAGCCATGCAATGCTCCGTTCAGTGAGTGGGAATTTCTCAGTGCCTTTGCACATTGTCCCAACGCAGCCCCTGGGTCAAACTGCATCCATCCCCAAATGGTTAAACATCTGTCAGTGGATTATCAGCACCACATCCTTGCTATCTTCAGTTGCATCTGAAGCGATGGCGAATTCCCTTCGGAATGGAGAGAGAGTATCATTGTTCTAGTGCTAAAACCTGGTAAGACCCCGCTAGATATGGATGGCTATCGTCTTATTAGCCTCGCCAACGCTCTGTGCAAGCTGCTGGAATGTATGGGAGCTGGCGAAATCCTATGACACCACTTGGCGACACCACATCTCATTACACATTACATACTACCCATTACATGAGTGGGGTCTCCGGGACGTGCCCCCCCCCCCCCCCCAGGGGCTCAGCATTCATTTGCTGAGTACGGGCTTGACGACACCGGGGTCCTGAGCTGGGGACTGATCAGCGCCGCCAGTCTCCCCACCGCATGGCGCGGCGGTGGAATGTTGTGTGCTGCGGGGAATGGTAATCTTGGCTTGACCGCCTGGATTGCGAGGAAGGTAAACCTCTATAAAAACCTCTCAATCTTACGGTGTGCTGCGCGCCTATAAGATGCATGGTTGTTGGGGTGGAACAGTCGCAAGCGGGCAACCTCTGGGGCACCTGCCGCACCCCAGTTGTATAAGGCTTACTCAGGCACGTGGGGCTCTGTCTGAGCGCACCTTTAATTCCCTAGCTGCTCGTGGGACCACAATGGACCCTTCGACCTCTACATTTCCCCCTACCAGTGGATTGGGTGGGCCACTGGTAGGAAAAAAGATCCCATAGAAAAAGCGACTTCGTGCTGCGAGTCCTCCAGCGCCTGGTGTTACTAGAGATTTATCAGACTGTCGTAACAGAGCACATGCTGATAACCAGAATGTGTTTTTGATTGTCAAACGGAAGGAAGGTAGCTTTGAGAGGGTTTCTCCCTTTTACATCCACAAGGGTCTTAAGGGAATTGCACGAACACTGAAATCTGTGAAGCGACTGCGCAATGGGACTCCGTTAGTTGAAACTTCTAGTTCCCGTCAAGTCACTTCTCTTCGGAAAGCAACCTGTCTCGGAGAGTACGCTATCGAGACCGAGCTCCACTCCACTTTGAACTATAGTAAGGGTGTTGTGACATGTAGGGACTTGGTGGATATCCCCAAGGACGAGTTGAAATCTGAGTGGGCTGACGAAGGTATTGTCGACGTGCAGCATATTATGAAACGAGTCGATGGGGACCTAGTTAAATCCGACTCGTTTATTCTCACGTTCAATTGCCCGAGACTCCCAGAGCATGTTAAAGCGGGTTTCTTACGTTTGCCAGTACGGCCATATTTCCCCAACCCAATGCGCTGTTTTAAATGTCAGCGCTTTGGGCACACTACGTTGGGGTGCAATGGGATAGCCACTTGTGGTAAATGTGGTCAGCCTGCCCATGAAGGAGCCGATTGTTCATCGCCTGTGAAGTGTGTGAATTGCTCTGGGAGTAACCCTGTCTGGAGCCGGGTCTGCCCCATGTATCTCGAGGAGATCAAAACATCTAAGCGCTTCCCCTATGGTGAGGCCAAGAAGCTCTTTAAGGCCATGCAGCCTCCTGTGTTTACAACATCTTTCGCTTCCGCTCTGCAGAAACCGGTACAGTTGGCCACTGTTGCTACACAAACGGAGGTTGCTAGTGTCAGCACTAATACCTGCGTTTGCCAGTGCACTTGTGCTGCTGCGGTTGTTTTGCAACCTGAAACTCTCCCCACAATGTCGGACAAGGCCGTGGTTGCTGACATTGGGGTACTTCCTGCCCCTCCCCATATGGCGCCTTCTGCCCAGGCGAGTAAAGCTCCAACTATTGACAAGGTTCTGCATTCTAAGCCCCCCAAGACGAAGACGCCGAAGGTGAAGGTTTTGCCACCTGAGGAGACTAGTCAGGGTCAGTCCGATGACGATGCCATCGTACTGTCTGACATCTTCCTTGGGTCGCTATCGGAGCTGATGGACATTGATGTCGACCGGGGGCGATATTCTCGCCCCAGGAATGAATCTCTGGCCAGTACGAGCTCTCCTCCAAAGCACAGAGGCAGGGTGAAAATTCAGCCACCCTGATCACTGGCTCCCATATTACAGTGGAACCTGAATGTGTTCAGGACGCATGTTGCCGAATTACAACTCCTTGTACGAGAGCGCCCCTTGTGCTTATGTCTCCAAGAGACACATTTTCGGGCTACTGATGTTCCTTCTTTACGGGGCTATACCGTGTATCGAAAAGATGATCTGATGGGCGAAAGGGCAAAGGGTGGTGTTGAGGTTTTTGTCCGTGAGATGCACTACTCATCTGAGCTCCCTCTCGTTACGGACTTGCAAGCAGTTGCAGTTGACCTTCTTGTGGGGCGGAGGCTCACAATCTGTTCCGTTTACTTACCGCCTCAGGATGCAATAGGCTCTGAAGCTCTCACAGACCTTATTAGCCAACTTCCCCGCCCATTTCTCCTTGTGGGGGACTTCAATGCTCATAATGTCTTATGGGGCTCTACGACTACTTGCCCCAGGGGTCGCGTTCTGGAAAACCTCATGGCGTCCGAAGAACTGTGCATCCTCAACTCTGGTGCTCCCACTCATTTCTGTACTGCTTCTGGGTCGTCGTCAGCTACTGACCTTTCCTTTTGCTCTCCAGCAGTCGCGGATTCTGCTCTGTGGGAGGTTGCCGCTGACCTTCATTCTAGTGACCACTTCCCCCTTTGGATTCGCCTCCTGGATGAGGCTGTGGCATTACCAGTGCCGCCCAGGTGGCACCTCTGCAGAGCTGACTGGACACTTTTCAGGCATTTAGCTGTTTTGGAACACCGTGATCTCCCATGCTGCTGAACTGTCGATCCCACGGTCCTCAAGTCATCCCAAGAGGCGTCCTGTCTCTTGGTGGACCACTGAGTGCCGCTCAGCCATCCGAGCCCGCCGTGCAGCTCTGCGCCGCTTCAAGTGCCGTCCCTCAGCTGACAATCTTGCGGCCTTTCGGGTGGCAAGGGCCAAGCGAGTGTTGGTGGTGTGTGAGCTGTGTGACTGAGAAAAAAAATAAATAAAAAATAAAATAAACTGCTTTCACCACTAGTGAAGCGAAATCTGAATGTGTACTGATTTACGTACATGGTTTCATTACGAAGTCATTTAAAATGCTCTTATGAGCAACATTCCTGTTAGATAAACCGAACATGGACATCTGTCCCAAAAACAAGGTAAAAAACAATCCCAATAAAAAAATAAAAAATAGAAATATATAAATATATGTATCTGTAATAAAAATGGAAATGTGCTGTTATCTGGATAGTTCAGTAATGATCTCATGGTCAAGATAATGTAGCAGATTCTGAAAGTTTTATATTGTCTCATGTTTATGTGACAGTGTAAAATTTTAAATTTTGTTATTCAGTCATGGTAATATGAACTTATGTGCAAGTGTACCAGACCTCATTATTTGAAAAGTGTCATTTGCATATAGATTGTCTGTTAAGTACTCTGGAAAACTACTGACAGCAATCAGAACAGTGAAGCGTGTTTCGCAGGATCTAGTGGACGCGTGAAGAACTGTGATTTATATTGTGAATAATGATGAACAGTGATAAAAACTGTGATCACGTAACCTTATGAATGCTCTTGGAGTGTCAAAGTTAGCAGCAACGCTACGAACGTTGAGTACTGTTGACTGTATTAATAATTAACTTGAACTGATGACCTTTAGTAGTTTGATACGAAGCGTCTTCGTGTGCCAAATTTAACGTGACAGACTGTACAGCCAGCCGCGCGGCGAAACAATAATGCAACGTTGGCTACCCAGCGCGTCGCGAAAATATTTACATTCCGCTTAAGTGAACTAAGCACACTACGGATACTTGTATGGTTAACGGTGCAGTGTTCAAAATGTGCATATTGTGATAAACTTACATGTGAATCACTACATTGTGTTGAACAGTGTCAAAATACAGAACGTACTCCAAAAACAGTCTAATTCCATCCGTGTGAATGCAAGTGAAATGGACACTAATAAACTTTTCCACAGGATGAGAATAGTAATTATCTTGTCACTGATGCTTATATTTTGACATTTCATGTACCCGTCTTAAACTGAGGGACGTGGGAAAGGAGAAGCAAGACCTGCTGCAGCGCGACTTCTAGCCAGCAGCGGATCCAAACCACGATGCAGAAGACGGCAGCCGACGCCCCACCGACTCGGCCGGGGGCGGTCCAGCAGCAGCCGCCACCTGTCTGCGGTCCAACGGCTCGACACGAGGGCGGTCTTACGACGTCAGCAGCGAATTCTTAGGACATTCGATAAATGAGTGACTTTGGAAATTTTGTGATATACCACCATGAAAAAACATTCGTTATCTCAGATGCTTACAACAGAGCCTGACTGTTAAAAGTAGGTGTCTGTATTTTCTTGAAGCCCCTTGAACGGTTTTATTCCCGGTTTTCCGAGTCCAGTGAACCCAAATGGGGGGGGGGGGGCATAAGTTAATCCGGGAAGTATCCGCAGCAATTTCCGAGATAATACAGTCACTAAAGTCATTTAAAGTACTCGATTCAACTATAATTGTATCATGTCTAAAACAACATTGAAACTAAACATTTGCATCTTGAGAGTAGCAAATCTACGTGGATTACGTGGACTGATAAAAAAAATATACAATAGATAAACTATTTTTTTTCTCAGCCCAAGGGGAATTGTAACATCCACGTGATAAATTTTTGCCTACAGTGCGACGAAAGGAAATTATGCCTCCAACAGTTATAAACATTATCTATTCGACGTATGAAAAAACAGTGGAAACTTATAAATATTATTTATTTATATAATAGTCTATGATATAACTGGACATATCGATGTGTATCATACAAAGACAATGATAATTGTAAATTCCTTTTATGATCTGCGTTTGTCTTCCTTTGTTTCTACCTTTTGTTGGTTGGCTTTTGTAAGCTGCGGACGCATATCAGACTGAGGTCTGTTAAGAAACTGTAATTATTTGTTAATTATTACTTGAAAATGGAGTTCATTAGTATTACAAATATGAGTGAATAATTATTTGTAACTTTAATTCCTCTCTCAGTAAGCTTTATATGTGTTAATTATTTCTTTCCGCTGCAACGAGCGCAGCCATTGATGATAGCGATTTATACCGCGTTTTTGTCTGTGTTTTCCTTAGGAACAAATCAAATGTTTGCTTGATGAGGACTAAATACTGCACAATATGAAAGTATAGTTTATAGCGTTTAATAAACATTTTAAACATTTACTTATTTGCTCTAACAATAGAAAGTCTCTATCAATTGTCTGCCGCCATCTTAACAATTATCACAGCGGCAAATTCAAATTACGCAACTCTGCAGACATAAATGCTGAACGTAATACAAATGTGTAAAATAAATGTGCACCGGTGGTCCCGAACTCATTTTAATGAAAATAATTCGAATCAGATCGGTTCCTTAAAAACAGTGCCCATAGCACGATCGTTATAACAAACTTTTCTAGCTGATGTATGGAGTCGAAATTAATTACGCACGGGTTGCGAAGAATATTGTTTCAGGTAACATACGTCAGTGTTGTGCGCGGCTGATATTCTGTGGTTTTAATGATCATTTTGCTGAAGATAACTGTTTCTATCATAATCCATAGTTGTATAGAATCTGTTGTATGAACTGTGATTTAGTGACACTTACACAACTTACAGACAACACTTTAACACGACTTTAACTTGGAGTTCTTCAGCAACTTGATCAAATCTTTAGCCGGGAGAAAAATTATTTAGTAATTACTCAATGTAATAAAATAAGATTATCATTTCCATTTACAAATTAGTTAAATACCAAACCACTGAATAACACAGCGAACGATACACATTGCTGCATCAGGGATGTCTCCTCACGGCGCCGAGGGAAATTGCCCAGACACTGGCCATGAATTTTGCGGAATCTCCTGCACTATTAACTGTGATCCAGATTTCTGCCGCTACCGCACTGCCATCGAGAGGGATCACTTGGACTTCCGGTCTCCAAATTCTGAACCCTTCAACTGCCCCTTCACAATGTGGGAACTGGATTCGGCGCTGTCTGTGGCTCATGATACTGCGCCAGGTGATGATCAAATTCTGTACAACATGCTGCAGCACTTGTTGCTGCCATCCAAGGAAGTTCTCCTGAATTGTTTTAATATGATATGGTCATCCGGCACGTTCCCTGACTCGTGGAGGGAGGCGATTTTGATTCCCCTCCTCAAACCGGGAAAGGACCGAATGCATCCCAGTAGTTATCGAAGTATTGCTTTGACGAGCTATGCCGGGAAGACATTGGAACGCATGGTCAACCGTCGCCTGGTTTGGCTGCTCGAGACCAGGCAGCTCCTTAGCCACTCTCAGTGTGGCTTTCGGAGATGTCGTTCAACTATAGACAACTTGACCCTGCTTGAGGCGGCCATCCAGCAGGCCTTCCTACGTAACCAGCATTGTCTAGGTGTATTCTTTGACATTAATAATGCGTATGACACTACTTGGCACCGCCTTATCCCCAATCAACTCCATCAGTGGGGCTTTCGTGGCCATCTCCCCATCTTCATTCGGTCCTTTCTTTCCCGCCACCTCTTTCGATATCGGGTTGGTAATGTACTATGTGATTTGTACGTGCAGGAGACTGGTGTTCCTCAGGGAAGCGTTTTAAGTGTCACCCTCTTTGCCATAGCTATTAACAGTATCACGTCCACTATCTGGAGTCCAGCCCAGTGCTCCTTGTTTGTGGACGATTTTGCTGTTTTCTGTTCTTCCTCCAGTCTTGTCACTGCTAGTCGGCAGCTGCAGCTTACGATAAAGCGATTAGAGGCATGGACTGCGAAGACGGGTTTTACCTTTTCTGCAGACAAATGTGTGTATGTGTTCATTTTAATCGTTCTCGACGTGCTTTTACCTCCCCTGAATTGCGTCTGAGGGACACCATTCTTCCTTTTAGAGACACTGTGAGGTTCCTGGGCCTCACTTTTGATTCCACGTTGTCGTGGTTGCCACACATTAAAGACCTCAAGGTGCGGGCCCTGAAGGCACTGAATATTTTGAAGTGTCTGAGCCACCGGTCCTGGGGAGCAGATCGGGCGCGTCTGCTACAGTTTTATAGGGCTTTCGTCCGGTCGCGTCTTGACTATGGATGCACCGTGTATGGGTCAGTGAGGCCTTCGTATCTGAAGATTCTTGACGCAGTACACCATGAGCGTATCAGGCTGACCGCTGGGGCCTTCCGTACCAGTCCCATCCCCAGCCTGTGTGCTGAGGCAGGGGAACCGCAGCTCGCCATCCGGCGGAAACTCCTCATGGTGCGACGGGTGTGTCAATTACTTGCCTGTCCTACCTCCCCTGCGTACCCTACCGTTGTCCGGCCGCCTACGGAACGTCTCTTTTCCAGTCGTCCCAGGGCAACGAGGCCATTTGGGATTCGTGCCAAGCATTTGCTCGAGTCCCTTGGTGTAGAGCATGTGGCACCCCAACTTCAGGGTTTTACCTGCCTGCCTCCCTGGTTGCTCCAGAGGCCCAGTGTCCTTTTAGACTTGTCAGAGTACCGGAGGAGCTGCACTCCTGCGTTTGTTTTTACCTCCTTATTTTACCATATTTTAAACCAGCATCCCGACCATGTCCCAGTATTTACGGATGGCTCTAAACAGCGGGACTCTGTTGGTTGTGCTGTTGTTTTCCCTGATCGAGTGGTCAAGTTACGGCTTCCTGGGGCGTTTATCATCTTTGATGCCGAATTGTTTGCGATCTTGCGGGCATTGGAGCAGATGAGATGTGTTCCCAGCCTTAAGTTTCACATCTATTCTGATTCCCTGAGTGCCCTTCAGACCATGCAACACTTGTACCCAGCGGATACGGTCGTCCAGAACACCCATGATGCCCTACTCCACCTGCAACGGCAGGGGAAGGAGGTTTCTTTCTGCTGGGTGCCGGGGCACGTGGGTATTAGGGGAAACGAACTGGCGGATGCGGCTGCCAAAGATGCATGTTCCCTCCCTCACGTTGTTGAATGTGCCGTCCCCCTCCATGCTGTTACCTCCCTTTTGCGTTTTCGTGTTATGCGTCAAAGGGAAGAGGAGTGGCTGGCACTTGGTGAAAATAAGCTGTGTTTGGTCAAGGCCACCACGCGGCCATGGCGTACGTCCTACCAGTCATGCAGGCGGGATGAGGTTCTCCTCACTCGCCTCCGCATCGGACACAGTCCCTTAACGCATGGTTTTTTACTCCGGCGGGAGGACCCCCCAATCTGTAGTGCTTGTGGCGTCCAGATTACTGTCCGCCACATTTTACTTGACTGTCCTTTATTCTCTGACCAGAGGGCGGTGGTTTCCTTGGCACCAGATTTGCCCTTTATTTTGCAAGACAACGCAACGACTGTGGTTAAGGTCTTACGGTTTTGTGTCCTGTCCAATTTGTTGCCTCGGATTTTAGGGAGAGGATTTTAATGTGCTGCTGGGTGACTGGCTCACCCAGGTTTTATGTAATAAGAGGTCCGCCAGTCACGATTACCTACTTGTTTCACTTCGATTTCTGTTCTCTTTTCCTTATGTTTCCTTTCCTTTTTTAGTGCGTTTCTTCTCCTCTTGTTTTGCCTCTGTATGTGAGGATTTGGCACTGCGTCAGGTCTGTGTCTTTTACCCGTTCTCCTTGTTCACTGTCCGTCTTCGTCCCTTCACCGCATGTGCTCCTGTTTCTATGCGTTTGGGTGCTGATGACCACGCTGTTTAGCGCCCGAAAACCTCAAACCACACACACACACACTCCGGGGCCTGCTCCCGATTTTTGTACAGAACTTCTTGTCGCTCCGCACCTCAGAGTTCCAGTCGGTGCTTCACACAGTCCCCCCAGCATCCAAGAGATCGGGGTCCTGCAGGGTTCTTTACTGAGCGTCCCTCTCTATTTAGTGGCCATTAATGGACTTGCAGCAGATATGGGGTCCTCATTATCACCCTTCTTATTTTCTGACGACTGTTGCTGAACATCGATTGCAGGGAGCGAAATGGAAGGTGTAACAATGGGCTCTCACGCACGACCTTCAGTTTTCAGCACTCATGCTCTTCCGTCACCGTTGTACAGTTCACTCACAGCCACAACTTTATCAACAGAACCACCCCCTTAATGTATTGGGCTCTTAATGCTTTTTAGGACTGGTTTTCGACACCTGCATAACTTGGCTTTCCCATATTCATCAGCTTAAGCAATAGTGCTGGCAGTATCTCATCATTCTTCGTTGTCTGTAGAAAGCCCTTGTACAGTCCCATCTTGACTATGGGAGCCTGACGTATAGTTCAGCATCGCCCTCAACTTGCGACGGGTGCTTTTGGATTGAGGCATGTGGACAGCCTACTCGTAGAAGCTGGGGTTCCTCCATTTCGGATCAAGTGACAACAGCTGCTTGCCAACTATACTGCACATATTCACAGCTCACTGAAACATCCAAATCACTGTCTCCTTTTTCCTAATGCTTTGATCAATCTCCCGCAATGGCAGCCCAGATTGGGTATTAGAATTGCAATCAGTGTCCAGTCCCTTCTCACTGAGCTCTAGTCTTGCCTTTCAGGTCTACTCAGGTACATCTCCATGGTGTGTACCTTGACCACAGCTTTGTCAGAACCAATCACAAGTCCCAAAAGACTCAGTTCATCCTGCAGCGCTCAGCTGCCTCTTTCTCTCTATTCTTGATACTCGCTAGTTTACAATGATGGCTCGATGGTTGACGGTCATGTTGTATTCGCTTATGCTCATGCAGGACATACCGACTTGCGCTCATTGGCAGATGGGAGCAGTGTTTTCACTGTGAAGCTAGTAGACATTTCTAGCGCTCTTGAGTATACCGATTCTCGATCCAGGGAGTCCTACCTAACTGTTAGCGACTCCTTGACCGCCTTATAAGTTTTCGAACAGTGCTATCCTCGCCATCCTTCGGTAATGACTATCAAAGAGTCCGTTTACACCCTCGAACAATGTTTATGGTCAGCGGTCTCCGTATGAACATCGGGACACGTCGGAATCCCGGGAAATGAACTTGCTGACTGGTACCCAAATAAACCACTCGTAAACCGAGTGTGGAGGTCGGGACACCGGAATCTGATCTTCGATCAGTATTACACCGCAAAGTTTTTAGGCTCTGGAATACAGAATGGCGCCCCGTTAATTTGCCGAATAAGTTACGTATGATAAAGGAGACGACGGATGGGTGGAGGTCCTCCATCTGAGCCTCTCACAAGGGCTCCATTGTTATTTATCGGCTCCGTATCAGCCATACTTGGCTGACTCATGGTCACTTCCTACGTTGTGAGGACCCACCTCAATGTTTGCGTGGTTCACGCTTGACAGTAGTCCAGATCTTGTTGGACTGTCCAAATTTATCCGCCCTGAGACGTACTTTTAATCTCCCTAACGCGCTCCCTTCGATTTTAGGTGACAATGCTTCAGTAGCTAACATAAAGTTTTATCCATGGAGGGGGCGCCGGCCACCGTGGCCAAGCGGTTCTAGGCGCTTCAGTTCGGAACCGCGCGACCGCTACGGTCGCAGGTTCGAATCCTGCTTCGGGCATGGAAGTGTGTGATGTCCTTGGGTTAGTTAGGTTTAATTAGTTCTAAGTTCTAGGGGACTGATGACCTCAGATGTTAAGTCGCATAGTGCTCAGAGCCATTTTTGGAGGGGGCTTTTATCATTCTGTATAAGAGTAGGCGCCTTACCTGCATCTTTGAGGCCCTCATCTTGTCTACATTTTAACTCTCTCTCGCTCCCTCTGGTGCTGTCTGTCCACATGCTGTTGTCTTTTCACCATCTGCGTTTCTCTTACCTTGTGGTTTTAGTTCGGGGATTTTAGTGTGTTGCAGAGTGGCTGACTCATTCTTTTTTATTCTCGCGTCTGCTATACTGTTTCACCACCTTCTACCACTTTTTTCCTTTTAGTTCATGTTTTCAATTTTGCCGTGATACTTTCGTTTTCTACTTCAGTATGATTACACACATAGTTTTATGCATTTTGTTCTTTCCCTGGATTTCAGGCGTAAAGATTTTTTTGTGGCATGCTTTAATCTGAGACCAGTATGACTAAAAAAAAGGGACTGATAACCTTGCAGTTTAGTCCCTTTAATCTACAAACCAACCAACCAACCATTCCATTCTCCAACTCATAGAATGTTACCCTTTGGTTGGTTATTCAGTCTTTCCCACATGGTTACCTCCCTCCTGATAGTCACCTCTCGGAGAGCCTAATGCAGGCCAGTCCGGAACCTTTTTCAATTACAGGCCACATGTGCTGTGGATACACTTATTGTATCTTTAAGTCAGTTGTTTCCATTGCCTTCTATATCCTCAAGCCGTTGATTATCTCTGATTCTTCCGTCTTTCAGGGCAGTTTCCCACTCCCAGCACTAGAGTGCTGTTAAACTCTGTCCATTCCTTCGGTCTCTTTGACAAAGCAGTTGGGAGCAAGAGTATTCACCTGATACCAGGAATCTTCTGCCACAATCGTGGATGATTTTAATTCATAACTGAAGCAGTGGGCGGGTTCGAACGTGGGAGAGAGGACGTTTTGATTACTAATCAAAGACGCATTCTCTAAACCATAGACTCAATAAAACTAGCTGTGAGAATCAGATATCAGTGTGACGTCTTTTTTGCATCCTTGCGGCTATATGTGAAACCTGTATGTCGTTGTTACCGGCGTCTGAATGATTTACGCAGTTTTACAGTTTCCTCTGTCTTTGTTTCGCAAACGAGTAACTCATTCGAATTCAATGATCTGCCTGAGCTGTGTCTTTGTACGAAATATCTTGTAGTGTTAGCGCGGTAGCTGTAATCAGTCTTAGCAGTCCTTGTTCCAAGATTTAAATACACCTAACTTAAATGGGAGCCAGTGGCTTCCCATCCTCACAAAGGAGGATACAGATTGTGGGTTAATTAGAAAATCTAATTGCTGTTTTGTATTTATACATTTATTTACTTTAATCGTTTTTATGCTATACCATATAGAGACTACACAAAGCACACTAATTATTTAAAAAACTCACTCCAGAACTCTTCTTGTAATGGCAAACACTCGCGACAATTTAATAAGGCTAAAGGTAAGAGAATCGAGTTATTTTATCCTCAGGGAAACAATTAATTCCAAAGTGGGGTCTTAAATGGCGTATCACAGCTAATACCAATCAGTCAACAGGGAGAATAATTAAGAAAAACTATAAAATTAATCTAGAATTAATAAGTGGAACATAGCTATAAGTGACTTGCTCCACTACAAAGTAAGGACTGGCACCGTTTGTCTGTGGGATACAGTATCTCAGCTCTTCAGACTATCAATGGAAAGGGAAATTACATTCAACAAATCATCTCTCATGGCCGCGACATACTACAACAATTGAAATCCAAGATATGTGGAAAAGAAGCCAGCAGTTTGCAGAGCAATGCAGCAGTGTCACTTATCCTTTCAACGACGATCCCCGATGTTCACGTCAAGTCATCCTGGCGGTCGGGGTATGAGTGCCTTTGAACGCTACCGCTGGAAAAAGAAATCATTTCCCGAACCCTTCCTAACGGCACCGTCTACGTGAAGACCAACATACGAAAGTTATGGCCAAAACTGCTCATAAGTGCTGAAAGCGGTAAGTAAAGAATTTGTTGTGTCACTGACCCCAGCTCACCAGAGGCGAACTGCTTAAGCTTCCGCGATATATTGCAAACTGGAGTATGTAATTGCAATCCTGAACTGTCAAGGCAATCAAATTTTGGGGAATTTCAGCAAAACATATTTAAACAACCCTATGGGCGTTTCTCACATGTCTTTCTTTGAGAAAAAAGGCGGTGCTAATTCTAAGCCTTACATTTTTCGCTACGACCTTCTAATCTGAAAATGCTGCCAATTCCTGTTAATATTTATTCGAAGCAGCTCTGGTTATAAATTGTTGTTCCTTTTTACGCATTTCGTGATATAATATTTTTATGAATGGCAATCACATTTCGTGGATCTTTCATAGCGTAAGTTTTTAAACACATACGAAAATACTTGATGTAATTTCTAAGTCAGGTGTCAGCCGTAGGTTATTTGCCTCACGTAACTAAATCTCACGAGCAGAATAAGCCGTTATTGGTGCTGAGAATGGGCTAGCTGGAAGTATTAGGAAACTACTGTATACGCTATACTTCTATCCTTGTAATCAAGTATAAACCTCATTTCCAGTTGAACCTCGCCTTTCGCCATCACGACCTAACATTCGCTTCCTCGTCAATGTTTCATAACCCACTCTGGACGAGTGTAAGTCGGGAGATAAATCTAGACCACTCGGAATGCTTGAGGATAAAACTATTGATTCCTGGAAAATTCTGAAGTCCGTTACCCCCTGCGATCTGTACGTAACAGGAGAAAGCGTAGCAAATTTTTCGCTATCGGAGAAATAATGTGAATTCTCCCGTCAGGCAGTCCGATTTATTTCCGAAAAACCACCACTTAGCCACACAAAAAACAACACGCAAGATAGAAATGACAATTATTTCTTAGACGCCAAAGATATTAGAGTTTCACCGTCCTTGAACCACTTTCCATTGACGGTCAAAACAGAAGTTCCCAAGCGCAGGGCCACAACAGTCTGTCCTTTCTCAGTGTCGTTTACGTCAGGGAAGTCCCTCACTTCCGGCTCGTATCGTCGTTAGAATGATATCCAATTCTTTTTCTTTATTGTCTTTATTTTGATTTCATTCCCTTGCCCCACATGGGCAGTGGAGGGCTGGTAGAGGCACAATCCGCCGCTCTTCAGCCAATTGATACAGTTAATAAAAAGAGGAAAACGAGACATATAAAAAGAGACAAAAAGGGGAACATAAGAATATACACCACTGGCCATTAAAATTGCTACACCACGAAGATCAAATGCTAGAGACGCGAAATTTAGCCGACAGGAAGAAGATGCCGTGATACGTAAATGATTAGGTTTTCAGAGCATTCACACAAGGTTGGCACTGGTGGCGACATGTACAACGTGCTGACATGAGGAAAGTTTCCAACGGATTTCTCATACACAAACAGCAGTTGACCGGCGTTGCGTGGTGAAACGTTGTTGTGATGACTCGTGTAAGGAGGAGAAATGTGAACCATCACGTCGGATCGTAGCCTACCGCGATTGCGGTTTATCGTATCGCGACATTGCTGCTAGCGTTGGTCGTGATCCAATGACTGTTAGCAGAATATGGAATCAGTGGGTTCAGGAGGGTAATACGGAACGTCGTGCTGGATCCCAACAGCCTCGCATCACTAGCAGTCGAGAACACCGGCAACTTATCCGCATAGCTGTAACGGATCGTGCAGTCAGGTCAACAGATGGGGACGTTTACAAGACAACCACCATCTGTACGAACAGTTCGACGACGTTTGCAGCAGCATGGACTATCAGCGCGGAGACCATGGCTGCGGTTACACTTGACGCTGCATCACAGACAGGAGCGCCTGCGATGGTGTATTCAACGACGAACCTGGGTGCATGAATGGCAAAAAGTCATTTTTTCGGATGAATCCAGGTTCTGTTTACAGCTTCATGATGGTCGCATCCGTGTTTGGCGACATCGCGGTGAATGCACACTGGAAGCGTGTATTCGTCATCGCCATATTGGCGCATCACCCGGCGTGATGGTATAGGGTGCCATTGGTTACACGTCTCGGTCACCTCTTGTTCGCATTGACGGCACTTCGAACAGTGGACGTTACATTTCAGATGTGTTACGACCCGTGGCTCTACCCTTAGTTCGATCCCTGCGAAACCCTACATTTCAGCAGAATAATGCACGACCGCATGTTGCAGGTCCTGTACGGGCCATTCTGGATACAGAAAATATTCGACTGCTGCCCTGGCCAGCACATTCTCTAGATCTCTCACCAATTGAAAACTTCTGGTCAATGGTGGCCGAGCAACTGCCTCGTCACAATTCGCCAGTCACTATTCTTGATGAACTGTGGTATCGTGTTGAAGCTGCATGGGCAGCTGTACCTGTACACGCCATCCAAGCTCTGTTTGACTCAATGCCCAGGCGCATCAAGGCCGTTATTACGGCCAGAGATGGTTGTTCTGGGTACTGATTTCTCAGGATCTATGCACCCAAATTGCGTGAAAATGTAATCCCATGTCAGTTCTAGTATAATATATTTGTCTAATGAGTACCCGTTTATCATCTGCATTTGTTCTTGGTGTAGCAATTTTAATGGCCAGTGGTATAGTAAGGGGAGACATTGGGGGTTAAAATATACACGCACACGGAGACTGTCATGTGGGACAGATAAAAAAAGTACAGACAAAGTTAAAAAAAAAACACACACACACAGTGGGCGATGTGCGTAGCACGCAAAAAACACTGAAGTCACACTCGCGAGTTAAAAGTTGGCGACAGAATTAAAATAATCCGGAATGACGACACTTAAAAACCACTAAACGAGACGGAGCACACACGTCGAAGAGTAAAATCTGCCGGGAGGGACGTGCAGAGGGAGAGGAGGACTGAGAGTATGGAAAAGAGGGGACAGGATGGGGCAGAGGGGGAGAATGGTTTCCCATTCTTCTCAACTCCACTTACGTTCTTTCCTTACTGCACACTGCCCACTATGCCACCGGATGTCAGTAGCTCGACGTTTAGTTTGTGTCATGTGGTTGTGAGGGAAGAGATGTAACGCTGCACAACGATGGAGCGTTGGTTCGAAACTAGGCACACGTGAACTACTTTTCGCTCTCTCAGATGCTGTCAGGCGTGCTCTGCGGAGCCGTCGGCCGCCACAGCGCATCGCACAATGTGATGGATAGCCTCTGCTAGTGCGTTCATCGTCCGACTGGTGGCGTAGCTGTCTCTCTCGCTACCGATCTGCGTATCTGCTCTATTGGTCACCAAAATTTGGCGCGTTCACGCCAGCGCAGTTTCTTCTATGATAGTCATAAAGAGCGTCCTCGGTCACAGCCTGAGCAGTGTGTTTGCCGCACCTAAGGATGTCGTTCAGTTGCACCAACGAGTTATCGTGGAGTGTTCACAACGACACCCCATGTCTAGCCCGAGAACCATATTTACGAAAGGAGACAAGTTAGCCGCGTCAGGTGAATTGACAGCAGATGTGATCAAGGCAGCAAGTATCCAAGGAATACACCACTCGACTGGAACACACATCTATGCCCGAGGCAGGATTCGAACCTGCGACCGTAGCAACAGCGCGATTCCGGACTGAAGCGCCTAGAACCGCTCGACCACAGCGGTCGGCTGTAATGTTTTAACTTACAGTTGCTGCACTGAAGATCGTCACATGATGATCGAAATCTGTATTTTCAGCAAATATTAATCTGCGGCTGATTGCTGTACTCTTTACCACTTGGTTTAAGATCATTATTAGAAAACCAGTTTAAGAGAAGCAACATGGATTAAGAGGAACAATAGACCTCGTATCTGCTCTAAGGCAGTTAATCTAAAAGTATTGAGAGAAGGATAAAGATCTCATTATCGTCTTCCTGGGTCTAGAAAAAGCATATGATATTGTGCCAACGTGTATATCTGGGAGTGTTTAGAAAAAGTAATAACTCCCTAATAAGAAAAGTGCGAATGCCATATGAAGGCTGGTGTAGAAGTAGGAATAGCTAATCTAACTGGTTCAGGAAAGAGAAGGAAAGAGAGAGAGAGAGAGAATTGCAATAGAGTAGGGCATAGTGCACTTTTCTCGTTAGTTTTTATTGCACTCAAGTATATGATTATAAAGGAAATCAAGGAGATGGGAAATTGTATGGTCGGTGCTATAGTCTTTGCTGACTATTTGAGGAGAAAGGGAGCTAGAGGTAGAGGGAGGATTGGATGAACGAAACTCCTGATTTAAAAAGTAATGGCTGACAATGAGAAATAGCAGAATAAACGCAGAGACAATTGTATGTGGCAGCTTTGAATTATCTGCAAAGTACAATTTCGGGGAATGGAACTGCCAAACCACAAGTATAGAAGAGAGTAAAAAGGGATCTGAGTTTTTTTATCAGGTGTGAAATCTTGTGTGGGACAAGGGATTTCCTGTGACAGCCAAACATACCATGTTTAAAACATATCTCCTGCCGATTATGGAGTACAGTTCGGAATGCTGTGCAATTATCGAGAAAAGTTTGAGCAACCTACAAGCAGGTGAAATAAAGGTTCTGTGGTCAGTCTTCCAGAAAAGTATACGAGATAAAACTAGAGATGAAGACATCGGAGGCAATATTCTAGTGGATATGTTAGTGACTGAGCTACTGATTGTGAGTGCAATATGGCTCAAGTCGTATGGACATGTGTAGGAGTTGAAGGGTAACCAACTGGTAAAAGAATACAATGGGATAGAATTGTGGAATGGAAAATACCAGTAGGGCGACCAAGAAAGAGGTGGCTGGATCAGATTAAGGATGATCTGAAGAATATAAGAGAGAACTGAGAAACAATATCTTGACAGGGAACAGTATCAAGATGGGGCTACATGGAGGCAAACTGTTCATATATACCCTAACCGGATACGAAAGTGCTGATTGACAGTTACTGGTCCTACTTTAATGTTACATGAGTGATATTAAATTTCTTCGTTCCAAGTTTTCTAAGTGAATACATGTTGCCATACGCCACCATCGGGCAGGAGTTCCATGTTATTATTTACGTAGCTATTGACAACTTTAGAGGTAATTGCATCATTCATGGAGGAAGGACACTGTGACCCTTAGTAATTATTCATGTCCATTCCTTGACTGATGTTATTAAATCCAGCTCCATTGTCCTTGAATTGCTTACGATTCTCCATTGCGTAGGAAACAATTTCTGAGGTGTAGATTCCATTACTTTTTCAAGAATGTTTTAAGTACTGAGTTTTGTCTTGCTTAATCAATAATCTAATTTTACTCAAAAATTTTTCAAAACTTTTCTTTCTGTTTTTCGACGTGTCTGTACTACTACAACATCAGCCAAACATTACACCGTCGGTGGAATATTAATTATTACACTTCCTTTCATCTTTGTCTTTTCATATCACCTGTAATGCTGTATATCGAGCATGCATTTGCTTCTTCAATATATTAGCTGGATTTTAAGCTAAATTTTCCTGGTGTTTAGCTTCTAAATGTGCTCACAACTTCTAAACGCATGCCTGAGGTAAAAAAAGCTGATACGCAACTGAAACAACAATTTTGCAGTGAAGTAAGTTTCACGTTGCGGAGTTTATTTCGATTTTGACTTTCAATTTGGTGACCTCCATTCTTGCAGACAACAAGGTAAAAGTTGCGCGAAGAGAAACTCGGCCTTCTGAAAGAGATGTCATAAGGGCAGGGATCGGTGGAGTCCGACACGAACTCAATGTTTCAAAACATCTCGTAAGTGCTCCCTCAGCTCCAGATCTGGTTTGTGAGTAATTCGGTCCACAACCAGTTTGTGTCTGATAGGAAATTACTCTCCTGCAATCCGTGTCGTTTGAACCAGTTCGCTTTCATCTAAATACAAACGAAGCTGCCGGCCGGAGTGACCGAGCGGTTAAAGGCGCTACAGTCTGGAACCGCACGACCGCTACGATCGCAGGTTCGAATCCTGCCTCGGGCATGGATGTGTGTGATGTCTTTAGGTTAGTTAGGTTTAAGTAGTTCTAAGTTCTAGGGGACTTATGACCACAGCAGTTGAGTCTCATAGTGCTCAGAGCCATTTGAACCATTTTGAACAAACGAAGCTGATTTCATCACTATTCTTCGACGGTAAATGAGTCGTGAGAGGACAGAATATTCCTGTAGGCTTGTAGCAACTTGAATCTCTTCCATAGGTGAATAGGTAGGTAAATGAGTCGTGAGAGGACAGAATATTCCTATAGGCTTGTAGCAACTTGAATCTCTTCCATAGCTGAATAGGTAGCGAAAATAATTGGTGACTCTGATGTTCAGAATGTGACCAGTTAATTTAGCGAGGTATTCAGCGTTGTAAGAGACTCAAGTTTACGTAATAGTCGCATGCCTCCTGCGCTTCTTTATGTGGCACACTGTGCAACACACTTGCAATCCTGTCGGGCGCCAGTCCCGCACCAACAAACTAGCGGTCGGTAATTTACTTTTTACGTGACCTCTACACAGGCATCTTGTGTCACGTATTTCCAGAAACCTAACGACGGTGTACGGAATCCATGCTACCCTGACTCGCCACAGTATTGCGATCTAACGGCGTACTAGAGTAATACGGCGGACCCGAGCAGGTGGTCATTCTGTTTTGCTGATCAGTATCTGCAGGCGAACAAAACAGTCCGCTGACGTGCCGGAGTTCTATACGGATCCGCCGAATCAGAACGGAAAACTGGTCTTCAGTGTGATTTAAAACTGAATGAAGGTATCGAAATTCTATTCATAAAATACTTTGTATTTCAGAAGTGGGCTTATTTGACGCGACAAGAATGACGTCGCAAGCCACCACAACTACAAAAAATGCAGTACTGGAAGAGGTTTTCAGGAGTTATGGCAATTTTGAGTGATACCATCAGAAGACGCTGTACGTCTTTGATACTGATGAGTAGTATGGTGACAAAACTGACCATGGTGATAGTAAAGTGGAGCAATTTTTGTGCTGGTTAATTATAAATAAACATTACGCAAAATTTCTGTTTTTCAGTCCTCTGTAAAAATTCAAATGAAGCAGTGGACCTGCAACCCTCGATAAAGCAACACGGAGTACAGGGGGTGGAAAAAAAAAGAAACACCGTGAGCACTGCATGCTTGTCCATAAAGGCAGATATTAGCGAAGCCTGCAGGTTGCTGTCTTGTATTTGAGTAAGAGCGGCACTTGTGCAGTGTCCTCGAGACGTTGCAAGTGTCAGTCGTGGCCGAACAGTGTTCTGTGTAGTAGTGAGAGGATTACGTCGGAGCTCAGTGCATTCTAACGTGGGCAAATTGTAGGTGCTGCCGTAATCAAGCGAGCCGTGTTTGGCGCTTCAAGAGGCACCGTAACAAAATTTGTGCCACATGCAGGCAGTGCGGAAAAGTATCATCCAGTAAGCCATAACGCGGACGAAAGAGTGTAGAGTGATCACGACAGACTGTTAATTAAGAGTATGGTGACGAGAAATAAGAGGACGAAAGCTGTAAACTGAATGTCGAGCTTGTGGAACCTGCCGCCACCAAAACAACACGAAGGGACTCCATAACCAGGGAATTGTAAGGCGAGATGGAATTCCAAAACCACTCACACATCAATGACGCAAATAAACATAACAAAAAAACGTGGTGCCGAAGCCATAACACCTTAATGAAACCTGGTAGTCAAGGAAGGCAGGATTCGGTTACGATTGTGGACGGGGCCGTAATCAGTTACAATTGGTTCCCTTTTGCAATTGCAAACGTTTATTTTAAAACGGTAATTTCAGTCTCAGCAATAAATAAAGATATCACACGTTATTAATGAAGGAATAAACAACTGTGTAACTAATAGTACTTTCAGTGCTTTACAATTTACCAAATCAGCATAAAATACAGACACAGCAAATAATGTTTTAAAAACAAACCAATGTGATCCCAATTAGAATTTTGAGGCAAGTAACCACAGTCACGGTTGAAGCCCTTAACGCCAAGAACGGCAATTACAAAAAGATTTAACAAACATACAGTAAAACAGCAAAGCAATAGCAAAGGTTAATTTGAAAGACAAGCAACTGATCACCAAACCGGTGAGACAAAATGATGCTAAACTTGGTAGCACAACCATTTAAACCTGCTGTAACACCAAGAATGGCAATTACATCAAAAATCTAAAAAACACACAGTAAAACAGCAAATAAAACAGCAAAGATTAATTTAAAAGCACAAGCAACTGATCACCAAACAGGTGAGACAAAATGATGGTAAACTTGGTAGCACAATCATTTACACCTGCTGTAACGCCAAGAGTGGCAATTATATAAAAAATTTAGAAACATACAATAAAAGAGCAGATACAATAATAAAACACAAGGGCCAGTCACAGACGGTGCACCAGGAATCGGCCTCTGAGTAGGTACGGGGAAAAAAAAACCTTTCGCGAGTGATGAGATAGGCAGCTAACAGTCACATTCATTCAGACTAGTGTCAGTCTAACGAATGACTAATGATTATCTTGCTTAGGCTACCTGACGTCCAATAAACCAAATGCAAGAATGTAAAAATACGCCAAAGCCGGAAGCAGTGGTCTGGACTCCGCCCACAGAATACTGTGCTTAGAGCGCCTGGAACGAAAGAGGAATCACTACCACCAGAGTATAAGAATCACCAACCAACCTACAATCAAGAAAGCTGTCAAAACTATACGCCTCACCGAACAGCAGCGGCAAGGCGAGAAAACGTGCACTGCCATTACAAACACTAACCCCCAGGGCAGGTAACTGGGGCGTTAGTGGCCACAAGGCAGGACAAATACTGCTGGTTGAACTTAACCAACAGTAACAAACTGAACCCAATAAATAGTAACTAGAAGCCCAGGAAAGCTAATCAGATCCGCCTTCCCCAAGCACTCCACTCACTGCTCTTCACCTTGGTAACATTAGGAGCAGCAACACGAACCCAAGTCACTGGAGAATCGCAATATCTCACAATCGTGGAGGTTTCTCTACTTGAATACAAATGCACTCAACTTAAAGCTTGCAGGATCCGTTTTACGACGAGGTCGTGCACCCTCGTGACCACAGGCCTTTGATCCGACAGTCCATGTGCGCCACCAGCGGTCCCAGCGTGCTCTCGCACTGAGCGGACCTCGCTCCTACTGAGTCCCCAACCGACTTGCACACCGACACCGACACCGACTCCAACAGAGGACAGAAACCTACAAACAGCACGAACGCGAGCTGCAGCATTTTTCACTGTACTACGCAGAAATGGATGAATGTTATTTGGGTGGACGTCTCCTGTTTCACACTATTTCAACTTCTGGTCCTATTTACGTCCGAAGAAAGAAATATCTCGGATGTTCGGTGATGACTTGAGCAACCATATTGTGGTTTTCCATTGGCTCCATGGTTCCTCTACAAACTCGCACTGCCGTCAAGGATTATGTAAGTATTTTGACTGATGAGGTTCATTCACTATACAGTGATTGTTCCCCAGAAGTGAAGCATTGCCCAGCATTGGTTTTGTGGTCAAGAGAATCAATTGTTGATTCTCCCCTCGCCACCACAGTCATCAGATCTCAATATTATTGCGCATTTAAGGTCTTCTTTAAAGAGAATGATGCGTCATCGTTATCCACCCCCGTCATTGTTTCTTGGACTTGCCACTGTTTTGCAAGAACGATAATATAAGATTCCGTCAAAAGCTGTACAGGACCTTTATTTACCCATTTTGAGACGACTGGAAGCAGCTTTGAATGCCAACAGTTTTCCTACACCGCATCAGGCATGATCATGTGTTTTTGCTGTTTCCATATGTTTGTCCGTCCTCTGTAAGTATAAATCTATCCACTGGGAATGTTGATGGCGACTAAAATTTATACCGTTTGTTTTTTTGGGGGGGGGGGGGGGGAGGCGGGGCGGGCCGGGTGTCATCAGTAATCGAAAGCAGTGGATGCTGAAGTACTGAGGTACGTTCAAAGTTCTCTAAGGCTGTAGATACTGTGACAATAAACACCAAATAGGCAGTACTCTTTTCCCATTCTCTTAAGACAACGTGCTAACAGGCTGATTCCACTTGTTTGATACGACCCTCCACGAATTCCTGTCCAGTGCCAGCTCGCTCATCTCACTGGCAGTTTCCCATCCATGCAGTGGCCCTAACCATCTACCCACTCTCGTCTCGTCACACTTTCCCTGCAGCCATTTTGCCATAGTTTCCTTGCATTTAAGATGTAATTCAGTCCTACGTGACCCTCGTAGCAGTATTTCCGTGTTTCCTTGCGCATTTTTGTATTTCCATCTTTCGTCAATAAGTTGAAGTATACCTTCTGTCGCACAAAATCTGTTAACCGTTACCTTTCTTGAACGTAAATTTGTCTGTAAAATTCTGTGATTGCCCTTTTTATAGGCATCCATTCGTCTTCAAGTTAGCCGCCCCCGATGAATTGACAGCAGATGTGATCAAGGCAGCAAGTAACCAAGGAATACACCAATTCACGTAAGAAAGGAAGTAGAAGAATGTTCTAATTTTAGTGGAATCAGCCTGTTATCACGTTGTCTTAAGAGAATGGGAAAAGAGTACTGCCTCTTTGGGTATTTATTGTCACGGGATCTGCAGCCTTAGAGAACTCTGAACGTACTCAGTAATTCAGGATCCACTGATTTCAATGTTAATTTTTTCTCACGGTTCTCCTACACTTCAGCTTACTCTTCATCATTATCAAAATGTGGTCTGAGCCTATGTCTGATCTTGGGTACGCTTTGCAATTCTATACCTGATTTATGAATTACTGTCTCATCATGATATAATGTAGTTCGTATCTTCTTATGGCCGGCTGGTGTGGCCGAGCGGTTCTAGGCGCTAAAGTTTGGAACCGCGCGACCGCTACCGTCGCAGGTTCGAATCCTGCCTCGGGCATGGATGTGTGTGATGTCCTTAGGTTAGTTAGGTTTAAGTAGTTCTAAGTTCTAGTAGACAGATGACCTCAGAAGTTAAGTCCCATAGTGCTCAGACCCAGAGCCATCTTCTCATGGTTTCAGATTTTTACCGACTATATCTCCTTTTTTCGGATTTTTTGAACAACGTATTACCTATTACCGGTTGAAATTTACTACAGAACTCTATTAATATTTCTCCTCTCTCATTCATACTACCGAACCTATATTCTTCAGTTTCTTCCCCTACTACAGGATTCCAATGCTCCATGACTGTGAGATATTCGTCTTCCTGATTTACCCGTTAAATTCCCTCATATATTATATGTCTTCATCTCTTGTGACACCGGGATGTATGCCTGAATTCTTGTGTTCGTGTTGGTTTTGCGTCGACTCTGATGAGAACTGTTAAAAAAAACTCACCTTATCTTCATAACGAATTCCTGCTCCAGACATACCATTTCTGCTACTGTTCGTATTACCCCACATTGGTCTGACCACAAATCCGTATCTTCTGCCCACTTTAATTCACTGACACGACTATACCTAGCTTGATCCTTTGAATTTTCCTTTTCAGATTTTCTAGATTTCCTATTACATTTAGGGAGTCTAATCAGGAATTTTTTTCCAATGGAGAGACCATCATGCCACACTTTTCAATTTCATGCCACGTGTCCTGTGAATACACGTTATGGGTCTCTAATGCAGTGCTTTCCGGTTTCTTCTGCATCCTTATGATGTTTATCCTTGCCGATACTTCAGCCTTTTAAGGGTAGCTGATGACCGCAAGAGCAAGTGTGTGTCCTGAGACTCTTTCCGCTCCTCCACCTTCTTTAACAACGTCTTTGTCAGGACGATAATGACTCCCTATACCGGAAATCTTCATCCACCAATGCTAATGATTTTATTGAAAATTTAAGTAGTGACTGCAATCTATACCGGGATTCATGATGTTTTGATTACTAGTCATAGACGCTACCGGTAGATCACCGTGACGCAAAAGCAACGAAACAGTTAGACAGATCTCAAACTGTTTGTGTGTTGTACGCTGATACCCATTTCGAAGTCGTGTACGTTGACGATCAAGCTATGCGTAATTGTTCATGGCGCTTAATTATGTTTTATAATGCTTATGAGAACGATATATCCACAGCCACTGCGCATCTGAGAGTGGGCGCTCGCTCGAAACTAGCTATTAATGCTTAGCAAGGTACTAGTTGGAAAAAACAACGTGACCAAGTCATGTAGAAAACATTAACTATAGATATTTGTCGACATTTCTGTGCGATAAGCTAGCCGCACTGTGCAGAATGTTACCTTTTCCGACGACAGTCGACGTGGTTTATGTTCGACGGAATGTGCCGCTCTTTACCATACCTCGTGACACAGTGCCCAACGCGACCATTTAATTAACGCTGGACTGGTCGACAAGGTCCAGTGGCATGGTTTCCAAGTCCACCTGACCTTAATCCTTTGATACTGTATTTAGGAATAAAGACACTAAAGTGAGCCAATATACAGTTTTCGTGCACAGGAAATGCGTGGTGTCTCTCCCAAGAATCGTCAGGCGCATTTTCTCTGGTTTTTTCACCAGCTTTAGCAATTTATATTTTCCCCTGTGTAGCTGGAGTACGGCGCAAAGAAATAGTGCTCATCAAGTCTTTCATGCGACGCCCAGTGTTGATTCGTTTCCCACCGGCCGCGGTGGTCTAGCGGTTCTAGGCGCGCAGTCCGGAACCGCGCGACTGCTACGGTCGCAGGTTCGAATCCTGCCTCGGGCATGGATGTGGGATGTGTGTGATGTCCTTAGGTTAGTTAGGTTTAACTAGTTCTAAGTTCTAGGGGACTAATGACCTCAGCAGTTGAGTCCCATAGTGCTCAGAGCCATTTGAACCATTTTTTGATTCGTTTCCCGTTAGCTACAAAATGATATTTAAAGCGGAACTTTACATTTTCATTCAACAGAGTTGTCCCACATTAATCTTGCGATATTTGTGCTATCGATATGTATTCAAAGGAATAGTAAAACACGAAGAATAACCAGTACTCCAGCGACGACGGCACTGGCTTGGTTTGGGATGACTGCTGCCGCCAAGCATGCAGCGCTACTGACAGAGAATGCCTTTAGTGGGAGGTCGGAAGCTCAGTCTTTAGTAAGGCTCATTTGCAAGTGTTGCCCCGCCAATTGTAGCACGAGAAATATTAGCTGCTAATGACTCACCATGGACATCAGCAACGCGACAGAAAATGAGTGTCCGGGAAGTGCAAACATGTGTGCATTACACTTCACTAAATGGACATCGTCGACATTCAAGAAATGTTCTAAACAAACCATTAACTTGCACAATGGACACTCAATGTCAGATGGTGCGCCACAGTGATCACAAAGGTTCGCAACATCAAGATAGAAGGCGAACTCCTTGGGAGTTACAAACCTTGCAGGATGTTCAGATAGGTACCCAGCCTGTGCATGTAGAATCATATTGATGTAACAAGGTAATAGGAACTGATGGAATGTGATGGTATGCAGCCAATTGCGAAAGACTCTGTTGTTAAGGTTATTGTGACACTGGCTATCCTTTAAGATGTAACTGCAGATAATGCGATAGTATGTTATACATGCGCGGAAAGAAACAAACATCCAGAAGCTAAACTTGTCCAGTGATTCCAGGTGGTGTGAATTGCAATATCACACACTTTTCGGAGGGGTATACAGACCAGGAATCAAACAGAAGTAAGTTATTTTGACCAGCTATTGGCCGAAAGCAGAGCGCCCCATAGCTGTAGGGCTCTTACGCCCATTTCCCCACTGTAGCAGCCCTTTTTCTGTTTTCGCTTTTTCGTCTAATAGGTGAAAGTTTGATTTTATTTTTTTACACATTGACTATCCTTGAAGGGTTTTACTTTTATTTAATATTGTCCCGGCTGAGTATCAGTTTGATTACTTTTAAAACCCAACGTTAAACGTGGGTCACTACACGTATAGTCTTCCCAACTCTGAGAGAAAAAATCTTTAGTAGCTTTACTACCAATGTTTACAGACGATGATACTTTAGCCTGTCGTTCAGTTGTTTTAGTTACGAATCGCTTGTTTGTTCTTGGCATAGAACAGGTAACCTTAAGTTAAATTAATGTTCAAGACTTTTTTTATGTTTCAAATTAACAACGTCGGTTTATTGACAAGAATTATTAATAAATAGGTTGACTCATACGATCTCATTCTTTAATTAGATGTCTAAGTAGGATTCCCGCTAGCATCAGAGATGTTAGATAATATCCTGTCACTTTCGGTAAATAAGTTATTTCTGTTTAATATCCGCAAACTGCAATAAGCTAGTCGCGCGAAGTCTAAGTTTCCCACTATCACAATTCAAAGTCCGAATCCGGTTAAAATTCTTAATTCAGTAAAGCGTTTAAATATTCTCACGAATTGACATTAAAGCCAAAGATATTACTATCCACCTTCCCGTTTATCTAATCTGATAAATGTCCAAATTGTTGTTGTTGTTGTTGTTGTTGTTGTGGTCTTCAGTCCTGAGACTGGTTTGATGCAGCTCTCCATGCTACTCTATCCTGTGCAAGCTTCTTCATCTCCCAGTACCTACTGCAGCCTACATCCTTCTGAATCTGCTTAGTGTATTCATCTCTTGGTCTCCCTCAACGATTTTTACCCTCCACGCTGCCCTCCATACTAAATTGGTGGTCCCTTGATGCTTCAGAACATGTCCTACCAACCGATCCCTTCTTCTAGTCAAGTTGTGCCACAAACTCCTCTTCTCCCCAATCTTATTCAATACCTCTTCATTATTTATGTGATCTAACCATCTAATCTTCAGCATTCTTCTTAGCACCACATTATGTCCAAATTAAAATCTTGAATTGACAACCCTCAAAAACAATATCGTCACGATCTACTCTTGATCCCCGTTTAATAAAGTCCCAATTGTTGTTCTCTAAAGCTGTACGTCCTAAATAACTTCCGAACTAGAACAGACTAGAGACTGGAGTATCGTAATTACAACGTATGGCTATTTATACTTTAATAAACATTATCTTTGGTGTCCCAGGCCTACTTTCTATGACTATAATATTGATTTTCTTACATATTGGAATAACCAATATTTTAATATTTTCTAATGTTTTTCCCCCTTCCCATGTTACTAAAATGTATAATTAAGTTTTCCTTTTCTTTCCTTTTGCTTTCTATACTAGATATTTCCCTCTATTTGTTTTTTATTTATTTTTCGTAATTACTACTTGTGGAGGGACTTGGGTCATTTTGTGAATTGATATTTTAAGGACATGGGAGCTAATTTGGGAGATATTTTTGTTTTTTCAACATCGAGAGGCGCTGTAGGTGTTACATCGCCCCCCCCCACCCCACCCCCAGGACTATGATAAGCGTAAACTGCCTTCGCTTATCATTGTCCTAGCAATGCGTGTGATCTTTTCTTTCCTTTTTCTTTCATTCATACTCCATGCACATCACACAAAATTTTGTTATAGTATGTTTGACAAATATTAAAATTTAGACGGACTTAACAGGTTTGCCCACTAAATATCTCTCCTATGAAGAGAGAAGATCTATTTAGAGTAGTCTAACAGTCATTACAGCATCAAGCTTGTAGTAGGAAAAGACAATTTGACAAAACAGTGAAACCTATATCTTATTATAAGATTGGCGATAAGGTTTTAGTCCGTAAATATCCGAAGCCGTCGATACGGAATAAAATCAATAGGAAGTGGAAAAATTTGTTCGACGGACCATATCAAATAATAGAGAAACCTTTTCCCGTATTTGGCGCCCAACGTGGGGCCAAACCACTCTTGCTTGCTGTGACGTAAATATTCCCCACTGCTCTTGCAAGGTCAAGCACACGAGAAGGAACCGCAGGTGACAGAGCACCACCAGCTTCTCGCAGCACAATAAATAACCTTCCAGCCAATTTACCATCTAGATTAAGAGTCGACATAATGCGTTAAGGCACTGATGTTAGCTGATCTTGATACATCTCTCTTAGTACCAGAAATTTCCAGGATTCCTTTCACATGCGTTTCCTCTTCAAATCCCAGTAGGTCGGAACTGAAAAGAAATTGCTTACTAACCGATGGAATAAGTTTATTTACCTTATATACAGATTTTCAGACCGACTACGCAGCTTGCTGTACATCGTCAACTTGATGCTTTGATTGAAGTTTTGTTATCTTGGGTCTTCCAGTTCTGTAGCACTGTCTGAAGTTATGCTTCCCCCTCCCCCCCCCCCCCCCCCCAAGTCATTGTAATCTATGTATCGCCAAATTTTATGTGCATAACTTAGTAGGTCACTATCACGCACATACTGTAAACTGTATCGAGCATCCTTGAAATAGGCAAACGCCAGTTTTTCAAGCAAATGCGCCTTGTCCTCCTCTAAATACCCGTAGTTTTTCTTGTGCCCTACATCGTCATACAAAATCATTTTTTTGGGGGGGGGGGGAGGGGGATCTTCCAACTACGTAATTATGTTTAGTACCTGCTGGTTGTTCTTTACTAAGTTTCACTGGAGACGGAAATTGTGCCTCCGTGATTGACAAGAATGATGAACTACATGCCTCGACACTTGCTTCAATATCACTTCCACTTATTAAGCGTGTACGACATTTCATCGACTCCTCTTGCAGAAACGCAAATATTTCATCTGCCACTTCTTTCTCACTCTGCGATATACCTTGCACTCATTTCTAACGAAATATCAATATCGGCAGTGATCTGCTTTGTATTAATGCCACTAACACTACAGCACTGTTGTGAGTTACTGGCCGACTAAGCAGTGCGAAAACGCTCCGTAGTAGCCTTATACTGTGCTCACCATTGGATACCTCCAACCCTGCTCCCTGTTGTCTTTAGCAACCAATATTGTAGTTGCACGGTAGACAATATGTAGGGCGTCGAGTGCCGTAAAGATCATTGTCATTTTGCAATCTCGCATTCCAGGGGTTCCCAGAGGTTTCATGTGAGACGCTGCTGGCTTGCTGTTTATTCAAAGAATTTTTCTATCTGTGCTAATAAACATCGACAAAACGAATATCACACTAAACTCGTCTGGGAGTATTCTGTCGAACCAGCACGTGGAATTTCGGTTAAATTTTTTTTAATAACAAGAAAGAAACCGATGCTTTCTGTCGATAATGGGCGTCGTTTGGAAGATGTGACGAGCAGTAATTCTTTGGGCTAATTCGAGCTACACAACGCAAAAATGAAACTGAAAATATATGCCGAAACATCAGAGAAAATGTGCCTGACGACACCCAGTAGAAGCTTGGGACCCACGCATGAGATCAAATCAGAGGAGAACATAATGTGTCAGCATAATTTTCGTGATTCTTTGAGAACGAGCATGAAAGCATGTGTAAGTAAATGGTAACTTCATGAAACATCTTTTTGCGTTACCGAGCGAGGTGGTGCATTCCTTAAGCGCTGGATTAGCGTTCGTTAAGACGGCGATTCAAATTCTCGACTGTTCGTTGAAATTTTGGTTTTCCATGGTTTTTTTAAATCGCTAGAAGCAAATGGTTCCTAACAAAAATAGACGTGTGATTTACTTTCCCATCCTTTCACTACCCGAGCTCGTTCCTCAGTACTTTCGTCGTCGACAGCGCGTTATTTTTTCCTTCCTTTTCTGAAAACAGAGAGTGACAATAAAACAGAAAGGCCTGTATGTCGGTAAAGTTTCCTTTTCTGATGTGTACTTACAGGGCTTTTTCTTCCTAATTTTGACCAGTGATAATTGTTCTGAGAACGTCGTATGCATTTTTAAACTCCCTGGCATACACCTGGAGTCTCACCAAAGCTGCCAGGCACAAATTCCCTTGCATTTTGGCCTATGATTTTAATTTTGTTTTTGTAATGCGTCCGTAGAGGCAGCCTAAACAAGTACAAGATTTTTCGTAAGTGTCGCTGGGGCTTGGGAAGAAGACTCCGCGAAAACTGCCAGACGTAGAGAGAAATGACACGTATCAGTGGATAGACCATCTCTCCAAATTTCGATTCGTAATACCTGCCATAGCGTGGTTGCAGAGTACACGACTGGGGGACAGACGTGTCAGAACGCGGTGTGTAACGATGCGATGTTTGCGTTTTGTGTCCTTGAATAAACTAAAAGTGAGTCAGTTTTAATGTTTCACAGACGATCTCATACCTAGTATCAAGGAAAAGCTCCAACAGACAAAAAAATCATCGGTTGTACAACAACCTTTCTTCCAAGTCATTAGCCTTTTTCCCTGTACCACGCTTCATTGTGAATCTGATGAGTTTTCCCTGTGAAACAGATAGTGCTTTTCCTTCCAACTACCTGGAAATTTGGTGCAGAAATGAAGCCAACCAGACGCTTGGTCATTTACTACGGTCATAACTCGAAAATTCCAAGATGGTGGATTTCCCCAAAAATGGATTTTGATGTGGGCATATTCCTGAGTGTTTCTGCCAATATTCAACTTCTTTTCAAAAATGTCTGGGTTGGTGATTTTTTTACCTAATTTGACTGGACTAATGTGATTGCTTCTTATGGAATTATTTCAAAGATAGTGTGTTACTCCCTCCGCTACCTATTAATGTGGAAGAGTTGCAATAACATATATAACACAGATGGTGATATCGACCATGACGTGTTTGGACGTGAGCGGTAAGAGGTTGACAGTCGTGCTGACAATTTGCCCCGTCGCAGACTCTGTCCATATTGAGCACCTGCAATCTGAATTAAAAACTTGCATAGGCGCTCTATCCATTGATATATATTTTCTGTAGGTTTTGTAGTTCAGGCAAGTGCTCCGACACCGGATATAATCCACCGGGCGGATTAACTACGAGGGTCAGTGTGCCGGTCAGCCTGCATATGGTTTTTAGGCGGTTTCCCACATCCGAATAAGTGAATATCGACGTGGTACCTAAGTCTCGCCTCAGCAACACTGTTCCCAAATATTTAGAAAGCGTTCGCTCTCTTTCAGATAGAGAACGCTATATGCAGACAGTTGGAGTACACATATTCCCTCCAGTGGATAATGGGATGACGACAAGAAGGGTATGCGGCCACCACCTAAATTAACCATGCAGTATCTAATAATAACCATGGTGAAGCCGCGTAGACGCGGCACAGAAACAACGGAAAAGATAAGATGTGCTTTGAGCACATATTGGTGTACTCTTCTTATCCGCACCATCTTTTCCCCAATTTTCCTTACATCGTGTTCCACTTGGCTCCGCATTACTTGTCTTCCACAGCTGGACAACAGCCCTCCTCAGTCGCTGCTAGCTTACTGGTTATTCTTAATGTTTTGTTGTCCCCGTTGACACATATTGTTAACCTGGATGCTGCACTAACCTGCTACAGGAACGCTCTACCGAGTGAGCACGTAAAAATTCAACTTAAAAACGTTTTGTTTATAACAGGAAACGACCAGACATTCTCTGTCGCCGCAGGGAGACAGATAAAGCAGGTGATGACCGTTAGGTATTTTGTCTGACCTATCTACACATTTCCAAAATGAAATACAGAATACCTGACGAACCACTGCTTCTGATGACTTACGACAATAAGCTAGTACCCTAAATTAGAGTTCCCATTTCCAATGAGATAAGACTGCCTAAAATAGTGGCCGACGTACTGGAACGTTCTACACTAGGGTACTTCTTTTGGTCATCGGTCTTCTGACTGGTCTGATGCGGCCCACCCTGAGTTCCTCTCCTGTGCTAACCTATTCATCTCAGAGTAGCACTTGCAACCAACGTACTCAATTATTTGCTGGATGTATTCTAATCTCTGTCTTCCTCTACAGTTTTTTCCCTCTACAACTTCCTATAGTGCCATGGAAGACATTCCCTCATGTCTTAACAGATGTCCTATCATTCTGTCCCTTCTCCTTATCAGTGTTTTCCACATACTTCTTTCCTCTCCAATTCTGCTTAGAACCTACTCATTCCTTACTTTATCAGTCGACCTAATTTTCAACATTCGTCTGTAGCACCACATCTAAAATGTTTCGATTCTCTTCTGTTCCGGTTTTCCGACATTCCCTTTCACTACCATACAATGCTGTACTCCAGACGTACATTCTTACTCAAGTTAAGGCCGATATTAGATATTAGTAGACTTCTCTTGGCCAGGAATGCCTATTTTGCCATTGTTAGGCTGCATTTGATGTCCTCCTTGCTCCGACCGTCATTGGTTGTTTTACTGCCTAGGTAACAGAATTCCGTAACTTCATCTACTTCGTGACCATCCATCCTAATGTTAAGTTTCTCACTATTCTGATTTCTACTACTTCTCATTACCTTCATATTTCTCAGTCCATACTGTTCATTCCGTTCAGCAGATGATGTAATTCTTCTTCACTTTCACTCAGGATAATAGTGTCATCAGCGAATCGTATCATTGATATCCTTTAACCTTGAATTTTGATTCCATTCCCGATCATTTCTTTTATTTCCATCATTGCTTCCTCGATAATGAACAGTGGGGGCGAAAGGCTACATCCTTGTCTTACACCCTTTTTGATACGAGCACTTAGTTCTTGTTCGTCCACTCTTACTCCCTCTTGGCTGTTATACATATTGTATATGACACCCCTCTCTCTATAGCTTACCCATACTTATTTTCAGAAATTCGAACATCTTGCACTGTTTTACATTGTCGAACTTTTTTCCAGGTCGACAGATCCTATGAACGTGTCTTGATTTTTCATTAGTCTTGCTTCCATTATTAACCGCAACCCCAGAATTGCCTGTTTCGTGCCTTTACTTTATCTAAAGACAAACTGATTTTCCCATTCTTCTGTACGTTATTCTTGTAAGCAACCTGGATGCATAAGCTGTTAAGCTGAGCCGGCCGTTTGGCCGATCGGTTCTAGGCGCTTCAGTCTGGAACCGCGCGACCGCTACGGTCGCAGGTTCGAATCCTGCCTCGGGAATGGATTTGTGTGACGTCCTTTTTTTTTTTTTTTTTGTGAAGCTGATTGTGCGGTAATTCTCGCCCATGTCAGCTCTTGCCGTCTTCGGAATTGTGTGGATGATGCTTTTCCGAAATCCAGACGGTATATCAAGAGACTCATACATTCTACACACTTACGTGAATAGTCGTTTTGTTGCCACTTCCCCCAATGATTTTAGACATTCTGATAGAATGTTATCTATCCCTTCTACCTTACTTGACCTTAAGCCCTCCAAAGGGCTTTTAAATTCTGATTCTAATACTGAATCTCTAACCCTTCGACTCCTGTTTCTTCTTCTGTCACATCAGACAAATATTCCCCCTCATAGAGGTTTTCAATGTATTCTTTCCACCTATCCGCTTTCTCCTCTGCATTTAACAGTGGAATTCCCGTTGCATTCTTAATGTTACCACCCTTGCTTTTAATGTCACCGAAGGTTGTTTTGACTTTCATGTTTGCTGAGGTTGTCTTTCCAACAATCATTTCTTTTCCGATGTCTTCAAATCTTTCCTGTAGCCATTTCTTCTTAGCTTTTCTGCACTTCCTATTTATCTCATTTCTAGCGACTTGCATTTCTGTATTCCTGAGTTTCCCGGAACATGTTTGTACTTCCTCCTTTCATCAGTCAACTGAAGTGTCTCCTCCGTTACCCATGGTTTCTCCGCCGTTACCTTCTTTGCACCTATCTTTTTCTTCCCAACTTCTGTGATGGCCCTTTTTAGAGATGTCCACTGCTCTTCAACTGTACCGCCTACTGAGCTATTCCTTATTGCTGTATCTATAGCCTTAGAGAACATCGAGCGTATCTCATCATTCCTTAATAATTCTGTATCCCACTTCTTTGCGCATTGATTCTTCCTGACTAATGTCTTAAACTTCAGCCTGCTCCTCATCACAACTGTATTGTGATATGAGTCTATGTCTGCTTCTGGGCACGCCTTACAGTTTAGCATCTGATTTCGCAATCTCTGTCTGACCATGATGTAACCTAACTGAAATCTTCCCGCATCACCCTTCCTTTTCCAAGTATACCTCATCCTCTTGTGATTCCTCAACATGGTATTCGCTATTACTAGCTGAAACTTGTTACAGAACTCAATTAGTCTCTCTCCTCTCTCATTCCTTGTCCCAAGCCAATATTCACTTGTGACCTTTCCTTCTACTCCTTCCCCTACAACTGCATTCCACCATTCGCCCATGACTGTTAGATTTTCATCCCTCTTTAGGTACTACATTACCCTTTCAGTATCCTCATACACTTTCACTATCTCATCATCTTCAGCTTGCGACGTCGGCATGTATACTTGAACTATCGTTGTCGGTTTGCTGTCGATTCTGATAAGAACGACCCTGTCATTGAGCTGTTCACTATAACACACACTTTGCCCTATCTTGCTATTCATAACGAATACTGCTCCTGTTACACCATTTTCTGCTGCTGTTGATGTTACCCTATGCTCATCTTTCCAAAAATACTTGTCTTCTTTCCACTTCACTTCACTAACCCCTACTATATCTAGGTTGAGCCTTTGCATTTCCCTTTTCAAATTTTCTAGTTTCTCTACCACGTCGAATTTCTGACATTCCACGTCCCGACTCGTAGAACATTATCCTTCAGTTGATTATTCAGCCTTTTCCTCATGGTAACTTCCCCCTTGGCAGTCCCCTCCCAGAGATCCGAATGGGGGACTGTCCAGGAATCTTTTGCCAATGGAGAGTTCATCATGACACTTCTTCAATTACAAGCCACATGTCCTGTGGATACACGTTACGTGTCTTTGATACAGTGGTTTCTATAGCCTTCTGCACCCTCATGCCGTTGATCATTGCTGATACTTCCGCATTTAGGCGCACTTTCCCACCCCTAGGACAAGAGAGTGCCCTGAACCTCTGTTCGCTCCTCTACCCTCTTTGACAAGGCCATTGGCAGAATGAAGGTTACTTCTTATGCCGGAAGTTTTCGGCCGCCACTGCTGGTTATTAATCAAAATTTCAGCAACGGCGGGACTCGAACCCAGGACCAAATACGTTTTAATTATGAATCAAAGACGCTAGCCCTAGTTCACAGCTGTACTAGGGCACTACTGTAATCGAAAAACATTTATTAAAATGTGCAAAACCCCGCTGTGTGTTGATGCGAAATCATACCAGAATGACGTTACCGCACAGACTACACCGCTTAAGAGCCAATGCTAAATTTTAATTGCCCAGCGGAATCGCTATCTCAAAAATGACCCTAACATGGGATACTAAAGTGGGGAACTGCTATAAAATCCTACTGAACGACTATTTTTTTTTACTCAATTGACGCTTAATATAATTTTTAATTCAAGGAATCTATAAGTTACTTCGGATGAAATACAAATAAAATTAAATTTATGTTTTATTATATTAAAAGAAATGACATTACTAGAGACCGGATTATATGCATCACAAAAACCTTAAAATGTGCATGCATTTAAGCATGAAAACTGCTTTAAAAATGCGTGAAATGTGTTGAAATGTGCAAGATCAAATAATAAAAAAATATGGAAGTTACTGCATGCATTATATCTCAAAGTCGAGCCTATGGGTATAAATCACGAGGAAGAGCGCCGGCCACGTGAAAAACCGGTACATTTAGAACGCTGATATTTTCTGAATATTTTCTGGTAGAGGTTAGGAAGGGGACCTTTCTGAGATTATTTTCTAATAGTTTGCAAAAAGGGGAATGCATACCGTGTTTAAAGAATTGTTCCTTCTTTGCTACTGTTCTCGGTAACAAGCGAATGCGCTGTGAGTGAGTCACAGCGAAACAATCAATATGTAGAGGACCAGCTTTGTGGTATATCGCACACAGATGGGCATGCTAAAAAACTCCGTAATATTTTATTTAAAAAACAACATACAATCATGAGTTTTTTGAACAGCATTTACTTTTAATTAATACTATTGGACCAAAGCATCATTTACAATTTATTTTAAATTTTTCTACTATGGTTGTCGTAGTGGCCCCTTATTAAGAGGGCCCACAGAACCGACACGCAAGATGGGTTGCTCACCCCCTTTCAGGAGCGCTGAGAGAAACATCGACAGCGGAGAGAGACAATAACAGACTTTCCAAATAAGCACGGAACTTCTTCGCCAGACAACATGTGACAGTGTTCCACCAATCGGAACTCATATGTCTGATGTAGCACTCCGCCGACTTAGCTTTACAAGCACGCCTAGACCGTCAGACCGGCAGTGTTTACCAACCGCTAGGAACAGCTCCGGCCAGTACTTACGCCGACCAATGAATTGTATTCACTCTCCGTAGCATTGTAGTAGCACTTTGTATTTTGTGGAGTAAATGTTGGTTAGTATTTCTTCTACTGTCTTGTTTCCTTATCTGGTGTGCCACCCACCACAAGAGGAATACTTTTATTTTATTTTTTTATTTTTTTTATTTTTATTTTTTTTGCCGGCCGAGGTGGCCGTGCGGTTCTAGGCGCTGTATTCTACGGTCGCAGGTTCGAATCCTGCCTCGGGCATGGATGTATGTGACGTCCTTAGGTTAGTTAGGTTTAAGTAGCTCTAAGTTCTAGGGGACTGATGACCTCAGCAGTTAAGTCCCGTAGTGCTCAGAGCCATTTTTTTCTGTTTGTTCTTGCGTTTAACACTTAGTGTATGCCAAGAAGGCATTTTTTCTTTAATTATAATAAAGTGTGTTCAAATTGACTATGAGTTCTTTCCTGCCGACCGCAGATCACTACAATTGTAAACATAAACGACCAAGTACTGTTCCAAATGTTCGGTAGGAAGATTGTGTCTTCGATCACTCGAAGCATTTTTATAAGCAGGAAAGGACCACTCTAGATCAACTGTGGTAACTGGGTCATCTTTGAATTTGGGTTCTACGTTGGCACTTATTGTTTCTAGTAAAAGTTCACCCGTCCCATTAATAAACTTATCAATTTGGCTCAAGGGTTCAAAGCCTGGGTTATTGTTTAAAATGTTTTCAAACTTTTAATTAAGTTTTCTTGGGAATATCTCCGGAAATGAGGAGCTCATTAGAATAATTTTATTCATTAACTGAATAGATTCATTCAACGCCAAACATTGAGTCTGAAGCTTTTTAATACTTGCAGGTATACGGGAAGAATCAGTGCTAACCACAGCATTGTCTTCTTTAATAGAGGAATTATTAAAAGCTGTCTTGCACTGGCAAACTTCCAAAGCTTCTGCACTATCGAAGTCGTTTCCTACCCCTCTAATGGCCTGGAAATGTTCATTGTAAAACAACACAGCTTCGATCAACGTACTCCGAAGAGCTACCACTGGCTCTGGAGCTAAAGGCCCATTTGGCAGTTTTTCCTTGTTGGTCTTGATGCGACCAGGAGCTTTTAGGACCACTTCCTTTGTGGATGAAATCAGTTTATTTACATTCGCAAACGAGGAACGTAGTTTCTCAGCGAGCAAAGCACGTCATATGAATCCCAAATTGGGATAAAATACTCGGAGAGCTTTTCCTGCGTTGATCATATAGGGAGCACCACAAACACAAACACCGTTTTATCCGCAGAAGATCTGGAAATATGTTTCTAATACCCTCATTCACAAATATAGCGATCGTAGAATGACTTACTTGTTCAAGTTGTTTTCAGGCCGCTAAATAGGAAGAAGAAGGCTCTTCTTTTAAACCACCAACAATTAAATTTGCAATGTAACGGCCACAAGTGTCTGTAGTTTCGTCAACTGAAATCCAGATAATGGTGTCCTTGAGTTCATTGCGTATTTCTTCCAGAAAATTTACGTAAATTGTCGGTATGTAGTTTTTACGCAATAGTGATCCATCTGATATATTTTAATTTAAGCAGTATTTGCGCAGGAAGCCTTTAAGCATAGGGTTTGTACGTTTGTGGAGAATAACATTGCTTGCAATGAATGCTTCACATAGATCCATGTTAAAACGACTTTTTTTAGTACCTGTAAACAAAACAGTGCTACTGCAACTTGCTGTTGTCAGAAGCTGACCAACGTGACGGGAACTGTGGGAGGCTGCTCTTCCCACCGTGTAGACCCAGGCATCCCAAGACTTGTAATTTTCCACCCTACATTATTATGTGGCAGCCAGCACTTGAGCCTTCTACGGAATCGCATTGTGTCAAATACCGCGAACCCTGTCTCAGCTACATCGATAGGGGAGTCGCGTGGGACCTGTCAGGTGGCTCCTTGACACACGTAAGCCAGATCAAAGCCTTTGAATGCCGTTTGGTCACCCCTGTCGCTCATAGGGTTCAGTGCGAATTGGATGGTTCTCACGCAGTTTTATAAAACACATTCCACAGCACGATGAAACTAAAATGGCCTGCCTATCGCCAGTCCTAACAAGGGACACATGAACTTAATATGAAAGCGGCAGGAGACAAGCCAGACAGCTTGTAACTTTTCAAACGCAGTACGTGTAACGATCATAATAATTCTGTGATGTAGAAGAACTAGTCACAGTACAGTCGATGGAACAAAGACTTCCCGTTACTTTTTTGATTACTGTCTTCCTCTATACGTTTCCGCTAACTTAGTTCCGAACAATAGTGAAACAAGAAATCGTGAAACAATGGTAGAAGAGTAGTGGCGTAAGAAGTGCTAACACCGTGTCACTGGGTGGGACAGCGCCCCAGGAATGAAGAAGTTGCCCTGTGTAGGCGAGCGTGGCACTTAATGAAAACGTGGCGGTAGAAAGCAGCGTCGCAAATTCAGCGGAACTTGTAACTGCCGCGTAGAAACGACTCACTTTTAGAGAAAACTGGAAAGGATTCCAGTGTGTAACTTATTTACCTTTGATGCATAAGAGACGAATAAAGTAACATTTTTACGCCCACGAGAGAACGAGCAAGCTGTGACACACATTACATTCTCCTGTAAACACATCTCCTCCGTCCTACATCTTCTCACAATCTGCTGTCATTCTCTTCAGAAGTTACAAATCGGTAACGTTTTCTACGTCGTAGATCGTCACACAGCGGGCACGCAGCGTAGCGATTTCTCGCCACCGGACTCAACGGTAGTCTTGAAGGAGCTACACGAACTTGATGGCATTTATCGCTTACTAAATTATTAGCGTTAACAGCAGAGCTTATTTCTATGTTGTAAATATGATACTCTTCAGTGAACAACTACTGAGACCAACTGCCCTCGTGTTACCTAACATTTTCTGAAGACACTCTTCTCGAGCAGGACTCACGTAGCTCAACAGTATCACATTTTGCAAACCCATGATCTACCCTTGCCTGACTAGCAGTTTAACTAACAAAACGAACTGAGCAAATTTTCCTCTCCTGGCAGCCTATATACAAGACTGTCAAATGTTCTTCTCTTGGCACGATTCAAACCCGCAACCCCCGAGTCGAGGGACAGCTTAATACGATTGCGACAATGAAAAGTCTTACACAATAAACAAGAATTACTTTTTAGGGAGTTTAAATAATTCTTTTGTTTTCAAAATATTCCCCTTAAGCATCAATTCATTTTTTCATTCCATGAAACCAGTAGTTAAACGAACGATGCCATTCTTCCAGCCAGAAAATAGCATTTTATAACGTTCCACTGCTTCATCTGAAAAAATGATTCCACACATTTTTAATATTAGGAAACAAAATGAAATCACAAGGTGACAGATCAGACTCTATCATGGGAGGTCCATGATGCTGACCTTTAGGGCATTCGCATACTCAGGTGTTACTTTCACCTTAGGCGACGATGTGTTTTCATAAGGTAAAATTATTTTTCCTTTAGGACGTTTATCATGAAATTTTTCAAAAAACTGAAGTAAACAGACATTTGTGCACCAACCGGTAGAAACAGTATTTCTAATTCCTAATGCTATAGTAACAATATGGCCAGTTTTAGAAAGAAAACTAGGAATCATCCAACCATTTTCTTAAAAGCACTCTGAATTGGTTGGACTTTCGTAGGGTTACATCCCGCCCAAAAGACTCATTGAACCTTTTCAGGTTCATAACAACAAATCCAAGTGCTATCACCATTAAAGATACTTACTTACTTAATGCGTTGGCCACACAAATCGCAGTTGGTCTTTGACCTCTAGCGTCCTCGGTCCATGTATTCTTCTTCAGACAGCCCTAGCACACTCATATCCTCTCTGCCCTGATGAATCCATCGGAGTCGTGGCCTTCCCCGTGGTCTTTTGCCTCTAATAAAATGGTTCAAATGGCTCTGAGCACTATGGGACTCAACATCGTAGATCATAAGTCCCCCAGAACTTAGAATTACTTAAACCTAACTAACCTAAGGACACCACACACACCCATGCCCGAGGCAGGATTCGAACCTGCGACCGTAGCAGTCCCGCGGTTCCGGACTGCAGCGCCAGAACCGCTAGACCACCGCGGCCGGCTCTTTTTTTTTTTTTTTTTTGCCTCTAATATCTTCCTCCACTATCTGCCTGTTGATCTGACCTTCTCGACACATTACGTGTCCATACCATTTCAGTCTTCTTTCTTTGATCACTGCCACGATGTCCATCTGCTTGTATAGATCGTGCAATGCACAGTTCCTTCTTTTTCTCCTTCCATCTCCATCCTTCACTGGCCCAAAAATCTGTCTGAGGATGGCATTCTCAAATGTCAGTAGTTTCCTTTCCATCTTTTGGGTGATGGTCCAGGTCTCTGCTCCATGTAAGACTACAGGTATTATTGTCTTGTAGATCTTGGCCTTTGAGGTTCTCGATAGAAGCTGGGGCTTTAACAGCTTTCCCAGAGCGAAACTTGACCTGTTTCCTGCTTGTATTCGTGCGGTAATTTCCTTGTCTTTCTCGGTCCTTTTATTGAGTATAGCCCCAAGGCATTAAATTCTTTTACCCTTTCAAAGACTTTGTCCTCCACCTTCAGGTGTCTATCGTCATTTTCTCTGTTAACTACGAGGTATTTTGTCTGATCCATATTCAGCTTCAGGACTGCTCTCATTGCCTCTTCCATTAATGTTCTTGTCACCCGGACCAGGTCTTGCTCTTTCTCTTCTATTAAAACTACATCATCCGCATAGACCAGTGTGTTGATCCTTGTTTCCAGCTGTATTCCTGTATCTACGCTTTACACCTCTCTCATCATGGCTCTCTCCAGTACCAGGTTAAACAGGAGAGAGGAGAGGCAGTCTCCTTGTCGCACTCCAGTCCTAACCTTGAACTACTTTGGTATATTTCCATTTACTTTCACAATGCATGTTGTCTCCTGGGTGCATATCTGTGTCAGTTTTATGAATTTTCTGGGAACTTGAGCCCTTTCGAGTTCTTGACATATTGATTGTCTAGTCACACTGTCATATGCCTTTTGGAAGTCCACAAAAAAGCAGTGAACGTTTTTGCAGAATGATACTCTAAGCCAAATGTGTAACGCCGTATTGGAATTTTTCCAAATCATTACGATCTTGTGTCACTTTGTGTGGAATCTATCGACAGTGTCACGTGTAACTGGTGATGTAAAATGTTCTGTATTTGACTATGCCAACGCCCAGTGTCGCCCGAATAGGGTCATAGGATTTCCGTCGAACTTTACCAAGAATTTCTCGAATAACAACAATATTTTGTTCAGTAGCAGTAGTTCTTGGGAGTCCTTCACGAAACCATCACGAAGAAAAAAAAAAGATCTTTTTTATGTTTTCTGTTACGATTATAAGTTATTGCCTTATGGGACTACTTTTCCAAATGCATTTCTATGCTGATGTTCACACTGTTTACGCGTTAATGATGATTTGTAATCGTAAAAAAAAATCCTAGATCGGAAATGTTCTCTACTCAGATCCAGTTTACGTGCACATAAAGTGATGATAATTAAAAAATCACTAGAGCAAATCGAACAAACTACTCGGGAATCAACTCGCAGAACATTATAAAGTAGCTGTCAAATACAGAGAAATTTCATTAATTTCTAGAACCATTATATCATAAAAATTTTCTGACAAATGAGAACGTAGCAACTCGGTCTTCTGGAGCAACTAGCGGAAATAAATATCACATTAGTTTCATGAAATCAGCTATGGCGTATTGGTAACGTGTTTTACTGCTAATTTTAAAGTTTTGATTCGATCCCAGGCATTGCTTAGACTTAGATACTGTGACACACAATGATTTCCGATACAAAGAGTCAAACCCATTCGACCCTTGGCCTTGTCAAAAGAGTAGAGGAGCTGGTGAAGAATCAGTGTATTACCGTTCTCTTGCAAACTATACGGCCAAACACTACGGCTATCACGAGAATTTTTGGCAACATGTGAGAGAGCAATATCGAAGCCACAGAGTCTTTAAGGTAACTGAGAACTCAGATACAATGGTTATGACCAGTCGCGATATAGAGGATGGTTCTTGCGACTACTTGTCGCAAATTGTCGCAAATCTACAGAAACTTTTTTGTACGCGAAGACGCTGTGCATATACTGCTGCAGCCACCATAACGATAGCCGTTACTGCGAGTTAGTGAACAAAGACACTACATACGATATATGCGGACGGATTAACAATCGCAGTACCGGTTGATTGATTGAAGCCGGCTTTCACTGTGACACTGACATCAAAATAAGCCATTTTCTGCAAAGGACTGCCGTTTGCTCTTCACCTGCCACCGCCGAAAGCAACAGCAACGAACGAAATAACGGAATTCACAAGCGCTGGACGACTTGTGCGATTCAGTCTGATACTTTCGAAGTTAGCAAACGAGACAGACGAAGTCAAAAACCCTTTCAAAAATTGGATTTCTTAAAAAGATGGAGCAAAAATGAAATAGGAAAGCCGGCCGCGGTGGTCTAGCGGTTCTAGGCGCTCAGTCCGGAACCGCGCGACTCCTACGGTCGCAGGTTCGAATCCTGCCTCGGGCATGGATGTGTGTGATGTCCTTAGGTTAGTTGGGTTTAAGTAGTTCTAAGTTCTAGGGGACTGATGACCACAGATGTTAAGTCCCATAGTGCTCAGAGCCATTTTTTTGAAATAGGAAATATCACTCGCTTCCACCTGTTCTGCTTCAATGAATTGATTAAAATCTCATTTTGTTATTCCGAACTGTACGTGAACGAATCAAGTTATGTATCATAAAGGAGTCGATAACATCTGTGATTAAAAAAATATTAAGCAACTTTGGAAATTTGTTGTACGTAATTCAAAACAAAATTTCACTGTATATGCAATGATTATTTCGTTATTTATATGTAGGCTTTCGGTATTATGACGGTAAATAATACCGTATATCCTCAGAGTTCGTAATATTAAACTTTATTTTTTCATCTCCTGTAAATGTTAGATTTTATAACCACAAAAGTATTCGCGTGATCTTCGCTCAGAAGCCAATTTATAATTGTGAAATTCTTTTCATTCTCCTTTTTAAGAATTTGTTTTTCATATGAGTCTCAGATCGCTATAGTTATCATCCGGTTCTTCCATAAGGTAATGCTTCTGCCACAGGATAATCTTTCTTCCCAGTTAGTAGTCGCTATAATATGATTATAATCATAATGCGTTGATCAGAGGCCGGTCGTCTTAGCCGAGCGGTTCTAGACGCTTCAGTCTGGAACCGCACTGCTGCTGCGATCGCAGGTTCGAATCCTGCCTCGGTCATGGTTGTGTGTGATGTCCTTAGGTTAGTTAGGTATAAATAGTTCTAAGTCTAGGGGACTGATGACCTCAGATGTTAAGTCCCATAGTGCTTAGAGCCATTTGAATCATTTTTGTTGAATATATCTAAATATTTTGGCCGGTCTGTAATGCTCTATACTGTCTGTATCTTCAAAGGTCAGAGAAGTATTTTCTACGGTTTATCATTTCGCGAAATATGAACTTCTTCAAAAGCAGTCTGGATTATCACAAAATAACGCAAGATTTTCGATAGCACCACTGCCCCAAGGAACTTTCGCCCAGCGAAAAACAGCCAACACCGCACATACGGCATTAGGTAATTTAATTTTAAACATGAAGGGCCGTCCGACGACGACTTGTCGCTTCAGAACTGGTATGAGCGCTATTTGTTCTTGATAAACAGCATTATCAACCGTTGCTTGTTGAGGTTTTTACTTTTTTTGTTGGAATTAACTCCTAAAACTGCTTCTCTTATTTAGTGGTGTTTGTTAGAGTATCTGATGAGCAACACCTATTAGATCGCCAAGGATTGAATCGAAAGCTCCTACTTTCAGTTCTGAGCCGTTCTTACAAATCTGTTTGTGTCTCTCTCCCACTCATTGCGCAGTGTTACAAAGCTTTGCATTTCCTATGTCTCTTTGGTATCTTAACTTCATACCAGAATAATAGAACTTCCTGTGGCGTAGGTCTTGTAGTTTCTGGCTGTTCAACAGCGCATGTAAAATAATTCACTAAACTAACTTTACTGCTGGGACATTTAAAACGAAAATTACTGTAATAATTTAGTCTTTCAATGTAAATAATGCAAAAGTAAATAATATTCAAAAAGGAAATTAGTGCTGTTGCAATTTTGAGGACATGCGCTACGACCGGAAATGATAAATGCTAGTTACCACTAAGTTAGTCAACTGTATCAACAACCTGATGAGAAGGCCACTTCAAGGCAATAAAGCTTCCAATGAAATGTTGTAAGAATCCTGGGAACCAGGACGAATGGCTGACACTATGGAGGTAAGACTGCATCTTTTGCTAAAAATCGCCGTTTCTCTCAATTTTAACCTCAATGAGGCACGGTGGAACCTAATCTAGTTGGGCTGTAACTTTCCGATTTACATATTCCGGACAGTTGGAAATTTTTAGACGAAGCTACACAGGAGACAGGATGAAGATAAAATTCCGTCATATACTTTCAAATGGTTTGAATGGCTCTGAGCACTATGGGACTTAACTTCTGAGGTCATTAGTCCCCTATAACTTAGAACTACTTACACCTAACTAATATAAGGACTTCACTCACATCCATGCCCGAGACAGGATTCGAACCTGCGACCTTAGTGGTCGCGCGGTTCCAGACTGTAGCACCTAGAACCGCTCGGCTACCCCGGCCGGCCGTCATATACTTTGTGTCTAGTTCTCACCTATTAATTGTTTCAGTTAGGCAAATTGTGTTCATGGATTTACATAGGCATCCATATTTCACCTATAATTATGTTTTTGACAGTAACACGTGCTTCAGAGAGTCCCTTGACGGACGACGCCAACAGTCATTCGACATCTTCAAATTTACACGTGAAACAGGAAAAGCCTACGAGGATACGCGCGTGGTATGTCGAGGTGACGAGTGCAGTACATGACTCTGGAATCAGCTCTCTGGTTATTACGATTTTCTAGTCACGTGCGTAGGTGGTGAACTCAAGTTTTATAGCACTCAGTTCTGCCTGGTGTAATATTTGTGTCAGTCACGCTTTGCATTACGTAACAACCATTTGCTTGGAACGTGTAACAAGTTAATAAGATGAGCTGTGAAAGTTGCTGGTCGCTAAGCATGCGAGCGTGAATGGCGCTGTTATTAAAGTGAGGCGCGTTCATGTACCAGAAATCGTTACTTTATGAGCTAGCTATGAACAATTGAATCAAGTTATGTGAATGCACGTGTAGAATGTCAAATACGAGTATAGCTAAAACCGTAGGTAAATCTGTACCAAAATGAAAAATGGTGCTTGGGAACGTCTAAGAACGAGGTCAGCTATGAAGAATCGGACCTGCCCACAAGGCTCAAAACAATGTGCAGATGATGATGACGGTGTTGATGAAGACGATGACAAAAAACAAATGTAATGCTGCTAATTTGACTTGTAATGTACTTAGCGGCCCAGTATGCACCTAAATCGTTGGTCGAACTTTTCATAATATGATTACTCTGTACCAATCTGTTGGCAGCGTGTTCAATAAAAAACTAAAAAAATTATCAAATTAAAAAAAAGAACGGGACAATAAGCTGTGGTTCCGTTCCTCGTATCACCACCGTTGATCAGAGTAACGCCAAACTGGCGAGAATGCCCGGTGCAGCTGCAGTCGAAGCGTTACCGACAGATCCTCTGCGCTATTTCCACATTATAATCCATTTACGACACTCCTGGAGTGTAAGAGTTTCTATACTGTCATTTTAAAGGTCAATATAGGTGATGGAGCAACTAAAGAAATGGGATACCCGAACGTAGTGGTCTATTCCTAGACCTCCACAACACATATCCGTACGACCTACTTTATTAGACACCACCAGAACCATTTTATAAGCGGATAATTTTGCCATAGGTAAGCGATGAAAAAGAATTACTGGATGTATGAAAAAAACTAATCCGAAATAGTGACGGGAGTAAGTCCATACTAAAAGTTAATTTAAAAAATCATTTTTTTTCTACCAGAGGAACTAGCAGGCAACAAGGAAACTACAAGTGTCATGTAGCAGCATGGTTTTCGATCTCTATTTAGCGCCGAAGTATTAGGGAGGGCACCTAGTCAGAGGTCTGGCATATAAAAGAGGTTCGATGAACAGTTATCACAAAGCGACTACAAGAATTTTTATTCTCGGCAAGTTAGCTGTGGTCACTGGGTCGCACAACTCTAGAGACTAAAAACTTTTACATTGACGTTACGTTACACAATAACAGAGTATGCACGTCCTGCATAATATAGCTCATTCTATACTGAGAAGTAGACAAAGGATTAAACAAGGTACGGAGACCGCCTGTTTAAGATCAACAACTTCGACATATATAAAAGCAATATGTCCATATGTTGCAGTCACATCAATTATATGACTGATTAGTCTATCCATACGAAGCTTTTTACTTCTAATTGAAGGCCGACGTTGTCCGCCATCATCCCAGAGATTGAGGCACAGGAGGACCACCGTTTGTTCATCTTTCATCGATATTGTTCGCCGATTTTCTTGTACTTTGGTAACTAATGTAACCTTAGAACTTATACATAGGTCTGGAGCTAGATCATTCCGTCGCAGCGTGGTAGAATAAATTCGTATTTATAAATTCAAAGCACGAAAGTGAAGCTGTTATACGGTATTTATTTATTTTGCTAACCGGTTTTCGGCTTCCAAGGGTATAATCAAACTACAGCCTATCGACAACTTAGAGATTACGGTACTGGTGAATCAGTAATCTCTACATTGCCGGCTTGTAGAAGTCTGCCCTCTGAGCATAGAACTACCTCGTGGCTGCTGATCTCAGTGCTTCGCGTCGTGCACCATGATTTAACTGGACACTACATTTTGATAGGCTTGTACGTGACTAAGGACTATTTACGGTACCAATTTTAGTTTATAAACTTGACGTCGTGGACTATAACAAACTGAAGCAGGGAACGGTCAAACCAGCAGGGTACTGCTAAACTTCATTAGAGAACGTGTACGTAACTAGAATAAATACTTCCTTCACGTACGCTCGTCGATTTCCTGCTGTAAATGGTAACAGAGAATTTAATGCTCTATAAATAATTGATGGGCTTTGTACCCTTACTGTAAATACTCTGCGGGAAACTGACAAGTTTTTGTAACACAATTTCCGAAATCTGTCAGCCTGCATATGTATCTGTGTTGCTAAAATAAACCACATGGAGGACCCGTCAATGCAGGTAGTTTTGCTGAAGTCTCGATATTTAATCCCTGTTTAAATAAATGTAGCGTCGCATTTTTAGTTCATATATTTACCACATCACGTCAGCCACCTAGTACATAAAAATGTCGTTCTTTTTAGACTGAGATGTATGTACTATCCCACATTTTAAAATCTGTTTATATTTAAAATGGTTCAAATGGCTCTGAGCACTATGGGACTTAACATCTGAGGTCATCAGTCCCCTAGAACGTAGAACCACTTAAACCTAACTAACCTAAGGACATCACACACATCCATGACCGAGGCAGGATTCGAACCTGCGACCGTAGCGGTCACGCGGTTCCAGACTGTAGCGCCTATAACCGCTCGGCCACCCGGGCAGGCTGTTTATATTTAATATGCCATGCTTTGTACTAGTAATATTCATTTGTAATGGCACTTGCGAACAAAAAATTTCAAGATCTCCTTTTACGTACTACACGTAATTAAAGGTTTGGCTAATGTTCTATATAATTTATTGATTCCACGCAAAAATCGTGGAGTTCTTTTGCGTGACAATGGAATGTATGAGTTAAATGTAAGTGAAACAAAGCAGAATACATTTTGTGATAGCCGCGCGGGATTAGCCGAGCGTTCTAGGGCGCTACAGTCATGGACTGTGCGGCTGGTCCCGGCGGAGGTTCGAGTCCTCCCTCGGGCATAGGTGTGTGTGTTTGTCCTTAGGATAATGTAGGTTAAGTAGTGTGTAGGCTCATTGACTGATGACCTTAGCAGTTAAGTCCCGTAAGATTTCACACACATTTGAACATTTTTGAGATTTTGTTATAAATCTGTTGACGTCCGCATCACTGGGGATTTCTTAAATGACATTACTCATGACTCATTCCATTTTGTTGTCCTCTGTTTATTTACCTCAAGTGCTTCTAATAGGTTATTTTTTTCACTTTGTTGGCCATATATAGCACTTTTTTGCTGGCTTTGTTTTTACGACGTTCCTTCAGCACATGTACAGCAGTGTTAACCACAATTTCCAAAGAAGCATTTTCGGAACGACTAGTATACTTATATAAGACATTTCTCTCCATAATGAAACTGAGAGTGCAAGAAAATAGTTTCAAATGCGTTTTTTCTCAAAAAACCCTACAGCAAACAGAAGTATCGAAAATGGATACAAATTACAATTTAAAGACGCAGCTAAACGCAATAGGTCGCGAAATGGATTTTTTTCATATTGACATACTTATACCACAATCTATAGTCCAGCACTCACTCAAAAAAATACTCAACATTATTCACACAAAATCAATTAAAAGCTGTGCAGCTGTTCCAACGGAAAAACGTAATTACATTGCGAAAGTGAAACAATTCACAAGAAATTCCTTCCATTTTCTTGTCAAAGACACTACCAAAACAGTTAACGACGAAATTAAAAACGTGACCAAGAGCTGCAAAAGTATGACACTGAGTATGAAAGTAAATGCTTGATCAAAATGAATCCTCTGGCTCATAAACTACATGGACTTCCAAAACTACAATGGTGTGCGAAGTTTAAAGACAAAAGTAACTTCCGCGTAATGTGTCAATGCCAAGCAACATAACTCGATGAATGTTGGACCACACATAAACAGAATTGCTACTGCTTAGTGCAGGAGGTAAATGAACGAAATACGCAATGAGTCGAACGGAAATGACTCTTTTTTTCATAGACAGTGATTACACTGAACTCGCCGCGATTCATGAAAGGTCCTTGAACATTACAAAAGGGGAGACATGCCTCTTAATATGGTGTCATACCACAATCGTCGGCAATGCATATAACGCAATGTGCTCCTACGCTGGCCACAAGAGCGGTAAGGAATTCTTGTAGCAGAGCATTCCATTCCCTCACCAGCGTGGACAGCGGTCGCTGGATGATCGTTGGTGCACGTGAACGTGTTGCAGTAATTCTCCGCAAAGCATCCCACACGTACTGGATGGAATTTAAATGGGGGGAACGGGAAGGCCAGTTCATACATCGAATATCGTCTCGTTCCAAGAGTTCCTCCACATGCACTGCTCGATGCGGTCGCTCACTGGCATCCATGAAAATGAAGTCAGGATAGATTGCACACATTAAAAGAAGAACATCGAGACGGAGTATAGTGCCACGATAACGTTGACCGGTGATTGCACTGTGTTGAAACATTGGAGGTCACTACGTCCATGCAGCATTATGCATCCCCACACCATAACACCTCGGCCACCATAACTATCATGTTCGACAATATTCCTGTGTGCGGTAAGTATTCCCACATCTCGCCATATTCGTCCAACATTGTCGAAAGTGACATAAATTGCATGGAGAACAATTGGAATGTGTTGTGGAGTTTTATTGTAGCACTTCCACATGAAGCAGTTGCCAACCGCACTGGTGGAGGAATAGCATGCCCTGCCACCAGAACTCCTGACTATAGTTCAATTCTTTTGTCTTGGCGGTTCGCGCATGCCCGCCCAGTCGCTCGAGATTGCTGCGTTGCCAGTTGCAAAGGACGCACGCGCCAAGAGAAGCAGCGCCATAGTATAGTATAGTTCGCAAACATACGTTTAGGGGGGAGCGCGCAGTTTATGAAGTAAAGCCACCACGGCCGCATTAACCCTTTCGCTGTTACAGAGAAGTGCTCCGCGCATTCCCCGCTGTGCCCGATTTTGTCATCACTGCACTGCTCGGCTGTGTAGACACTATGGTGTTCCGACTGCTTTGACACACTTATCATTCGATTTCACAAAAACTATTTGGCCCCAAAATTAGAAAAACCGAAAACTTACTATGATTATAATGAAGAGACATAGTACTAGAAATTTCAAAAAATTACATTCAAACGAATAAAATTCATGAAGTAAGACAGTTCAATATTGTTTTTAAATAAAGAAAATATTAGGCACCGAACAAGGTTTGAAATCGAAACCTTTCACTTAGCAGTCCAACACCATAACCATTACGCTAACAAAGCTCATTATTCAAGAGAACTCCTGAAGGACTCTAACAGAGCACGCTAAATACCGACAAACACTGTTGGTATGACTATGAATTACTCACGTTTCATCGAAGAACAATAGGGAATAAACAATTACCACTGTTCTTTATTGCGAAAAAGCGGTTCGTGAGAATGATACAAACACCTTTCCTTGCTATCGCCTGAATTAGGAGGCTTATTGCTTGTTTGGTTTAATTAATTAATAGAATATGAAGCAATTTGTACAAAGAATGCTTTTTCCAAACTTTCTATAAAAGAAAGTCTGCTATCAAGACATTGCTTTTGTTCAATTACTTTATTTATGACTGGACGTTTCTAAAACTGAAGACCCTCGTCCGTGCTTTGCATTGCTGTCGAGCTCTGGCAACGTCCTTCTCTGTTCATTGGCTGACTGAGTTTTGTGACGTCAGATGCGCAGAACGAACCTAAACTCGGCCGCCGTCGTAAATGATGCACATTATAGTCTTGTTACCACCATAGGAGAATTTATCAGGGCATGTATTGTCCTGCATTATGTTATATGCGCGTACTAACCTCCAAATCTTTGCAAACAGTACACTCGTCAGTCATCACCGTACGAGTTTTCTTGTCTGTTCCGACTCTCTTAGTGCACTGCAAGCGCTTCACCAAATGCATCCGGTAGCCTCGTTGATTCAGCTCATCCATGAGTGCTTACAGTGGCTCCAACGCCGTGGGAAGGTGGTGATGTTGTGCTAGGTACCTGGCCACGTTGCGATACAGGGTAACGACATGGCTGATAAAGCTGCCAAGGAAGCATGTTGGGATGGTGCTGTCCATCAGTGTCCCATCCCGTTGCATGCCATTATCTCTTTTTCTGGCAGATGCATCATGCGTCAGTGGGAGACGGAATGGTTGCAGGTGTCGGACAACAAACTGCGGTCACTCAAACCGACCCCAAAAGCTTGCCGGACTTCGTGTCAGCCTCGCCGCTGGAAGGAGGTTTTCCTTACCAGACTGTGCATCGGGTATAGCCCTTTCACACATAGCTTCCTCCTCCGGGGGGAGGATCCACCGTTCTGTGAAGTTTGTGGCGTGCCGCTTTCAGTTCAGCATATTGTGGCTACGTGTGTCCTGTATACTGATAATAGGGCAGCCCTTGGTCTCGCTGCAGATCTGCCCACCATCCTCGCAGATACCGATACCAGTGTTAACAAAGTGGTGAAATTTTATGAACTATTAGGCCTCATCATTAAACTGGTGGGGAAGGGCGGCAGACTTTAGTACGTTATAAACTGCTCTGCATGTGGGGACAGCCTTCGCCCCCATCCGTGAGATTTCCTGTTGATTTTTCGTCAGGGCGCTGATGACCGTGATGTCGAGCGCCCCCTCAACCCAACTCATCATCATCATCGTCAGTCATCATTATTGTGATAGAGCACTCCTTTGCCATGAGGGTCTTTCCAGCTGTGCATTCAGTCCTAGCTTCATTTTTACTGAAGCCAATGAACGACCGTATCGAATTGTGCATGTGGAGAAACTTTTGGAACGAGAAGATATTCGGTGAATGGACTGGACTGCCTGTTCTCCGATTTAAATTCCATCGATCACGTGTGTGATCCATTGTCCAGATATATTGCAGCATATCCACATGCAGAGACGAGCATGCATCAGTGGTCAACTGCGCTGCTAATGGAATGGGACGCCGTACCACAAGAACTCCTGACCAGCATAGGAGCACGTTGCAGGGCGTCCACTGTCGTCTGTGGTGGTCGCACATCAGGTTCCGGCTTTTTGTAATGTTCAGAAGACCATCATGAATCGCGATGATTTCAGATTAATTATTGCCTCTCCATAAAGGTGTCATTCATGTTCGTAAGATTGCCTATTTCTTCCATTCACCTTCAGTACTGACTCGTAGTGTACTGTACTGTACTGTACCGTAGCAGTTCGTTCTAAGTATGATTGAAATCTCAACGAGCAACGATACTTGGCAATGATACTTCCTACGAAAGCTACATTTGTCTTTTAAGAGCGCTTAAGGAAGGCCAGCCTTTGCGATCTTTTGGCCTACTGGCCATTAAAATTGCTACACCACGAAGATGACGTGCTACAGACGAGAAATTTAACTGACAGGAAGAAGATGCTGTGATATTCAAATGATTAGCTATTCAGAGCATTCACACAAGGTTGGCGCCGTTGGCGACACCTACAACGTGCTGACATGAGGAAATTTTCCAACCGATTTCTCATACACAAACAGCAGCTGACCGGCGTTGCCTGGTGAAACGTTGTTGTCATGCCTCGTGTAAGGAGGCGAAATGCGTACCATCACGTTTCCGACTTTGATAAAGGTCGGATTCTAGCCTGTCGCTATTGCGGTTTATCGTATCGCGACATTGCTGCTCGCGTTGGTCGAGATCCAATGTCTGTTAGCAGAATACGGAATCGGTGGGTTCTGGAGGCTAATACGGAACGCCGTGCTGGATCACAACGGCCTCGTATCACTAGCAGTCGCCATGACAGGCATCTTATCCGCATGGCTGTAACGGATCGTGCAGCCACGTCTCGATCCATGAGTCAACAGATGAGAACGTTTGCAAGACAACAGTTATCTGCACGAACAGTTCGACGACGTTTGCAGCAACATGGACTATCAGCTCGGAGACCATGGCTGTGGTTACCCTTGACGCTGCATACAGACAGGAGCGCTTGCGATGGTGTACTCAACAACGAACTTGGATGCACGAATGGCAAAACGTCATTTTTTCGGATGAATCCAGGTTCTGTTTACAGCATCATGATGGTCGCATCCGTGTTTGGCGACATCGCGATGAACGCACATTGGAAGCGTCTATTCGTCGTCGCGATACTGGCGTATCACCCGGCGTGATGGTATGGGGTGCCATTGGTTACACGTCTCGGTCACCTCTTGTAGACATTGACGGCACTTTGAACAGTGGACGTCACATTTCAGGTGTGTTACGACCCGTGGCTCTACCCTTCATTCGATCCCTGCGAAACCCTACATTTCAGAGGATAATGCACGACAGCATGTTGCAGGTCCTGTACGAGCCTTTCTGTATACAGAAAATGTTCGACTGCTGCCCTGGCCAGCACCATTGTCATATCTCACCAACTGTAAACGTCTGATCAATGGTGGCCTAGCAACTGTCTCATCACAATACGCCAGTCACTACTCTTGATGAACTGTGGTATCGTGTTGAAGCTGCATGGGCAGCTGTACCTGCACACGCCATCCAAGCTCTGTTTGACTCAATGCCCAGGCGCATCAAGGCCGTTATTACGGCCAGGGATGGTTGTTCTGGGTACTGATTTCTCAGGATGTATGCACCCAAATTGCGTGAAAATGTAATCACATGTCAGTTCTAGTATGATATATGTGTCCAATGAATACCGTTTATTATCTGCATTTTTTCTTGGTGTAGCAATTTTAATGGCCAGTGGTGTATAGCGCCAAACTATTAAATTGCTAATGAATTCCATTTTTGTACGAAAATCAAGAAAGCATTTTAATCCAAGTTTGGAATTGTAACTTCAGTGGAACCTGTTGCAAACTAAAACACCCTATCTCAAACACTGCTGAAGTGGTATCTTTTGATATTAGCAGCTTAATTTCAGACACACCAGTTCAAGAATATCTCACTACACTGGCAACTACTAGACGGACCTGGCGTCAGCCTTGTACAAGCAGAAGGCATAGGGCTGGCAACCCACACGCTACTGTGGCAAAATTATTTCAGTTCCAGGGAATTCACTACAAATAATTAGATGCCTTGGCTGTGGGGTTTCCAGTCAGTCGTCCTTTAGTATAAATCTTCAAGCACTATTTTTCAAAACTGCTACTAGACGAAGGTCCGCTCATTGTTAATATTAAACAGTATGTTAGATACGTAGACGATGTACTGTGTCTGTGGACTGGCACCACCAGGCAGGTCAGGACGTTCCTGCTACCTCTAAACGCACAACGTACAGTTCACTGTGTCGCTTGGTGAAAAATACATAACTTAATGGATACTAACATAGACATCAAGACAAACACACGTTGTTTCAAAATTTACAGAAAATCTACGACAGACGCTTATTTACGACTTCCAGTAAGAGACGTGGTGTCTCCCATTCCAAGGCCCATCGCCTCACATTCACAAAAACGTCAAAACACGATTTATAAATAGAAACAGACATAATTAAATTTTCCTTATCTAGCAATGACTATAGCTGTGACCTAACTGACAATATTTCACACAGGAAACAAAGAAGCAACATCTTGTCCTACATTTCTGACCCCACCTGCAGTAACAGCAATTTCTAAAATCAGCTACTGTACTATCCAATATTTAAGAAATTAATCCACCAAATTAACCAAATCTCTCAAATATCGCCACTATAAATCTTTATTGTATGTAAGAGCTCTGCAGCTCATATCTTAATCAGAAACAAGAATAAAACAGATTTGTTAAATAACAGTGGTGTTTAGAAAATCACTTGCATTTACTGCAAGAAACTGTATACGGATCAAACAGACAGGGCTAAGCAAGTAGACTCACTCGGTAAGGACGTAGCTGGAGACTTTTGATGAAAATGTGTTCATGGAAGGCCACAGATGCAAAAACAACACAGAAGTACTACATATAGCCAACAAGCCTTTTAGAAGCAATGGCGGTAAATAAGCATTTAGCACGACCCTCTCACCAGGCTCTTTTAATCAGTTAGACCGAAGCAGTCATGGACTGTGCGGCTGGTCCCGGCGAAGGTTCGAGTCCTCCCTCGGGCATGGTTGTGCGCGTTTGTCCTTAGGATAGTTTAGGTTAAGTAGTGTGTAAGCTTAGGGACTGATGACCTTAGCAGTTAAGTCCCATAAGATTTCACACACATTTGAACACTTTGAACAACGAAGTATACCCCTACTGTTAAGCTTCACACGACCCGATAAATCAGCCACGTATTCCCTCACCCTGAATCTCAACTAGCACATTCTTCTCTACAAATTTATATCACAATATTATTGTCATTAAATCTTACTTTGCTCCTTCTTTCAGCTTTTAGTACTGTATTCGTAAAGTTTGTGTATTTTCATACTGTGTGTTTTCAGTAAGTACTGTGTTTGATATTATCTATATTGCAAACTGTATTTTAACTCTGCAGTTTAACATCTTTAATGCTTAACACTACTGATGAGTTATCGATTTCTCACCTAATTTCATGACTAAAGATTCTCTGTGTGTGATAATATTTTTGTATCTGATGTTTGCTTTTCTACACCCTAGTGTGCCATTGGTCAGTTTTTTTCCTGACGATGGACCATTTATATACACACAAGATGTTTCATAATTCAAGTTACACTTATAGAGGTTGTAGAGAGGACTTAATAGGTCAAATTTTACATACGAACCCCTGTCCGGAAACATCCAACGACGCTATAGAGCGTCAGAGGTACAGCGGCCGGCGCTTCTAAATGTACAGTCATGTTCAGAAAAGACAGAGATAGAGCGTTCATATTCACGGGACATGTACATTAGTATCTTCTGCAGAAATTATTAGCAGTTCAGTCACCTCGGTTCAGCATGTGTCCTGTTGCCTAGTGAGCAAAGGGGTCGCCATGGGCCCTGAGAACGTGTTCAATGCGTGGTGGTATCGACGCGAATGGCGTCCTGTGGTATGGCCATTCATTCTGCAGTCACCTGTGGCGGTTTGCATTGGCTCGCAGCGCTGCACCCGTCGTTTCACCATATGCCATGCATTTTCGACTGGCGACACGTCTGGTGATCTGGCGGGCCAGGGTGAAAGACTGACACCCTGTGACACCAAGACGCCACGTGTTCGTGCTGCAACATGTTGATGTACATTATCTTGCTGGAAAATGGCGTCTGGGGTGTTGTGCAGAAAGGATATGGCTACGGGTTGCAGGATGTCATTCATGCAGGTCACCCCTGGACAAGCTGTGATTTATGGTTGTTCCCAATAGCACCCAACCCAGAAGGGTCTGAATTGGCGCTGTATATCCTGTGTGAATGCAGTCACTGTGATGCTGCTCCCTCTGTTTATGGCGAACCTTCAAAGAAACGGAATCTGGATCGTCAGAAAAACACTATCTGATGCCATCCATGTTTCCAGTGGCATCGTTTTATACACCATTGCCGTGTAGTAAGTTACTGCACATGCGTCAAAGATAGGCGGAGAATTGGACGACGCGCACGTAACCCATGCCGTAATGAACGGCGACGGACTCACTGTTGTGCTGGAGCCGAGGAGTACGCAGATCTGTACTGAAATGCCATTTGGATGTGTGGATCTTCTAAGTGGGGTGGTCTGGGTAGTGAGATCTGACCCATTTCGTCGTGTCCTGCGGCCTTCCGTGAACCATTCTCCACACATTCGTTGGACTGCCGAAACACTTTGGCCCACACGAGCAGCAATTTCCCGGATGGATGCATCACATTCTCTCATGCCAATAATGCGCCCTCTATCAAACTGTCTGATTTGACGGTACAGTTCGCGCATACGTCTGCGAGATATCCTGCACATCTGTTCAAGTCACACTGATCCATTACCTTCGCTTTAGAGCGACAAAGAGAGCCGCAGGCACATTTTACCGGTAGGTGGTGTTGAACAGCGACATCGATGTTTACCTTCAACCCGCGGCTCAACATGTTTCAAATGCTAATCATTTCTGCAGAACATATTAATGTACGCGTCCAGAGAATATGAACGTCCTACCTCTAGTCGTTCGATGTATTCTGTTTTTTTCCGAACTTGAAGGTATTTATACACAGAGAGATTCCGTTATGACGTTACAAACTTCAAAAGATTATATCTGTTTCGTGTAGCGAAGATGAACAAGTTCTCATAGCTCCTCAGTTTTGCATTTTAGAACCCGCGTTTAAGGGATATTTTTTCCTTGTTTTGGTGCATACTACTACCTCTGGAAGTTGCCTACTCTGCCATCTTAGAAACAACAGTTCCAGTATATATATTTCATTGTCAGCAGTATCAGAAAGGTTCAACTATTCTACCACGTAGTGACGGATGAATCGATGAATATGATTTTCAACTACATTACTATTGCACTGTCAAACAAGTGATTTACTCTGTCTTTCCTTTCCACTCTACACGTTTAATACATTTTTTTCCATGTTATTGACCAGTACTATATCTTTGATGTCGATTGTCAGTTATGATCTGATGATGGCCTTCTAAACCGGTTACCTAAATAACCAATACTGTAGAAGATCCACAATCTCGTGCTTTCCATTAATAAACAATCGGTTACTTTTCCGCAAACTGTGTCGTCATTGTGGCCTCAGCCGTACACACTGTGAGGACCTGAAACCACACAGAGAAGGTTACTGCCGTTTACTCGTGTGCTGGCTGACATTCTGTGAGAGGTCGTCTCACCCAGACCGTTGCGCAAGCGTTGGTCGTGCGAAGTGTTGGTGTCGGCTTTCGGGCCGTGCAAGGTGCACGGGACTAGTTACCCACCGGCACGAGACCTGCACCAGCCCACCCGTAATCTGAGCCTGCAATAACTACTGTGTTCCACTTCCTGTCACGTCACACGAAATATCTGAGATGGCTTCCGAGAAATCCTGTTATCTCGGAACTTTATAGCTAAGCACACAGACAATAAACAAGTATTAATGTCACTCAGTACACGAAAAACTTTTCTAATAATATAATCACCCTTCCCGAAAAACTGGGTCCACAAAGACTGCGTGAGAGATTGCGAACACCTTGTGCCTGTTCAGAAAAACCTCGTAGTTCCACCTTCAAAACCGTTAAGAAATATTTATTACAATCAGTTTCAATCTTCACATCATTAGCAGGTATCTGAAACTCATTTAGAACAGCTAACTTTAGAATATTAAAAGTGGTGTCAAATATCATGAATTATATCCTATGTCACTGCTGTCAACTCGAAAAACATGTTACATTGTCAGTAATAAAATGTAAATAACACTGTTAATCTTAGTTCTACATTGATGGGAAAAAATCACAGTACCAAAGAATAAATAATAGAGCGTAATGAAAATTGGAAATAAAAGCTTTGAGGTTCGCCGATGACATTGTAATTCTGTCAGAGACAGTAAAGGACCTGTAAGAGCCGCTGAACGGAATGGACAGTGTCTTCAAAGGAGGATATAAGATGAACATCAACAAAAGCAAAACGAGGATAATGGAATGTTGTCGAATTAAACTGGGTGATGCTGAGGGAATTAGATTAGGAAATGAGACGCTCAAAGTAGTAAATGAGTTTTGCTATTTGGGGAGCAAAATAACTGATGATGGTCGAAGTAGAGAGGATGTAAAATGTAGACTGTCAATGGCAAGGAAAGCGTTTCTGAGGAAGAAAAATTTGTTAACATCGAGTATAGATTTAAGTGTCAGAAAGTCGTTTCTGAAAGTATTTGTATGGAGTGTAGCGATGTATGGAAGCGAAACGTGGACGATAAATAGTTTACACAAGAAGCGAATAGAAGCTTTCGAAATGTGGTGCTACAGAAGAATGGTGAAAATTAGATGGGTAGATCACATAACTAACGAGGAGGTATTGAACAGAATTGGAGAGCAGAGGAATTTGTAGCACAACTTGAAGAAGGGATAGGTTGGTAGGTCATATTCTGCGGCATCAAGGTATCACCAATTTAGTATTGGAGGGCAGCTTGGAGGGTAAAAATCGTAGAGGGAGACCAAGAGATGAATACACATAACAGATTCAGAAGGATGTAGGTTGCAGTAAGTACTGGGAGATGAAGAAGCTTGCGCAGGATAGAGTAGCATGGAGAGCTGCGTCAAACCAGTCTCTGGACTGAAGACCACAAAAACAACAACAACAACGAAAATTGGGAAATACGTTTAAGTGAGTAATATTTTAAGATCACAGATCAATGTCGCATAAGCTAAGCCAATTCAAATGTGAAATACTGGTACATTGATAACAGGTGTGACCACCAGAATGTTGAATGCAAGCAGTGCAAACGTGAATGCGTTGTGTTGTACAGGTTTCGGGTCAGTTTGTGGGATGGAGATCCATGCCTGTTGCATTTTTTGGTCAATACCAAAACGGTTAAAGATGTTTCTGAATGACACTGGAGATGTCGTCTCATATGTGTGCTCGGCTGGAGACAGATCTGGTGATCGAGCCGGCCAAGGCAACATGTCGGTACTCTATAAGGCATTTTGTGTTACAACAGTCGTAGGTGGGCAAGCGTTATCCTGACGGAGAACACCCTCTGGAATGCTGTTCGTGAATGACAGCACAACAGGTCGAATCATCGGACTGGTACATAGATTTACAGTCAGGATGCCTGGGATAACCCCGAGAGTGCTCCTGCTGACATACGAAATAGCACCCCCGACCATAACTCCAGGTGTAGGTCCAAAGTGCCCAACACGCAGACGAGTTAGTTGCAGGCCCTCAGCTGACCTCCTTCTAGGCCAACACACGCCATCACTGGCACCGAGGCACAACCGGTTTTCACCAGAAAATTGCTGCTGCAGATGCAGTTCGATGCGCCAGAGCCATACGCCGAACGGGATGGTCTTCCCTTTCGCTAATTCCAAGTGGCCTGCCTGATCTCGGTCTTTATTGGATCGCACATTCTCGTTGCCATCGCTACCAGCAGTCATTTGCAGTGGCTGCATCCCTGCCAAGTCCTTCTACAATATCGCAGAAGGAACATCCAGCTTCTCGTATTACTGTTACGTGACCTCGTTGAAACTCAGTGATGTGCTGATAATGGCATCTTTGTCGCCTTAAATACATTCTTGACTCACCACGTCGAGTCTCAAAACTAACCAATGCTCATGACCGTTACAACGTTTATTTAAAACAAACCATATTTGCATCCTCACAGTGGAGCTATTAGCTCCGCTCTCATGCGACTGGCGCGAAGTGTGAATACGCATCATCTTTCATACGTAAAAACGCGCCTACCAACTTTCGTTTATGTCGCACGTCTCCTTGGTATTGCCATCTTTCTCCGTCAGTGTATATAAAAGGTGAACCAGAACTACACCGACAAGCTGTCAGGGGCTGTTCAGGGATACCCTCTGAGTATTCTGTATGTTACTCACGGTCTTTGGGGGCTCGCTGGACAGTAATAATGTAATTACGATACATTCGTTTTGTTACCGCCAGTACCGTTTTTTCTACGAATATACCATTGCAACATTGAGGGAGCCTGTAATATGCAATAACCAAAACGTGCATCATCCATCGCAGATATCTGTTCCGTCAGTGTACAGTACAGCACGTAAAGAATGCAGAACTCTACCCTTACAGCTATTGCTCAAATTTTCGACCATCACGATCACAGTGCCGGCTGGTGTGGCCGTGCGGTTCTAGGCGCTTCAGTCTGGAACCGCGTGACCGCTACGGTCGCACGTTCGAATCCTGCCTGGGGCATGGATGTGTGTGATGTCCTAAGGTTAGTTAGGTTTAAGTAGTTCTAAGTTCTAGGGGACTGATGACCTTGGATGTTAAGTCCCATAGTGCTCAGAATCATTTTTAGAGTGGATTTTTTACAGTTGTCGTCAGTTAACCGTGGGTTTTGCTCTAATTATTGCCGGCGTTCGTCTCCACGAAATGCGTCCGGAGCACGCCGTTCTATAACGCGAGAGAGTGGATTTTTGCCGGCCGGTGTGGCCGTGCGGTTCTAGGCGCTTCAGTCTGGAACCGTGTGACCTCTACGGTCGCACGTTCGAATCCTGCCTGGGGCATGGATGTGTGTGATGTCCTAAGGTTAGTTAGGTTTAAGTAGTTGTAAGTTCTAGGGGACTGATGACCTCAGATGTTAAGTCCCATAGTACTCTGAGCCATTTTTGAACGATCACAGTAGAGCGTACAGCGGCGCACCTTTGACTGTCTTACACGCTCACGAAATCCATGAGTTTGGGGTACTACTTCCTTGGCTGCGGTGATCCTAGCAACTATGTCCGTGGGAGTATCGACTGGAATGTCGTGCACTTCGCTCTTGACATGCCCCCAGAAGAACAAATCCATTGGTTTCATGTCTGGTGAGCTAGCTGGCCATGGAAGAGAACCGCTGGTGACCGACTGGTGACTGTAAATAACACGAAAACAGGAAAATTGAGGTTTCCTGTACAATGTTCCAGGTATCAATTTGCAAACTTCCCTCGAAATAAGAGGTGCGCTGGCTGCAATGATTCCTCCTTCTGTTGGTGATACCGGTGCAGTTGTTGCACATGTCACACTCTCAAAATAGTAGATTCTCTTGTATTCAGAGCTAGTCAAAGACGCAGACTACTGGTTAGGATTGCTACCAAACGCGTGTAATCATCCTCTTCCACATCGTGTGTTCTAACATACACATGTGACAGAGGTCATGGGATAGCGATATGCACTGCCGGAACTGTCAAGTGTACTCAGATATATCGTGTGAAAAGATTTCCCACACCATTATGGCCTCATAACGGTAGTTAACAGAATTTGAACGCGGAATGATAGTTGGAGCTAGACGCATCGGACATTCGACTTGGGAAATTGTTAGTTAATTCAAGATCCCGAGATCCACAGTGTCAATAGTGTGGCGAGATATCAAATTTCAGGCGTTACCACCCACCACAGCAACGCACTGGAAGATGGCCTTCATTTTAACGACCGAGAGCAATGGCTTTTGCGTTGAGTTGTTAGTGCTAACAGGCAAGGTAACAAATAAGCAACACTGCCTGAAATAACCGCAGAAATCAATGTGGGACATGCCACGAGCGTATTTGTTACGTCAGTGCGGCGAAATCTGGCGTCAATGCGCTACGGCAGCAGACGACCGACGCGAGTCCTCGCCAACAGCACGACATCACCTGCAGCACCTCTCCTGGGCTCGTTATCATATCGGTAGGACTCCAGATGGCTGGAAAAATGCGACCTGGTCAGATGAGTCCAGATTTCGAATGTGACGCAGACCCCACAGAGCCATGGACCCAAGTCGTCAACAAGGCACTGTGCAAGGTGGTTATGGCTCCATAATGTTATGGGCTGTGTTTACTTAGAGTGGACTGGATTCAACTGAATGTATCATTAACTGGAAATGGTTATGATTGGCAGCCGAACATTCTTGACAAATCGAGCGAATGATATGGCCATCGAGATCGTCCGACATGAATCCCAAAGAATATTTATGAGACATAATCGAGACTTTAGTTCGTGTACAAAATTCGACACCGGCAACAGTTTCGCAATTATGGGTGGCTGAAGAGGCAGCATGGCTCAATTTTTCTGCAGGGGACCTCCAACGACTTGTTGAGTTCATGCCACGGCGAGTAGCTGTATTACGCCGGGAAAAGGGAGGTCCAACTCGATATTAGGAGGTATGACATTACTTATCGCCTCATGTACGTCACACAGCCAGTATCTTCCATTCTAACACGAAGGATCGAATTTCTCGTAGGCACCTCCGTACAAATGTAGAAGTACTGTGATGTGTTGCTGTCGGTGCGAATAAAGCTCGGCATTGCAAGTCACGCAACTCTTCATAAGTAAACCTGCTCACGGTACTGCTGTGTACCACTTTTAATGCACAACTGACACTACCTGAAAACAAAACGCTACGCAGAACCGAACAGTACAACTGAAGGCAAACTTGAGTGCAATTGGGGTAGGGGTCATTAGTATTGCAAACAAGAGGTACCGTGAGCTAATGGAAACAATCTGCACATTGCATGCCATCGACAGCTGAACTATTGCTCACTATTTTCAGAGCAGCATAGATGCCATTGTGAGGCGACTTGTGTGCCTCAACGATACAGATATCCGTACCCTAGGTACAGCCACAACGGAGAGGTATCTATTGACAGGCCAGACAAACGTGTGGTTCCTGAAGTGGACCAACAGCCTTTTCAATAGCTGCAGGGGCAACAGTGGATGACTGACTGATCTGGCCTTGTAACATTAACCGACATGGTCTTGCCGTACTGATACAGCGAACAGCTGATTGCAAAGGGAGATAACAGCCCTCATTTTTCCCTAGTGCATGCAACTGCACTGTTTGGTTAAATGATGATGGTCTCCTCTTGTGTAAACTGTCCCGAAGGTAAAATAGTTTCATATTCGGATCTCCGGGCGAGGACTACTCAGGAGGATGTAGTCATCAGGAAAAACAAAACTGGCATTCAACGGGTTGGAGCGTCTAATGTTAGATCCCTTACCGGGGAGGTATGTATTCTTTCTTTATTTTGGCTTTGGGTTACAAGGACCATACAGTCAACAATGGTTATATAGTGCCAAGAAAACGTAATTGCAAAGAAGCAGAATAGAACAAAATAACGAAGTTGGCATACAAACACACTCCTAAAGTAAAACAAAGCACAAGCAGACAAACAACAGACAGCCGGCGACAGTGATAACAATGAAATTGGAGCAGGATTACAAACAGCACTATGCAGCAACATTATGACTATATATAACACCGTACATCATTCAATAATTACAACAATAGCTGAAGAACAAAATTGGAAATATCATATAACAATATGAGAAACGTTGCATACAGACAGATGCACTTAAAGTCAAAAAAAAAAAAAAAAAAAAGAAAAATTACATACACGATGCAACCAACTGTATGTACAAGAACCACAGTAGAACATTTACATAAAATCCACAAGAGAGTAATAATGAAAGATTAATGTAGAAATAGATATCTGTACACAAATTACAACACAAAATTACGCACCCGATAGCAAACCGGGCTGATCCCATGTGAAAATGAATACCTCGGCAGTCCATAAATTAAATTAGGATACCGGTGGCTTCGGCCGGCCGTTGTGACCGAGCGGTTCTAGGCGCTTCAGTCTGGAACCGGGAACCGGGAGACCGCTACGGTCGCAGATTCGAATCCTGCCTCGGGCATGGATGTGTGATGTCCTTAGGTTAGTTAGGTTTAAGTAGTTCTAAGTTCTAGGGGACTGATGATCTCAGATGTTAAGTCCTATAGTGCTCAGAGCCATTTGAATCGGTGGATTCCAAGTGGTCTGTAGGCAAGTTATATTTATCAAAACGGTGGCGTAAGACAGTAACAGTGATGGGGAGGGGGTAACTCCTCGCGACAAATATTTTATACAAGACTGACTGCACAGTCTCCGCGGGGGGTAGCCGCGTGGTCTCAGGCGCCTTGTCACGGTCCGGGTGGCTGCCCCCGTCGGAAGTTCGAGTCCTCCCTCGGACATGGGTGTGTGTGTTGTCCTTAGTGTAAGTTACTTTATGTTAGATTAAGTAGTGTGTAGGCTTAGGGACCGATGACATTAGCAGTTTGGTCCCATAAGACCTTACTACAAATTTCCAATTTCCAATTGTGCAGTCATGTACTTGGAGCATGCCAATATGATGGACCGCTGTTGCCGTCGAGTCCTTATCGCTGTGTCCAGAAGCGATAATCTTCAACTGATATATGTGCGCAGGGTAACACCCGTGTCCCGGCTTTATGCAAATGGTAGAAGTCACATGACGTCTACGAAGCTGCGCCGAGGCGAAACCATGGTCGACAAGAGACATCCGCTTGTACGGTCGCCAGTTGGCAGCCGTTAAAGTGCTCAGAGACGAGTCATTCACAGTCCCAAGAGTGATAAGCAGCCTTCGGTATCGTCGATGTAAGAATCGTATAAGGTATTGGTGCCGGACGTAACTGGCATTTTGTAATACTGCTCTTAGCAAGAGGGTCACCAGTTTCATTATGGAGAATGCCAATATGCTCTTTATTTCTGACTACGTGGACGGCGATGCCCAAGGCCTGCACGTCTCTTACGGCCGCCAAGATGTACAGAACATATCTGTTGGACTGTTTATCAAACGTGGAATATTGCAGTTTCTGCAGCGCACTTTGAGAGTCCGCGTGTATCAGGATGAATTTTAATGTCCGGATACCTTAATGATTGTCTTCCCCAATGGCCAATAACTCCACTGTTTAGGTATAAGATACAGGTGGAGGCGCAAACATTCGGTAGGCGTCACTAGAAGGGCTAAAGAATGCGCATCCAACACCCGGCTCAGGTTTAAAACCGTCCGTATAGATGTAAGCGTACTGCGGCCATTGTAAGCTGATAAAAATGCTCCATGTCGCGAGTGATGTTGGTCTCGTTGGGAAATCGAACGGCAGGTGTGACATTGGGGCTGGAGTGATGAACTGACTACACTAAAAACGACAACAGAGGAATATTGTGTCCTGTAGAACGAGTGGAAAAAGGTGGCGCCATTTCTCGTAGCTACGAATTAGTAAAGGAGGTCTGTCCATTCGTCGTCCATGAGATGCCTGTGCAAGTCTCTGCAGAACTGAACCACCGCCTTACGAAAGGCACAATCAGATATTGAAGATCAACTGAGGAGAACAATATCAGACAACATTTACCGTCATGTAGACAACGGCATTACTGATGTTTCCACTAGCACGGCGTTGGAGGGCGTTGACTACATGCTTCCGAGGACGACATCGAGCTTGCGCCAAGTTGATCGCGTTGCAGTGCCGTAGACAATGCTACCGTAATCTAAAACACAACGGGTCAGCAGCATAATCGGTTCCGTTCCCCGCCATAAACAGGCAAGCATACACAAGATATTCACAGTGTTATCCATCTTGTCGATGAAGTAAGCAGCATGGTGTGTTCACGTGAGTTTGCTGCCGAAGTAGACATCAAGGAGCTTAGCACTTGACCGAACACGAAATGTGTACGGGCCAAGCTGAAGGTCAGAGGAGAAATTGCTGCACCGTTTCCTCGTGAATATCACAAGAACTTACTTGTTAGGTGAAAGAGTGAGACCATTTCTTAACTCCCGTGCGGCCAACATTGCGTCGGTAAACGGTAGATGTGTCATCGATAACCACGACGAGCGAGCGTATATACAGGAGTCGTCCGCATACTGAAGAGCTATGACGGTGGGGCTGAACGAGGTCTCTAGGTCTGCAACATACAGTGCATATACCTGTGGTAAGGAACTTAGTATCGCGCCCAGCGGCAGGTCACGAAATACTATGCGGGATCCATGCAACACATTGTCCTGATCGCGGATATATACGCAACGGCAACGAAGCAAACTGTATACTATATTATACGTAAATTCACCACCGGGAATTGCAGCAGCGGCAATTTGTTCAGGTATCAGGTCATTGTCGTACGCCCTCGAAAAATCAAGAAATAAGACCGTTACGTACCCGTGAGAGAAGAACTTGTTTCGATGTCCATCGCAAGCGAATTAATACACTACTGGCCATTAAAATTGCTACACCACGAAGATGACGTACTACAGACGTGAAATTTAACCGACAGGAAGGAGATGCTGTGATATGCAAATGATTAGCTTTTTAGAGAATTCACACAAGGTTGGCGCCGCTGGCAACATCTACAACGTGCTGACATGAGGAAAGTTTCCAACCGATTTCTCATACACAAACACCAGTTGACCGGCCTTGCCTGGTGAAACGTTGTTGTGATGCCTCGTGTAAGGAGGAGAAATGCGTACCATCACGTTTCCGACTTTGCTATAGGTCGGATTGTAGCCTATCGCGATTGCGGTTTATCGTATCGTGACAGCTACTCGCGTTAGTCGAGATCCAATGACTGTTAGCAGAATATGGAATCGGTGCGTTCAGGAGGGTAATACGGAACGCCGTACTGGATCCCAAATGGTCTCATATCACTAGCAGTCGAGATGACAGGTATCTTATCCGCGTGGCTGTAACGGATCGTGCAGCCACGTCTCGATCCCTGAGTCAACAGATGAGGACGTTTGCAAGACGACAACCATCTGCACGAATAGTTCGACGACGTTTGCAGCAGCATGTACTATCAGCTCGGAGACCATGGCTGCGGTTACCCTTGACGCTGCATCACAGACAGAAGCGCCTGCAATGGTGTACTCAACGACGAACCTGGGTGCACGAATGGCAAAACGTCATTTTTTTGGATGAATCCAGGTTCTGTTTACAGCATCATGATGGTCGCATCCGTGTTTGGCGACATCACGGTGAACGCACATTATAAGCGTGTATTCGTCATCGCCATACTGGCGTATCACCCGGCGTGATGGTATGGGGTGCCATTGGTTACACGTCACGGTTACCTCTTGTTCGCATTGACGGCACTTCGAACAGTGGACGTTACATTTCAGATGTGTTACGACCCGTGGCTCTACCTTTTATTCGATCCCTGCGAAACCCTACATTTCAGCAGGATAATGTACGACCGCATGTTGCAGGTCGTGTATGGGCCTTTCTGGACACAGAAAATGTTCGACTGCTGCCCTGGCCAGCACATTCTCCAGATCTCTCACCAATTGAAAACGTCTGGTCAATGGTGGCCGAGCAACTGGATCGTCGCAATACGCCAGTCACTACTCTTGATGAACTGTGGTATCGCGTTGAAGCTGCGTGGACAGCTGTACCTGCACACCCCATCCAAGCTCTGTTTGACTCAATGCCCAGTAGTATCAAGGCCGTTATTACGGCCAGAGGTGGTTATTCTGGGTACTGATTTTTCTGGATCTATGCACCCAAATTGCGTGAAAATGTAACCACATGTCAGTTCTAGTATAATATAGTTGTCCAATGAGTGCCCGTTTTTCATCTGCATTTCTTCTTGGTGTAGCAATTTTAATGGCCAGTAGTGTATTATCATAATTACTTCTGCCCTTACGGAAGACATTTTGCGACCGCGGGACTAAGTTCTCGTTCCAACCACCGTTTTAAGTGAAGGGGCAGTCACGTAAGTAAATTTAAACAGGTAAATGGATAGAATTAAGTTAGACATAGGGGGAATTAGTGAAGTTCGGTGGCCGTAGGAACCGGCCTTCTGGTCATCTAAATACAGGGTTCTATACACGAAATCAAACAGGAGTAATAACGGGAGTAGGTCTAACAACGAATCAGAAAATAGGGATCCGGGTAAACTACTATGAAAAGCATAGTGAACGCATTATAGTCGCCAAGATAGACACGAAGCCAACACCCACCACAGTAGTACAGGATTACATGGCAACTACCTCCGCAAATTGAAAAAATATACTATGAGACACAAGAAATTTTTCAGATAGTTAAGGGAGACGAAGATTTAATAGTGACGGGTGACTGGAGTTCGGTAGTAGGAAAAGGAAGAGAAGGAAACGTTGTTGGTGAATATGGACGGGGGAGTTGAAGTGAGAGGGGAAACAGCCTGGTAGAACTTTACAAGGAGCATAATTTCATCATCGCCAGTGATGGTTTAAGGATCATGAAATAAGGTGGGGAAATAGATGAAGGTGAGACAGGAGATAAGATGAAGAATTTGACAGAGCACTGACAGGCCTAACTCGAAACAAGGACCCTGGAGTAGGCGACATACCGTCAGAACTACTGGGAGAGCCCGCCATGACAAAACTGTTCCACATTGTGTGCAAGATGTATGAGACACGCAAAATACCCTCAGACTTCAAGAAGAATGTAATAATTCCAATTCCGAACAAAGCAGGTGCAGACAGTTGTCAATATTACTTAACTATCAGTTTAATAAGTCACTGTTGCAAAATACTAACGCGAATTCTTTACAGAAGAATGGGAAAACAGTTACAAGCCGGCCATGGGGAAGATCAGTCTGGGTTCTGTGGAAATGTTGGAACACGCGAGGTAATACTGACCTTACGACTTATCTTACAATATATGTTACGGAAAGGCAAACCTAGGTTATAACATTTCTAAACCTAGAGAGAGCTTTTGACGATATTCACTGGAAAACTCTCTTTGAAGTTCTGAAGGTAGCAGAGGTAAAAGACGCGGAACGAAAAGCTATTTGCTTGTACAGAAGCCAGACCGCAGTTATGAGTCAAGGGCACGGAAGAAAGCAGTGGCTGAGTGAGGGTTGTAGCCTATTCCCGATGTTATTCAGTCTGTGCACTGAGCAAGCAGTACAGAAAAATAAAGAAAAATTTGAAGAAATTCATGAAAGAAGAAATAAAAACTTAAAGTTTGCCTGTGACACTAATTTTGTAAGAGACAGCAAGGGACTTGGAAGAGCAGTTGAACGGAATTGACAGTGTCTAGAAAGGAGGATATAAGATGAACATCAACAAAAGCAAAGCATAGATAATGGAATGTAGTCGAACTAAATCAGGCGATGCTGAGGGAAATGTATTAAGGAACGAGGCACTAAATGTAGTACATGAGTTTTGCTATTTTGGCTGCAAAATAACTGTAGGTGGAAGAAGTAGAGAGGATATAAAGTATGGACTGGAAATGGTAAGAAAATCGTTTCCGAACAAAATAAAATTGTTACATCATCGAATATAGATTTAAGTTATAGCATGTCTTTTCTGAAGGTATTTGTGTGGAGTGTAGCGAAGTATGGTAGTGAACAGAAGTCTTTGAAATGTTGTGGTACAGAAGAATGGTGAAGGTTAGGTGGGTAGATCATGTCACTAATGAGGAGGTACATACTACTGTGGCAGAACCTGACTACAATAAGGGGTCGGTTGACAGGGATATCAAGAAGCAACCAATTTAGTACTGGAGGGAAGTGTGTAGGATAAAAATTGTAGAGGGAGACCAAGAGATAAGTACCATAAGCAGCTTCAAAAGGATATAGGCTGCAGTAATTATTTGGAGATAACGAGGCTTGCACAAGATAGAGTAGCATGGAGAGCTGCATCAAACTAGTCTTCGGACTGAAGACCACAATAACAATTGGGGCAATAAACCAAACGAAATGAAGTATATAACGTGCTGTCTTAGACCGTGAATCCTTGATACCAAAGTGCTCAGAAGATGTTCCTGAAACATCCCTGACAGGTTGTTGGAGTCGGATTGTAACTTTTCTTTAGAAGCCCTCTACCTATACAGAGGAGGTACTGACGACCGTTCAACGTGAACATCACCCAGCGTTGGGCGGATGAGTTCATTTCAAAGAGCAAGATAAGTGGGGTTAGATTGCAGATGAAAGGGTCAAAAAGGTACATGAAACATTTACAATGCATACCAAACTGTCATTGTTTTCAATTGTAAAACTGCCATACCAACAGGGGTGACAGAAATACGCTTTTAAAATACAGTAACTACAGGAGCTTCGGGCAAGTGATGTGTCACATCGCGTAGAATTTGCTTCACACATTTTCAATCGCATATAACCAGGTCCTAAGTTTCTTTAGTAGATATGTTTTATGTTCAAATTTTCAAATGTGTGTGAAATCCTATGGGACTTAACTGCTAAGGTCATCAGTCCCTAAGCTTACACACTACTTAACCTAAATTATCCTAAGGACAAACGCACACACCCATGCCCGAGGGAGGACTTGAACCTCCGCCGGGACCAGCCGCACAGTCCACGACTGCAGCGTCCAAGACCGCTCGGCTAATCCCGCGCGGCAGATATGTTTTATGGAGAATCAATTTCCTGTGACTATAGACCAGTTAGCACAACTGCAGAATTCGCGTGTCAGAAAATCTCACAGAAACGGAAGGAGATCAAGATGAATATATTTATTCTTCTGCAGCAAAATTGCGACATGTAGATTAAAATTGAGAATAATCCCAACATAATAAGAGAATATTCCAAAGATAACGCTACTGTCTGAGTGGTTTCAGAGGTGCCAGCGAATATGAAACCCCTCAGTGTAGGCTCGGAGGTGGGATTCCAATAGCTTCTCCACCACATTTCTCCCATAACAGTCCATGTAACATCTTCTCTGGGGCTTTGTGAGTGATACCGTCCATAAGATGGAGATGACATTGGTTGATCTAGTTCTGCCTGTAGAACGAAATCAATGACGGTTACTACTCTACTAGAGCCGTTTTCCAACTTTTTGTCTAGTAAAACACAAAGACGGAGATCTGAACTTCCGCACAAAGAGCACTGCTCATATGCGCCATGCTGACCGTTTATACTAGCGGAAAATTTTGATATGTATTGAAATTTACAAAACAAAATTTCTTTGGTCTGTGGCATATTTCTAATGTACCAGAAACGTGAAAGGGTACGTGTCATTTTTGGTTAACCGATATGGTATTGTACGCAGACATCATTTTAGCTTATAATTTAACACAATAATGGTCACTCGTGAAGTAAGTGGGCGGCACACATTTTCATTCAAGATTTATGACAGCACTTGGGACATTCTAAGCATTCACTGACTCTAAGGAAGTTATAAGAGAAAGCTTTGGTAGTAGGAAGTGGAGGCGGATGATATCTTGCGTTGCATTTGCTTCATAGGGATGCCATCGATCACGTCAGGAACACACTTCCCGGGCGCTCTGCTGTTAGATAACAGCTGCTGTGTGGGCCTTTCACTGCGGTGGCGTGATTTCGTCCGTAGTCCTCTTTCTTCGTGTCTGCTGACCAACCAGTGAGTCCTTTCATTCCTCCATTCGAATCCTGCAGAAACGACTGTTGTCGTTCTTAATGATCACGTTATTTGTAGTATCTCAGATATTTGAATCAATCCTGACAAAATATTCGAAATATTTTTCTACATTCTCTGAGCTGGGACGCATGTTTGAAAAGTTACGTCCACTACAGAAACTAGTTTGTAATTAGACTAATGTTGAGAAAACGGGGATCAGACCAGCCTCATTCCTGAAGTACTTGTTTCAAGACGAGCGTGCGGGACAGATTCCGACATAGTTGTAGCGCTTGAAGGAGCCACGATAAAATCATGGGAGAAACGTTTTCTGGCCCAAGACGGCGATATTATTTTATGTAGGTAATTCTCCCATGCATCGCTACGACCTGTCGATATTACAAAATGACAACAAGTTAAATACCAAAAAATTTAGTAAATTAATTCTTATCACAGTCCTCTTTTTATGAATAATTCAACCTTCTCTCGTACATGTTCTCAGTGAGATAACAGTTTACGCAAACATATGCAACGAGGTGATTTGCGAAGTATCAATTAAAAGATATTTAGGGAAATTCAAAGATACGAGAGGCAGGTCTGAAGGTACCCAAATCGTCTGAATCAGGAAATTGAGCACACTCCGTCTTCGTTTTCAGGCCACAAGTGGCCCATCGGGACCATCCGACCGCCGTGTCATCCTCAGCTGAGGATGCGGATAGGAGGGGCGTGTGGTCAGCACACCGCTCTCCAGGTCGCTATGATGGTTATCTTTGACCGGAGCCACTCCTGTTCGGTCTAATAGCTCCTCAGTTGGCATCACGAGGCTGAGTGCACCCCGAACAATGGCAACAGCTCATGGAGGCCCGGATAGTCACCCATCCAAGTGCCGGCCTCGCCCGACAGCGCTTAACTTCGGTGATCTGACGGGAACCGGTGTATCCACTGCGGCAAGGCCGTTGCCCAATTGAGCATCATGTCCAAATAATTACCTGAGAGACACAAAGGTGAACGTTTCGGTTTGAAACAAGCTAATAAATAACAATAAGGATAGAAAATACCTTATATCTCATTTAATCGTTCTCTGACGTTACACATTTACATTCAACAGGGCAAAACGTAAAAACCAGAAACAACAAAATGAGTAATTAGCAGCACAATCAGCGGAGTACACGTAAATATTCCACGCGCTGGAGCACAATGCCTAGTATACGCTACTGTATAGTATTGTGCGACAGTAAGGTGCATTATCAGCAGGCCAAAGAAATAGATATACACCTGAATAATTCAATACACTTGTATGTGTAATGTTGAAATCCACACCAACACCTTGATTCCATGCATCTACAAACGTTTACACTAGATGAGAGGCGACAACAGACCACCATTAGAGCATGGAAAAAACTTCATCTGCCAGATTCCCAAAGTCCATTCCACACCATACTGGATAATGTTCCACGTTCCTGCAGAGCTGTGTTGGAAGATGAGGTCCTGCTGCTGCGTCAACACTCTCTTCTTGAATACGCAAGGAATGGGAAATAAAAGTACTTTTCTGTCTTAAACGCTACAGTACTTTGCTATAGAAACTATTGGGTTTGAAATAACCAGGAAGATATGGTGGTACCAAAACAGGATCCGAACACTCCACGTCAGAACTAGAACACTCCACGCCACAACTAGGGATACGCTACATACAACAGTTACATTGTGTACTACTATAGAACAGATCATCCAACAATGCTCCTGGAAATTAAAATGACGTGCTACTGTAATGCAATGCTATTTATGCTCTCGAGAAATAAAAGTAAACTCCGCGATCAGGCCCTAACACTGACCCTGTTAACTGGTTATCTAACAACAATAGATTTTAGAATGTGAAATTCTGCAGTCAAAGGACGTTTTCTCTTGCAGTATTTCTACTTGTGTTATTACATGTAAGTAAATTTGTACATTGTGGGTAGACTTTGGTTCACCACATGGGAAAAAATTAAACAGGAGTAGTACGAGCCACAGAACCCACTGACTTAATAGCTAGCGAATGGTCGATCCTCACACCATTTTGGAATCAATGAAACTGGAGAAAATACTAAGATGCAATTCTCCATTTAAGTATAGAAATATTACGAGAGCTAAAATAACAGTATTTTTGGACTATAAAATCCGATAACAGTTTCGTCTGGCTTTCACAGACAAAGTCATTCCTTCCTATGAATTACAAATATCTTTGTTCGTCCGATCAAACATCATCACGAGTCATGAGAGTATACGCTTTTTACAGGGGAACCTTTTACAGGAGAATCTGATTTGGCACTTTACACCTATCACAATTTTGATCGACATTCTTAAGACTACAGTAGTAACAGTGATAACGGTGGTAACGCCAGTTTCTTTTAAGGCATTTCATTTTGCTGTAGTAATCAGAAACAACACGATTGCTACTACCCCGGTTTTAAACCAGCAAAAGATCCTTCATGCCGTTCGCAGCTCGTGGTCTAGTAGCTAGCTTTGCTATCTCTGGGTGACGGGGTCCCCGGGTTCGATTTCCGGCCGGGTAGGGTGTTTTATCTGACCAGGGACTGGGTGTTTGCGCTGTCCTCATCATTTCATCATCATCCTCATTATTCGTCACAGTGGCTAGATTGGACTGTGAAAAAAATTGAACGTGAAAAAATTGGGACTTTGTACAGGCGCTGATGTCTGCGCAGTTGAGCGCTCCAGAAACCAATCATCATCATCATCACTCACGCCTCCGTATTTAACGGAGCGTAACCTTAACAACGTGAGCATGAAAGACTTTAGAGTTAATGACAACCCGTCGCCTCATCTGGATCGCATGACAGCTTAAATGCGTCATGCTATTAATTAGCTCCATAAATAGCTTCTTTTAAACGATTTCGAATTCCGATATCTTATTTTTTTAACGTTTCACAAGAATAAATTTTTATTGCTTGTACGTCAACGTTATATGATAAAATCAATCAAAGAAGAGAGAAATGTTCTCTTTCATCCTCTCTTTTTAATATTTGTATTGGCAATGTCCTTAAAATTAGATAATTATCCAGGAATTAAATTAGATAAATAAACTACTGTAAGTATATTACTATTCCCAGCAGACAAGTTAATAATGCAAGAAAGTGAAGACGTCCTCCAGTTAGTAGAACATCGGCTAAAACCAAATATGTAAAAAACACAATCTAAAAATTTTATTACATAACACAAAAGCTATAGTTTTCAGGGAAACACCCAATACGATCGAGTAATAAACAACAAATTAAGTGAACAAGTGTCACATTTTAAAAGTTTGGAAGGAAGGAAGACTCGAGTTTAACGACCTAACGACTGTCATCAGAGATGGTGTACAAGGTCAGATTACGAAGGGAAGGGGAAGGAAAGAGGCCGTTCCCTTTTCAAAGGAGCCATCCGGGCGTTCGCCTGAAGGGGTTCAGAGGAATCACAGAAAAATAAATCTGGATAGACGGATGGGGATTTTAACCGTTGTCCGTCCGAATCAAAGTCCAGTCTGCCAAACACTTCGCCACCTCTTTCGGTGTAAATATTAGGGCTGCGACACTAGTTATAGATATAGATGAAAATATCCATAAATGTTAAGCAGTATTTTGAACAACAAATAGGACACTTTACCACAAAATCCGAAAATACACAAAAATTAAATTGTATGGTACTATGATGATATCGTTACTGTTGTATGGAAGCGAGAGTTGACTGCACAGTACAAGCGCAATGATAGCATTCTTGAGGAGAGAAAAGGACTGCACGAGAGGATATTTGATAAAGAATGAAATGGGCTGTATGTACATGTTGCTAGAATACATAGACAGATGAAAACAACATGTCAATGGATTGAAAAATAGACTATGTAAGAAAATCCTGAACAGCAACCCGAAAAGCAAGAGAGACATAGCATGACCCAGGGAACCATGGACATAAACTCTGAAAAGACGGAACAGACATATGCCCAATCCCTGTATGTAAGAAGACGAAGGCAACGACCCCGTCGTTAACAACTTTAAGATCCACTTACTGTACTGAAAGCTATAAATTCCATTAGATTTGCAGAAAATTTGCGTGACACTTGACTTTAGACCTTCTCACATACATTTTTGTCTTCATTGAAATTTACTGTGATGTGTCTGGCGCTTCCGAATTCAGCACGCTTGTTTATAATACACTCCTGGAAATTGAAATAAGAACACCGTGAATTCATTGTCCCAGGAAGGGGAAACTTTATTGACACATTCCTGGGGTCAGATACATCACATGATCACACTGACAGAACCACAGGCACATAGACACAGGCAACAGAGCATGCACAATGTCGGCACTAGTACAGTGTATATCCACCTTTCGCAGCAATGCAGGCTGCTATTCTCCCATGGAGACGATCGTAGAGATGCTGGATGTAGTCCTGTGGAACGGCTTGCCATGTCATTTCCACCTGGCGCCTCAGTTGGACCAGTGTTCGTGATGGACGTGCAGACCGCGTGAGACGACGCTTCATCCAGTCCCAAACATGCTCAATGGGGGACAGATCCGGAGATCTTGCTGGCCAGGGTAGTTGACTTACACCTTCTAGAGCACGTTGGGTGGCACGGGATACATGCGGACGTGCATTGTCCTGTTGGAACAGCAAGTTCCCTTGCCGGTCTAGGAATGGTAGAACGATGGGTTCGATGACGGTTTGGATGTACCGTGCACTATTCAGTGTCCCCTCGACGATCACCAGTGGTGTACGGCCAGTGTAGGAGATCGCCCCCCACACCATGATGCCGGTTGTTGGCCCTGTGTGCCTCGGTCGTATGCAGTCCTGATTGTGGCGCTCACCTGCACGGCGCCAAACACGCATACGACCATCATTGGCACCAAGGCAGAAGCGACTCTCATCGCTGAAGACGACACGTCTCCATTCGTCCCTCCATTCACGCCTGTCGCGACACCACTGGAGGCGGGCTGCACGATGGTGGGGCGTGAGCGGAAGACGGCCTAACGGTGTGCGGGACCGTAGCCCAGCTTCATGGAGACGGTTGCGAATGGTCCTCGCCGATACCCCAGGAGCAACAGTGTCCCTAATTTGCTGGGAAGTGAGGGTGCGGTCCCCTACGGCACTGCGTAGGATCCTACGGTCTTGGCGTGCATCCGTGCGTCGCTGCGGTCCGGTCCCAGGTCGACGGGCACGTGCACCTTCCGCCGACCACTGGCGACAACATCGATGTACTGTGGAGACCTCATGCCCCACGTGTTGAGCAATTCGGCGGTACGTCCACCCGGCCTCCCGCATGCCCACTCTACGCCCTCGCTCAAAGTCCGTCAACTGCACATACGGTTCACGTCCACGCTGTCGCGGCATGCTACCAGTGTTAAAGACTGCGATGGAGCTCCGTATGCCACGGCAAACTGGCTGACACTGACGGCGGCGGTGCACAAATGCTGCGCAGCTAGCGCCATTCGACGGCCAACACCGCGGTTCCTGGTGTGTCCGCTGTGCCGTGCGTGTGATCATTGCTTGTACAGCCCTCTCGCAGTGTCCGGAGCAAGTATGGTGGGTCTGACACACCGGTGTCAGTGTGTTCTTTTTTCCATTTCCAGGAGTGTATTTCTGGATGCTTTTCCTTCTCGGCTACCAGAAGCTATAGATTATAATTTTTTTATGATCGTCGTTGGCCCTCTATCGTTCTAAAATATTCTCCCAGTTTTATTGTATTCAGGGATCTTCAATCCTTTTGATTCTATGTTGTTCATATGGCAATGATATTTGTACGCTGCACCTTATTATTATGTAAAACTATTAAGCTTCTTGTTAACCGAGTCACTTCAGACATAAACAGAGTATTTTGTACGTTCAGCTGACACTACGTGTACCCCGTCTCATGTGTACCTCCTTGTTACCAATTTATATGATTTTCATGTTGTGGTTTGGCAGGAGACCAACCCACGAATAAAGGAAGCCGAAAGGCACGCGTTTAAGCTCACGCAGGCTGGCGTGAGGTCTGGAACAGGACAAGGAAATTAGAGCTTAGAAAAACGGACGCAGATGGTGGAATACTTAACTTTAACCCATTAATGTTGAACGTAGCTCTTGTCTGTACATTCTTTACAATATCAATAGCAACTGATAATGGCGCCTTGCTAGGTCGTAGCAAATGACGTAGCTGAAGGCTATGCTAACTATCGTCTCGGCAAATGAGAACGTATTTTGTCAGTGAACCATCGCTAGCAAAGTCGGTTGTACAACTGGGGCGAGTGCTAGGAAGTCTCTCTAGACCTGCCGTGTGGCGGCGCTCGGTCTGCTATCACTGATAGTGGCGACACGCGGGTCCGACGTATACTAACGGACCGCGGCCGATTTAAAGGCTACCACCTAGCAAGTGTGACACCACATTTCACCCTACTATCTTAAATTCAGGTACTAGCTAATTACATTTTAAAGGCCTCGTCACTTTTTGCGTGTCAAGAGTCCCTTTAGATCCATTGAAATTGTTACCTGTTCGTCCCTAAAATAGAAAACTGAGATACGAATGATCAATATATTTCGTTCGTCTGGAATTTACTAGACGTATTTCTGATATTTTGAACAGGATTATGAAGAGACAGTAGTTGAGTAGTTAAGGGAAATTTATTAACTCAGTTTATATCCTACAGCAAAGAAGTAACAGTGTTTTGTACTGTGTTTGGAGTCATCGATGCCCCTCGTGTAGATAACTTCAGGCAGAGCTCCGATATATGTGTATCGCTACAATGAAATGCAGCTCCCACAGAAAATAATAATTTGTTTCATGTGTGCCCACTGTTGAATCTACTGCAAATAGCGTTTAGTTACTGCCACCGATAGAGGATGTTTCCAGCCAAAATGGTGACCTGAAAAGATAAGTACATAGGACTGTGCATTGTGACACGTAATTAGCATTGAGCTTGTAGTAGAATTTCCAAAGTATGCTGGTAAATCAGATTAAACTACACATGCTGTAGAAAATATAACTGTTGAAACATAATAAATTCTTTCCATATACGTACCTTCAAGGTTAAACAATATGCAGCAGACGAACAACGACGTGGCTTCCTTGTTACTACGTTCGGCAGTTATCTTTTGAGAGCCACCATTTTTGAACGTAGCTCCTGGGAGCCACACATCTCGCACCGCACGATAGCTGAGCGCTCAGTATAGAAGCTAAGTACGTTAGCGGAAGACCTGCAATACGAATAAACATCTGATAATGCTACAGATGCCTCACTGCTGTGTATCAGCATTTGTTTTCCTCTATTTTAAGATATTCTAATTATAGATACTCGTGACGTAATATGAGCATCTGGAACTCTTAACTTACAGGTCAAAAAATTACTCGGACTTATTCAGTGTAAGAAAGGTACGTTCATTGACGTTGGTGGACACGTGAGGTATATTCATCTCTCGCACGAATATCTGTGCACAACATCCGTTGACTTAAGCAAGTTTTTGGAAGAACTTAAAAATCTAATGTCACTCTAAATAGGTGGAAAATACATTTAAAGAATATTTGAGCCTATTTTCTACTAAATTAGTGGAACTAAACAGAAGCGGGAGTGACTACATACAGCACGTAAAGACATCGCCCAGAGAAAAAGGCTCAAAGAATAACGTAATACTTGTCCAATGCTTCCGCCAGTGCTTTTTAAAATGTGGCAGTCCGTCGTCAACCTGCATTGAAGGAAGATAGGGCTTTAACGTCTCGTCGGCGACGAGGTAATGGGAGACGGAGCAGAAGCTCGGATTGGGGATTAATGGGGAAAGGAAGAGGACATGCTCCTTTAGGGGAATCATCTCGATATTCGTCCTGTGCTGTTTATGGAAATCAGAAGAAACATAAATCTACACTGCTGGACCGGTATTTGAATAGCTGTCATCCTGAATTCTAATCCAGTATGGTACAATTGTGCCACCTCGCTGAGTGACGTGGTTCCCAAATGGCTCAAATGGCTCTGAGGACTATGGGACTTAATATCTATGGTCATCAGTCCCCTAGAACTTAGAACTACTTAAACCTAACTAACCTAAGCACATCACACAATACCCAGTCATCAGAGGCAAAGAATATCCCTGACCCCGCCGGGAATCGAACCCGGGAACCCGGGCGCGGGAAGCGAGAACGCTACCGCACGACCACGAACTGCGGACCGTGGTTCCCATATGTGGTGCAGCAGCACTGGAGTGGCTCTTCCATATGTGGAACATGAGTTCTTGGCCTACTGTACCGTGATTCAGTAATAACGTAACAAACTTTTAGGCATGATAGTTCAAAGTATCAATTTGAGGTAGCGGACCCTGGTCGAGAAACAAGAGTCGAAAGTTACACGTCTGACAGTGGAATACATACATCAGTACTCTCGTTGCTTAGATTGTAGGGGAGGCAACTGTCAGAGGTGGTACAATGGAGCAAAACAAGAACAGAATCTATTAAACACGGGATCTAAAATGCATACTTTAAGAGCTGTGAACACTTGTTCATCTTCGATACTGCAAGCTCTTTAGTTTCCACAGTTTCGTGGAGTCATTATGGACCATAACAAAAAAAAATATCTGTTAAACGAGGGCTCTAAAATGCATACCTTAAAAGCTATGAGTACTTACTCAGTACAAGAGAGTAGTAGGGAGATGCAGCTCTTGGTGAAAGCTGATATCAAATTGATATGCAAAATAATTAAATTGATCCATTAATTACTCCCATCCCCAACCCCAGAAGACGTCATGTGTTTTCCTCAGCCGGCAAGTGGGTCCCCGTCCCCTCCCCATCCCCAACCCTCCCCTTCCCCCACCTACCCTTTTGACGGGAAGTTCGAATTTTGGCGGGAAATTCAAATTTTGGAGGGAATTTCAAATTTTGGCAGGAATTTCTTTGCTCAGGGCTTTGCTAACGTCTCACCCCACCACCCAACCCGGAAATGGGTGGAAATTCAAAATGGAGGTGCACTTTCCGAGACTCGAACCCCTATCCTTCTTGATGCAAAGTTCAGGTGCATCCCTCCCCCCCCCCCCCCCCTCCCCAAACACAATTATACCACCAGAGGTGCTTGAAATTAGCAGTAGTCAATAGGAACGCAGCATCCGATCACATCGGGGACATAAGTTACGCCCAGCGGTTGTGCAACCTCTATTGCAGTCGGTCACTCATCATTAAGCGCCAGCCGAGATTTCCCAGCGCTGATTAGCAGCAGCAGTATAGGAAGAAGCCTCGGAAGAGTAAGCACCCCTTGTTTAATATCTATGTTTACTGCCGTATGAAAAAGATGAAGTCTTCGTGCTGCCATTATCGCTTGTAACGGTTTTTCTTCTTTGCTCATAAGTGGATGCAACGTCCTCCAGCCTGTCGGGGCCTGCAGCAGTGACGCGTAAATTTGGAAATTTGTGGTAACGTTCTACGTGACCAAACTGCTGAGGTCATCGGTTCCTATGCTTACACACACTACTTAATCTAACTTAAACTATCTTACGCTAAGGGCAAAACACACACAGACACACACACACGCACACACACACACACACACACACACACACATACACACACACTACCCATGCCCGAGGGAGGACTCGAACCTCCGACGGGAGGAGCCGCTCGGACCGCGACAAGGCGCTTCGGACGGCGCGGCTACCCCAGTGACTTGTCCGTGTGGTCAGGGCCCGTAGCAGCGGCAACAAACACCCTGGGGTCCCAACGCGCACCTGGCGAACTTGTTGGAGTAGCCAGCCCCTGACTCGCAGAAGTGCACCCGAGGCCCTAATCAGCGTTCCACAGGTCGGTTCTGGACCCCATCATACACGCCGTCGAAGTATATTCCTGTGATACTGCATGGGAAAGTGAGGATGTAGCGGATGAGAAGATACCAATTAACACTGTGCATCACTACAGTTCATTTCAGTGCATGTTTAACAGCTAGTGGTTCAAATGGCTCTGAGCACTATGGGACTTAACATCTATGGTCATCAGTCCCCTAGAACTTAGAACTACTTAAACCGAACTAACCTAAGGACATCACAGAACACCCAGCCATCACGAGGCAGAGAAAATCCCTGACCCCGCCGGGAATCGAACCCGGGAACCCGGGCGTGGAAGCGAGAACGCTACCGCACGAGCTAGTGGTTCGAAGCGTTTACATATTACTACAGAAGCATCCCCAGACAGAGATTGTCGTATATAATATAGGTTGACTCTTACACAGAAGATTACAGCAACCGACCACTTTTTACAATGCTATTTATTTACTTAAACTGCTCCGTTACCGGTTTCGAACCGAAAGGTTCATCTTCAGACTGCAAGTTCAAGTTTCACAATAGATTTCGTATATGGTGCTTTACATTATGTGCTTATACATACTCAGAAAGTGCATTATACCGTTTTCGCTGCTGCAGGGATAGTGAGCAACCTGCACCAAAACATAATGGCGCAGATTCTTCATCAGCACCATCACCTCAAGGAAATTTCGTCAGGTGGGGAAACAAAAGACGAAAACTAATGTAAAGCGTGAACAAGCCGTCTGAAGATGGACCTGTCGGTTCGAAACCGTTGACAGCGCTATTTAAGTAAATAAATAGCGTTGTAAAAAGTGACTGGTTGTTATAATCTTCTGTGTGTCAACGTATATTTTGTACACAGCCACGGGCTCAACATGTGAGTTTTTGACAAAATAGCAAAGAGACTGTCGTGTTCTGGTAGAGATATAGAATGCAGCTAAAAGTGTTAAAATGCCTTTTATGGAGGCAAAAGCCTACATCAGGCAGCAATTGATTGCCGAGTATCATACGAGCTACCATCCTCCGGCAATTTACTTTGCTACTCCAACTCTATCCATTACGGCAGAGTACAATGACTCTGCACTCCACAGCAGTCTATCGTTGAAAGCCTGTTCGGTCTGCAGATGGTGTTATTTACTGTGTTGGAAAGCCCGAACAGATAGCTGCCTTGTGTATGTGGACATTGGAGAGATCTAAGTACGAACAGTGTGTCTATGGATGACTTCGAACAGTGGATCGATATGGTGCCAACGAAAACTAATGTATTGCCAATAAGTTTTAGGGAAATGCAGGCTGAATTCTGTGCTTGCAAGAAGGCTTTATTTTCTATATTCTGTACTGGTGTTAAGATAAATAAAGAACCTGTTGATGTAGTGTAGCCTATCTATGATAACTGAATAAAAACGTATATAACCATGTACGCGTTTATACTTCTTACCTCTCATTATATTGCAAATACTAATGCTATTGCTATCAGTATTTTCACTGCAAACATGCAACAGTAGAAAATTACGTCATTTAACTAAATTCTCTGTAACAGCCCAATGCACGTCAGTCATTTACCTAAATTCTCTGTAACAGCCCATTGTTCGTCAGTACCAGACATAGATGGTATCACGGCAAGGCATCGTGTCCATTATTTTCTATAAAAACCCATTACACTCCAGTACCTGACGTTGTGGATATCAAAGCAGGGTTGGTGAAGCATCAATACTGGAGCTGTGGCGGCGTGCAAGAAGGCCGGAAGAAGAATCGCGTACTCCTTTCCGACAACATATACCAATACTTGTAGGTTCTTCCTACTGCAGGAAGACAAATGTATTCATGCCGCTGCTAACACATCCGGATGGAGTCCGCTTTGAGCATGTACGTGTATTTTCAAAACACTGTTTTCAGCCCAATACCAACTACTACAGAAGTTATCAGAGGTGTAGATGGTGTGACATACACGACATTCAGTGAGAGCAGTGATATCCCTCCACTGGAAAAACAAAAGCCAAACAGAGTGTTCATATTTGACGATGTTTCTGTGGAAAACCAAGCCCAATTCTACGATATTTCTGCTTAGGTCATCACACGGCTGTTGATGTATTTTATCCGAGCCAGACATGTTCCAGAAAGCCAAAAGAGCTGGTGAGGGGTAATGAAAACCCGATTATATCATTAAAACAGGACAGTCTGAATTTAAAACACATTTACCACGCTCATGTAGAAACCGATAATTCGTTCAATGATTTTCTAAAGAAATGTGCAGATTGCTGGAATCACTCACAGTATGGTTTCTCGTTATTGGTAAAATAAGAAAACTGAATGACGGCAGGTATAGACGAAAATTCCAGGAGTTCCTATATATCTATTGCAATGTAAAGAAGCGATTGCATTAGTATACACATCACCATGGATAAATTCGCAAGCATGCTGGGAGCTCAGTTTGATAGAATGAGCGCGCATAGACAAAAATATTCACTTGTACCTGGACTCGAAAATAAAAAATTTCGAACGTAAAGTTGGAGTCGTACACAATGAACTAGAGACGTATTGTCATTCCCTTCAGAGACTGAACAGTACACTGAATGATCGCGTTAATGCAATCGAAAAGAAAGTAAACGACTTAACTGAATGAGCAATAGCTGTTATTGAGAAGTGGACATTGTATCTACATCTACATCCATACTCCGCAAGCCACCTGACGCTGTGTGGCGGAGGGTACCTTGAATACCTCTATCGGGTCTCACTTCTATTCCGCCGGCCGGAGTGGCCAAGCGGTTCTAGGCGCTACGGTCTGGAACCGCCCGACCGCTACGGTATCAGGTTCGAACCCTGTCTCGGGCATGGATGTGTGTGATCTCATTAGGTTAGTTAGGTTTAAGCAGTTCTAAGTTCTAGGGGACTGATGACCACAGCAGTTAAGTCCCATAGTGCTCAGATCCATTTGAACCTTCTATTCCAGTCTCGTATTGTTCGTGGAAAGAAGGATTGTCGGTATGCCTCTGTGTGGGCTCTAATCTCTCTGATTTTATCCTCATGGTCTCTTCGCGAGATATACGTAGGAGGGAGCAATATACTGCTTGACTCCTCGGTAAAGGTATGTTCTCGAAACTTCAACAAAAGCCCGTACCGAGCTACTGAGCGTCTCTCCTGCAGAGTCTTCCACTGGAGTTTATCTATCATCTCCGTAACGCTATCGCGATTACTAAATGATCCTTTAACGAAGCGCGCTGCTCTCCGTTGGATCTTCTCTATCTCTTGTATCAACCTATCTGGTACGGATCCCACACTGCTGAGCAGCATTCAAGCAGTGGGCGAACAAGCGTACTGTAACCTACTTCCTTTGTTTTCGGATTGTATTTCCTTAGGATTCTTCCAATGAATCTCAGTCTGGCATCTGCTTTACCGACGATCAACTTTATATGATCATTCCGTTATAAATCACTCCTAATGCGTACTCCCAGATAATTTATGGAATTAACTGCTTCCAGTTGCTGACCTGCTATACTGTAGCTAAATGATAAGGGATCTTTCTTTCTATGTATTCGCAGCACGTTACACTTGTCTACATTGAGATTCAATTGCCATTCCCTGCACCATGCGTCAATTCGCTGCAGATCCTCCTGCTTTTCAGTACAATTTTCCGTTGTTACAACCTCTCGATATACCACAGCATCATCCCCAAAAAGCCTCAGTGAACTTCCGATGTCATTCACAAGGTCATTTATGTATATTGTGAATAGCAACGGTCCTATGACACTCCCCTGCGGCACACCTGAAATCACTCTTACTTCGGAAGACTTCTCTCCATTGAGAATGACACGTTGCGTTCTGTTATCTAGGAACTCTTCAATCCAATCACACAATTGGTCTGATAGTCCATATGCTCTTACTTTGTTCATTAAACAACTGTGGGGAACTGTATGACCGGGTTAACGCAATTGAAAAGAAAGTAGGCGACTTAACTTACGGGAAAATAGCTGTTACCGAGAATGGGGAGCAACGTAAGAAGAAAAAGAGAGGATATATAAAACCTCACGCTGCATAGAAGTCCTATTAGTATATACCGAGATGTCGACTAAACATAAATTCATCGAGGTACGAAAGGCCGTTCGTAAGAAGTTACGGTTGCTGAGGTTAGAGCATTTGAAGCGGGCGCAGGCACTGCGAGAAATCTTTACACCAGTTACAGGATCCCTCGATGAAATTCCACAGCGACGACGATAACGCTATTGCCGATTTCATTAACCGTCACAGCGATGCTAAGATAGAAAAAACATTCGTTGTCGGTGGTGAAAAACCATAAATGTTGGGCACGCAGCCCATAACATTAAAGGAAAAAAATACAGATCGGCGGTAGACAGTTTCAAAGAACACCGGCTCTATTGAACCTTATTTTCCCAAGAACGACAAAAACTGTAAATTATCCGCCTAAAGATCTGAAGTGACCTGCATAAGAACGCAAAAAGGCGCAGCAATGTGAAATACAAATCCACTTAAAAATTGTATTTGATGGTGGAAAATACACTCCTTAAATGGAAAAAAGAACACATTGACACCGGTGTGTCAGACCCACCATACTTGCTCCGGACACTGCGAGAGGGCTGTACAAGCAATGATCACACGCACGGCACAGCGGACACACCAGGAACCGCGGTGTTGGCCGTCGAATGGCGCTAGCTGCGCAGCATTTGTGCACCGCCGCCGTCAGTGTCAGCCAGTTTGCCGTGGCATACGGAGCTCCATCGCAGTCTTTAACACTGGTAGCATGCCGCGACAGCGTGGACGTGAACCGTATGTGCAGTTGACGGACTTTGAGCGAGGGCGTATAGTGGGCATGCGGGAGGCCGGGTGGACGTACCGCCGAATTGCTCAACACGTGGGGCGTGAGGTCTCCACAGTACATCGATGTTGTCGCCAGTGGTCGGCGGAAGGTGCACGTGCCCGTCGACCTGGGACCGGACCGCAGCGACGCACGGATGCACGCCAAGACCGTAGGATCCTACGCAGTGCCGTAGGGGACCGCACCGCCACTTCCCAGCAAATTAGGGACACTGTTGCTCCTGGGGTATCGGCGATGACCATTCGCAACCGTCTCCATGAAGCTGGGCTACGGTCCCGCACACCGTTAGGCCGTCTTCCGCTCACGCCCCAACATCGTGCAGCCCGCCTCCAGTGGTGTCGCGACAGGCGTGAATGGAGGGACGAATGGAGACGTGTCGTCTTCAGCGATGAGAGTCGCTTCTGCCTTGGTGCCAATGATGGTCGTATGCGTGTTTGGCGCCGTGCAGGTGAGCGCCACAATCAGGACTGCATACGACCGAGGCACATAGGGCCAACACCCGGCATCATGGTGTGGGGAGCGATCTCCTACACTGGCCGTACACCACTGGTGATCGTCGAGGGGACACTGAATAGTGCACGGTACATCCAAACCGTCATCGAACCCATCGTTCTACCATTCCTAGACCGGCAAGGGAACTTGCTGTTCCAACAAGACAATGCACGTCCGCATGTATCCCGTGCCACCCAACGTGCTCTAGAAGGTGTAAGTCAACCACCCTGGCCAGCAAGATCTCCGGATCTGTCCCCCATTGAGCATGTTTGGGACTGGATGAAGCGTCGTCTCACGCGGTCTGCACGTCCAGCACGAACGCTGGTCTAACTGAGGCGCCAGGTGGAAATGGCATGGCAAGCCGTTCCACAGGACTACATCCAGCATCTCTACGATCGTCTCCATGGGAGAATAGCAGCCTGCATTGCTGCGAAAGGTGGATATACACTGTACTAGTGCCGACATTGTGCATGCTCTGTTGCCTGTGTCTATGTGCCTGTGGTTCTGTCAGTGTGATCATGTGATGTATCTGACCCCAGGAATGTGTCAATAAAGTTTCCCCTTCCTGGGACAATGAATTCACGGTGTTCTTATTTCAATTTCCAGGAGTGTATAACAGCGCTGAGGGTGCTGACATTCGGCGTAAAAAGTGAGCAGTCGACTCCCTCAGTATATACGAGTTCTGTTCGGAAAGTAAGGTCCGAATGAAAACCACAATGCAAATAAAAATTTTTTTATTGGGAACAGCCACCCACACCTTCCAGCTACCTCTCTAAATAGTCGCCGCTCCGACTTATACGTTTGTCATGGAGCTGTACAAACTTTCCAGTACCCTCGTCACAGAAAGCAGCGGCCAGTGCTTCCCGCCAATTCTCTGCGCTTGTCTGTCTTTCGTTCTCTTTGCAAAAATGTTGTCTTCGAGCCAGCGGTTCATGTGAGCAGAGATGAACAACGGAGGAAGGCAATTAAGGGCTATATTGTGGGTCATCAAACACTTCCCATCGAAAACAATGCAGCAGCGTCTTCATTGCCCCTACAAATGGTTCAAATGGCTGTAAGCACTATGGGACTTAATATCCGAGGTCATCAGTCCCCTAGACTTAGAAACTACTTAAACCTAACTAATCTAAGGACATCACACACATCCATGCCCGAGGCAGGATTCGAACCTGCGACCGTAGCAGGCACGCGGTTCCGGACTGAAGCGGCTAGAACCGCTCGGCCACAGCGGCCGGCACGCCCTTGCAAATGCGGCTGAAAATTGTCTTGAAGGTGTAAAAAAATAAATGTGTGTGAAATCTTATGGGACTTAACTACTTAGGTCACCAGTCCCTAAGCTTACACACTACTTAACCTAAATTATCCTGAGGACAAACACACACACCTATGCCCGAGGGAGGACTCGAACCTCCGCCGGGACCAGCCGCACATTCCAGGACTTCAGCGCCTCAGACCGCTCGGCTAATCCCGCGCGGCAATTGTCTTGAAGAAGGAAACGCATGACATTTATCTTATGTGGGATAGCTTCACGAGAAATCTCTCACCAGATCCACATATTTAGCGGGAGACACTGTTTTTTTTAGGCATTTATACTTGATCACTTTGCACTCTGAAATGAAAAGAGCAACGTGAAGCGATGGACAGGCACACTAAAGACACTGCCCAACACATCTATGCACAGTTCCAACAGATTTTCACAGTGATTTCCATTTCGCATCTTATCGGCGCTTACGTTCCGAATAAGCCTCGTATGTTACAATGCTCCAAATGAGCTAATAGATCGGCTACGACTGCTCATGGCATCAGCTAGCGCTGGTAATACAGCTTATTCGAATTAAGATGTTTCAGTAATTTCTGAGCTTAGAGAGAGGGGTATCATCGAATAAGTATGGAGATTGTAGTTCGAGAACTGCACAAATCAGCACGCAGAATATACCCTCGAAGATATGTTATGATTAAAGGTTTGAACGACCTGCGGCAGGCGGACCTTGTCGACATGAGGGAATATTCAGAGGGAGGGAATAACGCATTCGAATATATTTTAATGGTCATTGGTACTTATTCTAAATATTGGCATGTGTTTGAACGATTGCTGCAGAAGGGAACTAATAGAAGCCTATCTAATCTTCAGTTTTACAATAGGTATTTCAAGACTGTGATGGAGCGGTATGGAATACGTCTCTGCTCGACATTCACTCACCTGAAGGCGAGTATCGCGGAACGTCTGAACAGAACAGTGAAAGCCCAAATGTGGATGCGATTCAATCTTCGTGGCCCCACAAATGGACGTTATCCTTCAGCAAATAATTGCTCAGTATGGGCCGGCCGGAGTGGCCGTGCGGTTCTAGGCGCTACAGTCTGGAGCCGAGCGACCGCTAGGACCGCAGGTTCGAATCCTGCCTCGGGCGTGGATGTGTGTGATGTCCTTAGGTTAGTTAGGTTTAATCAGTTCTAAGTTCTAGGTGACTGATGACCTTAGAAGTTAAGTCGCGTAGTGCTCAGAGCCATTTTTTTTTTTTTTTTTTTTTATTTTTATTTTTTTTTTTTTTTTTTTGCACAGTATAATCGAACCAAACATCGCACATAAATGATACCAATCGATGTTCGTGATAATAAACTTCTACATACAGTATACAATCGTATTAAAATTGTAGATCCGAGAAAACAGCAATATAATGTAGGTGATTCAGTACGTATTTCAAAACACAAGACAGCGTTTGAGAAATCACACATGCCAAACTGGTCAACCGAGATATTCACAGTTTCCAAATTGCAGAGAACGAATCCTAAAAGCTACCTCTTAAAGGACAGCATTGGTATTGAAATTTCGGGATGCTTCGACACAGGAGAGTTGCAAAATGGCTCAGAACCAGATGTGTATCTCGTACAGAGGGTCATACGGCTTCGAGGAAATAGAGCGTTCGTTTGGTTTTTACCGCATCCCAAAACGGCTGGATCGACGCTAACAAGGGTGTACACCCGATCGACGGAGCGTGTGTGGAACACGACAATGCATACACTGCAAATAAAGATGGTCACATCACCAATCGAATTTTAGCAGATAAAGCTAAGGCAACAGTTGCCAGAAGGATATTGGTATAGGCCAACGCATTGCATCATTTGCAGTTGAAAAATCTACGCATGATAAAGATAAATTGGGCTGCAGTGTGAAGAATTTCAGCCAAGTTATGAGCGCTGCACGTAGGAGCTAAGGAATAAGTTGACAACAAAAGGGTGCATGAATAACTGCGTTCTGACAGTGATGAATGTTGCTAAAAGCGGCCTGAAGCAAACAGAAGCAGAAGAAGAAGGTCGATTAAACCACCCAGAGTTCTACCAATACCCAAGACGTCGGTTGGAATTATTCCGCTCTCTCGCCGATACGTTCACTGGCTTCAGATACTGCGGCTATTACCAGCAGTACGTCTCTCCATAAACAAAGAAAAGCCTACTAACTGCCCTACGAGATAGGGCGACTAGAAATACAGATCTGCGTAAGTTTGTTAAGAAGAAAATCAATATAGTAAGATTCAGAGGTGTGTGTATCCGGAATACATTACCGAAGACTAAGTGGAAATCAGGAGAATGCGGAACTGTGAATCTGGATGTAGCAGGAGGACCTACCAGTGGGTAGCGTATCTAAAAAAAAAGAAATACAAGTAACACCTACTAGTTCGACACGTTCGACGATTGTAACCCCCACAAGAATTATAACGATACTTCACAGGCAGAAGACATGTGTTCTGGGATTTTCGGCGCTACCAAGACTTTAATACATTCCTGTGTGGTCATCCAAGCATCATGTTCTTCCTGGATTCGTGATTTCCTGTCAGGAAGGTCGCAGTTCGTAGTAATAGACGGCAAATAATCGACTAAAACTGAAGTGATATCAGTTGTTCCCCAGGGAAGCGTTCTGGGACCTCTGCTGTTACTGATCTGTATAAATGACCTGGGTGACAATCTGAGCAGTTCTCTTAGATTGTTTGCAGATGATGCTGTAATTTACCGTCTAGTAAGGTCATCCGAAGACCAGTATCAGTTGCAAAGCGATTTAGAAAAGATTACTGTATGGTGTGGCAGGTGGCAGTTGACGCTAAATAACGAAAAGTGTGAGGTGATCCACATGAGTTCCAGAAGAAATCCGCTGGAATTCGAATACTCGATAAATAGTACAATTCTCAAGGCTGTCAATTCAACTAAGTACCTGGGTGTTAAAATTACGAACAACTTCAGTTGGAAAGACCACATAGATAATATTGTGGGGAAGGCGAGCCAAAGGTTTCGTTCCATTGGCAGGACGCTTAGAAGATGCAACAAGTCCACTAAGGAGACAGCTTACACTACACTCGTTCGTCCTCTGCTAGAATATTGCTGCGCAGTGTAGGATCCATGCCAGGTGGGATTGAAGGAGGACATCGAAAGGGTGCAAAAAAGGGCAGCTCGTTTTGTATTATAACGTAATAGGGGAGAGAGTGTAGCAGATATGATACGCGAGTTGGGATGGAAGTCATTAAAGCAAGGACGTTTTTCGTCGCGGCGAGATCTTTTTACGAAATTTCAGTCAGCAACTTTCTCTTCCGAATGTGAAAATATTTTGTTGAGCCCAACCTACATAGGTAGGAATGATCATCACAATAAAATAAGAGAAATCAGAGCTCGAACAGAAAGGTTTAGGTGTTCGTTTTTCCCGCGCGCTGTTCGGAAATGGAATGGTAGAGAGATAGTATGATTGTGGTTCGATGAACCCTCTGCCAAGCACTTAAATGTGAATTGCAGAGTAATCACGTAGATGTAGATGTAGACATTAACAAATGAAATATAAGTACGGGCATTAAACATTCATTCACCAGTTGATGTTTAGATGCAATGTCGTGCACTCTGACTTTAAAAGAACGATCGTCTGTACTACGTGCGAATTACTTGCCACCAATTGATTAAAGAAATGGAGATTGGAGTATCGCGCTGAATGGACTGGAGTCAAACAACACCATCCCAAACATCACAGAGGATAACAATAAACTGATGGTAAAAACTAAATTGTTTAAATATTGAAGCTGGCGCATATGATATTGATGATTGAAACGATATTTTAGAACAGTCTGGGAAAGGGATCCATGCAAACATCACTACACATCAATCTGAAATATTGACTGTGAATGCATCGATTGACTTTAAGCAGAAAGGTTCAATATCCCCACTACTAGGTTTCAGAGAGAGGCAGGTTTTGAAGACGGGTACCATTAAATTTTACAAATTTAATCAGACAGTGGGTATTCTCCATGCCTGTAAAATCCGAGTTAAGTGTAAGATCGCAACGAAATCGTGTTTCAACGACAGATTGATTCATTCAGTTTATGGATTCTTCCCATCAGTTGGAACAGAGTATAAAATTGTTGAGACTCCTACCAACACTATGCAACTTCCAATGATAGTTCAGATATTGGACTACCTGCACATTGTGGACCGAACAACCAGCTTGTTGAGTTTCGTGGCGAGGAAATCATTGTAGACCTAACACAGGATGGGCGTAAGGGATAAAACCAGAGCAAACAGCGGCCAGAACAGCCCTTCGCAGCACAACCGTAAGGCGATAACACGTATGAACTACGAGTTTCTAAAATCAGTAGGCTTGAAATCTCGCAACGGCGTCGTCGCTCAGTATATCTCACCCAGCGGAATATGGTGAACGATTCATTCGCCAGGAATACTTCTCACACAAACCTTATGTATCAACGACATTTAACAAGAATGACGAAATAAGGATTGACATCCAGTACCAAGACACATTAGTTCTTCCATGCAAGAGTTTCATGTATTTGGATGGATCATTTAAGAAAAAGGATGGTAGTCATATAGTGGGATCATAACTTACACCTAATATTCCAGGAAATACTATATGAACATAATGGGGTAGAGGTTGATTGAACAAGTAAGTCAGCATATCATTAACCCTCAAACATATGTCTCGTCATCAACCTCGGATTTGAATGGGTTAGACAATGCAGGATGGTTCATAGACGAGCCTGTGGGCAGAACAGCAGAAGAGTACTGTAGATTTACTGCATGCATACCACTAAAAATGCTTATGTGGTACTTTGAGGACCTGTGGAGAACTATTATGAATGCTAAACAGGAACTTAATCTAGCAGGGACTGCAACGGGTAGCAACTCATACATTCGAGGAGCTCAAGAAGACAATCAGATCATCATCAGTAAAATTATACGGAAAACGCCACACATCACTGTGGCAGGCGACGAGCGTTGGAAGCTTGTAAAAGTTCTAAATACCTGTACATATCTGCCATTAACTCTCCGCTTCTGGGACGTTTTTGAGCATCCAGTGCTAGCGACAACGAGCAGAGAAACATGGGCTATTCAAACATCAATGAAGCTGGAAACATCGAGATTCTTCATGCCTGCATTTCAGACCAACAGAAGGGGGAACTTAGCAAATGATTCCACCATATTTGACAACTGTAATTTAACTAATGCCAGAGTCGAATTCAGAATTCTGTCCATATGGCAATTTACTTGTACAGTGGGAACAGAATGTATGAAATCTAGCATTTGACTTGTATGCAAGGTTATGTACTTCTTACTGTGAAGGTGTTGAAGAGGAAGGAAGGCTATTGAGCCCATGCAAATTCAAGGAGCTGGTGCACGTCATGTAATAGACCGTTTAAACAGAATGAGTTAATTAAATCAGGACCAGCAGATGTACGAATCGAATTTGAACCTCATCAAATTTTCCAGGACACATTGCGGGGTATGCCCTAGTTCTACATGATCGTGTTATTGACTGCTGCCCAGTTACTGGTGCTGTGCAGCGTTCTGTATAAATGACCAAGTGCTGTGTCATACCCAGAGCATTTCACAATAACAACTTGGAGTGTGAACGTCGTTGCTGACATTCAAGGTTTGTACGTACAGACAATTCATATATTGCGTTCATAGCATACACAGAAGACGCTGGTATAATATGTTCTCAGAAAGCATTGCATCACCGAGGCCTTTCAAGGATGTGAAATATGATAAAACATGGGGGAGTGGAAAGTGGCTAACACGTTTCTTACATGGACTCCACTGGGACGAACCTGGTATACCTTATAGAATATTCTATCATCCTGATACCATCATCTACGGCGAAGGCGAGGAGAAGATCGCATGGATGCAACGAATCTTCAAGTTTGCATCTATTCAAGGCCTGGAATTCTACAGGTGCCCTGCTACCCATCAGCTCAAGCAGAATATACGTGAACATCGTGTTGTGTCTGGTTACTAAAATGAAAAGTTACTTTTAAGTCCGATTAATGAAAATAAATTAATTTTTTATCACACATTCTGTTTTTTCTTCCTTTCTACCTAGCTCCCACTCAGGTAGTATGTAGACATACCCAGATCCTATGTCGGTGGCTTCTTTCAAGGACAGGTGATAGGATTTCAGACATGTTTGTTACACGTCTTTGGAAGCGGAAACGATCACCTGTGCCTGAAAACCTATACGTGCAGCACTATAGGCGAAGTCCCATGTTATCATTACACATATTTTGTTGTCCTCCATCTTAAACATACCACACTCATGCTTCAAACTACACTACTGGCCATTAAAATTGCTACACCAAGAAAAAATGCGGATGATAAACGGGTATTCATTGGAAAAATGTAATATACTAGATCTGAGATGTGATTACATTTTCACGAAATTTGGGTGGATAGATCCCGAGAAATCAGTACCCAGAACAACCACCTCTGGCCGTAATAACGGCCTTGATACAACTGGGCACTGAGTGAAACAGAGCTTGCTTGGATTGCGTGTACAGGAACAGCTGCCCATGCGGCTTCAACACGATACCACAGTTCATCAAGAGTAGTGACTGGCGTATTGTGACGAGACAGCTGCTCGGCCACGATTCACCAGACGTTTCCAGTTGGTGAGAGATCTGGAGAATGTGCTGGCCAGGGAAGCAGACGAACATTTTCTGTATCCAGAAAGACCCGTACAGGACGTGCAACATGCGGTCGTGCATTATCCTGCTGAAATGTAGGGTTTCGCAGGGATCGAATGAAGGGTAGAGCCACGGGTCGTAACACATCTGAAATGTAACGTCCACTGTTCATAGTGCCGTCAATGCGAACAAGCGGTGACCGAGACGTGTAACCAATGGCACCCCATACCATCACGCTGGGTGATACGCCAGTATGGCGATGACGAATACACGCTTCCTATGTGCGTTCACCGCGATGTCGCCAAACACGGATGCGACCATCATGATGCTGTAAACAGAACCTGGATTCATCCGTAAAAATGACGTTTTGCCATTCGTGCACCCAGGTTCGTCGTTGAGTACACCGTCGCAGGCGCTCCTGTCTGTGATGCAGCGTCAAGGGTAACCGCAGCCATGGTCTCCGACCTGATAGCTCATGCTGCTGCAAACGTCGTCGAACTATTCGTGCAGATGGCTGTTGTCTTGCAAACGTCCCCATCTGTTGACTCAGGGATCGAGACGTGGCTGCACAATCCGTTACAGCCATGCGGATAAGATGCCTCTCATCTCGACTGCTAGTGATACGAGGCCGCTGGGATCCAGCACGGCGTTCCGTATTACCCTCCTGAACCCACCGATTCCACATTCTGCTAACAGTCATTGGATCTCGACCAACGCGAGCAGCAATGTCGCGATGCGATAAACCGCCATCGCGATAGGCTACAACCGACCTTTATCAAAGTCGGAAACTTGATGGTACGCATTTCTCCTCCTTACACGAGGCATCACAACAACGTTTCACCAGGCAACGCCGGTCAACTGCTGTTTGTGTATGCGAAATCGGTTGGAAAGTTTCCTCATGTCGGCACGTTGTAGGTGTCACCACCGGCGCCAACCTTGTTTGAATGCTCTGAAAAGCTTATCTTTTACATATCACAGCATCTTCATCCTGTCGGTTAAATTTCGCGTCTCTAGCACGTCTTCTTCGTGGTGTAGCAATTTTAATGGCCAGTATTGTAATACCTTATGTATTGGATGGAGTGGGAGGTAATTAATTGATTTAATTCATTTGCGTATCAATTGCACCCAGAGCCTCATCTTCCTACAAATCAAGAGATCTGTTTCACAGTAGCGAAGATGAACAAATGCCCATAGCTCTTAAGGTATACATTTTAGAGCCTACATTTACTGGACATTTTTTCTTTTTTCGGTCCACACTACCTCCTCCAAAAATATTGAAACAAAAGAACCTGCAATATAAGAGATATGTTTCACAATATCGTATATTAAGAAGTGCTCAGAGCTCTTAAGATACGTATTTTAGAGCCCACGTTTACTAGGTATTCTTTTCTTGTTTTGATTCATTCCACCAAAAAAATGGCTCTGAGCACTATGGGACTCAACTGCTGTGGTCATTAGTCCCCTAGAACTTAGAACTAGTTAAACCTAACTAACCTAAGGACATCACTAACATTCATGCCCGAGGCAGGATTCGAACCTGCGACCGTAGCGGTCTTGCGGTTCCAGACTGCAGCGCCTTTAACCGCACGGCCACTTCGGCCGGCATTCCACCACCTCTGAAAGCTGTCTGCTAACAATCTTATCAAGAACAGTACCGGTTCATATTTTCTATTGTCAGTGGTATCAGAAAGTGTATGTTATCTTGAGGTGAAGCACCTAGAAGATATGATCATGTGTCAATGTAACTTCGCACATGTATCCTTCCATAAGCAGGTGTGCAGGTAATTATAGTTGCAATTAGTGCTGTGTGCTATGTTTGTTTAGTGTAGTTTCCAGGTCTTGTGTGCTATGTAAGGGATGTGAGCAACATCAGATGTTCAGTGAGCACTATGGAGGACACCTACGTGTGAGACAGTGTTATTAGCACCTGACAGAGTTTGAAGTGAGCCTCACTGTGGATCTACACGAGGCCAGATCATCGAATCTGGAGGGTTTTGTGGGATATTCTGTTGTAAGAGTGACCCTATGTTGGATTGCATGGAAACATGAGGCAGACAAACTGGCCGTCAAGTTTTCGGTCGACCACATTTGACCACCACGATGGAAGATCGCCATATTGTGCGCCAATCACATCGTAACCCATTCACATCTGCGCCTTCCATCCGAGAACAAGTAAAATTCTTTATCATCCCGCACCATGATATTGTAAGATGAAAGGTAACACACGAGGATGCATGTCGGAGGCTAGCAGCAGCTGGACTCAGTAATTACGATGCCATCTGTAGCTGCTGCTAATACCACAATGCAAACGGTTGTTATTGGTATGTTACCACAATGGGGAACTATCGGTTGCTGATGGCTTCACATTGTGTTGAGTGATGAAATGCGGTTCTGCACTATTCTGGATGAGCAATTTCGGTGACTAGGACGGCGCTCTGGTGAGACTAGCTCAGCAGCCCCAGGCGTCATGGTGTGAGAAGGCATTGGGTGTGACTTTAGGTCGTGGGTGGCTGTGATTGAGGAAACTTTAATGGTTGCTAGCCACACACATCCTGCATCCTCAGGTGTTACCTCTAATTTGACAGTATCATGGTGCCATTTTTCGACAGGACAATGCTCATCCAGACATGGCACTTTTCTTGTGCTCCATCTGCGCAGTGTTGATGCACTCTGGCGGCGAGCAAGATCCTTAGATCTGTCCCTGATAAAACACATGTGGAACCAGTTCAGACATCATCTCCAACCTGTGCCAGAACCCAGGATCTCAAGTACCACCTGTGGGCCAGCTTGCTCGCAAAGATGATGCAACAGCTTCAGAACACCCTTCCCAACAGAATAAGTGCATACATCCAACCTAGAGGGTTGTGCAGTGTCGTACTGATAAGTGGGTCCAGAGCGTAATGATCTTTGTAAATGTGACCCTATTTTGCAGTCACTGAAAAAACATCACATACCATCTCAACGCGTCTCAAGTTCCATTTCGTTTCGTCCTCCGCTCCCATGTGCTTCACCTTTTTTTATGTGCGGTTTATGATCCAGAAATCTCCTCCAACATCGGACTGCTAGCGCTAAGTGTCTACAGCTGGGCGATTTGTGAATATTATGTACACAAACCTTTCTCCTGAATCAAGCTATCTATTAGTGAAAACAAAGGAAGTAGGTTACAGTACGCTTGTTCGCCCACTGCTTGAATACTGCTCAGCAGTATGGGATCCGTACCAGATAGGGTTGATAGAAGAGATAGAGAAGATCCAACGGAGAGGAGCGCGCTTCGTTACAGGATCATTTAGTAATCGCGAAAGCGTTACGGAGATGATAGATAAACTCCAGTGGAATACTCTGCAGGAGAGACGCTCAGTAGTTCGGTACGGGCTTTTGTTGAAGTTTCGAGAACATACCTGCACCGACGAGTCAAGCAGTATATTGCTCCCTACTACGTATATCTCGCGAAGAGACCATGAAGATAAAATCAGATTAGAGCCCACACACAGGCATACCGACAATCCTTCTTTCCACGAACAATACGAGACTGGAATATAAAGGAGAACCGATAGAGGTACTCAAGGTACCCTCCGCCACACCAGTCAGGTGGCTTGCGGAGTATGGATGTAGATGTAGACACGAAAATCCCTAAAGTCCCACTGTAAGTCATGACGGAATAGTTCATGGATGAAAGGTCGGTTATCAGTTCCAAAGGGCACTTTTATTTCGGCATTTCATTCCTCTCCTCTTCCGCCGACACGTTGCTCCATCCTCACATCTTGCCCAGGGACGTGTTCTGGCAGAGCCTCTGCTGTTGCACCATCTGCCCTCGAAGTCACTTCAAACTGGCGTATCTCACTTTAAGTCAGACTAAGTGCGGCTTGTCAGGCCTTATTAAGGAGTTAATCACTATCACTATTGAACAGCGGTTTCCTTTCTTGAATGTCGATTAATTCTTAATGAAACATTCCCAGAAGCTAGACATCATTAGTATGATCATAATCCGGTCTGAGTAATTCCGGTAGACAACGTTCCACGACTGTCCACTCATCAGGACGCTACAATCCGGCGTCCCATTGGCGTTCCTGACTACGATTTTCACCGTCTGATCTATAAACCCCTTAGTACATTGGAAGCGCGTCTGATAGACGACGGGTTTCCATAGACTGAGGAGTGAGCAGTGCAAGCTTTTAGTTGGAAGTTGGAAGACTGTTTTCACTTTGTATTTCCGTACAATTTATCCTGCCTTCCCGGGTAAGGTGCCACAACATGCAATAATTGCAATGGCCACATCCTCCCGAGGTTTCCCTTCCGTTTCCGCCGCTTGTAGAGAACGTAGGGCTTGTGAGGTTACAGCTAGGATTTTCCACAGCGTTGTGTCAAAATGATGCACATTAGTTGGACCAGTCCACGTGGACTCATAAGCTCTTAATGAAAAAGTTGTCGCACAATGCATTACTAACAAGGTTGGGATGGTCCTAGCAAACATGACTTATGGGTGTTGTACCTCACGCGAGGTGGCATCCCAAGCGTGGGGGGCTGCCAGCCCTGCAGACTGCACACACTTGAATATCAAGCTCGTGGAGAGAAGTAGATAATTCTATAATGACTGTCAATCAAGTTATATTAGACTGAAAGGAAGTTAATTAGAGCCTGTTTTATATAATATATGTAACGTTTCACTCGTTTCAATGTATTTCTCGGACAATAAAAAGAAGCATAACTTAAGGGCTGGTGTCTGCGTACTTTAGACGCAGGTTTACATACAAATTTAAGACTTTTGCGTAAGTATTAAGTGAAGAGTTTACACATATATTAGTGTTTCATATAACTTTAGTGACTCTTGTGATCTGTAGTTAATAGAATATTATTGTTATTGTCTAGGGAAATTTTTTTATAATGTTGTTATCAACCATGAGCGAGAAGTGTTTGAGCTTCCATAGAAAATTTAGTTCTAGGGTTATATGCAGCTGTTGTGACAGATGGTTACATTGGAGGAAATGTAGTGGCATGGGAATTGGATATGAGTCTCTTCCATGGTATTGCAAAGTATGTTCAGGGGGTAGGAAAAAAGCTGAAGAGGAAGGAGAGATTAGAGCCCTTAAGGCTGAAATGGATAGTGCTAGAGAGGAACTGATGAGGCTTAGGGGGGAGTAGGGTGCAGGCAGGTGAGAAGTGGTAGAAAGGAACAGGGGCACAGAAAGAGGACAGTATCTGACAGTTTCATCTTTGGAACAAACACTAGATTTGCCTTGCTATATCAGTTAACTAAGGAGGAGGCTCAGATAGATGTAAGTGTACTTCGTTCTCAACAGACTTCCACCAGGAAATCAACTGTTTCAACAAAAAAAAAAAAAAATAGAAGCAAGGAGGAAAATTCAGTTGTTAGGTGGTAGCTGTGGAAGAGCTGTGTCAGATCTTGCAGGACAAATTAGGTGACTGATACAAGGTTACAAGTTTTTTCAAGCTCAGTGCATATCTTAGCCAAGTGATAGAGGATGCAGGATCATTGTGCAAGGTTTTACGAAGCAGGATCATGTGGTAGTGGATGGAGTGGGAAACAGAATTGATTGGGATCAGGGCTACAGTATTGACTGATAAAAATAGCATCTGCAACGAACCATACAAATGTTGGCTTAGTTCCTGCTTTCATGCAGTATGACTGGCCCCAATTGAGCAGTTCTGTCAGGAGGGTCAATATAGAGCTACATCAGCTGCTTTAGCCAGCTATTTTCTCAGGCATAGATTTGTTCCATGATTTTGCAAGTCGTAGATGTGACTTCACAAGGGATGGACTGCACCTCAGTAGGAAAGGGAAGAGTAAATTGGCTGGGATCATAGTAAAATCTTTAGAAGAGGTACTGAAATTCATGTGAGTATCTCCTTTTTAGGGCAAGATCAGTGCCCAGTTTTCAACATTGAATGAAATTAAGGTTAATGGGAAGCTCAGACAGGCGGATACTAGAGAATGTTGGATTATCACAAAATTCTCATAAAAGTACAGTGAAAAATGATTCCAGTATATAACAAGATTCAAAAAAAGCACAATGAAAGATAAAGTCAGTATATTGTATCAGAATATCTGAGGATTAAGAAACAGAGCAATGAGCTTCTTATTTGTTTAAAAGATTTAGAAACTGGGGGTGGAAAAGATATACTATGCCTATCTGAACATCACCTAATCACAGATATGGAAAAGACAAATGTAGGTGGATATAAGCTGTCAGCACATGTAAGTAGACACACTACAGAGAGATGGTTCAAAAAGGCTCTAAGCACTATGGGACAACATCTGTGATCAGTCCCCTAGACTTAGAAGTACTTAAACCTAACTAACCTAAGGACATCACACACATCCATGCCTGAGGCAGGATTGGAACCTGCGACCGTAGCAGCAGCGCGGTTCCGGACTGAAGCGCCTAGAACCACTCGGCCACAACGGCTGGCCTACAGAGTGAGGAGGAGTTAAAATTTACCAGAGTACGAAAAATTTAGAAACTAACAAATTTTGTGTAGAGAACTTATAGAAACATGTGTGTGTGAGCTTAAACTAAATAATGGTACTGTTATAATTGTAGCTGTGGATAGGGCCCCACTGGAAAATATTCAGCTATTTTCAAAAATCTTGGATTCTTTGTTGTGCTGTCCGTCAGACAGAGGGAAACAAATTATTATAAGTGTGGATTTCAATGTAGATTTTTTGAAAGTGTATGATAGAAAGCTTGACCTTGAATGTTACTCAATTCTTTCAATTTGATGTCAGTTATTGATTTTCCTATTTGGGTGGTTAGCACATTGATAGATAATGTTTTTATAGACCAAGATAAATTTAATCAAATAAAATCTTTCCTGTTAAGAATGGTCTGCCTGATCATGATGCACAGCTAGTTACAATATATGACACTGCTCCATAGAGCTGTGCAAAACAGTCCTCCAAAACAGTGTGTTCAATTAAAGACTTAACAATTGCAAATTTTAGGGAAAGCTTGCACAGTTAGACTGGGATGAGGTGTACAAGGAACCTGAAGCTAATTTAAAATTTAATCTATTTCACGATACCTTTGTGAGTATATTTGAAAACAGTTTCCCTAAGAAAATAATAATTGTAAGAAACCATCTAAAAATCCATGAGTTGCTAAAGGGATAAAAACATCTTGTAAACAGAAAGCGGAATGTATGTTATAGCTAGAAAGAATAATGATCCAGAAACAGTAACATTATAAAAACTACTGCTCTGTATTAAGAAAAGTTCTTAAAAAGTCCAGAAATGTGTGTATTGTGTCTGAGATTGGCGCCTCTGATGATACTATTAAAATAATTTGGAATATTGTTAAAAGGGAAACAGGCCAACTGAGAGCACAGTATTTCGGCCAGACATAATAAACAGTTTCTTAACAAAAAGTTAGAAGTAGAAAATATTTTTAAGAATCATTTAAGTGTTATAGAGAAAATGGGAGCCAGCTATTCATCAGAGACTGCAAGTCTGCATATGGAATAGGCAATATGTGTGCAATTTTATAAAACTGAAATCCAACCCACCTGTCCTATTGAAATTAGGAAAATAACGAATTCACTCAAAAATAAAAGCTTGCATGGAATTGATAACATTTCCAACAGAGCACTAAAAGCTTGTTCCCAACAGATAAGTAGGATTCTCACCCACATATGTAGTAGCTCACTGAAACAGGGCATGTTTCGAGATAGACTGAAATGTGTTATTGTTAAAACATTGCATAAAAAAGGGGATAGGTTTGATGCTGACAACTACTTCCCAGACTCACTTCTGACAGCTTTATCCAAAATACTTGGAAAGGTAGTGTATTCAGTAGTAGCTTCACATATTTCTAGACTTTTCGAAGGAAAATGCTATACATGCTTTCACTGATTAAATATTAAATTCTCTGAGTAACGAAACATCACTCATTGGGATATTTTGCAACCTCTCAAAGGTTTTTGACTATTTGAATCATAAATTCTTCTAGATAAGCTTAAATATTGCGATGTGAGTGGGACAGTGCATAGACGATTAACTCATACTTAACTAGAAGAATGCAGATGGTTGAAATTAACAGTACAGGTAATTTTCAAAAATCAGCAGAGCCCTCTAACTCGGAAGGTATCAAGAACTGTGTGCTACAGGGTTCAGTCTTGGTTCCCTTATTGATCTTAAATGTATTAATGACTTACCACTCTACATTAATGAAGATGCAAAGCTAGTTCTTTCTGATGATGATGCAAGTATAGTAACAGCGTGCATACGGTCGCACGTTAATTCTCACACCCTGCTCATCCAAACTCATATGAGTGATACATAGTGAGCGCCGTGATCTGCCGTAGACTGTGACATATCAGGTCGCCCACTGTACTTCAGCCGCGCTCTCTAACTCGTCTCTTCCGTCTCCCGAATCAAAGTGTGCTCTACCGAATCTCGAGCAAAACTGTTCTCTGTAAATCCTCGAAGTGAGTTCTCTATAGGTACTGTCTTCGTTCCAGTCTCAAAGTCTGCGCATATCTCAAGTGCCAAAGAAGCGGCGCTGCAAAGTGCTTGCCAATGATCTTTTTGCTAGCAAGACTATATTTTCCCACCCATTCAAAAGTTTTGCAACATTAATCAGTCGTTACATACCTGGTCTTGCAGTTGTTATACAATCCTTAGCTACTCTCCCACTCTCCAGCAGTCTGATGTTTTACGATGGTATCACCTCCACGTAAGCACTTCATGGAAATTGGTGTCTGACTTCCCCAACACTGCTATTTGTTTAGGTTAGGCAAAGATGAGCTGTCTTAAAAGTTCTTAGGCCAGAAGTCGTTCATCTTGCATGAAACGGCGACAGAAAGTCGACCCAGTGCTCTACAAGGAGAAAAAATTCCTGTTCACAAAGCACCCGGTTGCTTCCCACGGAACGCTAATATGTATGTCTGTCAGTGGCTGCCCCTCACATAGTGTTCCCGGAAGGTGACTTCTCAGCGAAAAAAAAAGTTTCTTTGAAGATTGTTTTTCACGGATGAACCTGATTGCAAAAACTGAGACGCTCCATGAAAGCAGCTTTTCGTCACACAAGGAAAAAATTAATATTGAAGTGGACATCTTATCCATTACAATCTTTAACTATCTTATTGACAGGAATAACATTCAGACACTAATGATTTTAAATCGAATTATGAATACCACATGAAACCGGCCAGTCCGTCAATAGACAGCCGCATATCAGGCTCTCCCAATTTGCCACTCGATGTAGCCATACTTCCAGAACATCGTCCTCAGATGTTCAAATTCTTGGTTGAATCCTATGTACCAATGTTTTGAGTATTGCATTCCTCTGCGCCAGGTGACAGCAGCTGTTCATGTGTAGGTACAGGTAGATGTGTGTCTTCCTCCAATTCGCGCTGTTGCCCAATGCACCATCCACTCTTCTTCGTCATGATAAAAAAGAGAGTGGACAGCACATGACACTAAGTCATGGTACCACTTTATGTTTTCTTCCGGGAGTGCCAGACCTGCAAGGTATGCAGGAGCCCTGTGAAGTTTGGAAGATAGAATATAAAACAGTGCTGTAAATAAGTGTGTGCTTACACAGCTCAGTCTGTAGAGCACGTGCCCATGAAAGGCTCAGACCGGGGCTCATGTTCGAGCCCCGGTCTGACACCCAATTCTAATCTACGAGGTAGTTTCAACCCGTGCACGCTCCACTGCATAGCAAAAATTCATTCTGGCATTAATTCTATATCAACTGCAAGGGCACACACACACACACACACACACACACACACACACACACACAGACACACACACACACACACACACACACAGCACAAAAAAAAATATATATCACACCAAAAAACACACACACACAAATGCATACACGAACAGACCACAGATACTTCATTAATTACACTCATAAGTTTGGCAATAACGTTCGATCTTTGGCGAAAACATTTGACAGTCGGCAACAGAAACCACAACATTGCTTTAAAACAAGGGTTCACCGCATAGTGTTGTGGAATGGGGAAAAAAACCTCAAATTGATGTTTATAAGAAGAATAACAACACCAAAAATGCAACAGGAGCGTAATATGTAGGAAATTGTCCACGCAACCTGTAAGTACAGTTCAAAATATTACTACTTAATAGGAAATACCAACCACCAGAACTGTTTATAAACTATAGGCACAATGACAAAAATGTAAATAAAATAGCTAACATATGTACATATTCCAGACCACAGATGATGCCTTGCAGAAAATAAAGGCGAAACGCGTATGGCACTAAAATTGTGTTTTATTCAGTTGCTGTCAGACGGTCCATAAGTAAAAATTATTAATATACCGTAATATTACACGCAACTGAGGAAGACAGGACTATAAAAGTTGAAGATAATTCTGCGTTTTTCTCTTTATCGAACACACTGATCTAGAATAGAATAACAAAAAATTTGAAAATCAATATCAGCGAGGTATTTATGACTAGCTTTTTAAATTTCATAACTGTTGGGCTCACGGTTGGCAAAGTGATTAAGACACCGAGCTTTTATTCAGAAAGTACATTGCTCAGCTCAGATTCTGAACATCCTTATTCAAACATCGTGTGTGTCCCCTACTTCATTTTATGTGAAAACCATTGACTGAAACAGTCAACAGCCACATTCCTCGTCCATTCCTATTCCAACGTTCTAGTGAGTCCTCATCCTGAGCCTCGATTTAGGCGGGAATTTTATCCCTAACCATGCTTCATTCCTTAGTTGGTGGTCAAGAGACCTGCACAAATATAACGGTCCTTTTTCCCGAGTCCAACCAAAGAACGCTTACAAGACAAAAATTAATTAAAGCAACCTTGTTGGTATGCAGCATCTACACGTTGATAACTTTTGAAGTATGAATCGGTCAACGTTTAACGCTTCCCACCAAACCAGCCAAAAACGCGTCCAGATCGCTTGGATACCGTATCTGACGTTATGAGCATTGATCGAGTCGCTTCCAAAATCATTATATGGGTTTCGTTTCGCCTACAAATTATTGGCAGGATCGATCTACTGTCAGTACATTAAGACAAGTTTTGGGCTACAGTGCCATAACGAATGTTGATATGGATTTTGATTTACACGTCTTTTTTGTATGGGCTGTGCAGCGTTGTCCCCAAGTAGCACTTTGCTCCCATTACCACGAAGGCATGCAGTTGTTTCAGTTTTCAGTGTAGCCTGCAAAGATACTGAAGTTTCTCGCCACCGAAGGAATCTGGATTAATTTATCGACTTTTGAAGAAAGACTTCTGATGCATGGCTCAGGAATTTTCACAGTGAAGCATTTTAAGTTATTCGCCATTTGTATCATGGATTCGGGTGACAAAGAACAAGATGTTCATGCATTCATCTGAATAAAGTTTGTGACATGTGGCTACGAGGGGACCACGAGATGCAGGGGGAAGCATCCTGCTAGACAACTGTGCTTCATGCGTCTTGGCGGAAGCCATTCTAGGCGTTGATCCGAGGGACTGGATCCAAGGCTTGTGGTCCGCAGCCAGGTTACTGACAATGCGTGATGGATGAGTCTGAGAATAACAATGTCTGTTCTTAAGAGAACACATATTTGAGAGATTTTGGCAAACTAAACAATTCTCCAGAATATTCTATTTTTGGAATGAACTTTTTGGGCAAGTGTCTGTTTATAGCGTAAGGAAAGAGGGTGTTATGCAACACCAACAAAAGTTGCTAACAAATAGTTGAACTGGCAGGTCAAAGAATCTGCACTAGCCAAACAAATTTAAGGAAATATCCAGGGCAGTTTTGTAGAATACTTGGGGATGAATGATGAAATACAATAATACTCTCATTTATGGGGGTGGGCGGGGTGTTTCATTTTACGGGAGGAGACAGCCTGACTCATTTAGCAACTACTTGCACCCAAGAATTTGGTCCCAAATGTTAGCAATGACTATTAGAGTCAATGTTGATTGACCCCAGGGTCAGTTCGAGCCAGACACCATCTCACATGTAACAACCGCCTTTTAATCTGTTCTCTAGGGTATTACATTAGCATTAGGCAAAGCCCAACGTTACTAACCGACAGATCGTCGACTGGTAATGACATGCACTGAAACACTCCAGATACCAATGTTCGATTTGTCTCAAAACCACAATAGCACCCATGAAAGTAACCCTGAGGTCATTAACATAATGGGCATCTTATTGTTTTCTTTAATACCTTTACATGTGGTAAGAAGTTGTTAATGTTTCAGGGCAATTTTTAAGATTTTAGTAATAAAAATAGTTACGGTATAAAATTATACAAATGTAGTGAAAATATAATAAATTACAAAGAAAAGACTAAAACATTACTTACTGTAAGGTCTATGAATAATATATTGACCTCAGGAGGCGTTATTAAACTTTCTGTGAATGTTTTATTTTTTCTTCTGTTGTCAGATGATACTAGACACATTAGAGCATATACGTGTACAACTATCATATCATTTTTTCGAGTTTCATGTGCATTATATAATTACTGTCTTAAACATATTAATAATTTATATGCGATTATGAATTGCAAATGCCCTGGAATATTTTTCGTACCGCGTTAAGTTGCATTCATTGTCATGTTGTCGTGAACTGCAGTAATCCATTAACCTGCACTCGACCTCCATATCTTCCAGTTCTCTAAGATCGTGGAAACAGTGAGTCGTGAAAATAATGACGAAGTTAACACTTGCACATAAGTGACACTCCTTGTTGTGGCGACTCGCTGTGGGATTTCAACGAAGTCATGTACGAAAATCGTTTGCATCGAGTCACAGAATTTATGCAGCAATCGAACTGAAGCGAAATTGTCATTAATGTTCAGCTCCGACTTATCTGCAGCGTCGAATGTCATAGCAGCTTTAGTAATGAAGAAGAGGTGTCCACGTTTTCAGTGTTAAAACTGAAACAATAATTTATTTTTTAACTGTCTGAATGGTGATATTTTTTCTTAATCTATGCCAGCATTATAGAAACTGTGACTCTAAACATAGTCCAGTATTACAATATGAGTACTGGTATCGTGCATTTGTTGATTGTGAGAATTGCAACATTCAGAAACCGGTACACATAAATTAATCGCTTCAGTTACGCCCTCAGATAGTAGTTCAATAACCAGAACGCTTTCATGACTAAATTAATAATAGTTGCAATGCAGATTTCAATAGTGATCCACGTAAAGTTTACTTTCGTAAATTTTAACATCTGGAGTAATTTTATTTAATGTTTGGTTATAATTAAAAATTTCACAATTTTGATTGGTGAGATTAGAGACAGTTTTAATATAAGAGTTCACACAGAGGGCCCACATTTCAGTGTTTTTTTTATTTGTTTTGTGTAGTTGACTCTTCCCCCTGTCGGCTCAACAAATTTAAGAACCTCACTTAACGTATTTAAATAATTATTTATATTTAGTCGCAATTAAGCATACCTTGCATGTGTGTTAACTATATTACTCAAACAACAAATCGAATAACAGATATTTTCTTAATATAGTTAACTTCTTGGTCTAGAGCTCATGTTATTTACAATTTAGTTATCATTTCTTTGGTTCACCTAAGTTTATGTGTACTTTTCTAGGTCTCTGCACTATTTTATTTACATCTAATGTTCTTCAGTAACTACGCCTTCTGGCGAACTATACTATCAACATCTGAGCTATTCGTTTCTCACAGAAACATTTTCCTTTTTAAAGTTCAATATACCTTGATTCTTTCATTAATACGCTTTAGCTGTATAGTTTGGCTTAAAGAAAGTTATATGGTGGCCACATAATATTCGTACAGGGTGAGTAATTTATTACTGAAGGTGCTGTACTTTTCATTCACATAACCAGTTCATTTTTTCAGTAACGTTCCTAATTTAATGTTTTGATTGTAACCACCTGACTGAACTCAGGTTTAGTAGATTTTGTATCCTGATCTGGATTAAGTATTAAGTGGGAACGTAATTCGTGGACTGAGAGGCCTTTGACTGTTGATTTTTTAATAGTGCTTTGCTCATTTGACCTGTCAATAACAAATGTAATCGACGACTGTTTCCGAGCAGTTAGCTATTCTAGTTGATGCTATGGTATTATATCCACTTCAGTTTCTCACATGGTTCAGTCAATGAATGTCTGTAGTTTGCATCGAAAAGCTTCTGCTGCTGAATGACACTTTATTTCTTGTTGTTTCCCAGTTAATTTTTGTTATCTTTCATTTGTTTACTCGTTACCTAAATTCAGCATCAAGTACGTATCAGTTCTAAGAGATTGAAAAATTCGATTGATAACGCTATTTTTCCTTGAACTTTGGTTTTTATTTTTATCTCAGCGGTAGTTTTCTATAGGCTCGAAACTTTCCTTTGGATTCTTGGTTTTTTTCTGTGACATCACTCTCAGTTTCTAATTACAGTTCACACATTTTCGAAAAATTTTACGTAGTTCGTTTTTCTTGCCTCCTCAAATTCTAAATCCTTCAAAGTATGAGTAATAGGCAATATGACATCCTTTCTGATATGTGATGCTCCTCTTGACCCTTGTCTTTTGCAGTTTCCCCTTGTTATTTTAGCATCTGTAAACTACTTGTAGTTCTCAATATTTAATTTATTTTCTGTTTCTCATAATACAATTCTGTGTGTGTAACTTATTACAGGTACAGTTTCTGTAATGTTATCTGTAAGTATGTATATCATCACTAAGAGTAAAAATGGCATCGCTTCCTGGATACTTTATCGTTTACAAAGCAAAATGTTAATTTTTAAGTGACTTTCATTTTTAAAATATTTTTCGGTATTTTGCTATTTCGGTAATACTACCAGCTGACCGCGGAAAATTACAAGTAACATCAACGAATATTTAAAGTTACCGGTTCTCTGGTTTTGGGGAAAACAACGATGCAAGCGTAGCCATTGTCGGAACGCTCATTAGCCCACTCTTCAGAAAGAAGTGCGCGACGTTCGCTGATTATGCAGCAGGCGCTGGTAATGAACGCAAATTGACTACTGTCCCACGGGAACAACCAGGCTCTCCACAAACAGGTGGGACACGGGCAGGTGGTCCTAAAATGAAAAAAAAAACTGCATTTATTCCCCTGACACCCTTACTAAAGCAGCAAGACTGGTTTAGCTAGCTAACATTAATTACGTGCAAGTGAACCCGAAGTTACACTGTGCTACATGCATTCGATAATTTTCGTATTAATGAACAACATAACTGTCTGTATGATGTATGAAAGAACATCATGAATGTGTCGATATTCCTGAGGCAGTAAATGCACCAACCAATAACTGGTCATATCACTAAATTTGTTTTATTGTCATCTACGAAATTCATGTGTTCTCACATCCATCAACTGAAGCAGCACTCTAAACTGGCACATAAAACAAATATTAGATCTAACATCTGTCCTAAACATTCGCATTTTCGTTTTCCATTTCGATAGTTTGCTACCGAAATGTGAGCCCAATGCATCGAAAATATAGTTTTAATGTCTGTTCACACGAGGAGAGACGACAATAATAAGTAACTGACAGGAAGGAGTAGTTACAATCAATTTTATTTTCCGCTATTGACTTGCACAAGTTTTACCAATAGACGGCATTAGTTTTTGGGAAGTATTACGTCTACGATATTGAATATCTTTACAAGTTTATTGACGTGTGAGCTTTCCAGTATGTAATCGAAAGCGCGATGTAACTTCTTTGCATGTAGTTAAGCAACCACCCGCTTCGCGTCTCACCAGGGCCATGTGCACACTGCCGCGCCAACGTAACAGTGGCACGCATCAGCACGCTCTCAGCAGTTACCCACTGAAAACTGAATGTCTCTTTGAGTCACAGTGTGAACCGCTAATCTGTCAATTTACGTGGCTGAGAAACACATCGCTCAGACTGAGTGGAGGACACCGGAGTACTGCTGTTGCTATTTGATAGGCTCGGAAATCACGGGCAAAGTGGATTTGTTTCGAGTGACAGTAGTATGTAGAGTGTACGAACATTAGGAGCTATCCGCTGGGTCATAGGAACTATGCACACTACCCGCCATTAAAATTGCTACACCAAGAAGAAATGCAGATGATAAACGGGTATTCATTGGACAAATATGTTATACTAGAACTGACATATGATTACATTTTCACGCAATTTTCGTGGATAGATCCTGAGAAATCAGTACCCAGAGCAACCACCTCTGGCTGCAATAACGACCTTGATACGCCTGGGCATTGAGTCAAACAGAGATTGAATGGCGTGTACATGTACAGCTGCCCATGTAGCTTCAACACAATACCATAGTTCATCAAGAGTAGTGACTGGCGTATTGTGACGAGCCAGCTGCTCGGCCACCATTGACCAGACGTTTTCAATTGGTGAGAGATCTAGAGAATGTGTTGGCCAGGGCAGCATTCGGATATTTTCTGTATCCAGGAAAGCCCGTACTGGACGTGCAATATGCGGTCGTGCATTATCCTGCTGAAATGTAGGGTTTCGCAGGGATCGAATGAAGGGTAGAGCCACGGGTCGTAACACAGTTGAAATATAACGTCCACTGTTCAAAGTCCTGTCAATGCGAACTACAGGTGACCGAGACGTGTAACCAATGGCACCCCATACCATTACGCCGGGTGATACGCCAGTATGGCGATGACGAATACACGCTTCCAATTTGCGTTCACCGCGATGTCGCCAAACACGGATGCGACCATCATGATGCTGTAAACAGAACCTGGATTCACCCGAAAAAATGACGTTTTGCCATTCATGCATCCAGGTTCGTCGTTGAATACACCATCGCAGGCGCTCCTGTCTGTGATGCAGCGTCAAGGGTAACCGCAGCCATGGTTTCCGAGCTGATAGTCCATGCGCTGAAACAACGTCGAACTGTTCGTGCAGACGGTTGTTGTCTTCCAAACGTCCCCATCTGTTGACTCAGGGATCGAGACGTGGCTGCACGATCCGTTACAGCCATTCGGATAAGTTACCTGTCATCTCGACTACTAGTGATACGAGGCCGTTGGGATCCAGCACAGCGTTCCGTATTACACTCCTGAACCCACCGATTCCATATTCTGCTAACAGTCATTGGATCTCGACGAACGCGAGCAGCAATGTCGCAATACGATAAACCGCAGTCGCAATAGGCCACAATCCGACATTTATCAAAGTCGGAGACGTGATGGTACGCATTTCTCCTCCTGACACGAGGCATCACAACAACGTTTCACCAGGCAACGCTGGTCAACTGCTGTTTGTGTATGCGAAATCGGTTGGAAACTTTCCTCTTGTCAGCGCGTTGTAGTTGTCGCCACCGGCGCCAACCTTGTGTGAATGCTCTGAAAAGCTAATCATTTGCATATCGCAGCATCTTCTTCCTGTCGGTTAAATTTCGCGTCTGTAGCACGTCATCTTCGTGGTGTAGCAATTTTAATGGCCAGTAGTGTACATGATGTCCATAATCAAAATTCCGGTTTCAAAACGCTGTGGGAAGAGAATCACTGCTCACAATGACGTCACATTTGAATATGATATTATTGATGCAGGGGTAAACGTCATGGAACAAACAAAAATTAAAATCTTACCCTACATAGCGCTATAAGCGTCTTAACGTAAATGGGGATCTGCTATAAGTGACAAATAAATCACACTACGATGGCTATGGTTGAGTTGGACGTTAAAACCATACGCGCTGTGCATGTGCAAGATTGGGCAAGTTGGGCAGTCAACAGTTGTGGCACTGTAAGTTACGCAAGCCGATCGACAATGGCAAGGTCGTACCACGTCGGATGGGAAAAATCGGTTTTTAATTATCCTGCTGGTAAAAACTGCATAAAGAGTAATATGACATCGGTTTTTAGTTCTTCTGGCTCCAAAAGGAAAATGGCATCTGTTTCAAATTGGCCTGGAGTCAAAAACTGCATAAAAAACAAAATGGCTTCGGTTTCTAACTGTCATGAGACTGTCGCAAGGCATGTTTCAATCCCACCACAGGCTGAAAGAGAGAAACGGCATGTTCCATAACAGATCGGAGTATCTCGGGCGTCAAGTGCAGAATGCGTCGCGCAATGTGTGCCCTCACTTCATCTATGTTCGAAGCTGGAGCACTGAAAACGTCATTCAGATAATCCTACAGCCAGAAGTCACACTTGTTAAGGCGTCGTGATCTAGACGGACAGGCTGTAGGGAAATGACGGCTGATAATTGTAGCATTTCAGAAATACCTCTGCAGCAGCCGTTTCACTCGCTGTGCAATGTGCGGAGGAGCGCCATCTTGCTTGAATATTGTTGTAACCACACATCCATGCTGTCGAAGCGTTAGAAAGACGTTGATGGCCAAAAGACTCTCGCAGCGATGAACAGTGACGCTACAGGCATCTCCTCGAAAAAATATTGTCCTATGATAAATGCTGCGTTCTACCTGCACCATACAGTCACCTTTGCGGAATGAGATGGCACCGGCTGATATGCCTGCGGATTTTCCATTGCCCTTAGTCTACAATTCTCCTTATATACAAGTCCTCTGAAACGGAAATGGGCTTCGTCTGTCCACAGAATATTCCACGGCCATTCATTGTCCAAGTCCACACGAGCAAGGAATTCCAGATCGAACGCTTGTCTTGTTGGCAGGTCAAAAGAACATAATTCCTGAACATGTGTGATCCTTTATGGATAGCAATGCAGCATGTTTCGTAGGGTTTTATGCACCGTGCTCGCAGGCATGTCCAACTTTCGGACAATTCCCTTTGCACTGCATGTTTGTATACCTCTGCTGGACCCCTCCTGCAATGTTGTGACCGGATCTTCGACAGAAGTCAGATGAACTGTTATCCTCTCTCTGCCACACTGCACTTCCAAAGAACCCGTCTTTTCGAATTTTGTGGTCATTTTCTCCATCCCTTAGCAGACATCGGACTACTACGTTTTTTCATGTCATTAGTGTCTGGAACGTCTGTAGGGCTACTGTCGCACAGTCGCCGTTCTTGTAAAAGAACTTTATCAGGAGCGCGTGGTCCTTCATAGAGAGAGCCACGGAAACAGCCATGTTTGACGCCTCGGATAGAATCTGTGGAACAGCCGTTTCCCACTCGTCTGTTGGTGTACATATCCTGATGCTTACAGCACCATTTATTGGTCGATTTTTCGCTATTTTTTCCCCAGAACGTTTCCCCCTACGTCAATAATACGCTGTTCAAATCTGGCGTCATTCTGAGCAGTGGTTCTTTTTCTACAACGTTTTGAAATTGGAACCAAAGTTACGAACACACACACACACAGAAGCATGCACACACACAAGCACGCAGACACACACACACACACACACTGTGTGTTTGAAATACTTTAATACTTTCATTTTATTTAAAAGGTTGAAACGCGTATGTATTCAGTACCAGCGATGGCGAGGCATGACAGAATCTCTGACCAGAGAGTTGTTTATCGTTGCTAGTCTGCGCTTGACTGCGCGAGAGTTCAGTTGCGAGTTGGACTCGGTCGGAAGTAGTGTGTGTGGAGTCGGCAGAGCGAGTAGGAAGTTGCGAGCTGCAATGAGTCGGTAGTGGTCAGCCGACTGTAGTAGCGAGTGGACGGTAGTACTGAGCGGGCGTCGGCACGGATCGGCGGCGTGCGCCCTTTACATCTCTGGTCAAGGTTCTGGACGAGGTATATTGTTAAATAAGGTAATGAAGCAGCACTGCGCACATCTGATAATGTAATGTATGTTAATTGTAATTAATTTGTTCAAGAAATGCCCCAATAATAATTTTGTTTTCAAAGCAATCGCTTTTAAGAAAAGAATCATTCCAATTGAAACAATATTTCCTATGCTTTTCCTCCCAGAATCAATTTATCAGATTAATTATTGCACAGGGTCTAAGGTCAGCGATGCTGCCCTATTATTGTGGGTTTAATGATTAAATTTCATTTCTCAATTTTTGTGTCGAGTTTACATTTGGGTCATTATTATTCTATAATTTTTGTGGGGACCAAATATTTGGCTCGTTTTCATTATCATAGACTTTTCTTTTATTTCTGCGGGGAGGTTACACTTAGCACGATGTCCATTAACATTTAAAAATATAAATCACTTTTATTTCTGCGGGGAGGTTACACTTGGCGACATCCGGTCCAGGATCGTATTTCTTTGTGAATCTTCTAAGAAACAGTCAGATATCTGCTCTTATATACTTAAATATAATTAGGATTTGGCGCAACGCTTTTACTAATTTTGTCAATTTCTTTCACAGGCCATCGGCAATTCGTTGCTCTTTGTTGTACTTGTATTTATTGAATTTTGCATTGTCTTTGTTTCATTTGTGAATAAGTGTGATTTGTGTAAAAATGCCGCGAGAAACTATTAATAGTACATCGCGAGGTGTAATGAATGAAATAACCGAATTATACAACTTGACCGATTGTAATCGTGACACGCAATGTAATGATGACAATCCTCCATTTAGTGACAATCAATGCGTTCCAACCACTAATAATGATTATTATCTTAATGGTGAACAAGCGAACTCAATTGTGTCCTCTGTTAATTTGACGACAATTGATGACGTGGGGCGCTCTATTGTAATGTGCGCTGCCCAGCTTAACACAACCTGTTTGCAAAATTCACATGACGAACAGACAAATTTTTCTAATGAAAATGAACAGTATAATCAGAGTACTACAGATTTATTTAATTCCGAGGTAGTGACTGGCAGTGCACATCCGATTGGCAAACATTTTCAAGATTCGCAGAATATCCAAATGGATACACAAAACGTGACAATTGCAGGTACAGCATCAAACAGGACAGAGAATAGAGCCGGTAATACTGACTTGGAACAAATTATGGCAAGATTGCTACAACAACAAAGTGAGAATCTGAAACAACAATTTAGTGAAAATTTCAGACAACAGAATGAAAAACAAGACAAACTTAGTGAAAAATTAGACAACAATTCCAGACAGCTTAGTGAACAGATCAAACAGCTTAATGAAAAACATGACAGCCTTAATGAAAAATTAGACAACAATTCCAGACAGCTTAGTGAGCAGATTACAGCCGTTGGCGCGCAATGTCATGATACTAAGAAACAGTTACGCGACGAAATTGAGGCTTGTTCAAGAAAAAGTAGCGAAGAAATTAGATATGTTGCTCAAGAATTAAGGGATATGCAAACAGCTGCAACAGAATCACTCAGAGACGAAATTAGTAGAGTCGGTAAACAATGCTCTGAAAAAGCTACACAATTACGCGACGAGTTTAAGTTAATGACAGCAGAACTTTCGCGCACAATGGATGCAAAGATAGACGCGAAATTCGACCAACAGAACACTCAAATTGACGAACGTTTTAATTTTCACCTACAAAACAGTGATACGCGTTTCCGTAAATTTATACAGGAACAGAATAAAGTAAAACGACAAGTTATGGAAACAATCACTGCACAGAGACAGGAAGACAAACGTAAATTGTTTGCGAAAGCAAAAACGTATGTAGACAACAATATTGTTTCAGTGTCCGATCAAATTAATACCATCAAACAGTCGAACACAGAATTACATAATGAAATTTCTGATCTTAAATCGAAAACAGACAAACACACGGCAGACTTTCAGACAGTGACAGACAGACTCGAAGAATTAGAACTAACACAGGATTCCAATGTCATTAAAGCAGACGTTAAAAAATTGAACGAAACCACACGTAAAATTCAAAAACAAATTAATGCTTGTGACACTAAAACCGATGATCAGGTAAAAATACTGACTGAAAAATATGATGAATTGGCCAGTCGTATTGACGTTATTGAAAGTAATAATGACAGCAAATCAGACGATAACTCACCGGTTTCATTTAATCAAACACCTGAATTTCAAAATCTACGGCAGACAATCAATGAGATCGATTCATTTAATAACACATTACGTAGAAATTTGTCAAGTTTACAGCAAGAGGTAACAGAGACAAAAAATGTTTCAGGGTTTAACACATCACAGCAGACGCCACTTTGCGAACATTTGTCAGACTCACGCAGCGTATAATTTGAGCAATTTACAGACTTAAAATCCGAAAAGCTACGCGACTTAAAATCTGAAAAGTTACGCAACTTGAAATCCGAAATGACACAGACGAACTGATTCTCACACAAACCTGAACGTGTTCACAAATTCAGAGACGATAACGTAGATTACGAGCAATTTTTATCTGTAAGAAAATCTAAGGAATTTAATAATGACAGAGCACAGATACACGATTTGAACTGTATACGACAATTTATTTTTGTACTTTCACCGCTATTATCTGTAATGCAGAAACTAGCTTTGAACTGGATACGACAATTTGCTATTATATTTTCATCAGCATTGCCTATAATGCAGAAACTGAAATTAGCATGGATACAGCAATTTGTTTGTGAATTTTTACCGGCATTGTCTGCAACGCAAAAGCTAAAATTTATTTGCAGTGCGTAATAGACCTCAGGGGATTCATTACGCTTTAAGGGGCTCCGGAAAGGCTCAAAATCATGAAAAGTTCAATTTTTACTTTTTTGCGTTTTCTGAATCTGCAGACTACCTTTTAATAGATATATAATTTATTCAATTCCGAAGACTACAACTATTTTTAAATTTTTTTTTGAAATGTGTTCTACATGGGCGTGACCCACTGTGGCGCTGTTAAACTGCTGTCAAATGGTGTTATTATTAACGTCCGTGTTCATCAGGTACATTTTAGTGATGTGAGATAAAGTATGTGTTGTGGCTAACCTGTGATGGTCCAATATATATCGCTGGTGTGATTGTCGATTGTCTCATGTTTATTTACTCTGTCGTTATCTCGAAAATATTCGTAATTAATTCTGTTTCTTGAGTCTCTGTTTTACTGATGTATAATAATGAGTAAAAGTAAAGTTATTAGAAATCCTCTGAAGGCTTTTAAGAAAAGGAGAAATGTTGGAAAGCCAAAGGTATGTGTTATTACTGTAAACAATAAAGACGATAACCAAGTGAGTGAACCTAACCTCTCAAGTACACCTGCCCATAGCAGTGGGAAAGAAAATACTTCACAGAAGAAGCTTGGTTCAATGAGTGAAAACTGTGAATGATTTATGGGCGAATCGGATGTGAATGAAATATTTGATATGTCGGTTCTCAAAGGAATTTTTTCAAACTGTGCAAGATGTATTCATTGTAGTGAAGTTGGTCTGGAACTCTCCATAATAAAGCACGTAGGACTTGCTAGTGAAATACAACTGAAATGTGATAAGTGTTCATACATGACCACCTTTTGGAACAGTGTTGCAGTAATTGCAACTGAAGAAAATGGTAGCAAAACCTACGAACACAACAACGAGCGATGCTTGCTTTAGACAAGGAACGCCTTCGGGCTGCAGACAGGGCTGTAAAGAGTCTAGAAATACAAGCAAGAGAAAACAGGAGGAGGAACAAGAGGAAGCTGGAGGAGGAGTTTGCAGAGGATGAAGATAATCCATCCTATGGACCTGGAATGCACTAAAAAGTTAATCCAATCTTTGTCGCTCGATTCCCAAAACTTTTATTTTCTCATACTTATTACATGTTTTCTAAGGATCTTCCAAACATATTTGTTTCAAACTTTCAGTAAATGTTACACAGTACCTTCTGCATAATTTAACACAGCCTTTTTCCAAAAAACTGTATATTTTTGAATATATAAATAAAAAATTGCAAAAAAATGTTGTGAATTTTCATTACAATTGAAAAAAATCACCTTTAGTAACTGAACTAAAGTTTTGTAAAATCCGTGTGTTAAGTTGTAGCCCATATTCCAATAAATAATCTGTAAAAAGTTCAACTTCCTACCTCAAATACTTTGTGAGGAAAGATGTAATTTATAAGCGTTATTTTAACATTGCAAGTATAGGGCGTTCCGGAGCCCCTTAATGAATATGTGCCGTAGCGTGCATAGGGCCCCGAGCTGTAGTAGTGCTGTTTCATCTTTAGTTTTCTGCACTGCTGCCTTCTCTTCTACTATCCTTTATATCTATCAGAACAGCTCTTTAACTATTGCCCTATCTAGGATTAAGAATATGTAATAAAAAACTGATAAGACAAATTTTTACCGAAAGTGACAATTTTCATTAGGCACTCCAGAACTACCAGCGTAATTTTAATAACAGATAAAATCGTAATCATCAGTATGTGTAAAATTTTCAGCAACAGGAACCACATTTTTGGTAACAATAGATGTTTTTCACCACAACAGCATGAAAGTCAGCCGCTTAGCATACGTAACCAACAATGCAGTCTACAAGGTCAACCACACTTTAATGTTTCACCGCACGCACGTATAGTCTCAGCTACAACAAATAGTAACGCACAGCAGCAAAGAAATAACTACGTATAGAAAACACAGTATTTCAATTCCTATCGCAAATGCGCCGTATAGAAGTGACTATCACGACAGACGTAAAAATAATGAGCACAATTTTCAGCGTACATTTAATGACAGTCGATCTTTTCAGCAGCAAGAACATCAGCAACAACACATTATCATGAATGTACCAGACAGTAGGTATCATCCAGAACGTATGACGTCAGGAAGAATTAACAGAACAGTACAAATAGTGGAACTGCAACAGAACCCTCCTGACAATAATAATACGTCAGATAGAATTTAATTAAATACAGTACAGGGTGCATATTCCAGTAACGCATGCAATACTTTTGACACGCAGAGTCTTGTTCACGAGAATGTTATTTGAAACATGCGTTGTTGAATGCACCACTTTTATCGCACCCAGATCTTACCAGAAACTTTTCCATTGCCACCGACAGTTCCAACACCGCTTTAGGCGTACATATTTTTCAGGAAATTGAAGAAGATGGCTCTACAATAATTAAAAACATCGCATTTGCAAGTCGCAATCTATCACCTGCTGAACGAAATTATTCCGTTACAGAACTGGAAACATTATGTGTTGTTTGGGCTTTTATCAGATTTAGGCACTTTCTTTATGGAAGACACACCACCGTCTACACAGACCACAGAGCGATACAATTGTTACTTTCAGCTAAATTTGCACACGACAGATTAAGCTGATGGAAGCTTTATTTACAGGAATTTAATTTCACAATTGTTCAAATTCCCGGCACACAAAATGTTATAGCAGACGCACTATCTCGTTCTCTCAGCAACAATCAGCAAGAAATCGCAACCAACTTCTGCAAAGCAAATTTCAGCGTTATGTACATTCAACAAGTTGCATTTGAAAATTTTATTTCGTCGTCATTACAGGACATAGCAAAAGAGCAAAATAAAGACAACGTGTGGAAAGAAATTAAACACCTTTGGCAAGATAGGAATAATGTTACAATTAGAAACCATTACACTGTGCGCAATGACACTCTATTTCGCCGCTCTGATCCTGACAGCAACAGTTGGTTATTATGCATTCCTGACGAGGTTGTTAACAAATTAATCTGGTATACTCATTTAAGTTACGCACATTACGGAGCTAGAAAATGTTTTCTTATACTGAGACAGAACTGTTATTTTGCCAACATGGAGAAACGTATACGACGAGTTTTAGCGTCGTGTAAAATCTGCCAGAAAGCTAAGTCAGACACAACTTAACATATTGCTCCATTATATCCCATTGTACCTGTCAAATTGAGACATATGGCCGCTGTAGACATTTTTGGTCCGATTCCCAGAACTAATAGAGGTTTTTGCTACATCTTTGTCGCTGTTGAACTCACTTCAAAATTTGTTACTTTCACTCCGTTACGCAAAGCTACTGCTAAAACTGTTTCGAAAGCATTTGTAAAACATTTTCTATTTCATGTAGGGCATGTGTTGAAAGTAATTTCCGACAATGGATCACAATTTCGTTCTGCTATATGGACACGCATGTTACGAGCTAGAAACATTTCTCTGATCTATATATCCAGGTACCATGCTTCTTCGAACCATTGTGAACGATTAATGAAAGAAATTGGTAAACTGTGTAGAATATACTGCCACAAAAGACATATTGATTGGGACACACACATATTCTCATTCCAAGATGTAATTAATTCCATTCCAAATGAATCCACTATGCTATCTCCGTCTGTTATACTGAAAAATGCTGAACCACCTAACAAAATTACAGAATTAGTAAACTTTCCTACATCTCGTCGATTACGACACCACGAAATAATCGACATTGCGCTGAACAACATCAAACGTGCCGCAGAGCGCCAGAGAAGACAGCAAAAACAGGTTTGTACACGCCGTGACTTTCACATTGGACAGAAAATATTAGTACGTACACACTATTTATCCAACAAAGGAAAAGGTAGGTGCAGTAAATTTGAACTTCTATACACAGGTCCATATCGGATTCGCAGCATTCCTCACCCCAATGTTGTACACGTCGAAACGTTGAGAACCAGAAAATCCAAAGGCAACCACCATTGGTCAAACATCAAACCTTTTATTGAATGAAGACACTTTATGATTTAACATGCTATAATGCCATTTTGCTAGTTTTATGATCACTTATGCAATTATATTCATATGACTAATTACTGATGATTATCGTATTCTTTCTTGGCAAGTGCCCGGCAAGGTAAGGTTAGCAGGTCGCTCTTCTTGTCGTTACACATCAGACCGTGCATATTTTTCCAGATGAATTTACACATTTTATGACCACTTATGCAATTATATTTATGTAACTACTTACTGATGATTATCGTATTTTTTCTTGGCAAGTGCCCGGCAAGGTAAGGTTAGCAGGTCGCTTTTCTTCTCGTTACACATTAGACAGTGCACATTTTTCAGATAAAATTACATATGTTACGAATAATTATACAGTTCTGTCTAGTGATATATTAATTTTATCAAATTTTTTCTCTATTAAAGTCTTCAATTCTCGCCTCTATTAACTACACAACATACAAGCTGAACACAACGAACGTCACATTTTGTCTTTCTTAGGTTTATCCGATTGTTTCATGTTTTGTTTGTATGCACTATGAAATAGTTAAGATATAGAAAACACCAGTTGACTTTGACATTTTGCCTTATGATATCTCAACATCGTGACTACTTTACTGTTACATTGTGATACACTGAGTACATTTTGCCTCTGAACACTATATAAGTTTTTCACATATTTCGTTTTCTGTCATGTTATGCTGTATGCTTAATTATGTTACCATAAACCAGTCATTATTTAATGAGTATATGATTTAAATGCAAGATATTAATCTTTGGTCATCAATTTCAGAAAGAAATGATGCGTGAAAGAAATAAATTAAACAAAATGGGAATTTCACCTTCGGAATGAACGAAAGAGAATGCAATACTTCGTGATGAAGAGTAAATGGATCAGGATTAACAAGCATTAACAAGAATATACTATACACATCGTAGAATAGCAGTCTTAACTAATTTTTCTTTCAGAATACGAGGCGATTGATGCAGGCTGTCAGACAGAACTACACATCTTAGTTTTAGTGATGAAATATGATAGAAATAAGGAATAGTTGTATAATGAGTAATGAAGTGATTTTTTGCAGATGATAATGAATGCTGATGAATAATGATGAAGAATATGCTACTACGGATAATGAAGTTTTTCTTTACAGGTGATGATAATAATGGAGTTACACTCCTGGAAATGGAAAAAAGAACACATTGACACCGGTGTGTCAGACCCACCATACTTGCTCCGGACACTGCGAGAGGGCTGTACAAGCAATGATCACACGCACGGCACAGCGGACACACCAGGAACCGCGGTGTTGGCCGTCGAATGGCGCTAGCTGCGCAGCATTTGTGCACCGCCGCCGTCATTGTCAGCCAGTTTGCCGTGGCATACGGAGCTCCATCGCAGTCTTTAACACTGGTAGCATGCCCCGACAGCGTGGACGTGAACCGTATGTGCAGCTGACGGACTTTGAGCGAGGGCGTATAGTGGGCATGCGGGAGGCCGGGTGGACGTACCGCCGAATTGCTCAACACGTGGGGCGTGAGGTCTCCACAGTACATCGATGTTGTCGCCAGTGGTCGGCGGAAGGTGCACGTGCCCGTCGACCTGGGACCGGACCGCAGCGACGCACGGATGCACGCCAAGACCGTAGGATCCTACGCAGTGCTGTAGGGGACCGCACCGGCACTTCCCAGCAAATTAGGGACACTGTTGCTCCTGGGGTATCGGCGAGGACCATTCGCAACCGTCTCCATGAAGCTGGGCTACGGTCCCGCACACCGTTAGGCCGTCTTCCGCTCACGCCCCAACATCGTGCAACCCGCCTCCAGTGGTGTCGCGACAGGCGTGAGTGGAGGGACGAATGGAGACGTGTCGTCTTCAGCGATGAGAGTCGCTTCTGCCTTGGTGCCAATGATGGTCGTATGCGTGTTTGGCGCCGTGCAGGTGAGCGCCACAATCAGGACTGCATACGACCGAGGCACACAGGGCCAACACCCGGCATCATGGTGTGGGGAGCGATCTCCTACACTGGCCGTACACCACTGGTGATCGTCGAGGGGACACTGAATAGTGCACAGTACATCCAAACCGTCATCGAACCCATCGTTCTACCATTCCTAGACCGGCAAGGGAACTTGCTGTTCCAACATGACAATGCACGTCCGCATGTATCCCGTGCCACCCAACGTGCTCTAGAAGGTGTAAGTCAACTACCCTGGCCAGCAAGATCTCCGGATCTGTCCCCCATTGAGCATGTTTGGGACTGGATGAAGCGTCGTCTCACGCGGTCTGCACGTCCAGCACGAACGCTGGTCCAACTGAGGCGCCAGGTGGAAATGGCATGGCAAGCCGTTCCACAGGACTACATCCAGCATCTGTACGATCGTCTCCATGCGAGAATAGCAGCCTGCATTGCTGCGAAAGGTGGATATACACTGTACTAGTGCCACATTGTGCATGCTCTGTTGCCTGTGTCTATGTGCCTGTGGTTCTGTCAGTGTGATCATGTGATGTATCTGACCCCAGGAATGTGTCAATAAAGTTTCCCCTTCCTGGGACAACGAATTCACGGTGTTCTTATTTCAATTTCCAGGAGTGTATGATAATATAGATAATGAAGTGATGGATAATGAAGTTTTTTCTTTACAGATGAGGATAATGTGGAAGTTATGTATTCATGCTATGTAGTTACTTAAGTACTTGTTGCAGTTCGCTTTGACAGCAGGTGTTATATTGCATAGTATAATGACTGAAGGTTTTGGAAAGGACAGCTATGGAACACACTTTTATACACATTTCACTACCTGTTAATTCGAAGTTCACTACTTTTCAGCATAAAATGCGTTTCTTCTTTCAGCTTAATAATCCATTTATATATATATATACATATATATATATATATATATATATATATATATATATATATATATATATATATATATATATATTTGCAGGAGAAATTATTTATGAAATTAATGTGCTATAAGCAGTTGTTCATTAAATCTATGTCATTTATTAATGTGATTTCATATACTCTACTTGTTTCATAACCTTGATACAGCTGACTCATGACGAATGACGTTACACATTTTCATTTACAGGAACAACCCAGAAGCAATTTTTTTTCTTTTTCTCTTCTTGCTTTCCCCTATAAATACAAAAAGCAATGCATTGCTAACAAAAAATGTATTACGAGTCCCAAATAATGATACCAGTTTAAGAGAGTTCTGAGTAATTCTGATTAGCTCTGAATAGTATGTCACTTGAATAATGAATGCTACTGATTACTGTATTGAGATAACCAATGATTAATTAATAATTCTTTGTAACTGGGAAATGAATGCTACTGATTACTGTATTGAGATGACCAATGATTAATTAATAATGCTTTGTAACTGAGAAATGAATGCTAATGCTACTAATTACTGTATTGAGATGACCAATGATTAATTAATAATGCTTTGTAACTGGGAAATGAATGCTACTAATTACTGTATTGGGATGACCAATGATTAATTATCAACATTATTCTGTAATACTATGTTATTGACTACCTCCTGTTTTAAGTAATGACTTCTGATGATTTGTAATTAGGCAACGAATTTCAATGTTCTCTGTAAAGCGAATGACTTCTGATGATTTGTAATTAGGCAATGAATTTCAATGTTCTCTGTAAAACGAATGACTTCTGATGATTTGTAATTAGGCAATGAATGCCAATGCTCTCTGTAAAACAATTAATGAACATTTTTCTGTAATACTACATACATGGTACAGAAATGTTCAATAACTGGGCTATGACTGCCGCAAACTACTAATGTAATTCCCAATGAAGACTAGTATGTGACTTAATGTCCTTCACCTTCTGACCTAACTACCCTGCACTACTGCAATATCCATTTTTCCTGTATATCCTCTTGATCATGGAGCACTATATTTGGTTTTTGCACTAATTATACGTTGGTGTGCCTTGTAAGAGCGTGGTGTTGACACGACATGCTGTCCACCACCGTGAGCGATGGAGACGTTATTATGGTCCCACTGTTTGGTGTACCTGATGTACTGCCAAAATGATAACATGGAATATTACTACGACATTTCAGTGTCTTGGCTACGCTGATAAACACTTCTGGGAAAAGAACTTCAGATTGTCTCACTTGGTGTTGTACTTCTGTGGAAAGATATGGACTTTCAGTGCAGCTGCGTGCAATCTAAAGTGCTACAACCATGATGCAATCTTTCCCTTTCCTATCCTAATTATTGTAACATAGTGAAAATCATTTTTTTTGCTAATATCATTTGTATTCATGGCCTATACATTTTTTCCATATATTCTGAACTACAGTGCGTGTGCATTTTTATCATTTTTCTAACATGATTTCTACTTATTGTATATACATTTTGTGATTTGCTGATATATTCTGAGTTACAGTGCGTGTGCACTTTTGTCATTTTTCTAACATGATTTATACTCATTGAATGTACATTTTCATTTGCTGATACATTCTGAATTACAGTGCATGTGCACTTTTGTCATCTTTCTAACATGATCTGTACTCATTGTATGTACATTTTTTGCACTACAGTACATGTGCACTTATGTCATTTGTCAATGAGATTTGTACTCATTATGATTATTTGTTGTGAAAACGTTGAAGAATTTTTCAGTGCATGTGCACTTATGTCATTTGTTAATATGTTTTGTACTCACATTTTATTATTGTCTAATATGTTTTGTACTCGGTGCATGTGCACCACATTTACTTCATTTTCTACATCTGTGTATTCTGTGATTGTAAAGTTAATTAGTCAAGAAAAAATTTGTTGCTCATGGCAAGTCCAAATGACTCACCATCGCTGCCAAATTTTTGCCCCCCCTCCCCCAGTGGAGGGTTATGAAACGCGTATGTATTCAGTACCAGCGATGGCGAGGCATGACAGAATCTCTGACCAGAGAGTTGTTTACCGTTGGTAGTCTGCGCTTGACTGCGCGAGAGTTCAGTTGCTAGTTGGACTCGGTCGGAAGTAGTGTGTGTGGAGTCGGCAGAGCGAGTAGGAAGTTGCGAGCTGCAATGAGTCGGTAGTGGTCAGCCGACTGTAGTAGCGAGTGGACGGTAGTACTGAGCGGGCGTCGGCATGGATCGGCGGCGTGCGCCCTTTACATCTCTGGTCAAGGTTCGGGACGAGGTATATTGTTAAATAAGGTAATGAAGCAGCACTGCGCACATCTGATAATGTAATGTATGTTAATTGTAATTAATTTGTTCAAGAAATGCCCCAATAATAATTTTGTTTTCAAAGCAATCGTTTTTAAGAAAAGAATCATTCCAATTGAAACAATATTTCCTATGCTTTTCCTCCCAGAATCAATTTATCAGATTAATTATTGCACAGGGTCTAAGGTCAGCGATGCTGCCCTATTATTGTGGGTTTAATGATTAAATTTCATTTCTCAATTTTTGTGTCGAGTTTACATTTGGGTCATTATTATTCTATAATTTTTGTGGGGACCAAATATTTGGCTCGTTTTCATTATCATAGACTTTTCTTTTATTTCTGCGGGGAGGTTACACTTAGCACGATGTCCTTTAACATTTAAAAATATAAATCACTTTTATTTCTGCGGGGAGGTTTCAAGGTTTACAGGGGCTAACTTACATTACTGAAGGTTTCTGTTCATGACACAGTAGTTTTTGCTGAGCAATTTTGAGCCCGGTTTTTATATTACTGATATTTAATTTTGTACTCACGATTAGTTTAATTTATTATTATTTCAGTGGGCGTTCTTCTTTGTATTTTATTTATACGCTGTTTATGTAACCATCCTGAGTTATTGCCATTTTACCTAAAGAGGTAATTTTTTCTTGATTTAGCTAATCTTGTATTTTACAATGGTCCATTCCTTCTTTTCATTTGCTCAGCTTACAGGTCTCAATTGATGTGCTGACTATTGATGCATTTTTTTCTTTGGAACATGTGTTACCTGAGACCTTCTTTGTGTGTTCTAATAATATCTCGATTTCACTCTGAGCCATTCGAAATTGTTTTGATAGAAGGTCCACGCTATTTATTGCTTTCAAAAATCAACTGAAAGCACCTCAATTTCCGGTTACTAATTTTTTTCTTGTTTTATCACATTTAACTGAATTTTTTTAAAGTTCACTTGTTTGAAAGGGAATAGGGAAATATTTTTTTATTAAATAAAGTCTTTTTTCTCGATAACATGTTATGTTTATGACCTGGTACCTTACCACTCCCAGATCCTATTTTGTTACAATATTAAATTTATTTTATATTGGGATATGTATATTACATATAAACAGGCCATAGTAATTACTGATTTTAATAAGTGTTGTGACGTTACTGTCAGACGTACTCTTATGATCACTAAATATTTATGTTTGTACTGGTTTGACACTTGTAATTCACCGTCCAGTCACATTAATGTGGCCTCCGAGTTATGTTCGGCGTCAACGTGCAATGGCATCTCACAAGGGGCAGGTGGCAGCACCACCACTGGAGAGTATACAAACCTTGTCGGGGGAACGTGAAAACAATGAATTCGTTGTCTGACTTCTAAAGGGCATGATCATTGGCTTTCGGGCCAAGGGTGGAAGCATTACCGAAACGGCTAAGTTCTTAAACTGTTTGCGCGCCACCGTTGTTAAAGTATGCGTTGTTTGGTAAAATGGTACTATACAAAACCGGCGTCGAGGTCACTCTGGTGAACCACGGGCTGTAGATTGCAGGGGTGAGCGGCGGCTGCGGAGATGGCTACAGTCGAAAAAATGTGCGACCAACTATTGAGTAACTGACCGTCCAGATGAACTAAGAGGCTAGCAACAGTGTCTCCTCCACGAGCGTTCAGCAAACATTGCTGCGCCGGCCGGAGTGGCCGAGCGGTTCTTGGCGCTTGAGTCTGGAACCGCGCGACCGCTACCGTCGCAGGTTCGAATCCTGCCTCGGGCATGGATGTTTGTGATGTCCTTAGGTTAGTTATGTTTAAGTAGTTCTGAGTTCTAGGGGAGTGATGACCTTAGATGTTAAGTCCCATAGTGCTCGGAGTCATTTGAACCAAACATTGCTGCGTATGGGCCTCCGCAGCGGATGCCTGGTTCATCTACCAATGCTGACTGCTGTTCATCGGCGACGAAGGCCGTAATTTGCAGGCCTGTACCGCAGCTGGATGCCCATTGAGAGGCGACAGTTGGCCTTTTCAGATAAATCTCGTTTAATGCTGCTTTAGACAGATGTACGGCGCGAAAGAACTGACAGCGAACATCCTGTAGCAGATGTCGGAACGGTCCATGCAGGAGGAGGGAGCGTTATAGCTTGGGGAAATGTTTTAGTGGCAGCTCTTAAATGATCTCTCCATTGTGTAAGGCACAAATATCAACACAGGGTTGCATCTATTCTTAGGGACCATGTCCACACCCAACACGCATTTTGTTTTTCGTCGGCACGATGGCATCTACCAGCAGAAAAATTCAAAGTATGACACAGCCCTCAGAGTACATGGGTGGTTCGACGAGCACCAGTATGAATTTACCGCACTCCACTGGCCACTAAACTGCCCGAATTTAAGCCTATTCGAGGATGTGTGGGACCACCTAGATCGGTCTGTACGCAGCGTGGATCCTGAACCGAGACAACAAGCGCAGTGGGACACGGAACTGACTGGAATCGTCATGCCTCCACATCCCTGTCGGTAGCTTCCAGAAGTCACAGACTCTCTTCCCGCGTGTCTAGCAGTGATCCGCTCTGAAAAAGGTGGCTATTCAGTATTTTGACAGGTGGTCGCGTTAATGTGATTAGACAGCGTAATTACCAGCTATTATGGAATCATTCACAAGTTTATTACCATGCTTATATGTTTCGTATCCTTTTTCGGTTCTCATTAACAACGTTCATTGCGTGTGTTAAACTATCGTTAGGAAGTACAGTTCTGAAAGAAGGTGTTAAATCAAACGTTTGTGATGTTAGTGGAACATCGGAATTGAAATGATATATGTGTGTGCTATTTTTTTCTTTTAAAGTATGGTCCATTGATAGTGACCGGGCCAAATATCTCGCGAAATAAGCGTCAAACGAAAAAACTACAAAGACGAAACTAGTCTAGCTTGAAGGGGGAAACCAGATGGCGCTATGGTTGGCCCGCTAGATGGCGCTGCCATAGGTCAGACGGATATCAACTGCGTTTTTTTAAATAGGAACCCCCATTTTTTATAACATATTCGTGTAGTACGTAAACAAAAATGAATATTTTAGTTGGACCACTTTTTTCGCTTTGTGATAGATGGCGCTGTAATAGTCACAAACATATGGCTCACGATTTTAGACAAACAGTTGGTAACAGGTAGTTCTTTTAAATTAAAATACAGAACGTAAGTACGTTTGAACATTTTATTTCAGTTATTCCAATGTGATACATGTACCTTTGTGAACTTATCATTTCTGAGAACGCATGCTGTTACAGCGCGATTACCTGTAAATACCACATTACTGCAATGAATGCTCAAAATGATGTCCGTCAACCTCAATGCATTTGGCAATACATGTAACGACATTCCTCTCAACAGCGAGTAGTTCGCCTTCCGTAATGTTCGCACATGCATTGACAATGTGCTGACGCATGTTGTCATGCATTGTCGTGGATCACTATAGCAAATATCCTTCAACTTTCTCCACAGAAAGAAATCCGGGGGCGTCAGGTCCGCTCAACGTGCGGGCCATGGTATGGTGCTTCGACGACCAATCCACCTGTCATGAAATATGCTATTCAATACCGCTTCAACCGCACGCGAGCTATCTGCCGGACATCCATCATGTTGGAAGTACATCGCCATTCTGTCATGCAGTGAAACATCTTGTAGTAACATCGGTAGAACATTATGTATGAAATCAGCATACATTGCACCATATAGATTGCCATCGATAAAATGGGGGCCAATTATCCCTCCTCCCATAATGCCGCTTCATACACTAACCCGCCAAGGTCGCTGATGTTCCACTTGTCGCTGCCATCGTGGATTTTCTGTTGACCAATAGTGCATATTATGCCGGTTTACGCTACCGCTGTTGGTGAATGAGGCTTTGTCGATAAATAGAACGCGTGCAAAAAACCTGTCATCGTCCCGTAATTTCTCTTGTGCCCAATGGCAGAACTGTACACGACGTTCAAAGTCGTCGCCATGCAATTCCTCGTGCATAGAAATATGGTACGGGTGCAATCGATGTTGATGTAGCATTGCCGGCCGGAGTGGCCGACGGTTCTAGGCGCTACAGTCTGGAGCCGGGCTGCCGCTACGGTCCCAGGTTCAAATCCTGCCTCGGGCATGGATGTGTGTGATGTCCTTAGGTTAGTTAGGTTTAATTAGTTCTAAGTTCTAGGCGACTGATGACCTCAGAAGTTCAGTCGCATAGTGCTCAGAGCCATTTGAACCATTTTTGATGTAGCATTCTCAACACCGACGTTTTTGAGATTCCCGATGCTCGCGCAATTTGTCTGCTACTGATATGCGGATTAGCCGCGACAGCAGCTAAAACACCTACTTGGGCCCCATCATTTGTTGCAGGTCGTGGTTGACGTTTCACATGCGGGTGAACACGTGCTGTTTCCTTAAATAACGTAACTACCCGGCGAACGGTCCGGACACTTGGTAAACGGGTAATGTATCACATAGCAAATACAGTCTGATCCAGCGGAACGTTACGTGATATCACGTACTTATACGTTTGTGTCTATTACAGCGCCATCTATCACAAAGCGAAAAAAGTAGTCCAACTAAAACATTCATATTTTCTATATTTCTTTACGTACTACACGAAAATGTAGTAAAAATGGGGATTCCTATTTTTAAAAAGCGCAGTTGATATCCGTTTGACCTATGGCAGCGCCCCTTCAAGCTAGACGAGTTTTGTTCTTTGTAGTTTTTTCGTTTGATGCTTATTTCGTGAGATGATGCAGCCCTGGAGAACGGCGTATTGTATCACAGCCGTCCACAATACGAGCACGAAGAGTCTCTACATTTGGTACCGGGGTTGCGTAGACAAGAGCTTTCAAACGCCCCCATAAATGAAAGTCAAGAGGGTTGAGGTCAGGAGAGCGTGGAGGCCATGGAATTGGTCCGCCTCTACCAATCCATCGGTCACCGAATCTGTTGTTGAGAATCGTACGAACACTTCGACTGAAATGTGCAGGAGCTCCATCGTGCATGAACCACATGTTGTGTCGTACTTGTAAAAGCACATGTTCTAGCAGCACAGGTAGAGTATCCTGTATGAAATCATGATAACGTGCTCCATTGAGCGTAGGTGGAAGAACATACTGACGAAACTAAAATGAGCTCTAACATGGAAATTAAGCGTTTCCGGACACATGTCCACATAACATATTTTCTTTATTTGTGTGTGAGGAATGTTTCCTGAAAGTTAGAGGGAAAAAGGTGCTACGAACATGTGGTGTACGCACAGTCCGACGCTTCCCTGCATATTAGTCGGTCTGTAAGGACCCATAATCACACAAACGCCCAAAAAGGGCTTGAAATGTTATGCGATGTGGTTAGTGTCTGTGAAGATACTTGTTTTGGTACGGCCGTGCTGTCGCTCGACCGTCTCCATCTGCTTGGCCTTGCACAAACACCATCTCAGCTTGTTCCCGACAATTCTGCTGTTTACAGGACGCTGCGTCAATCACACAGACTGCAACGCACGAGGAACACACGACACGCGGTCAGAGGTACTTTTATTCGTCAGCGCCATCCGGGGTGGCAACGAATAATTTCCGGACACCTATGAATTGGCTCATTTTTCCTCCCTTTCCAGTCAGAAATCCGTCCCTGGAGTTTGTCGTTTTAATAATGTTCAAATTGTATAATTGTGAACGTTTTGTTTCCTCAGTTTTGTCGTTTTCCAAACGGTTGCTGGAGGACTGTTCATGTGCGTAGATGTCAATTTTCTCTGACAGATCCAATTGTTTGTTGGTAATGTGTACTGTAACCATGTCATTTTCTATACATGTGACTCTATTCACTCTCAGTGCCAACCGAAGGAGCTCAGTTTGTTCAATCAGAGTGCACATACATGTTATTTCTAATGATTCCAAAATTTCTTCCTTTTCGCTCTAAATAGAAAAAGGAACATGAATCACAATCAAGTTTATAAAGTTATGATTTACTGCGTAATCTGCAATGTTTGTTAATAATATGTATGCAGCTGTTCGGGATTTTGTTGTTTGTGGAGAAACTTATTTGCACTCAAGAAGCAAGTAATTTAATATGCTGCAGCACGCTAACGCAGTTTTCTTCTTAGGCTTTATAGTAACGTGTCATAACAATGGCTGTAAAGGTGCTGTTAATTTTAGAAGTTTTCCTCTTAATATTAAATATTTACCCAAATCAATAAGCCTGGATATCATTTCATAATTGTTGTTGTAGTTTCTGTCCGAAGACAGGTTTCGTACAACTTTCCATGTTAGTCCAACCCATACAAGACTCTTCATCGCAGTCCATTTGCACGACTTACTTTATTCAAGCCTTGGTCTCTCTTCAAATTTTACTCCGCCACACTCACTTCCATTTCCAAATTGCCAATTCCATGATGCCACAGGATGTCCTATCAACCGATCTCATTTTTTAGTAATGTTATGCCATAAATTCATAAATTTCTTTTCATCTCAATTCGATTCAATTACAGCTGTTAAAATACGATAGTTATGTTCCATTACTTGAAGAAAAAAATTGTATGTTAGTCCTGAGAATAAATCTGTCAATAATACGTCTGTCAAAAATAGCTGTTTAACATAATATTTTCCATTGGCTATTTATATGGAATACGTCATATTTTTTTTGTAAATTCCAATGCAAGATACATCTTTAAAGTCATTAAGCATCATAAATAGAATACTGCGCCAAAATATATGAAATCTATCGACGAAATTTGCGAAAACTGATGTTCCAAAGCAAAATCAATTGTAAGTTTCGTTTCCTGTCAAATACGAATTATTGTGTGTTAATCTCATGTGCAAAGTCAACCAAACTGTGTTTACGATGCATTCCGGTCATCCACAGATCAGCAAGAACATTATGACCGCGGGCCACAGCCAGGCTGAATGTGACGTAGCGTACTGGCGTTGCTGGGACGTGACGCAGTAAGAAACTTCACTGTATAAGCGGAGTAGAGGCGAATGGGGAATCATTCTAGAAAAGAAACAAGTGGCCGTCACGACCTCAAGATTACGCCCGCTCACTGTAGGCCGGCTCTAAGCGCTGTGATTCGTCCGCCTCATAACTTTCCAACCGCGTGCACAGTGTTAGGTCAGCGCCAGCTGAGTGTTCTGGTGTTTCTGTGTGATATCGTGTGCTCACGACTGTTTTCACTCTTTCGTGCATTATCAGGTGTTTGATAGTGAACGAAATACAAAAACAAGGACCTACGCAATAGTGCAACTCTGGTCGTTGTGCGGAAAGGCCGAAAAGACGTAGCAAAACAAGCTAGAATTGTCGTATCGAATGACTGAATTTATTTATTTATTTATTTATTTTTACTGATCGGGCCAATAGTGAAAAAGTCAGGAATAATATAAATTTGGCGCAGGTTCATAAAATTAGAACAAAACCTTGTGGTATTTCCGAATCAAATGTATTTCGTATTAACAGTGCAGTACATCAGCACAATCCGTTGACGCGACCACACGTTGTGATTCTATACGAAAGGGAGAACTGAGATTACTGAATCTGACGATTTTGACAAAAATTTGTTGCGTGGAACAGTACTTTGATACTACGACGGATGACAGTATACGACTGCAAGAAAAATACAGAGATATCTCCGAGAAAAAATTAAGTATTCTGCGTCAGAGACCTCCGTTGTTTGTCTTTTCCACTCACTTGGTTTTTGATGTAGAAAGTATAATTATGGAGGAAACTTTTCAGTGGAATGCAGAGAGATTGCAGCACCAAGAACGGAGTTTTGCGTAAAATGCACTTACTGCATGCTTAGGACAATAATCGTATAGGATACTTCGAAAACATGCGTGTTTCACAAAACCACACATAAAAAAATGTTTTGCTCGAATTCAGCGGAAATTACCAACAATTGCTTTTCTGTAAGATTTTCGGAGGTAAGGAATATTCTCGGTACTGTCAACGCGAGCCGTCGAAACTAAAAGCCTGGCGGCGTCATACAAGTAGTCGCGCCGTCGAAATAAAATGGCTCCACAAGCGACGCGATACAGTAATGGTGTATCACATGTTACCAAAATTAATGTCATAGTTTTCTTAACAACTTTTTCGCTAATAGTTTCTACAAGGTCCAACAGAACACAAATCCATCAGCGACGACATTTTTCATTACGTATGCGGAACTGTTTCATGCCTCTTACCATATTTTATTTTTAACTATATGTTCACGACAAAATATGTACCACATATACCTATAAACTTTGAGAGGGTTCTTATGTTATTTTTCGGTTCAAATATGTCAGTGATTTTGTTTTTCCAGGGGCAGAAATAAAAAAAAAAATATTTTACTGCAAAATTTCTTGTAACGTTAGTTCTCATATTTGTCATAGAAGCGGGTAAGTATTTCCATTTGGAAAGTACTCCATCATATTCCAGACTAAAAATAGATATGTGTAATATTTTTTAGGAATTCCTACTAGCATTGGAATTATAGCTAAGTGGCAATGATGTAGGAAAGTTAGACGATCTTAAAGCGGTTCTTTTAGTGATAGCCGCTCTAGCGACGATACGGGCCGTAAATGCGAAGTTTACTGACGTAAGCGACTGCGGTAGGGGCAGACTGTTACGATCCGACGCATGGGAACGAGCTTCTCGACAACGACGATGTTAGTGTTGTGAGCACCGATGAAAAGTGGTAGAAGGCTAGTGAAACCACAAGTAGGCGACAAGATGTTCGATGTCCACTCTTCATCACAGAACGGTCCGCCTCCGGTAGGTGAGTGGTCAGCGTGACAGCCTGTCAATCCAAAGGGCCCGGGTTCGATTCCCGGCTGGGTCGGAGATTTTCTCCGCTCAGGGACTGGGTGTTGTCCTAATCATCATCCTTTCATCCCTATCGACGCGCAGGTCGCCGAAGTGGCGTCAAATCGAAAGACCTGCACCAGACGAACGGTCTACCCGACGGGAGGCTCTAGCCACACGACACTTCATTTCATCACAGAACGGGGAATTCGGAGGTTTACCCGCACTGTAAAGCAGTATAGGCGACTGTCTGCGGCAGGCTTAACGACGGAGTACAGTAATGGTGCAGACGCAAGTGTTTCAGTACACACCGTTCAGCGCACATTGTTGTTCAAATGTTCAAATGTGTGTGAATACCTAAGGGACCAAACTGCTGAGGTCATCGGTCCCTAGACTTACACACTACTTAAACTAACTTGAACTAACGTATGCTAAGAACAACACGCACACCCATGCCCGAGGGAGGACTCGAAACTCCGGTGGGAGGGTCCGCGCAATCCGTGACATGGTGCCTCAAACCGCGCGGCCACTCCGCGCGGCGCACATTGTTGAACACGGGGTTCCGCAGCAGACAACCCCTACGTGTTTACATGTTGAGCCAAAGCCAACATGATTTACGATTGCACTGGCCACTGGATCATCGAGACTGTGTCGTGATTCACAGGAAACGTGTCGCCTCGTCCAATGAATTCCTTTTCTTTTTGCATCATGTTGGTGGTCGTTCCTGGAAACACCGCCACCGAGGCGAACAGCTGCTCACCGCGTCACGGACGCAGATCGGTGGGAGCAGTGCTACGCTATAGGGGATATTCACCTTGGCTTCCGTTGGGCCTGTCATTGTAACCGAAGACACCATGAAAACGGTGCCCGACTGCATCCCTACATGCTTCATGTCTACCCAGACAGCGATAGCTTCATCCTGAAACATAATCGTAGATATCACAAGACCACAACTGTTCTACACTGGTTTGAGGAAAACGATAGTGAACTCGTGTTCAAGTCTTGGCCGCCAATTTCGCCTGATCTGAGCCGGATGAAACACATCTCAGATGCCACCTGCCGCCCACTCTACACCCACCATCCACCGGACTGTAATTTACGGAAACTGCGTGACCTCTCCACAGACCTGTTGGACGAATGTTCGGGAACCTCCCAAGAACTTATCGAATCCACACTGAGCAAAATTGCCGCTGCATTACGTTTCGAAGGTGCACCAACACACTACTGAGCATGTAGTCATAATGTTTTAGTCGTCAGAGTAATTCGGCGTTAAAACGGAAAGGAAGAAGAAAATGTGAATGCTGAGAACATTTATTCAACTTAATATACGTTTTACGTAATAACCTAAATGTGCACCATCCGTAGACGGATGTGAAAACAACCAAAGCCGGTAATGAACAATAAAATATGTTTCATAACGTAAACAGCGGCTCCAAATATGAATAAATACTCGTCCATGACCTCTTACACTTGAAATATTCATTTTAAATTGGTCCTTTGTTTCCAAATAGTTTTCGACCCTCTAGCGTCTTTACAATTGTGAATGTTATGAAGACCTTGAACAGGAAAGTCGCAATGCCTGAAATTTCTAAGAAAATGAAGGAAGACTTGCAGAGGTTCAATGCTTAGTGCAGGGGCTGGCAATGATCCTTAATAGTGACAGTCTAATAATAGCCCCAGAGGTCAGGTACTTACACCAAGATACCAATGCAATGCATTAGTTTCAAATTTCATTATAAGCAAATGCCGGTCTGATTCCCCTTCTCGAGCGCAATGCATGCATGCATGCATGTCCGAATGAACGCTGACTGCATCGTTCTTTGTAAAAACACAAGCACTGTAGTACCGTATTTATCCACCGATATCGGGCACCGACTATCGATAAAAAATGTCCTCTCCTGTACGGGAATTACATAATGTCTGTACGAGTACAGCTTGTGTCACAGAAAAGACGACATACATAACTTTTGGTGTGGCCATCGGTCGGGCACGTATAGCCAAAGCAGCAGAGGCGACCGCTCGCGCAAAGCGGGAAATACGGGTTCGAGTCCCAGACCGACACAAATTTTCATTGTCGTCATTCCCTTATACAGCTGATGACTGCGAGTATTCGCAATTGTGAGTACACCTCACATACTTCAAATACGAATAAATAAAAAAAAAGATTACAAAATCAACAAATGACGTCTTCGGTTTTCCTTCCTTAAGGAAAACTAAGAAACCTGCCGACTGCGATGGCATAACTGCTCTAACGTGAATAGCCAGTTGCCCGTAATCGAAGGACCTTGCGACAACGGGCATTGGTAATTATTAACAACGGTTCCGTCAAGAATTTTAATTCGTCGCCCGCTGGAGTCTGATCGGCTTCTCAGAAGTACAAGATACGTATGTGATACCAAAAACGTATTAAATATTTACATTCAGGAAGTGATACATCTCAAACATATGCTTTAAATTTCAGTACATGCTGCGACACGGACAAATACATGCTTCTTTTTATCAGATGTTGGGTAAAACGACTTGTAATTAGTATAATATTGTATACTGCGCATGCATCTGAAAACATTCCATGTGTTTGCACGGACTTTATATCAAAATAAATACGACTTCTTATTTTCTTTGAATCGATCTCATTGTCACTGTTGGATATTTGTGCTGTACAGGATTCCTAACGTAACGCTGGTAAATATTATAAGGCTGGTAAATATTATTTTCCTATATTTCATCACACACAGAGTTCTCAATTACTTTACGCTGCATTGTGAAATCGTTCCAGTTATGTATCCCATGCTGTCGGACGTCAGCAGCCGTAGGCACATACACACACCAAAAAAAGTTTTGCATCACCTCGGTTTCAAGAGTTCCGGAACCTGTATAGAAAATTTGAATAGAGATCAACATAAACATCATTTCCGCCCTTTTTATTGCTCATGAAAACCACACATTGCATGATGTACCACCATACGGCGACACCTTCAGAGGTGGTGGTCCAGATTGCTGTTCGCACCGGTACCTCTAATACCCAGTATCACGTCGTCTTGCATTCATGCATGCCTGTATTCGTCGTGGCATACTATCCACAAGTTCATCAAGGCACTGTTGGTCCAGATTGTCCCGCTCCTCAATCGCGATTCGGCGTAGACCCCTGAGAGTGGTTGGTGGGTCACGTCGTCCATAAATATCCCTTTTCAATCTATCCCATGCACGTGCGATAGGGTTAATGTTTGGAGACATGCTGGCCACTCTAGGCGAGCGATGTCGTTATCGTGAAGGAAGTCATTCACAAGATGTGCACGATAGCGGAGCGAATTGTCGTCCAATAAGACGACTGCCTCTCCAGTGTGCCGCCGATATGGTTGCATTACCGGTCGGAGGATGGCATTCACATATGGTACGGCAGTTATGGACCCTTCCATGACCACCAGCGGCGTACATCGGCCTCACATAATGCCACCCCAAAACAGAAGGGAATCTCCACCTTGCTGCACTCTCTGGACAGTGTACCTAAGGCGTGCAGCCTGACCTGGTTGCCTCGAAACACGTCTCCGACGATTGTCTGGTTGAAGGCATATGCGACACTCACCGGTGAAGAGTACGTGATGCCAATCCTGAGCGGTCCATTCGGCATGTTGTTGGGCCCATTTTTACCGCGCTGCATGGTGTCGTGATTGAAAGGTGGACTTCGCCACAGACGTCGGGACTGAAGTTGCACATCTTGCAGCCTATTGCACACAGTTAGAGTCATAGCACCACGTCCTGTGGCTGCACGAAAAGCATTATTCAACTTGGTGGCGTTGCTGTCAAGGTTCCTCCGGGCCATAATCCGTAGGTAGCGGTCATCTACTGCAGTAGTAGCCTTTGGCCGGTCTGAGCAAGGCATGTCATCTACAGTTCCCGTGTCTCTATATCTCCTCCATGTCCGAACAACATCGCTTTGTTTCATTCCGAGACGCCTGGACACTTCCCTTGTTGAGAGCCCTTCCTGGCACAAAGTAACAATGCGGATGCGATCGAACCGCGGTATTGGCCGTCTAGGCATGGTGAACCACAGACAACACGAGCCGTGTGCCTCCTTCCTGGTGGAATGACTGGAATTGATCGGCTGTCGAACCCCCTCCTACTAATAGGCGCTGCTTGGTTGTTTACGTCTTTGGACGGTTTTAGTGACATCTCTGAACAGTCAAAGTGACTGTGTCTGTGATACGAGGGCTTTCCACAAAGTAAGTTCCGGTCGTCCGCGAAATGGGCATTACTGTAAAAATAAAAAATGCTAGCTAGCCACAACTCCCAGCTAATTATCTAAATAATCGCCTCTCCGACATTTGTCGTGGTGCTGTACCAGTTTTCAATACGCTTGTCACAGAACGCAGCCGCCAGTGCTTTCTGCAAATTCACTACGCAGGTCTACTGCTCGTTGTCTGTGCCAAAATGTTGTCTTCACAGTCAGCGGTTCGTGTGAGCAGAGATGAACTTAGGGGTCAATTGCTGTCTGTATTGGGGGTGACCAAACACTTCCCACTGAAAACGATGTAGGAAGATCTTCATTGCCCCTGCAAAGTTCAGCTGAGAATTGTCATGAAGAAGGAACGGCGTGACAGTTGTGTTACGGGGGCTACATAGCTTCAGGCGAAATTTCTCACCAGGCCCTCGTACTTGGCGGAGACACTATTTTCTAGGTATATTTACGTGCTCTCTGTGCGCTCAGAATCGAAAAGAGCGATGTGACGCCATCGACGGGCGTTCTACAGACACTGTCCAACACATCTGTGCAAAGCTTCATCGGATTTTTGTAGTGGTTTCCATTTCGCGATCGATCGGAACTTACTTTCTGGATAGCCCTCGTACAATATCCACAGTCAACGTCTATCTTCAAGAGTTCTGGGAACCGAGGCGAGGCAAAATTTTTTAATGTGTGTAGAACTGCCACGATGTGAGTATCCTGAACAATACACCTAGAGATGTACTTTGCTTTATACTCATAAGTCCGTAACATTCTATATGGCGACAGATCAAGATAACTAGAGGTTCAGAAATCTACAAAGCAGACCCTTTACAGTGCAAGTGACACCGACAGTGTGCCACAGGTAGTCAGATAGTAACCTCAAGTGATGAGGTTCTTATAACAGGATTTCCAACACTTTTTCAAATTAGTTCGAAAGAATATCGAACTGTCTAAATGAAAAGATTTAAATTTACAACATGAAAGATTCGTACTACCCTTACTTACAACCTTTTTTTGGACTTTCTACTTTTGATTAGATACTTACCATTGGTTAATGCTCTACATTGCTTTGAGGTTTTTTCACAAGTAGTATCATGACAGAATTTATCTTCCCGTAAAACTTCAGAAATGTAACAAGAATACAATGCTGGATTACATGAACAAACATTTGGAACTAGGTGTCTAATTACTGGAAACACGAACGTCCCTCCAAATCGTCTGCTGCCGTCAATTGTATTAAAAATATTCGGGAATCACAAGTTAGCAAACTTTTCAGAACCTTCCTCGCACAGATTGGACATTTCTGTCAGACAGAACTCAAAGTAACTGTTATCAGCAATATTCTGTATTATAATGCGGAAACTCTGAAGAGTATAAAAATTTCCGTTTGTAATTATAGATTGTGTCACATTATAATACAGAAAGTTGCCGAGAACATTTGCACCGTAACTTTTGCTTGAATTAAGAAATGATAGAGTTATCAGTAGACACGCACAGATCGAAAAAAATCATGGAAGATACTGTTCTGTAGCCGTATCGTCAGATCTGATTACTGGAGGAAGACGATCCTCACCTCGTTTTCAGCGAAGAAGCTGTGCTGCCTTTCACTGGCAAAGGTCACTCATTGGTAGTGGTAATGGTAGTCCGTTTCAGAAACGAAGTTTCATTAAGCTTTCCAACCAAAGTGAACCTGATTTTCTGATGAATCCTCCCGTGTCTGTTACGTCTCTTCCGTCTTTGCATACTTTTACGGCCTTCATGAGAGCATATCAGAACACTTGTAAATGAGAAGCAACAACAATTGAGTTCAGAGAATTTGGTAACGCACGTGGTTAGTGCAAAATGTAGGCGGCGGTCACTGACCAGGTGACCTATCTCATAGTCAGTCATACCTACTTGGCGTCGTCCAGCCGTGCGTAAGCTGATAGCTGACGCTTACGAAAGCAGGTATCCGCCATCACACAGTTTCGCATGGCGTTACGAAGGAGAGACACGATATCAGGTAACTGGGAAGTTTCGGACTGTCTGCTCTGGCGAAAGTAGTCGCCCTACAAGGTTTCGCATTTCCGCTTTACCAATTCACATCTGACCAGTCCTGAGGGCAACGACTCACTTGAGAATTTTCAGTACTTTTGGAATGTTCTCCTGTAGGTCTTTTCGCATTCCCTCTCCCCCCCCCCCCCCCACCCATCCACCCCTCCAACTCTCTCCCACTCTCCCCCTCCCCACCATCTCTCTTCCTGGTCTTTAATCTTCTACAGACAGTAGAGTAATGTGCCGGGTTTGACAATTATCCGGAAAGTACATAAACAAGTGTATCGCAGGTACTCTCAGTACGAACATCCATATCCTGCGCCCAGTCGTCTACCGAAAATAAAGAACGTCACTTGGTACGAGACCTGAAATTTTTGTTGATATGCGAAAACGTTCGGAGTGCCACGTGTAGTGTGTGCAAGGCTGTTATCATACAGCAAGCAAATGCTTTGCTACAGCATCCTATGCCATTTCCTGTCAATAAATCGACGCTGTATTTATTAGATTTTACAGATGACACTAGTGCCGACTGCGTGTCCATAATAAATATCAGTTTTATGGTGAACGCATGTGGCACCACTGTACGTATTGATGCCACTCCACTGATTCTCATATGGAAAACTAGGAACGAAAGTTCTACAGAATTTCTCAGTATATAGCAGAAACCCTCACTCTTATTATTTTTACGACTTTTTTGTTTAAGTCCATCAAACACTTGCCCTCAAAATCCCTTTGCTAAAAAAAAGCATAGAATAATTTTCAAACATGGTGTTTACACATTTCCAAAAATACCTACTGCGATGTTCAAGAGACAGAAGTGGATAACAACAGTTGGTACAAAGTCTTTAGTATTTCATGGCTTAAATATTTCGGTTCTGAGACAGAATTTCTAAATCTTTATCACCTTTCAAATGTTCAAATATCTATGAATTCTTAAGGGTCCAAATTGCTTAGGTCATCGGTCCCTAGACTTACACACTTCTTAAACTAACTTATGATAAGAACAACACACACACCCATGCCCGAGGGAGGACTCGAACCTCCGGCAGGAGGGGCCGCGCAGTCCGTGCATGACGCCTCCAACCACGCGGCTTTATCATCTTTATATATCGATTTTTAGTATACTAGATGCCGCAAAAAGAAAAACCCACTTCTTAAAATAAGGCTGTCTGAAGACTGTAAAACACAAAACAAGGAAAAGTAAATAGAAACGTAATAAATAACAGATAAAGAACAGAGTTACGCCAATGAATAATGTGCAAGGCCTAGCACATATCGTGAATGAGAAATTTTACACTATTGAGACATTAGTACACGATTTCCTAAAAACTGTCGTGGTTTCTGTGGTGTCACCGCCAGACACCACACTTGCTAGGTGGTAGCTTTAAATCGGCCGCGGTCCATTAGTACATGTCGGACCCGCGTGTCGCCACTGTCAGTGATCGCAGACGGAGCGCCACCACAAGGCAGGTCTCGAGATACGGACTAGCACTCGCCCCAGTTGTACGGACGACGTAGCTAGCGATACACACTGACGAAGCCTCGCTCATTTGCAGAGCAGATAGTTAGAATAGCCTTCAGCTAAGTCAATGGCTACGACCTAGCAAGGCGCCATTAGTAACATTGCATGTATCTATGGAGTCTCACTTATATCGTCAATAGCGATGTACCAAGGATGGATTAAAGTTAAGTATTCCAGAAGCTACGTACTTTTCTTTATAGCATTCATTACGTATCCTGTTACAGACCTATCTCTTGCCTGCGTGAACTAAACGCGTGCCTTTCGGCTACTTCCGTGGCGTGGCTGTCTTGCTACGCCACAACAGTTTCTGAAAAATTTGTAGGTAGTAGAACAATGTTGTCATCACCACAGAGCATGAAGTCAACAAAATCTTAAAAATAATAAATAATAAGAAGAATTTATGAAGTGACAGACTGTTCCCTGAAATAATTCATAGACAGCACTTAAGCTAAGGATAACTTCCTGCAATATCTCATCCACGCAAGGGTAATATTTCTGCCAATAAAGGATAATGCAGGAAATATAGAAAACTACAGACCTCTCCCCGCTGTCATCTTTCACAAAATAATATAATCTTTCATAAAAGACAGAAGAATGACTTACCTTCACAAATACAATCGCTTCAGCGAAACACAGTTTGGTTTCCAAAGCAGTAGATGTACAGAATAAGCCATATCAGAGTCTACAAAAGAGGTACTTGATGGACTACACAATGATGGCAGCATCATAGACATAATTTTAGATCTACCAAGGCATTTTGCACCGTTGACCAAAGAATTATATTAAAGATGCTAAAATCATTGAGAATTTGAAAAGTTTCGAATTGCTGTTTCTAGTTAAATCTGAGATCTAAAATACGTGGGTTGGAACTTTTATAGCGCAACTTTTTATTTGCAACTTATATTAAATAGATACATGTTTCGAAGTTTCATTGTCCTTCAGAGTAGCCCTCAGCATTGTGTATAACCCGCTGCCATCGATGTGAATGCGGAGGATAGCCTTAGCAGCGTCAGTTGTGTGGATAGCGCTAGTGGAGCGGTGTATTTCCCGACGAACCTCTCTAACAGTGCTGAAGCGAATGCTATGAAGTGATTCCTTCAATTTAGGAATCAATTTGAAGTGATGAAGGCTAAGTGTGTGGTGAGTGGTGCGTGGTGCAACACTTCCCAGCCCCATCCATCAAACGGATCAGTCATAACTTGCTCCTTATACAACTGAGCAATATCCTGCAAAATGACGGGAGGCTCCAGCAGAAGCTGTCGCCGGGTCTTTCACTGACTCGTCTATTTTTGGAACACAGACTGCGACCAGCTTAGAGAAAGAAGCGGCGACACTTTTCAGCGGGACCTGCCTATCATTTTATAGGACAAGGCTCGGGTGCATATGGCGCAAGCTGTAACTGATTTTGTTCTGTCGATTGGGATAGGAAGTGCTGTACCACCCATCACACTCACGAGACTTAAAACCTAGTTGCTTCAACTTGTTCCTAAATTCATGACATTCCCTTCAGTACTGTGGCAGAGATTCGTTGGGTCACAGACTGCTCTACAGGAACTATCAACACAACTGACTCTGATAAAGGTACGCTACTACTTCCACATCGATGACAGCGGGCTGAACTCAATACTCTTGACGACTTTGAAAGACAGTCAACATTGAAACAAATATATTCTGTATAAGTCGTAAAGAAACAGCTGTCATTGTTAAATTTCCAACCTTAGCATATTAGTACAGAGATTCAACAGATTACAATATTAGGACCATTATTATTCCTGATATGTATCGACTTTCCAGGTGACATTAGATGTGGAAAAAAATCTTTTTTAATCATTGTAACCAAAGACAAAATTCCAGAAGTTAAGCTAAAGAAGTTAAGTGAAACACACATGCATGTTTGTAACGAGTCAGTACATGTAAAACATGAAGAAAACAGATACTATGAGTTCCAGAATAAATAAAGAACTTAATACAGTTAAATTAAACGAACCTCGCAATTCAATAAATTGTAAAACAAACGTAGGACTTTTGAGGACTCACGTTGACTATTACTTCAAGTAGCAATCCACACAACGTAAAGTGATTTGTGAAGTATAAATATAGGCTATAATATAAATTGGGACAGTTCATGCCGTTACCAGTACACGCGGATTTCAATTCCTACTGAGCGAATCCATCGCAGCGTGCGCGCGCCGCTGGGCTTCTGCTCGCGGCGGCGCCAGTGTTGGGAGGGCTCTTTGCTGACCTGGTGAGCAGCACTCTACTCCCAGCAGCCGAAAATTCCTGTGGAGCTCCCAACCTGGTCAGATCGCTCGAACGAGGACGATGGTGCGGGCGCACCTGCGCTGTGCGCTGGGTTCCTAGGGCCTTCGTGTTGAGTCCACAGAACACTTGTAACTGAAAGCAACTGCACCGTACATCGATAGAAATTTGTTTTTGCATGCTTTGAGGGCAGTTTCACTGTATCATTCTAACTTACGAACATTGTATTGAATCAAAGGGAGACTGTAATGTTTCCTACACTACTGGTTCAAATGGCTCTGAGCACTATGCGACTTAACTTCTGAGGTCATCAGTCGCCTAGAACTTAGAACTAATTAAACCTAACTAACCTAAAGACACCACACACATCCATGCCCGAGGCAGGATTCGAACCCGCGCCCGTAGCGGTCGCTTGGTTCCAGACTGCAGCGCCTAGAACCGCACGGCCACTCCGGCGGCCTTACACTACTGGCCATTTCAATTGCTACACCAAGAAGAAATGCAGATGATAAACGAGAATTCATTGGACAAATATATTATACTAGAACTGACATGTGAATACATTTTCACGCAATTTGAGTGCATAGATCCTGAGAAATCAGTACCCAGAACAACCATCTCTGGCCGTAATAACGGCCTTGATACGCCTGGGCATTGAGTCAAACAGAGCTTGGATGGCGTGTACAGGTACAGCTCCCCACGCATCTTCAACACGATACCACGGTTCATCAAGAGTAGTAACTGGCGTATTGTGACGAGCCAGTTGCTCGGCCATCATTGACCAGACGTTTTCAGTTGGTGAGAGATCTGGAGAATGTGCTGGCCAGGGCAGCAGTCGAACATTTTCTGTATCCAGAAAGGCCCGTACAGGACGTGCAATATGTGGTCGTGCATTATCCTACTGAAATGTAGGGTTTCGCAGGGATCGAATGAAGGGTAGAGACACAGGTCGTAACATATCTGAAATGTAACGTCCACTGTTCAAAATGCGAACAATACGTGACCAAGACCTGTAACCAATGGCACCCCATACCATCACGCCGGATGATACGCCAGTATGGCGATGACGAATACACGCTTCCAATGTGCGATGTCGCCAAACACGGATGCGACCATCATGATGCTGTAAACAGAACCTGGATTCATCCGAAAAAATGACGTTTTGCCATTCGTGCACCCAGGTTCGTCGTTGAGTACACCATCGCAGGCGCTCCTGTCTGTGTTGCAAAGCCAAAGGTAACCGCAGCCACGGTGTCCGAGCTGATAGTCCATGCTGCTGCTGTAAGTAGGCTGTTTATGTTTTCTCTATGTAAGTAGGCTGTTTATGTTTTCTCTATGTAAGTAGGCTGTTTAGGTTTTTTTATTGGTAACGCCACCTCTGTATGAAAATCACTGGCTGTGCTGTGTGCAATCTGTGGCTGCTTTGCATTGTTGTAATACTCGCCATTGTAGTGTTAGGCAGCTGGCTGTGAACAGCGCGTAGCGTTGCGCAGTTGGAGGTGAGCCGCCAGCAGTGGTGGATGTGGGGAGAGAGATGGCGGAGTTTTGAAATTTGTCATGAACTGCTATATTTATATATGATGATATCAAGGTAAATACATTGTTTGTTCTCTATTAATATCTTTCATTTGCTAACTATCCCTATCAGTAGTTAGTGCCTTCAGTAGTTTGAATCTTTTATTTAGCTGGCGGTAGTGGCGCTCGCTATATTGCAGTAGCTTGAGCAGCGAAGATTTTTGTGAGGTAAGTGATTTGTGAAACGTATGGGTTAATGTTAGTCAGGGCCATTCTTTCGTAGGGATTTTTTTGAAAGTCAGATTGCGTTGCGCTAAAAAATATTGTGTGTCAGGTAAAGGACAGTCGTGTATTATTGTTCAAAGGGGACGTTTCATATGAAGTTAAATATCCAATCAAGAACCAAGAGAACTTATTTAAACAGAAATGACGAATGCATTGTTATAGTGAACAGACGTCACAGTGTTATTGTGTGTGTACATTCTTGCTTGTTTGTTGCACGATTACGTAACGACTATAAGGCTCACATACTTAGAACATTTACCAGTACTGCTAATGAGATTTTAATGCAACATTTTGGTTTATTTGAAAATACATTCTGAATTTAAAGTGCTTTCTGAGAGATACCAGATGACACAGAGGTTAGTTTATGTGACAGCTACACGATTTTTATCACGACACTACTAATGAGTGACAATTTACAATGTTGCTTTTGCGGTGTATCTGTTTTATATCTGCACAGTTTTCTGAATTCTTCTGGAAAGAAAAACATGTTTTAGTAGTAACTTTTGTGGTATTGCAACAATGAGACAGCCTTTTTCGTGGCACAACAATACGTTACTGTACAGTACTTTCTTCATCACGCCAATAAGCATAATAACTATGATATCTATACGCAAAGCATTTCACTTTTGTTTATCATGAGGTAAGTACATTGACTTCTGCAGAACTTAGCTTTCGGAGGACGATAACTACGACACTTCCACAGAGATTATGTTACAAGACGCACAGTTTAGCGCTACAGTAGACGTATTTGAGTGATCAGTTTTATACTTAAAACATTTATTTTTAAAGATTTTTGAATTACAAAGATAGTTTTCCGTGATATATTTCATTCCATTGGTGTAATCTGTAACACCTGAGGGTATAATTACATTAATCCTCAGGGGGGTACACCCTTACTTTGTGTACCATGTGTGTGGCAACCACAAGGAACCCTAGCTAATATGGTATTTGCTTATACAACTTTACACATCGGTACCATATTTCTCTAACACATAAATTACACAGCTATCTGATCATTTAACTGAGAGATAAACATTTTTTTACCACATCAGTGACACATGTTTACGCAATACACAGTTGGGTAACTTCACACTTATGAAACTGTATTTTGTCTGTACTTTGTAAACTGTTCATATTTTTTCGGAATCATTGTGATACTATGAGAGCTTTGAATGATGTATTTGGTAAGGGAGCATGATTTTAAAGTACGTTTGAGGTAGATGACACTATTGAAATGAGCAGAGAATTTTTTTTAGGTTTTGAAATTATTGGAGGAAGCTACGACGATTTTGAGATTTGACTGAGGTGTTATGATGTTATTATTACGACGACGATGTGTACTATGCTGTTGAGATATGTTTATGATCAATAAGATGTTGCTACCGTATATGAGGAATAAGAAGTATGTTGGAAACCACGAATCCTACTTTAAGAGTTATGAAATGTGCGTAAATGCGTGACTATATCACAATGCTGACGAATATTTTATTTGGACACTTATATTTATAGGATTTTCTTTCTACAGATTTGCAACGCTAATTCTTGACCTGTGAAATATTTTTATGTGAGACTGTCACTGTAGCGGAAACTGCTGTCGTAAATATTTCCGTAAGAAAATTAAGTGACCACCTGCACGGAATGCGTCGTGGGCACCCAGCTGTGTCAGACGTCTGGAGAAAAAGCCATTAGCGCGTGCCTTTCAGAGCACAGGAAGGAAAAAAAAAGGGAGGCCATTATCCTGGCCATTGTCATTCTTTTAGAGAAAGCATCGCAAATCCGACACGCTAATTACTTGGAAACATATCGTACTTTCTGATATTTACTGAAATGCCTAATGAAATGACAAGAAATAGTTTGTCTACACACCTGACTATGACTACTGTCGTTCTAGATGAGAGATTTTTTTTACTACTTATGAAATGCCACATGACTATTGAACGATGTTCTTACGCTTTGCTTTGTACATAGTTGCTTATTTCATTTGATATCTAGTTTCTAGCTGCACTGCAGCATTGGTTAAAATAAAATTTTATAGATGTACTAATATAAATATTTTCTGTCTACAGATCGAGTATATAATAATTTTTTTCAAAAAAATGAGGGAGCACAAAGCGACATTTACCTTCACAGGAACTGCATTCATAATTTTCTTTTCAAGTACTTGGTAATTTCTTTTGTAGAATAAATTGTGATGCATCACTCTAGTGTTAAGATGTGACATAGGTATTAGACATGGCCATTTTTAGTGTAATATTTTTTCTGCTTGAGCTATGTCATGTTTTGATATAAGTTATTACATTTGCTGCTGCTAGCTTTGCCAATCTGTATTTTTTGTCATTGCTGCTTGTGTTAATTGTTTTGTGCTGCTGCATTGCCTCGTCCCTTAGTTTAGCATCTGAGCTCAGTAGATTTAAGTTAGCTTAAGATGGGGTAGGCTATATGAGAGAACGAGATGTGATGAATTGGAAGAAATGCATTGAGAAGCTATAAGAAAATGGTTTGGCCAAAAAAAAAGTATTTTGAAAGAGGATATGAGCAAAAAAGTAGGGTTTAGGGACAACAGGTTTACGTAGGATTTTCTTGGAAATAAATAATGAGGTAAGAAATATGTGAACATATAAATACAGAAAGCATGCTTTGATAGGATTTTTTTGGTGGAAACAAATTTTGAAATAAGACAAAAGATCTATGGAATGAAGTTTTAGGTTGGACTGCAGTACCAAATGTTACACTGAAAACAAACCCTGCCCTTTCCCTTTTGTGTTATCCCACTATATGTTTGTGTACCCTTGTGTATTTGTTTTCTTCCTGTCTCTGTGTACTGTTTCATAGAACTTTTTTCTCTTCTAATACTAAGTTACATTCACTATGATGAGGAATACTGTTATCCTCAAATACAATTGGCATTAATAATGTGTTATTTACTTTGTAAAGATGTTTAGACATTATTTATTCTGTTTTGTGTTAATGCTCATGTGTGAAGTTGATGTTTCAAAAGTTATTGTGATCTTTTATGTATGTACTCATGTCATAATTCCACTGATGTATATGTTAGTTCGATTCTTTTGTAAAGCCTGTACTACAAATGTTATCTGTATTATTATATTCTTTAATGATGTATTTTGTACCTTTGTAATTGTATTCTTATGTTATAAAATTGTAATTGACACCAGTTCATCAAATTAAGTAATTTGTAAGTTACATTTCACTGCACACGTTTCTGTTGGTCATAGTATATGGACAATATGTGAGAAGTAGGGACTGTTAGTGTTTGCACGTGTGTTGATAATTCAGCAAGGGACTGGATAACAGCATTGCTCGTTCTAAGGACAATTCCAAAAACTTTGTGAATGCACAAGTGGTGGTTATGGACTTGCTATATTATTCGCAAGACTCTTCGATGGTGATTGTGCACCTGCACAGTCGCAACAGATCGCTACAGATGGCTGCTGGCCATCTCTACAAGGACTACAGTGGATCTGCATCTTTGATGACCCACCAATACCATCATCTCTACAAGGACTACAGTGGATCTGCATCTTTGATGACCCACCAATACCATCATCTCTACAAGGAGTACAGTGGGTCTGCATCTTTGATGACCCACTATGCCATTATTTCTACAAGGACTGCAGTGGGTCTGCACCTCTGGTGGCCCACCAATACCACAATCTCTACCAGGACTCCAGTGGGTCTGCTCTGTGATGACCTACCTACCAATATTCTTCAAAACTTCGAATGACTCTGCTGTGGGTTTGCTCCATTGTGGCCCATTACCTGTCAGCATGTCAAGAGTCAGCACTGTCTTTCCGTTGGAAGGACAACACTACTTCTTCAAGATGGCATGGAAATCCACTACTTCCGTGTGCATTGTCTTTTACTGCTCAGAATTTGAGAAAAGAAACGGCAGTTTCACTGTGATGAATGATCAGGACTGTCTTTATGGACTGTGAGAAAATTTTAGCTTTTGACCAACATTGTATCAATAAGTGTGTGCATTTGATTTCTTTGTTATTGTAATTACGATGGTGAAAAATTTTAACAAATATGTATTGGCCACTGCCCAAAAATATTTTGTAAAATTTTTTGTGGGGAGCATGGGGGCTATGTAAGTAGGCTGTTTATGTTTTCTCTATGTAAGTAGGCTGTTTATGTTTTCTCTATGTAAGTAGGCTGTTTAGGTTTTTTTATTGGTAACGCCACCTCTGTATGAAAATCACTGGCTGTGCTGTGTGCAGTCTGTGGCTGCTTTGCATTGTTGTAATACTCGCCATTGTAGTGTTAGGCAGCTGGCTGTGAACAGCGCGTAGCGTTGCGCAGTTGGAGGTGAGCCGCCAGCAGTGGTGGATGTGGGGAGAGAGATGGCGGAGTTTTGAAATTTGTCATGAACTGCTATATTTATATATGATGATATCAAGGTAAATACATTGTTTGTTCTCTATTAATATCTTTCATTTGCTAACTATCCCTATCAGTAGTTAGTGCCTTCAGTAGTTTGAATCTTTTATTTAGCTGGCGGTAGTGGCGCTCGCTATATTGCAGTAGCTTGAGCAGCGAAGATTTTTGTGAGGTAAGTGATTTGTGAAACGTATGGGTTAATGTTAGTCAGGGCCATTCTTTCGTAGGGATTTTTTTGAAAGTCAGATTGCGTTGCGCTAAAAAATATTGTGTGTCAGGTAAAGGACAGTCGTGTATTATTGTTCAAAGGTGACGTTTCACTGCATACGTCGTCGAACTGTTCGTGCACATGGTTGTTGTCTTGCAAACCTCCCCATCTGTTGACTCAGGGATCGAATCGTGGCTACACGATCCGTTACAGTCATGCGGATAAGATGCCTCTTATCTCGACTACTAGTCATACGAGGCCGTTTGGATCCAGAACGGCGTTCCGTGTTACCCTCCTGAACCCACCGATTCCATTCTGCTAACAGTCATTGGATCTCGACCAACGCGAGCAGCAATGTCGCGATACGATAAACCGCAATCGCGATAGGCTACAATCCGACCTTTGTCAAAGTCGGAAACGTGATGGTACGCATTTCTCCTCCTTACACGAGGCATCACAACAACGTTTCACCAGGCAACGCCGGTCAACTACTGTTTGTGTATGATAAATCGGTTGGAAATTTTCCTAATGTGAGCACGTTGCAGGTGTCGCCACCGACGTCAATCTTGTGTGAATGCTCTGAAAAGCTAATCATTTGCTTATCAAAGCATCTTCTTCCTGTCGGGTAAATTTCGCGTCTGTCATGGTGTAGCAATTTTAATGGCCAGTAGTGTATGTTCTGTGATTTATGAGCAACTGAAGTTAGAACAGTTTAGAGTCCAATTGGTGATGCTGGTGTTACTGGCCGATATCTAGCGCTTAGTTTAAGTAAGATTTATCTGTTGTTTAAAGGATCTCTTCGTGATTTAGAGTATCACTTGCTAAGGGACATTGCTTCCTGAATTCATTTCTTGTTCGTCTGTGTTCAGTCAACACTCTTCAGGCGCAGTTCTGACTAAAGGTTATTTATTTTTAATAATATTTATTTGTTATTTGTTCAGTCTTCTATCAGAATGTTCTTCAAATTTCTGTGTCATATTTGGCCTCTTAGTTAGTAATAAAGTACAAAGATAATCTGGGAGGTCGCCCCTTCTGATAGAAAACTTGTATTCAAGATTCTTTTAAGAAATAAAGAAATGTTAAATTATGATGAAACTGTTACGCGCACCTCCTGATTCCTATACCGCCACTCCTAAAATCGTGGAGAGCGTGGTTTTGAGTAAGGGCAGGGGTGTGCGTAATAGCAAGACAGTAGCGATGGGTGTATTGAATTTTAGACACGTAGCTGTTTTTTACAGTGACAAATAATTCTGTGCAATTTTGCTTGGTCTTTTGGAAACAACTTGTTGATATTTTATATTTCAGAGGAAGAATGTCTATGAGGGAGGTGCCTGGTGCTGCAGACTTACACAGTAGTTATTTACGGTCTGGCTATTAGAGGATATGACATTTCCGGAAGTGTGACCGAGCTGACGTGTCGGCTGAGAGAAGCAGCTGACCGACCCTTAGCCCCACCTAAACTATCAACGGTTGAAATGAGTGAAGCATTTCTTCGCATTATGCGTGCACTATGAGAGGTAGATTTGTTACAGTGTTCCTTTGAAGTAAAAGAGCTGTCTTGCTCACAGCTTAGTAGAATCAAAGCACGTGTTGCGCATATGCTAACGGATTTGGGGATTTGCGTGGTGATAAAATCGAAGATATGCATTGTAAACAGCCGCAGGAATCAGTTGAGGAGTTAGGTGCGAGAATGCAGGTAACTTGGGAGTGGAGAGGAAAATCTCGTCCGCGAAACCAGTGTGTTGTGCTTATAATAGTCCAGAACTGGGAATGCGGTTTTCTGAATTGTTTACTAAATCGGGTAACCCTTTTGCAGGTTTGCTAAGGGAGAGCCGAATATTGGCAAAGGCATGTTGTGTGGAGGTTGAATGTTCACTCTACTGTCTGGCAGAATTACAGGATCGAGGACAGGTGTTTGGCTTGAGTGATCAACAATTTTATCAAGTTTCGCGGCCCTTGGTTGAGGAACGTTTAGAGCAGTCTTTGAAAGAGCGATGTGTAATAGACTACCCTTTTTTTGAATTTAGACGATCAGTATGTGACAGTTATCTGTCACACGGGGATGACATCAATTAAAAGAAAAAATTAGTTTTTTGCGCAGTGCAGATCTTGTAAGTGCTAAAGGAATGGTCACTTGGTGAGAAACTGCTCACAATCAAAGAAATAGTTTAGCATCTGACAAAGGGCTAATTAGTATAAATGACAAATCAGTGTGTGCTCTTTTGGATTCTGGGAGTTCGTTGAGCCTCCTTAATGAAGAGTGACGTTTAGTCCACTGTGCTATGTGCAAGCTTCCTGATCTTGCATGGGAAATAGAATCATGAAAAGTGGGCAATTCTGTTGAGATGTAATTGTTCCCTTTAAGCTACGCATTCAGAACTTCATTTGGATCATTAAGATGAATGCGGTTTGGAATTTATTGGTTCCTTCCATTCTAGGGGCTGATTTTAGCGGTAAGATGGCCCCGATTCCGGACTGGAGGAGAGGGACATTTTATTTCAGATTTAATAAAACAATTATGGGTTCTGTAAACATTGGTAGGAAAGGTGCGTCAAAGGGCCAATCAGCAGTACGGGCGAAGAGGCTGGCTTCAACAAGTGTATAATCTACATCTACAGGGATACTCTGAAAATCACATTTAAGTGCCTGACAGAGGGTTCATCGAATCACCTTCACAATTCTCTATTATTCCAATCTCGTATATCGCGCGGAAAGAACGAAGACCTATATCTTTCCGTACGAACTCTAATTTCCCTTATTTTATCGTGGTGATCGTTTCTCCCTATGTAGGTCGTGTCAACAAAATATTTTCGCATTCAGTTGTAATCAGTTTACTGACGTCTTGTCCGATTGCTTGAGTGAAGTGAAAGGGGAAGAAAATAAGACAGAGGCAATATCCCGTTAAGACATCCGTCACATTGACTACCCCAACTCACATAAAATAGCTGAAAGTCGACGTAGACGATATGCTTAGGTAGAGAGTTATTTTACCATCTGAGCCACCCTACTCTTCTTCTTTTTTTGTGGTACTCAAGGTGCAAGGTGACGTACGTCCTGTGATGGACTACCACGCATTAAATAAAAAAGTAGTTTTTCTCTCTAAGCCTATTTTGGACGGTTTCAGAAAGCTACTCTCGACTTGAATCAGGCCTATTATCAGAGTCCTCTAGTTCAAAAATGGTTCAAATGGCTCCGAGCACTATGGGACTTAACATCTGAGGTCATCAGTACCCTAGAACTTAGAACTACTTAAACCTGAGTAACCTAAGGACATCACACACATCCATGCCCGAGGCAGGATTTGAACCTGCGACCATAGGAGTCACGCGGTTCCGAACTGATGCGCCTAGATCCGCTCGGCCACCGCGGCCGGCAGTCCTCTAGTTGAAGAATTGAAATCTGTAACGGCTTTCACCAGCGACTGAACTCCTATGAATACAACGTGGCCCCATCTGGTCTGTCGACAGGGGCCACAGTGCTTTCCACGGATTTAGATAAGTTTTTTTTCTGTTCTTAAGTTTGCCGGCCAGGGTAGGCGAGCGGTTCTAGTCGCTTCAGTCTGGAACCGAGCGACCGCTACGGTCGCAGGTTCGAATCCTGCCTCGGGCATGGATGTGTGTGATGTCCTTAGGTTAGTTAGGTTTAAGTAGTTCTAAGTTCTAGGGGACTGATGACCTCAGAAGTTAAGTCCCATAGTGCTCAGAGCCATTTTTTTGTTCTTTTGTAGTGTTTATCACTACCTAGACGACTTTTAAATTTTCGGCGAAAGTCTTCACATGGCTGACTTCAAGCCATCGAAAGCGAAGTTCACGCAACCCGAAATATTCTTCTTGGGCACTTAGTTTCCACTAATGGTGTCAGGCTAAATCAGACCCGTACTTCAGCTTTTCAGATGTTTCCAGAGGCAAAGAGTATGAGATTAGTAGCACGATTCGTAGACGTGATCAATTATTTTAGAAAATGTATTTGTAATTTTTCCTGGCTGGTAGCACCACCGAATGACCTCAGGAAAAAAGGGAGGAAACCTGAAGGGGCGCTTTACAAGAAGCAGCACTTCAAAGTGTTAAAATTGCATTGAGCACTGCGCCAGTGTTGGTTCAAAAATGGTTCAAATGGCTCTAAGCACTACGGGACTTAACATCTGAGGTCGTCAGTCCCCTAGACTTATATCTACTTAAACCTATCTAACCTAAGGACATCACACACATCCATGCTCGAGGCTGGATTCGAACCTGCGACGGTAGCAGCAGCATGGTTCCGGACTGAAGCACCTAGAACCACTCGGCCACAGGGCTCACAGGTGTGCTTTTACAGGAAGATAATGGTGTAAGTCGTCATATTGCTTACATATCGCGTGCCCTGTTGTCGGCTGAAGTGATATACTCCGTATATGACTTAGAAGACTCGGCTGTTTTATTCGCCACTGAAAAATCGAAGACCTAAATGTAACACCGCCTATTTGTATTAGAAACAGATAACCAGGCCTTTAGCTGGATTTTGGCAAGACCAAGGTGTATGGCTGTTATTGCAAGGTGGGCGGTTAGAATCTCTGCCTTTCATTTCAGGGTTAGGCATCTTTGAGTCTGTGGCTACCTTGTGGGCGACAGATTAAGTAGGATGCTCAAGGAGGAAGATCACCTCCCAGGTAAAGAGGTTTGTGAACCTAAGGAGATGGAGATGTCATATCATATGGCTTATCCTATTCTGAGTGCGTGTCCGCTTCTTTTTAATGATACTGGGGAGAAGCAGGATGCTGATCTAGGTCTGAAGGAAAATATCAAGAGCCATATTTTCTAAAAGCTAACGTCGTGTGTTATAGGTGGCGATCTTGGGGTCTTTAAGACCAAAATGAAGGTCAAGGAATACGGTATTTGGAAGAGGATGGACAAACAAATTAAGGAATTGGTTCTCAGCTGTAAGATGCTTGCTGCAAACAGACGAGAGATTAATACTCGGCAGAGATTTTCGTTATATGAAGCAGTTACCAGCCTATGGACAGAATTTATGTTGATTACATCGGGGCTATACACATTTGCGAGACGGTAACAAGTAAACGGCTATGAGCATGGCCGGACTATGAGATTTTTGGTTAAACCCATCGCGAGGCTCTACCTCCAGTATTGGCATTAAAAGGTCTCCAGTCAATATTTGGAGCGACTGGCCCCTGCAGAGTGCTGGTGATGGATAATGCCGCGAACTTCACCACTGCGTCCTTTCGTAACCTCTGTTTTGATGTAGGTATGCAGGTATTGGCCACACCACGACTACGGTGTATTATCCTAATCAGTCTTTCGCTGAGTGAGTGAACGGGAAACTGCATACTACGCTCATTGCCTTTCACAGTGCACGTTGGCACAGCCCACTGTACTGGCTGGTATGTGCTTCTACCAACACCACACACGAGGTCCATGGACAAACTCTGGCCGCTTTAAAGTTTGCCCTTAGACGTAATTCTCCATGGTCCAATTTATGGACGTCGAATGATCTGCTTCCTGAGATAGCTGACGCTACGCAAATTCGGGATAACTGGAAGCGCTCGCAGGATTAGCCTTAAACGCGCTCATGAGTAACCAGAGCGACGCTACAATGTTGGGAGGAAGCCGATCTCGCTGAAGCCAGGTGACAGCGTGTGGATTAAAATCTTCACAGCAGGAAGCCGGAGATAGGACAAGGTAACGGAGAAATTCTTGCCCAGATTCCTGTGCCCGGTTCAGATCCTGCCGGTCACCTTGCTCATCAGTAATCTGTAGACCGAGCGAACGTTTTGGGTACACATTTCGCTAATTAAGCTTTTTCAGCAGCAAGGTACTCCTCAATGAACATAAGTCGGTTGGATACGTACTTACCCATGAAGCGCTTTGTTCAAAGATTAGCGACCTATTCTCCCAAGTATTTTGAATTTTGTCGCTAGTCTTTGCAATCAGAACTCGGCGTTCTTCGGGTAACGGAGTGAATAAGAAACTTTGCACCTAGAGGCGGATTGTGATAGTGTTAATAGAAGACAGAATGTTGTAACACAGAGATTATGTTCCTTCCCTCCTTGCGAACCTTTTGTCTAAGGAGGCGGGAGGGGGCGGGGGAGATGGGTGACGTTTCATTCCCGTCATCAGTAAACGCGGATTTGAATTCCCGTTCAGCGAGTCCAGCCCGGCGCTAGAGTTCTGCACCCGACGGCCGCGATTCCGGGTGAGCGTTTCGCAGACTGGAGGAGCAGCACTGCGCTCCCGGCAGCCAAAAATTCTTGTGGAGCGGTTATCCCGGTCAGATTGCTCGAACGAGGACGGCGGTACGGGTACACCTGCGCTGTGCGTCGGATTCCGATGACGAGTGGGCCCTTGTATTGAGTCCACAGGTCACATGTTACTGAGAAGCAACTGCAGCGTGTATCGAGTTGTTCTTGCATGGCTTGAAAGCAGTTTCACTGTACCAATCCACTTTCGGACATTGTATTAAATCAGAAGGTGAATCTACAATTTTCTGTGTTTTGTGATTACGATTAAGTGAATTTAGAACATTCTGTAACTCAACTTGTGAGGCCGGTGTTTAGCCGCTAGCGCTAAGTTTGAGTGAGCTTTATCTGTTGTTTAAGGGATCTCTTGATGATTTGGAATATCATCTGCTTTCACATGTTAAGATACATTGATTCCTGTATTCCTGTCTTGTTTGGCTGTGTCCAGTCATTATTCTACAGGCACAGTTCTGGGTAAAAGTTATGTAATTATAATAAGAGATACTGGTGTGAAACTATTATGTTTACTATTAGAAAGTTCTTTAACTTTCTACGTCACTGTTGGCAAGTTGTTAAGAGCATTCCTTGATGTTATTTGATTAATTCTCGCTTGGCGGTTTCTCAGTTAATAACAAAATACAAAACTACATTGGGGATCGTCCCTCCTGATAGAGAACTTCCGTTTAAGGTATTTTAAAAATAAAGGAATGTTAAATTATGATCAAGCCCACAGACCTTTAGATTCCAGTACCATCCCACATAAAGTCATTACATAAAAGTACTTACAAAGATATAGGTAAACAGGAAATCATGAATATTTTATGACCTTGGAGTCCCCTGTCACTGTACTGAAGTTACATACTGTTGCAATGTACAGTTAGTCCTTTAAGTTGGGAATATTTCTCAGGAAAAAGTACGAAATAACAACACAGTTTCCAACCTACAGGAGAGCACTGTAGGTGTAAAAAAATAATAATCCGGATCACTGAAAAAACCCTTTTTAAGAAAAAGGAATCCTAACTCCACCTCTAACAGTGCATTGAGATTAAGAAAAATATTAGTAAACATTTATATTAATGATAATGGAAGAGTGATAAACTTAATTACATATATTCCATCGGTCCTTATTTTACATAGATGACAAAGTACAACACCTTTCATTCAGGCTTAAATATTGGTTTCGTAAAGTAACAGCGCTATGAGAGCAGAAAGCCGTCGGTATTCGTCTTCCAAAGTTTCTCTTGTGATATTCCTAAATAGTTCAACACTTGCCTCAGGACGGCAGACAACAACGCCAAGTAACTGCTGGGATTCATCAATCGGTTGCAACATCAAACTGGGAACTGCAGGCGACAGTCCGTAATTTATATCATTGTGTTCTTGGTATGCAGAAATCATGACTCGAAATTCTGCAATCATTTCTTCGTGAGATGACCTGCATGAGACGCATGCAGCTTAAATGGTACCAAACTGTTAAAAAGGAACCAGCCAAAAGTAAATGGTATTAAGGCTGTCGTAGTTGTGTTTATTGCTGATGAACATTCAAATTTCGGGACCTTCTTGGCTAGTGCACCTGCGGAATTATTTCGTTTGATTAACTGATTACGACTTGTATTCGTTTGAGCTTTTGATCTACAACAGGCTGTCCGTGAGGCTCTGGTCGCAGTCCGACGTTATGTTAGCTATGTCAAGGAAAACTTTTTCTTCTTGCAAATACCACGTGTTAATGAATGCGTGATTCAAAAGTAACAATCATTCACATGGTTTATTGGTTCTCACTAGATGACGTGTATAGCAAAGGTAATGGAAGATTTTTTGCGATTCAACCACGAATGAAGGCTCGAGACACGAGATATGCCACATACACGGGGAGCCCAGGGCTTTTCTTGGTCCCTGATTTCACAGCCAGAGTACTGTCTGTACGCCTTCCTAATATATGGCGTTATTGGCCTCCTTTGCGATATCAGTGTAGCCTGTCCGCAAATGTAGCAAAAATTGTCAGCACAATTTACGCATTTGTGAGGCATATTGTACTACAGGAAGTGTAATGACCACACTCGCTAACTACGCTTCAGTAACACATTCTTTCAGCTCACGAACAGAACACAGATTGTAAACAGACTGAAACTACGCTTAAATGAAACACTCTCTGCTCCTCCCTTCCTCTTCATTTATTGCTACGAGCCCTGGCTAAAAATAGCAAAATACGCACCCTCCTTTAACTTGAAAACGAGAGCTAATTCCAGTTCTTCGTGTCGTTTTCGTTATCAGCATAGTCGATATACACTATGTGACCAAAAGTATCCGGACACCTGGCTGAAAATGACTTACGAGCACTTGGCGCCCTCCATCGGTAATGCTGGAATATGGTGTTGGACCACCATTAGCCTTGACGACGGCTTCCACTCTCGCTGGCATTCGTTCAGTCAGGTACTGGAAGGTTTCTTGTGGAATGGCAGCCCTTACTTCACGGAGTGCTGCGCTGAGGAGAGCTACCTATGTCGGTCGGTGAGGCCTGGCACGAAGCAGGCGTTCCAAAACTTCCCAAAGGTGGTCTGTGAGATTCAGGTCAGGACTCTGTGCAGGCCGGTCCATTACAGGGATGTTATTCTCATGTAACCACTCCGCCACAAACCGTGCATTATGAACAGGCGCTCGATCGTGTTGAAAGATGCAATCGCCGTCCCCGAATTGCTCTTCAACAGTGCGAAGCAAGAGGGTGCTTAAAACATCAATATAGACCTGTGCTGTGATAGTGCCAGTCAAAACAACAAGGGGTGCTAGCTCCTCCATGAAAAACACGACCACACCGTAACACCACCACCACCATATTTTACTGTTGGAACTACACACGCTGGCAGATGTCGTTCACCGGGCATTCGCCTTAACCACACCCTGCCATCGGATCACCACACTGTGTACCGTGATTAGTCACTCCACACAACGTTTTTCCACTGTTCAATCGTGTAACGTTCATGCTTTTTACACAAAGCGAGGCATCGTTTGGCATTTACTGGCGTGATGTGCGGCTTATGAGCAGTCGCTCGGCCATGAAATCCCAGTTTTCTCACCTCCCGCCTAACTGTCATAGTACTTGCAGTGGATCCTGATGCAGTTTGGAATTCCTGTATGATGGTCTGGACAGATGTCTGCCTATTACACATTACGACCCTCTTCAACTGTCAGCGGTCTCTGTTAATCAACAGACGAGGTCGGGCCTATACGCTTTTGTGTTGTACGTGTCCCTTCACGTTTCCACTTCACTATCGGAAACAGTGGACCTCGGGATGTTTAGGAGTGTGGAAATCTCGCGTACAGATGTATGACACAAGTGACACCCAATCACCTGACCATGATCGACGTCCGTGAGTTCCGCGGAGAGTCCCATCTTGCTCTCTTACGATATCTAATGACTACTAAAGTCGCTGATATGGAGTACCTAGCAGTAGGTTGAAGCACAATGCACCTAATACGAAAAACATATGTTTTTGGGGGTGTCTGCATACTTTTGATCACACAGTGCAGTTAACAAACATTTATTTCATCCCAGTTACATTTTCATTGTAGGCTAGTGTTTCCAGTAAAAATCATCAGCATTGGCGGCCTTGTCAAAGAGGGCGGAGGAGCGGACAGAGGCTCAGGGCACTCTCTTGCTCTTAGCGTTGGTAACGGCTCTTAAAAGGCGGAAGAACCAGTAATGATTATTGGCATGAAAATCCAGAAGACAATGAAAACCAGTGCATTAAAGACAAATAATGTGTACCTAGAGGACATGTGTTATGTAACCCAGGAAGCGTCATGACGATCTCTTCGTCGGCAACAGATTTCGGAATAGTCCCCCATTCGGATCTCCAGGAAGCGACTGCCAAGAGGGAGGTGACCTTGAGAGAAAGATGGAATAATCAATGAAGAGATATTCTACGAGCCGGAGCATGGAATGTCTGACCTAAGTAGGAAAGCTAGAGTATCTAATTGGAAATGGTAAGACTCAGTCTAGATGTATCGGGTGTCAGTGAACTGAAATGGAAAAAAGGTAAGGATTTCTGGTCAGACTAGTATAGAGTTATATCAACAGCAGCAGAAAATGGTGTAACGGGAGTGGGATTCGTTATGAGTAGGAAGGCAGGGCAGAACGTGAGTTACTGTGAACAGTTCAGTGATAAGGTTGTTCTAGTCAGCTTGGACAGCAAACCAACGCCGACAACGATAGTTCACATATTCACGCCAATGTCGTCTACAGCAAATGGAGAAATAGAGAAAGTATGTGAGGATATTGAGCGAGTAATTCAGCATGTAAAAGGAGATGGAAATCTGATAGTCATGGAGGATTGGAAAGCGGAAGGAACAGAAGAAAAGGTTACGGGAGAATATAGGCTTCCCAGTAGGAATGAGAGAGATGAGAATAATTAATTGAGTTTTGCTACAAATTCAGATGGAAATAGCGAATATTCTCTCCAAGAATCAGAAGAGGAGGAGGTATGCTTGGAAAAGACCCAGAGACATGGGAAGTTTCCAGATAGATTGCAAAAAAAATGGTTCAAATGGCTCTGAGCACTATGGGACTTAACATCTATGGTCATCAGTCCCCTAGAACTTAGAACTACTTAAACCTAACTAACCTAAAGAGAGCACACAACACCCAGCCATCACGAGGCAGAGAAAATCCCTGACCCCGCCGGGAATCGAACCCGGGAACCCGGGCGTGTGAAGCGAGAACGCTACCGCACGACCACGAGATGCGGGCGATAGATTGCAACATGGTAGGATAGAGATTCCGCAATCAGATGTTGGATTATGAGGCGTACCCAGCTGCTGATATAGTCTCAGATCACAATATAGTAATGATGAAGACGAGGCTGAAGTTTAAGAGAATCGTCGGACAGAATCATTGTGGAACGAAGTGGGATGCCGAAGGATTGAGAAATCAGAGGACTTATTTGAATTTCTCTACTATTGTGGATGCTGTGATAAGGAACACCAGAGTAGGCAGTTCATTTGAAGAAAAGTGAACGTATCTATCAAGGGCAGTCACGGAAGTTGGAAAAGTAGCTGTGAGGAAGCCGTGGATTGCAGAAGAAATAATTCAGCTGATCGACGGAAGAAGGAAGTATAAAAATGTTCAGGGAAAGACAGGAACACAGCAGTATAAATCCCTTGGGAATGATATAAATAGGAAGTGTTGGGCAGCCAAGGCGATATATCTGCAGGAAAGATGTGAAGAAAAAGAAAGATGGTCAGGAGAACTGACTCAGCACATCCAAAAATCAAAACAACCTTCGCTGAAAAATCAGTACAAGCTCATAGGATTCATCAACCTAGAAAAAGCGTAACAGCGGTGTCAAATTGTGCAAGACGTTAGAAATTCTGAGAAAAACAAGAGGAAGCACTTTGGAAATATGGGTAACATACAACATGCACAAGAATCAAGAGGGAAGAATAAGACTGGAAGACCAAGAACAAATCGCTTGAATTAAAAAGGGTGTGTGATGTGGATGCCGTCTTTCACTGCTTCTCTTCCGTCTAATAAGTACAGAATATTGATTGAGAGTAAACCGGAAGAAGACAAAGGTAATGAGATGTAGTGGAAATGAGTATAACAAGAAACTTAACTTTAAAAGTGATTATCAAGAAGTAGATGAAGTTAAGATATTTTGCTACCATGGAAGCAAAATTACTAATGACGGACGAACGAACAACATAAAAAGCAGGCTAGCACAGGCAAAGACGGCATTCCTGGCCAAGAGAAGTATATTGGTGTCACATATTGCCCTCAGAAAGAAATTTCTGAGAACGTACGTTCGGAGCACAACATTGCATGGTAGCGGGAAAGCCAGAACATGATAGAATCGAAGCGTTTGAGGTGTGGTGCTACACAAGAACGCTGGATTAATAAAGAAAGGAAGGAGGAAGTGCTCGGCAGAATCGACAGGGAAAGGAACTTGTGGAAAACACTGACAAGAATATGGGACAAGATGATACGATATGTGTTGAGACATCAGGGAATAACTTGCTTAGTGCTAGAGGGAGCTGTAGAGAAAAAAAACAAAGATAACTGAGGATGTAGGATGTGAGCTGAAGAGTTTAGCGCAAGAGAGAAATTCGAGGAGCGCGCATCGAACCAGTTACAAGACTGATGAAAATTAAAAAAAAAAATCAGCAATCAAATTTATGTCATAATTGTATGCTCTGTTTAGAATTTTGCTAATCGAAACAATAAATCAGCTTTAGAAATGTATGACTATTTGTAACACGGAACTTAAAATGAACTCGTAACAGATATTCAGAATAGGAAAATAAATATGTCTGACACACAGATGTCGTTGCTAACGCTGTCATGTTTTATTAACATACACTTGTGTGTCGCTGGAATACCATACAGACATGTGAAACCTATCAAAATCTACAAGTGAGGTAGGACAACAACCAGTCGCTCACTCTTCTCTCTTCTCAAGTCTTCTCTCCCCCCCCCCCCCCCCTCGCCCCTAACCCCTTCCCGTATCTCACTCTCTTAAACTTTGAATGAACTAGAAGATCTCGAGAAATGAAAAAAAAGTTGGTCAACAAACGGTATTTTCACCAGAAGTAGAGAAATATGGTTGTGTTGAACGATGTGAGGAAGAGAACTGCTAGGAAAAATGTTACATATTTATCGAAACTCTACTACTATTAAACTTTTAGTGCAGAACTATCGTTATGAAATTGCAATCAAATTTTCTACTTACGTAATGAGACAGAGCACCCTACATATCGGCAAAGCCAAATCAGACTACGTTAGTTCAACAGAGTTCTAAATAAACCGAGATAAACACGTTTCCATGCTGAGTCCTGGGTCACCGCAGTAAAAGTTTGTTGAAAGTGAATCTTCAGACAAGAACTCGGCAGCCTGTAATTGCAGGAGAACAACCGGTTTGGAAAATGCTTTCACAAGCCTCTGCAGTGGAACTAATATTCCATTTGTAGAGCAGGCAGAAAATATGTGGAGGGCCACGACCGCACCATTCACAGCGGAGCGAGAAAGTACACAAATAATAATCCTTGTATTGGGTTCACGTACTTTTTACGATTTATTTGCTCTCCGGAATTGCGTTGTAGTCGCACTCTGAACTCTAACGAACAACAAAACTCACACACATTTTAAAAAGTACACCAGAATACAGAAATATGTAGAACATTCAACAGAGTTACAGAGAAAGAAGTGACTGTCAGTACTGGACTGGTTGTACCTTTAATTTTTGTCATCAAGATCGTTACTCTGTATGTATGATAATTATACTGCTATTAACGAACACACAGTCGTAACAAGTGTGCTGATATCTCGCTGTCACGATTTAATTTGATGCAAGCTCGTCCATCTACATCCAAATGGGAGATTATCACCCAAACCACATCGAAAAGTTCTGTAACTACTTTTGGACAATGCAGTCTGTCACTGTATCATTTAATACAGATATTCAGTTTTCATGAGATGAGGAATTTGTCCCTACCATTCGATTATATGGTCTGCATTTCGACAAACTGCAGGGCCACCTATCTTCAATTTTCTAGCTGGAGTACTGAAAAAAGAAATGCCCAGTGCCGTGAGAAATAGCCCTCTGCCGTTGCAAACTTCCATCAAATCACCACGACGTACAGTGCTACTCTAAGACAATTTTTAATTATTGTACGAGTCCATTGGTGACGTCTGTGTGTTTTTAGACCACTGTGCGTTTCAGAGGCTCAGGCATAATATACAAACATGGAAGTGGGAGTCCTTAGATTACATAATCGAGAAACACAATTTTCAGTTAAGAAGGGTGTAAGGGAGGACTACAGCTCACCACATCTGTTGTTCAACTTCCACGTCGTGGAAGCAATGAGAGGAGAGAAATAAAATGTAAGTATAGAATGCCAGCTGAAGAAAATAAAAATCGTTCTAAGTTTCATGGACCGCATTGTCCATCTGTCTGAAAGTATGGATAATTTATTACAATTGCTGAACGAAACCAACTGAGCTGACGAAGTCAACTCATACGTACGAAAAGAAAGCCACTACTGTATAACTACATTATTGATGAGAACTGCTGGAAGCAGTGCCTACCACAAAAATCTAGGAGTAACTATCCAGAGCGACCGTAAGTGGAATGACCACATAAAAGGATAAGCAGAAGGCAGACTGAAATTCGTAGGAATAATCTTAAGGAAATGTAACTCATCCACGAAAGAAGTGACTTGTAAAGCACTTGATCGACCGATTCTTCAGTATTTTTTATCACTGTGGGTTACAGACATTACAAGAGAGGCGTTATGAATCAACGAGAGAAGAGTCGGACAACATATTACTTCCTGCTACATATATCTCGCTAAAGGACAACGAGCAGAAAATTCTAGAAATTAGAGATAATACAGACGCATACCGACAATCCCTCTTCCCACGCGCCATTCGCGACTGGAACAGAATAGGAGAATCACTCAGTGGTACCAAAAGTACCCTCCGTCACACACCATTAGGTGGCTTGCGGAATATGATGCGGATGTAGATATTAAAAGTCTGTGGAAAAACTGTTCTGCGAGAAGGGATGTGTTAGTAGGACTTACACTAACAGGTCCATTAATATTAAACTTCATGCCCCGAGCTAAACTCGAAATATTTAAAATGTGTGACAGACTGCGGAAATTCATACCATAAATCCAGTAATTTGATGCTATTGTGACCTATCATTAGTTTATTACCTAGCGTTTATACATCTGTAAAGAGACTTGTTTTACACTATTCCACGCATAAATCCTGCGTCAGTCGTTGTGCATTTCCGTTACTCTAATTCAACAACGTTACCTTTCTGCAGACAACAGCAGCATCAGTGATTAATAAGAAAGTGCTGCTGACCCTTCCGTATACTGAGATCATAAGCAGTTCTATCGCGCTTTTTTTAAGCACGTCTGATTTTGCTTTCATTTCTGGCGAACATTAGCAGTCCAGCATTGCATACGAGCTTTACTAGGAATAAGTTCTTCGAGCAAATCACGTACCTCAGAAGATACTTCACGTTTGCTACCATTTAACACAACAGTAAAACGTCAAACACAATTTTTAAATATGACGACCAGAAATCTACTTTTTCACCAGCACCTACCACTTTGTCACTTATCTTGAGAAAGCGAAGTGTCAAGTAATAGGTAATGTGAGTGATGCCTCCTGCAACCTTCACGAGACTTTGAAGTAACAAGATGGCAGTACTCTCAGATCTTAATTGCGAAACTGAGACCTATCTCCTCACTACTTCGTGGCTGTTACCGGGTGTTAGTACAGTTTCTTGCTCGTGCAGTAATGCAAGCACACACGGATACTTGAAATTACAGAATTCTGTGACTTACAAATACGACATAATTGGCGTCAAAGGGAAATTTTCCATTCCGCTGTCTCATTTTTCAGTCTGAACTTGATTACTGTAGACAGAGAACAGATCCAAGCCCGTATCACGGACACCAGAATGTTTTAACCATCATTCTGAAAAATAAAGGTGACGTTTGTTGTTCGTCTCTGCACATTCACGCTTAAATGTAACGCATTTTTCTCAAAGATGTATCGCTTGCCCGAGATCTTGGTGGCACTGGTTTGCATTTTGGCCCATCATAAATCGTTCCGCCTTGAAAATCACGTCGTCGCCTTTCTGGAAATATCAGCCACGGAGTACTTTCTTCATCTGAAAGTAAGAGAAAGAAGTCACTGCGCGCTGTGTCGGAGATCACAGTAGTCAACGCAAAATATACTAGCCAAGCGAGTAGCATGTGTGACTGCGTACAGTACAGATTGCGACGGCGAGTTGTCGCGGAAGAAAAGATTCCCTCGAACAGCCTTCCGCGTCGCTTCGTCTTGACAGTCACCAGTGACCGTGACAAGAAATTTCAGAACGGTTTTCCCTTTATGAGCGTAATCTCTAGCACCACACGATGGAAGTCACTAGAAGCTCGCAGTTTAACCTTGCCCGTAGATAGCTGGTTCTTCGACTTCTTCGGCAGTGGTGACACCACCTATTACAAAAATCAAATGGCTCTGTGCACTATGGGACTTAACATCTGAGATCATCAGTTCAAAAATGGTTCAAATGGCTCTGAGCACTATGGGACTTAACTTCTGAGGTCATCAGTCTCCTAGAACTTAGAACTACTTAATTCAACTAACCTAAGGACATCACACACATCCATTCCCGACACAGGATTCTAACCTGCGACCGTAGCGGTCGCGCGGTTCCAGACTGAAGCGCCTAGAACCGCTCGGCCACACCGGCCGGCCCTACCTGTTACAACCGCTTGCTTTGCTCCTTTGTTTCGGACTCACAGTGGCTCTACCATGGCGGCTGAAGGAGTCACCTGGATTTGGCTGACATAACTACAACACTTCCGCTGACGCCTTTGTTTCGTGGGTCAGTGAGCAGTCTTGCAACTCAGCAGGCGGCGAGCGTTCGCATGTTCAAAATGTTAAACAAGATGTTGAAAAGTGACCTGTGACTTGTCATTGTCCAGCTTCTCCCGGCATACTTCATGTCGAAATAGTTCACGGTCGAACTGCCGGATGTCAGTGTCCAACGGACACAATATTTCAGCTAACGTCCACGCTGCCATCACGAGGTGCGCTGATGAACTGACTGATGAGGAGCCGGCATGATCTATGATGGATTTTCACTTTTTCCATAATCACCTAGACTTTGATACTCCGGCCTTCGAGTACCAGACCCTCAACTTTTCTTGTAGCACCGGTTTCTCACTGAGCAAGTCTGCCACTTCGTTCTGTGATATTCAGACTTGTTTGATATTGCTGCAGTGTTGTTCCCTTTCAAACACAGAAAACTACAATTACTGGAAGGGGCCGTGCCGTTCTTTGTTTTCCTCGTCTACCAGTATGCTACAACTAATTCACAGTCAGCTTAACAGCTAATACATCCAAGTTACAGACAAGAATACTGTACAGAAGAACGGAAAGAAAAATTGAGGATCTGTTAGATGACGATCAGTGTGGCTCTAGGAAAGGTAAAGGCACCAGAGACGCAGTTCTCTTATTGCACTTGATAATGGAAGCAAGGCTGAAAAATGTCAAGATATTTTCACAGGAATTTTCGACTTGGAAAAAGCGTTTGACAGCGTAAAATGGTGCAAGACGTTTGAAATTCTAAAAAAAATAGGGGTAAGATATTATATAATTTGTACAAGAACCAAGATGGAACAATAAGAGCAGAAAACCAAGAACGAATTGTTCGAATTAAAAATGTAAGATAGAGATGTAGTCTTTCGCCCTACTGTTCAGCCACAACACCAAGTAATCAGTGACGGAAATAAAAGAAAATTTGAAGCGTAGGACTAAAATTCAAACTGAAAGGATATCAATGATAAGATTCACTGATGACATTGCTGTCCTTAGCGAAAGTGATGAAGAATTACAGGGTCTGTTGAACGGAGAGAAAATTCTAATGAGTACAGGATATGGATTGAGATTAAATCGAAGAAAGACGAATCTAATGGGAACCAGCAGAAATTAGAACAGTGGGAAGCTTAACGTCATAACTGGTGATCAGGAAGTACTTGAAGTTAAGGAATTTTGCTACCTAGACAGAGGGAAGAAGGAGGATATAAAAGCAGACTAGCACCGTCAAAAAGTGTATTCCTGACCAAGATAAATTCTCTTGTATCAAACATAGGCCTTAATCTGAGGAAGAAATTTCTGAGAATGTACGTTTGGAGCACAGCGTTTGGGAAATTTGTGATAACTTCCTATGGGACCAAACTGCGGAGGTCATCGGTCCTAGGCTTACACAGTAGCTAATTTAACTTAAACTAACTTACTCTAAGGACAACACAGACACCGATGCCCGAGGGAGAACTCGAACCTCCGACGGGGGAACCGCGCGAACCGTGGCAAGCCGCCCGAGACAGCGCGGCCACCCCGCGCGGCAGTACTGCATTGTGTGGTAGTGAAACATGAACAGCGGGAAAAACGAAACAAAAGAAAACCGTACCATTTGAGATGTGCTACAGGAGAATTTTGAAAATTAGGTGGATTGATTAGGTAAGGAAGGAACAGGTCCTGTGTAGAATCGGCGAGGAAAGGAGTATATAGAAAACACTGACAAGAAAAAGGGACAGGATGATAGAACTTGTTAAGACATCAGGGAATAACTTCCATTGTATTAGAGATAGCTGTAGAGAGTAAAAGCTCTAGAGGAAGACAAAGATCGGAATACATTCAGCAAATAATTGCGGACGTAGGTTGCAATTGCTATTCAGGGATGAGAAGTGTGTCACAGGAGAGGAATTCGTGGCTGGCCGCATCAAACCAGTCTTCTGACTCAAGAAAGAGTAGGACGCTACGGTACTGTGGCGTCGGGAATTCAGTGTCTACAAGGACATCACACGCATTCCTCCAAATGAATAAAAATTTAATGACGGTGCTTTATTTTTTCGAGAAGATACATAGTCAAGTATATTCAGCATCGTAGTACACTCAGCAGTTCATGTTGCACACAGCTCTTCGCGATACTTCATTCGCTGTATGTCGCAAACGGTTGCCTGTTTGCCGAGGTTACCGGAATGCTGTCGCTTATGGAAAGTATATCCCGTCCGACACAATCCCGACTGACCAGTTCAGTTTCAGTCTAGTTACAGTGGATAAACCAGTCCAGCGTTACCGGTGCAGTTGTGGTCACACTGAGCCAGAAATTTTCATAGCATTATGAATGAAAACACACACACGACACTGGTGTGATGTTCTAAAATATTTATTATTTCACTAAAAGGTTTTCGGCTGTTACGCCGTCATCACGTACAAAGATCAGTACGTATAGCTGTGAAATTTTGTAGAATCATAGATTTTAAACTAGTGCACTGCAAAGAATCTCAGTTGGTTTTCAAAGCTGACATTCTTAACGTTTGGTTTAGGACTAAAAAGGGAAGTATTTGGTGAAAATGTTATGTGAAATTATTGAACTTGTATTACATATGTGCAACACATTAAATAATGAATTATATATCAAATTACAACAACTGTTCCGGGAAGAAAATAAAGTGAGTAGTAAACTTTGGTGACGTCTTCCAAGGGAGTGGTTGAACAAAATAATCTTATCGTTAACAGATGTAATATTACAGATAGGTAAGATATACAAATGAGATTGAGCAGCTAAGTGAAACAGTTACGATTTTACACAGTAAACGTTTTCAAAAGGGCAAGTGAAACTATAGCAGGTGATACAAAGGAAAAAATGGGACACGTGAGTGAGACGGGTAGGATGGGATTATGAGAAGCATCTGCAGTTAGAAGTGGCGAGTAAGGGGACTTTCTCTGATCATTCAGTATCAAGCTGGGAGTAATCGACATATGTTTCTTAATTTCCATCATTTCAGTGTAGTTCATCTGGTTCCATTTATTTGTGTAATGTAAGACACCAGTGATATACTGGCTCGAGTGCTCAGTAACAATGAACCTTCTTGTCATGACAAAAATTATGAATGAAAGGGGGAATAGCATACTTTTAGATTCGCTGGGAGGGATGTGGGCGGGAGGGGGGAGGGGAGGGAGTGCATTGAATCTGTAAAGGAAATCGCAGTCACGGCCTTAAGGTGACAAATTCTGAAATACGCCTCCAGATTTTGCAGACAAGTAGGCACGAATTCGGAGACGTCCTGCTGCAATCTTAGCGGGCTGCATACCTACATGAAAGTCTAACAGTGACGGTCAGAAAATTGAAATGGGTATCTCTGTAAGGAGGACGACGTCGTTGTCGGGTCCATTATAGGAATAGCTTTCGAGAAAAAATATGTGACAATTCTGTTCCACACTCGCACAGGTTCCGGCATAATGAATAATACGATTTCAGTCACGTAGTGCGGCGTCGCTGTTGCGCCTACGCGAAATACCTACTCTCGCGCTACACTGAGGAAGAACTCCCATTGCCGTTTGTAATTAAGGTCACTTGGAGTTCGGAGCATCAAGCATTCGCTGCCGAGGCGGATTTACAATATATAGAATCTCTCATCACATTTCAGCGACTCTTTCGTCGCCAATTCGAGTTAAAACGACATGTATCATCGGATGATTGTACGGTGTGTGCAACAATCTAGGACAACTGTATCTTCTGTATAGGAGGAAAGTGCAGGGCAAGGGGGGACGAAGCGGACCACGTAGCGGGCGGAGGAACCACGTCACGTTCTCACCCGAAGTCCTCGTCGTTTCTCTGCCGAGCATGCCTGGACGCTGACAGTGGCGAGTCGCTCTCTGCCGCGCATCGCTACGGTAATCTGCACGTCCACCCACACAGAGTACAGATCGCACAGAAACTAAACGAACAGGATAAAGTCGCACGACGAAACTTCGCCTTCCACTTCCAAATGTCTTCGTGATTTTTGCTTATGGTGATACTCGAAGATTTGAGTGTACGCCACACGTCCTCGTACCGCGGCTCAACTCAAAGAGAGAATACGTGCAGCTCGGTAGGAGAACCCATTGAATATGTTGAATCAGTTAATGGAAGCTTCCGTTCGTCGCCTGGAGCGATGCACGGAATGTGGCGGCAAACTTCTTCATAGTGTTTTATTTAAAACCAAGTAAATGGCGTACGTATATAAGTGTCATATAGTTTCTGTGTTCACAAGGTGTTTTTCAATAAATATGTCAGTTTGTTACCAGGTTCTGTCCTTTTTATATCCTACTGTTCGTTCTGCCGAGCCCTTTATACGAGGGTTGGAACTTTAATAGTGGCAACTATTTATTTACAGCTCGTACAAAATAGAATACGTGTTTTAAAGTTTTACTGACCTTCAAAGTAGTCACCAGCATTGTGTATAACCCGTTGCCAGCGATGTGGAAGTCGTAGGATACCCTTAGCAGTGCCAGTTGTGTTGACAGTTCGAGCGGCGCGGTCTATTGCCCGACGAATTGGTAGCAGTTCTGAAGCGAATGCCGTGAAGTGTTTCCTTCAGTTTATAAATCGAGTTGAACTCACGAGGGCTTACGTCAGAGGAGTGCAGTAGGTGGTGTAGCACTTAGCAGCCCCATCAGTCAAACAAATCAGTAACAGCTTGCACTGTACGTGCTTGAGCATTGTCCTGCAAAATAATGGCCAGGTCCTGCTAAAGTGTCATCACTTCTGTCTCTATGCTGTTCGTTTTTGGAACATAACCTACGACCAGCTTAGAGGGAGAAGTGATGACACTTTCTGGAGGACCTGACCGTCATTTTGCAGGACAATGCTCAAGCACGTACAGTGCAATCGGTTACTGATTTGTTTGACTGATGGGGCTGCTAAGTGCTACACCACCTACTGCACTTCCCTGACGTAAGCCCTCGTGAGTTCAACTCGATTTATAAACTGAAGGAAACACTTTACGGCATTCGCTTCAGAACTGCTACAAATTCGTCGGGCAATAGACCACGCCGCTCGAACTGTCAACACAACTGGCACTACTAAGAGTATCCTACAACTTCCACATCGGTGGCAACGGGTTATACACAATGCTGGTGACTACTTTGAAGGTCACTAAAACGTGAAACACATATCTATTTTGTACGAGCTGTAAATAAGTAGTTGTCATTATTAAAGTTCCAGAAGTCCCAACCCTGGTGTATTGCACAAAGGCCATGAGAATAACAAAGGGAGATTGGGGCACTAACCCCCATATAAAGTTATTTGTCCTTCGCTGAGTATGCGAGTGGAATGGAACAGAAATTCACAATTCCTTTGCCACGTACAACACCGTGGCTTGTGGAATATATGTGCAGATGCTAAACAGTGCTACCAACGTTTGCAATTGCATGTATGAACGAAAGGTAGTCAATGAAAGGACACTGCTCAAAAGCCTTGAGTAATGCAATTTATTAAAATTTTACTCCTTATAACGACTGTCTAGCCTCTAGAAATATCGACTCCCATGTTACACAAGTGTCCACTCCCGCAAACTGGAACTCTCTGATATAACGATCACACTGGAATGAAGTTTTATTGACGTAATACCAAGGTCATGTACTGTGTACTGTCATAATCACAGAATTATGCACAAATTGTGAGGCTAGGTGCCTTAACCATTTCCGTATCTTGCAGTTTTGTAACTGTGCATTATACGTTCCGCGGTCCATCTTGAACTGTACTCCCGCTTGGGATAGAGCAATGCGAAGTGCCGAGTGTTTAAAACGACATTCTTACGACATTTGATCTAGCAATACAGCTACACATAGTTACACATATGTAGCGAGATACTAATTGCAACACCAGTTCTTCTGTACACAGCAGTACCTTGTCTATAATTTTCTTATTATTAGAGTAACAGGTATGTAGAATTACCTTAATGATAGTGCTTTTCCTTTTGACTATTATTTCCTTTGCATATGCTATTACGACTTCAGATATGCAGCCGTTTTCAAGTGAATCTGAAATCAACACACATACTTAAGCATTAGTCAATTATTAAAGCATTACAATTTACACCGTGAAAAGCTTTAATGAGAAGATTATCAGGGGGTAACACATCGTTATTGTCCTTTCGAAACTGGCTACATTGCAAAATGTATTACTTGTCAGGCATATCATATTCATTACCCTACTTAAGGAAGAGTTAGAGGTCAATGAATACAAATTCAGTATATTAGATAAAATTGAAGAAATTCTTAATAAAATCAATGCGCGGATGGTTTTCGACAAGACTAATAACTTAGCAAGTCTTCCAAGACACGTAATCGACAAGATTGATCCAACGGGTAATTCACGCGATTATGAGATGAAATGTGATTTATGTCTATTACGCATATAGGACAAACTCGTTGCACATTTAAAGTCAGATTCAAAGAACACAGCAAACTGACTGAGTACTTTTAAAATACGTACTGTAAAACACTGGAAGGTATTTATGAAGGTATTTATGCGGCTGAGGACATCAGGTTAGACAAACTCAGCTTTCAACATCCTAGAAGTGTTTAATAGTTTCTACAGGTGCTGATTGTACAACGGTTTGATTAATGTAACACCACTCAATTATCAACAGTAACTGGATCAGTTTTTCACATGTGCGAACAGATGGATGTATTGGAATAAACTGAAATGTATGATTGCTTGCATAGCGCTCCGAATGTGTTCTTAAATGACCAAACGGAACTGTGAAATAAATAATTTCAAGTAATTTTCTATTAATCTTAACATACTGAATATTTGAAGTCCTTCCTATTTTACGAGTAGTTCAGTAGTTCGTTTGCCCGCTCCCTCTCGTCTTCCCAATTATTATTATTATTTTTTATAGGATAATGTGGCAAAACGCAGGACGCTATTACTTTTCAATACTTTATACCCTGTAATAGGAATACGTCACACAAATGTAAAGGCTGTCAATTCTACTAAGTATCTGGGAATTGTAATTACGAACAACTTGAATTGGAACGATCACATAGATAATTTTGTTGGGAACGCAAACCAAAGACTGCGCTTTATTACCAGAACACAGAAAACGCAGCAGGCCTACTAAAGAGACTGTCTGCAGTATGTTTGTCAGTCCTCTGCTAGAGTACCGCTGTGCGCTGTGGGGTCCTTACCCGGTAGGATTGACGAAGGATATCGAAAATGTTCAAAGAAGATTTTTAGTTGCGGTGAGATCTTTTCACGACATTTCGTTCTCCAACGTTCTCCTTCGAATGAGAAAAAAATTTGTCATCCACCTACATAGAAAGAAACGATCATTGTAACAAAGTAAAAGAAATCAGAGCTCACACCGAAAGATCCAAGGGTTCTGTCTTCCCGCCTGCAGTTGGAGAATGGAACAAGGGAGAAATGGAGTAAAAGTGGTTCGAGGAACAGCTGCCGTGCACTTAAGTTTGAACTGCGGTGTAGTGACGTAGATCTAGACGTATATAAGATATAGCCGTAAATGTTTACCAGTGATTAATGTGTGATTTGCGGCTTAACACGTTTGCTTAATATATATGTATTACATTTGCAATTCCTGTCATGTAATGAAAGAATGAAGAACCTATTTCCTTGTTATAAAGGTCCATACGTCACACATCCTCCCAGCAACACTAACGAATGCCCAAATCCCAAATACGTACTTCGCTTTTGACGTCATTGTAGAATTATATATGGTCCTTGTGTAAAGTTGTTGACAACATGCTTGATACGTTCACCTTGTGCTGCGACATAAAATATAAGTAACATTAAGATGTTGATCCCTGTATGATCTAGTAACGGATATAATGAAACTTCCTGACAGATTAAAACTGCATGCTAGACCGAGAATCGAACTCGGGACCTTTGCCTTCCGTGCGAAAGATCTGTACCAAATGAGCTACCCAGGCACCAGTCGCGAACCATCCTCGCAGATTGACTTCCATCAGTGTCTCATCTCCTACCTTCCAATCTTCACAGAAGCTCTCCTGCGAAACTTGCACTACTAGCGCTCCTGGAAGAAGGGATACTGCAGAGACATGGCTTAGCTGGCATACAGTTTTAATATGTTAGGAAGTTCGATACCAGCACACACTCAACTGTAGAGTGAAAATTTCATTCTGGAATCAACATGATGTTCTCGACATTTACTACACAACATTATGTAACAAATTTCGAAAGTTCAGTAATGGTATGCTACGTATTAACAGTATACTCGGATCGACTTTTCGTACTGTAAATTGCAAAATGCAATAATATACTAATGCTGAAATGTGTATGTTAATTGTAAACTCACTTGAAAATGCCTACAGAACCGAAATCGCTATAGTGTATCGAGGAGTATATGGTTCAAATGGCTCTAAGCTCTATGGGACTTCACATATGAGGTCATCAGTCCACTAGACTTAGAACTACTTAATCCTAAATAACCTAAGGACGTCACACACATCCATGCCCGAGGCAGGATTCGAACCTGCGACCGTAGCAGCAGCGCGGTTCCGGACTGAAGCGCCTAGAACCACTCGGCCACAGCGGCCGGCGAGGAGTAAATAAACACAATCAAATAGCGAAATATCGTCATGTATTCAATCCTTGTCTATAGTTTTTTCAAGCTACGAAATATATCATCGAGCTTAAAGATCTGAGTCACAGTGAGTTGAAGTTGCTGGTGCCACTCGCCACTCTTCGCTGATCTGTCGTCCTCATCCGAAGCTGCTGTTTTTTAATACTTGTCCTCTGGTGATGAATCGGCTGCCATTGCCAGCGTGTTTGCACTTGGTGCTACGTCCGGAATACCTTTGACAATTATAGGCCCTCACGTTATTAAGTTGTTGTAGGCTCGATACTATTGTGATGCCATTTCTTTTCAGCAAACAAACTCTTTTCATTTAGTTTACTTACGACGTTTGATTTTCACAATCTCAGAGCATGTTCACATAGACTCACAGGCTGTGTAAAAAGAGGATGCTATTTTCACTGTCAGTTGATATCTGCATCAAAATAAAGCCTTCCCCTACTTTCTGGTAACTTTAATTCCTACAGACTTTACTACTTGTTTACAGTTCACTCTCTAGTAATACGTGTATATCGTTTGCTAAACTTTCCATACCACGTACCTTTAAAAGATCTTTGTTTTGTTTACACAATCCAGAATTAACAACCGAAGAGAGGATGAACGTAATGAGGATTAGCAGAAATGAGAAACATTAAACTTAAAACCAATATTAGTGACCACGAAGTAAATGAAGTTCAGGATTTCCGCTACCTTGGCAGCAAAATAACATGACAGATGCAGGAAGCAGGACAAAGAAGGCAGACTAGCACAATCAAAGGGGGCATTTCTGGCCGAAACAGGTCTACCAGTATCAAACGTAGGCCTCAATTTGAAGAACTTTTTGAAGCACAGTATTACATTCCAGTGAACCAAGGACTACGGAAAAACCGGAAAAGAAACGAATCGAAGCGTTGAGATGTGGTGCCACACGAGGATACTAAAAATTAAGTGGAAGTATAAGATAAGGGATTAACAGATTTCTTACAGAATCAGTGAAGAAAGAAACATATGGAAAACACTGACAAGAAGTAGGAACAGAATGATAGGGCACATGTTAAAACATCGGGGAATAACTAGAGGGTGCTGCAGATACTAAAAACTCTAAGGGAAGCAGAGATATGTACAATAAAAATTTTATGACCTTGGGTGCATGTGCTAATCAGATTTGAAGAATAAAAAGCATCTGCATGAGCAAAGAATTTGTTTAAATAAGTAACTCTTTCACTCAAAAGTCAAGAGGCTCTCAATACAGATTTACCAGTGCACTAAAAGTAATCTAACTATATTGCCTAATTATTTTTCCTGGGACCAGCACGCAATGTTTCATTATTAGTCATGCGTAGCATAAATTTCAGGCTTTTAAGATATTTTCATCATAGTGCTAAGCCTTCCGCAAAGGAACAGTTTTAGTGTTCTGAAAATAGCATACCATGCTGTCCACAGCTTTATCCAAATGCTTCATTACCTGCAGACAATGCTGATGTTATGTTGCCTTGAGTTATCTCCGACAAGTCTTAAGACGCCTTTACGTTAGGACTTGAAATCTAATTATATGTTCCGTTTTCCTCAGTTAGACTGCTAACTAGCTAATTTAGGATCAGGACATTAATCCACTTATCTGTAGAAATCACATCGTACTCGCAATTAGACGTAAGACTCTGTCTCATTCTCTCTCGCGTGCGAGCGCTAATTAATGAGCGCCTTAACAAACATTTCCGAGACAAAACTAGGTTCGCTTTGTAACTGCCAATTAGTAACGCCATCTCTCAATTTTTTTACCTCCCAATATTTTCAGAGAATTTCACAGCCCTACTCTTATTTGACATTAGTTCGTTTAGGCCTTCTTTTAAATGACACACAGATGTTTGTCAACCACCACGTGTTACTTCGTGTTTCCTTCTCATGAACACTGGACTCGCATTCGGAAGGACGACGGTTCAATCCCGCGTCCGGCCATCCTGATTTAAGTTTTCCGTGATTTCCCTAAATCGCTCCAGGCAAATGCCGGGATGGTTCCTTTCAAAGGGCACGGCCGACTTCCTTCCCTAATCCGATGAGACCGATGACCTCGCTGTCTGGTCTCCTTCCCCCCAAAAACGACCAACCAACCAACCTTCTCATGAAGGCATCATAAAATATGTCATTTTTGACATGAATTTCTTGAACAGTCTTTCCTACGTTAACAGCATACATCTAAATAATTACATCACAAATCACAGCAAAATGCACAGGACTAGCTAATTTGTACGGATATTAGGCCCTGTCTGTCGTATTCTATTCGGCTATGCAGCGAGAGAAAAATAACTGACTGCATCACTCTAGACCAAACCTCTTCTGTTCATCCCTACGGGATGTATTCGATGGTTCCCTAATACTGCTTTCACGTGTTCGTTCCATTTCATATCGTTTCGTAACATACCGCTTTGAAATTTACCATACATGTAGTAATCAGATATTTCCGGCTTCTTTCTCTCTGTTGCGGGTGTCATTTTACATTTATCCGCAATTAAAGACAGCTGCCACTCAGCTTAGTATATTATACTTCTAGGCCGTTCTATACTTCCTTAGTATCCTCCAGTGTCAAGACGTTACAGCAGACAACAACATCGGTCAGCAAACAGTCTTAGAATGTTTCTGATCTTATTTGGTGAATTTTTTTTATATAGTGGTGTTCAAAACCTAAGGACGAAAGCAGCTTTCGAACAGCGTGTCGCTGCCAAGTAATCAGCTCGATGCAACTTGGACCATTCAGAGAAAGAATTGCTACAGTTTAATACAATAGGTAACTGCAAGAAATGCGTAGTGTGACGAACAGAAGTGGCGCTTTTATTCAAAGATAATAGTTAGACTGAAGTCACTACGATTTATTACGGTCCCCTATATTACAAAAGGCGGGACATGATACGTCTTAGTAGGGTGTGTGATCAGCATAGACGGCAGTGCATGCCCTGCAACGTGCTCCCATGCTGGCCACAAGGCTGGGCATTAGTCCTTGAGGCAGGGCGTTCCACTCCTCCACCATCGCGGTTGGCAAGTACTGGGTGGTCGCTGGTGCACAAATCTCGCCAACTCATCCCAGACGTTGATGAAGCGGTTTAAGTTCGGGCAAATCCAATCCATTTGCCGAATTCACCCTCGTTCCAAAAGCTCCCCAGCTTGCGCACTTCGATGTACTCACACATTGTCAGCCATAAAAATGAAGTCAGGGCCAAATGCACCCCTGAGAAGACGCACAAGCGGAAGGAGTGGACTGGTAAGTGTACCGCTCTAAGCATTTTGAGGTCGGTATGCCCATGCAACATCACGCCTCTGCACTCCATAACATCCGCACCACTAAATGACAGTTAGACAATACTGGACGTACCATCAAATGGCGATAGGTGGGAGCCAGTCATGTATCCAGGAACATTAGAATATCTAGGAGAACTGACTGGCCTGCTCGTCTCCCCGACTTGAATCCAATCGAGCACTTGTGGAGTGCGTTGGGGGTACACAATTACATCATGTGAACATGCACCAACTGAGCATCCAGCAGTTGTCACCGGCGTTGGTGGTGGAATACGACACTCTAAGACAAGGACTCTCAAGAACCTTGTGATCAGCAAGAGAGCACGCTGCCGAACATGCATTGCCGCCCTTGCAGATATCACAATCAATTAGGAAGCACGTCCCACCTTTTTTAATGTCCAGGGGACAACCGTAAGTTGTGATGACTTCAATGTAATTATTATGTTTGAGTAAAATTGTCACTTTTGCTCGTCTCATTGCATATTTCTTTCAGTTACCTTCTGTTCTATATTGTAGCTGACCTTTCAATGTATGGTTCAAGTTTCATAGGACTGTGATGCTTGGCAGTGAGACGTCATGCGAAAGCTATTTTCGCCCTTCACACCAGTGTACTATATACATCGAGGATATTGACGGTCCTGTCATGCTCCCCTACGACTAATCCGTTATTATTTTCGGTTCTGTCGAACATTCAGCGTCCAAAGTAACGTAGTGCGTAGTATCTGCAGAAAATTCATCGAGCAAGTCACACGCTTATGAAAATACTCCTCACGATGGTGCCTTTCTTATCAGATGACATGAGGATGGAATCGGCCTGTTCAACAGCGTCTTTTCAGGATATCAGAAATGTTTTTCTTATTGGTATGTGATTGCTCAACAAAGTTGTACGTGAAGCTATTTGGTCACCATTGAAGTAGATTCACGTAATCCAAACTATTTTTGTTTTTTAACTTCAAAATATCGCCTATGATATGACACTGTTCTCTGTGTTGCTTACGATGTTTGCCGACACTGATCAAAGGCGACGACTAGCATCACAATTTCCTCTTCGTCGCGTAATCATTTTCTCAATAGTTCAATTTTTAGTGCAAGTCAATGGAATGACGTACTTTAGTGCGTAAAACAGGAGCATATTGTAAACTGCAGTCTGTTAAACTGCATCTTCTGTATTTCATTTTTGCACTGTAAAATGTCAATGGACACGGCCGAGATCTTCGCATTATTACATGAAATATCTAAAAAATCTTAATACTCAATTTAATTTACGAGAGAGGTGTTAGGTAGAAATTTCTTGACTGTAAAGCGTCCAAAAACAGAAAATTTAATTTCAAATCACATTAATGCTTCGATCACGCCGGCCGTTGTGACCGAGCGGTTCTAGGTGCTTGGTCTGGAACCGCGCCACCGCTACGGTCGCAGGTTCGAATCCTGCCTCGGGCATGGATGTGTGTAATGTCCTTACGTTAGTTAGGTTTAAGTAGCTCTACGTTTTAGGGGACTGATGGCCTCAGATGTTAAGTCCCATAGTGCTCAAAGCCATTTGAACCATCTCCTATTTGTATATCTTTCTGCTCCACTCGCAGCGATCACAGATCTCAAACAGCCAGCCGGAAAATATTTTAAAAAAGTGAATTAAGTGATAGCGTGTTTTAATGAAGACGTAAACACATGATGCCGATGTTGATCTTGGTAACGAGAATTTAACAGTCCCAGAACAATTAAAAGGGTGCACACTATGTGCGTTGTAGTAGTAATTCACATTCTAGATGTTACATGTTTGTTTTAATAGTATGTGTGCGATTCAAACATCATGTATGTTCAAAAATGGCCGCGCGGAGTGACCGCGCGGTTTAAGGCGCCATGTCACGGATTGCGCGGCTCCTCCCGCCGGAGGTTCAAGTCCTCCCTCGGGCATGGGTGTGTTTGTTGTTCTTAGCATAAATTAGTTTAAGGTAGTTTAAGTAGTGTGTAAGTCTAGGGACTGATGACCTCAGCAGTTCGGTCCCTTAGCAATTGACACACATTTGAACATTTGTTCAAAAATGTTTTATGAACCACGGGAATACAATGAATGACAGGAAAATTAACTCTTCATAACTGGAAAAATTGTCGTTGCATGTCTGAGGGGAACTATCGCATCATAAATATTTTAGCAATTAATTCATCTAAGCAAACACATCTACCACACTGTAAAATTGTTAAGATATTTATCAATTATATTCGACAGCAGTGTTTTCGAGAATGGTATGAAGTGTGAAACTATTAGATGTGTATATTGTGAACTGTACGTCTCGCAGCCCCATACGAATATACGATTACATAGTGCGAAGCATCACCAACGCATGCTTTGAGACAATCAAGGAACTTATGGTATTTCAGTTGATGTTGTCACTGATTAAACTTTATGGCTAAAGGTCAGGTGACATGTTTCATTAAAAAAATCATAATTAGTACCATACCATAAGGAACAAGTCCATTTTCTGATCTGAACTGTGGATCGAACTCGAACGGCATCTGGAGGATACTACTGTTTAAAGTTTACCGCAGCCTCAGCAATTCTAGATCGCAAACTATAAATATGAAGTTTAGAGTAGTTAACCTATATGTGGATTGTGTTTTTTTAGCCATATGAAGACACAGCGTGAGGAAAAAAGCTCAGTCGATTTCTTGGTTACCAGAATTCATTCTATCATGACTGAAACATTTCGGTTTATAATTTGCAAGCCATTTGTTTCCATTTAGCATAGTCGACATCAACCATTTGTCCTTCTGTGACACTGTATCAAGGCAAACGCTACAAAGGTAGTAGTTTTACTAAAGAATTTTTCGCTACATCGAGTATTAATGAATTTGGCTTTGGGTATAACACAAGTAGAAAATACATCTTCCTTAATTTAAGTTTGTTTGTTTGGTTTGAATTTCTTGGCTGTAGACTTGTGCCTTGTTGAACATCTGGCACGTCACGCAGAAGTGTACAGCAGAAGTCAGCCCAAATCGCTGCACTCTACGCGTCCTGGTAATATAGGGTCCTCGCCAGATGTCCTGATAAAAACTTTTATCATATGAGTCGAGGAGATGAAGTTTGAGAAACACGTTGCAACCTAGCTGTCTTTTTGCGTTAATACATTATTACACGACAATCGTATACTCATCAGGTTTACGATGTCCAAAGACGTTGGCTTCGACCGATTTGAATGCCATAGATAAATGCCTTTCAACACCACCAATTCTCGGATGCGACTGTAAGCAATCATCTTCCTTACTTGTGAATCTATGAAGACACGTTGTTTCATCTGCATAACTAATCTCTGGAATCTTGTTGCACACGTACCAAAAAACTTCTGAGACGTTGTCTAGTACCTTAACGAAATTCCTCATCGTCTCTACTTTTATATGACCTGGTGGTAAAGTAACTTCGTCGTGTACAGCCAAAGGCACACAAAAGACATTATTTTTCTTGGTTGCTTTTTATCTCGGACCATCCATTTATTATTTTCTTCTCTACTGTTTGTAACACCATAGTTAAGATACCAAATATTTTTTCTGATTAACTACGTTTTGCATAAAGTATGTTTTCTTTGATATGTAATCTTTGATATGCTGGAAAGCTGTAGAAAGATGTATAATATGTTTTCTCTTCACCGTTTAAACACTTTACCTCATTTGGAGAAGGATGACTTTAGTAACATGAATTTTTTTTTTTGTTGAATTGCTAATGTGTGTAAATGAACGGCTTTTGTAAAAGATATGAATATACAACAACGTATATGATAATTCACACTTTGGACTTTTGAATTGTGTAAATGAAAATTTTGTGTACTTCCGCTCTGCAACGAAAGTGATTTAACGCACGCAAAAAGTGGTTGGTGCGAAGGGAAAGGTGGAAACGATAGTGAGTCGGAGACTAGCAACCACACAGTTGGCAACTAGTAACTGGAATGTGTACAGCGCAGGTGCCGAGTGAAGCTTCCAGTACTTGGAGTTTTTATGGAAAAGCCTTGGGTGGATAAATGGCTCTAAAATATTGCTCTCTTTCTGGAAATTGCCATAAAAGTTGATGATCATCGCCAAGAAGACAAAAACAGAGCAAATTACTTGCAACAGAAAGTCCACCTGTTGTTTGTACTCACCACCAACATTGCGCAGTCACTTCAGCAGAGAGCAGAAGTCATATCTTTGTTAAGCGTATGGATCAGCACATTTACTAAAGTATGTGCAAATATAAGGTAACTCATGTTAAATTTGTGTACCAACCTTGATTTGTGTCCTATCATGATACCTCTTAGGATCCACTCCTCTTAAACAGTGATTTCCGAGTACCCTGATTATGAGAACAGGAAAAAAAACAAGTGTTTAATTACTTTTGCTTAAACCTGAGTGCTAAAAAGTTGCCTAAGATTACTATGGATTTTATTGAAGATGAGGGAGGAAGTAAATGTTGCTTTTATGAAAGCCTCCCCAGTAATTGAATTGTTTTAGCTCAAAGTGCCAGTGTTATGAGAATTAACTGATTTAATTCTGTCTGAAAATATTAATGTTTGTGCTAATGACAAATAGGCAACACGATTTTGAGGTTAGTTAGAAGTAAATAATCTTAAAGTCATATTTGAAAATCCTCTTGAAAAGATCTTCTGCATTAACTGTCATAAAATTCATACAAGGTGAGTGAAAGTTGTGAAAGAGTGTTTCCAAAGTTTTCTGTCTGTAGTTTGTTCATAAAATTGTGTTTAGATTGTTTTATGGAGATGGTCAAGATAAAGGGTCCCCCATTTTAAGTTGCTCAAAATGCATAAATTTACTTGATTAATGAATGTACTAAATGCATTTGAAGTTAATGTTGAGTTTTGTGTACATTGTGTGATGAAATGTGTCATATCAGCTTGTCAGCCCCCACTTAATGTTTTTTTCTTACTGAAGATAAGGTTACTATGAGTGCCCTTATTCATGAAAACAGTTGCAACATTACTTATTAGCGAATGTATGTAGGTCTTACTGCAACTGAATTTTAGTTGAATTTGTGCTGTTTAGAAAGTATCTGATGAAATAGAACTAGGTCAATATCCGTTTTTAGTTTAACATTTATTTCCACGTTTATTGTTGATGAAGTAACTTATGTCAGGTAAAGTATTTACTGTTGATGAGTGCTAAAGCGTCAAATGTGTTTGTGAGAACTTGAATTTCCTACTGAAACTGGTTATATCCACTATACTACTTGCCTGCTTGTAAAAGGGTTTGTTGCACTTCTGTGAGAAAGAAGTATAGGTTGTGTTTTTCTATCGAAACTATTTACTGTTTATTTAACAAAAATGTTTCATATTTATATTCCTAATTAGTCTGGCGACCGTATTCTATTTCATTTGAGTAAATGTGATTAGCTAAAACGTTTTCCAAATTGGATCTGTCACTTTCTATGTCCTTAAGTAACATTGATATTCAGGTCCGATAAGACAAGGCCATTAGGTAATTCAATATCAATTTTACTTAAATCCTCTCAGAGGGTAACATTCACTGCATTGTAATACCATATTTGGTAATAAACATTGTATGTTGATATAATACCGCATCGTAATACCATATTTGGTAATACACATTGTATATTGATATTATACGCGATGTAGTACAGTGTTGTATGTTCCACTCATGGATAAAACACCTGTATCTGATGTACATTATTATATTACTATGAGAGTAGTAATTACTTGAAAATCATCATAGATATGGCAGTTTTAATAGTTACAGGCATATTTTCAAGAAGTAGCGGAATGCTTCCTTACGTCTCTTACTAGTGGGCGGCATGCCCAACCCGGTACTGATAGAAATTTGTTTCCGTTCTGTGACAATACTGCCTTGGAGCCGGCAAGGGTGGCCGAGCGGTTCTAGGCACTGCAGTATGGAACCGCGCGACCGCTACTGTCGCAGGTTCGAATCCTGCCTCGGGCATGGTTGTGTGTGATGTCCTTAGGTTAGTTAGGTTTAAGTTGTTCTAAGTTCTAGGGGACTGATGACCTCAGAAGTTAAGTCCCATAGTGCTCAGAGCCATTTGAACCATTTGAACTGCGTTAGAACTTATCCTGGGTGAATCGAGGAACAGTCGCCATGTTCCGGTGTTGCGACCTAACCGAGACTCGACATAACCACAAGCACATTCACAAAGTAGCAGATAAAGACACTCATTGCAAAGAACTGCACAAATGCTATGTGTTTGCGCCAAAGAACTGAAGTCCTTGTACTCGATGTAAGGAAACCAAATTACTTAAAATTAGTACCACGTATCTCTGCTTTACCTTTGGTGACACATTTCGTACAAGGCCTCGATGCTCACTGTAATTTATCACACAGGTTGAAACTGAAATTAAGAGTAGCTAAGCACATGCAGAAATGCTCAACTACGTTTTCAAATGTTCCTTTACAAAGTAAAATTCAGGACAACCCATCATTGCCTTGCGACAGGTATTGACTGCATGGTCCATCCATGCTTCTCTGTCTTCTACGTTTCTCTTCATTTTTTGGTACCCTCCTCGTGGCCTGCTGACATCATCCAACATCTGGAACCTTCTTCTGTCCGTCTCTCTCTTTCCCCGAACGAAACCTTTAATTGCCTTTACTAGAAGGCAATCTCTTCTTAGATTGTGGCCTATCCAGATTAGTTTCCTGCTCTTTACTGTCAGCAGCATCCTCAGTTCTTCTCCAACTCTCCTCAGTACATCTTCATTCCCAACTTCATCAGTCTAGCTGATCTTCTCCATTCTACGCCATATCCACATTTCACAAGCTTCCATTCTCTTCTCATCCTGCTTACTCAAAGTTCACTTTCCTGCTCCATACAAGGCCACGCTCCATATTAAGCACTTAACCAGACGCTTCCTTAATCCCTTGTTTGAACAACTAGTTAGGAGTCTTCTCTGCTTTTAAAATGCCTCTTTCGTCAGAGCCATTGTCACTTTGATATTTTGTTGGCAATCCATGTCTTCTTTAATCCAACTTTCCGAATACTTGAATGCCCTTATTTGTTCTATTATTTCTGCCCCAACTTAATTTTCACTTTTATTTTCTTTAGGCCGGTGACCATACTTTTGGTTTTCTTTTTATTAATTTTCGTACCATATGCTGTACAGGCTTCAATCAGATCATTTACCATTTGAGTCAGCGTCTCTTGATTTTCTGCGAGGATCACTATGTCATCTACAAATCTTATACATTCAATTTTCCTCCCACCTATCCTGACGCCTCTTGTCCCAGCCAAACAGCTTTCCACAACTTCCTCCAGATAGAACCTAGGATAAAAATCTCCTTTTTCATCTTCATTTACTGATTCTTCCTTCTCAATCTGCAGATCGGGAAGTCTCTGATCCGCTTCATAGAGAATTTCAATATATTCTTTCCGTCTATTCTCAACAGCGTGTGGGTCACTTAAAAGAGTTCCATCTTTCCCTTCTATCTCCATATTTATTTTGTTCTTCCTTCCCTGAAATACTATTTCCTTGGCTTCTCGACACATCTTTTCATACTTGCACTCTTTCTCCAGTGTCTCAATTTCTGAGCAGATTTCTCTCGTCCATTTTTCCCTGGCCTGATCAGTTTAACTTCTCAGCTCACTGTTCAGTCTTCTGTATTCCTTTTTCCTTCATCAGTTTGTGCGTTTTTCCATTTTCTCCTTTCTACCATCTTCAAGATCATGTCATCGGTAACCTATGGTTTCCTTCTCCGCTTGCTCTTCGCCAGACCAACAAATCTTTACTGGTTGCTTTCAGGGTGTCCTTGAACTGGTACCACTGTTCACTTATGCCCTCTGTCTTTTCTCTAATTTTCCACTTGTCTCTGAAGTCTTCTTCAAGCTCTTTAGTTATTCCTTTTTCCTTTGGAGTATCCAAGTTAAATTTTCCCACCAACATTCTTTTCAATCTAACCTGCACATCTGCTACAACCAAGATCTGCTCCTGGATAAGCCTCAGTATTTCTCATGCATGTCCCAAATCTACTCTGTATTAGTACGTAATCGATTTGGTATCTGCTATTGTCTATATTCGATGTACATGAGTACTGTCTTCTTTTGTGATGTTCAAAAAGCGTGTTTCCAACTACCAATGAGTTTTTCTTACAAAATCTGACCATTCTCGCACCTCTTTCGTTCTGTTGCACAATCCAAACTTTCCAACCACATCTCCGTCTTTCCCTTCGCCAGCCACCGCGTTCCAGTCTCCCATTACTATGATGCACGCCGTTTTCTTCTCTGTCTCCACCAGTGATTCAGTTCTGCTGTAGCACTCTTCAATCTCATAGTCGCTGTGTTGGCTGGTTGGCATGTAGACCTGTATCAGAACTACATCCTTCTTGTGGCCTCTCAACCTCAGCATCATCAATATGCTATTTATGTATTCCTCCTTCATAATAATGGTTTTTACCTTCTTCTTACCGTGATAGCTACTCCATTCATTCCGTTTCTTCCTCGCCTAAATAAAATAGCTTGTAGTCATTACTTTGTAACACACCATTGCCACCCCATCTCACCTCGCACATTCCGAGATTATCTATATTGTTGTGCTCCATCTCTTTTTCGCATTTTCCAATTTGCCATATTGTAAGAGGGTGCGAATGTTCCACGTACCAATCTTTAGCTTTTCCTCTTTCCTTTTCTTTTTCTTTATTTTTACCCTTTCAATAAGCCTCGATGTCCTCCCCTCCCGAAGACTCGATTGAGGGGATGTTTTACCTCTGTAATCATTATTTTGCACATTGAGGGGCATGTCAAGTGTGCCTTGGGAATAGTAATGTGGTAGCTTCCGGTTGCTTTCCACATATGATACCAGCCGCCCACTCTGTGTCAGACGCTGTTTGCAGTCGCTCACTCTGAGTCAGACAATGCAGCTGCCTGATGGTCCACGGGAGATATTTGATTTTCCTCCTACCGCCCATATCTGGGAGGCGTTCCCCGATCCACCACCTGGGGACGCGCCCTCTTGGGGTCTCAGGCTCCCTCGAGGGTCAGGAGTGTTACATCACTTTAACCCTCGTACCACTGAAAAGGTGAATGAAACAGATGTTGTGTCATTGAGACTGAGGAACAGCTGATGTTGTTAAAATTGAACAACGCCCCAGGACCTTATGCAATGGCCATCAGATTCTACATCCAATCTACGGCTGAGTTAGCCCCTCTGTTAACTATATTGTAAATGCCTCGAACAAAAAAGACTCTGCCCATTTGTTGGAAGAAAGCACAGGTCACATCTGTCTACAAGAAGGGTAGCAGAAGTGATCCAGAAAACTTTTCTCCAATGTCCTTGACACCCATTTGTTGTAGAATCTTACAACAAATTCTGAATTCAAACGTAATGAGGAATCTCGAAAAGAATGACCTCCTCCAGACCAAACAGCATGGTTTCGAAAACACAGATCATTGAAAGCCCAACTCGCGCTTTTCTCAATTTACATCCTGAAATCTATGGATCAAAGCTGTCAGGTAGATATAGTATTTCTCGATTTCCGAAAAGTATTTGACCAAGTACGACACCAACTTTTATCAAAAATACGATTGTATGGGGTATCAGACGAAATTAGTGACTGGAATGAGCATTTCTTGGTAGGGTGCAAGCAGCATGTTACCTTGAATGAAGAATCGTCGACAGCTGTAGAACTGTAGTGTGTTGAGTCGCATGCTGTTTATGTTGTATATTAATGATCTTGTGGATAATATTAATAGTAATCTCAGACTTTTCGCAGATAATGCAGTTACCTACAACGAAGTACACTCCGAACAAAGCTGTACAAATATTCACTCCGACTTTGATCAGATTTCTGAGTGTTGCAAAGATAAGCAACTTGTTTTAAACGTACAGAAAGACAAAACTGTACTCTTCATAGAACCAAAAAAACATAGTATTCTATTTATTTATTTCTCGTTCGATCTGCCAGATACATTTTACAAAGAACAGATATGATTAATATAAATCACAATAAACATTTGGAACTTGCAATGTGGAAACAAATTATATCATTTATTACATTATAAATTATGTCAGGGAAACTACATTATTACATTAAATGGAACAAAAATCGCATAAATTGAAGACAGTTAATTACACAGTAACATTAAGATTATGGAGCCATTTCCTGGCATTGTCCGTTAACTTGTGGAGCGACATCAGAGAGCCGTCTCTGAAACCATGAATGTTACAAACCAGAATATGGTCCATTGTTTGTACCTCGCCACACTAACAACAAGAATCGTCTGTATAGCCCTATTTGGTTGTTTGCTGTCTGCACCGTCCAACTTCCGTGCGAAACCTGTTTAGAGCCGACCAGTGTTTCCTGTTGAGATTGAAGCCTTCAACCCTTTTGGTTGGGTCGTGGATTAGGTGATGGTTTTCCACGACGTCTCTTCTCAGACCCTGCCATGCATTCTGCCATTCAGCATCGAGACCCTCTGTGCCCAACGTTCTGCTCCAGACGATAGGTTTCCTGGACTTGAGTCTCGTGGGCCTTCCCGTGTCGGCATGTATGGGTAGCCTTGGGTTTGCTTCAGTTTTTCCTACTGTGTCCTGAGTTGCTTTCTCTTTACGTATGGAAACAGGAGCGATGTTTGCCAGCACCGGAAGCCACTCAACGGGGGTTGGCCTGAGAGTGCCGGTGACGGTTCTCAGAGTGTCATTTAGTTGTACATCCACTTCTTTGGCGTGCGGGCTTCTGCTCCAGACTAGGGCACAGTATTCTGCAGCCCTATACACCAGTTCCAGTGCAGCAGTTCGTAAAGTGGCAGCATCACAACCCCAAGTGGTGTCTGCCAGTCTGTTGAGCAGGTTATTTCTCGTCTTTAGCTTTTGGGCAGTATCAGTTAGGTGTTGTCTGAAAGTCATGCTGCGATCTAGCTTAATACCGAGATATTTTGGGAAATTCTCGTGGCTGACAGTTTTACCATTTATAACCAGGCGCAGTTCCCTTCTCGCTTCCTTGTTGTTTAGATGCATGACTGTGCTTAATGTTTTTGTCACATTGATTTTTAGATGCCATGTGTCATAGTATTTTTTCAGTGTAGCTACATCTTCATTTAGTGTTGATTCCAGGTTTTAAAACGAGTTTCTTTGGGCTGTAGTAGCTAAATCTTCTGCGAGGGCAAATTTACGTGAATGCAGATCAGGCAGATCTTCTATATAGATGTTGAAGAGCCAGGGAGCTAAGACTGATCCTTGCGGAAGACCATTTTTTAGGGTATGGCACTTGCTGGTTTCACCATTTAATTTGACCCTGAACTTCCTTTCGCTCAGCATGTTGTTCATGAGCTTCAACGTTGTTTGTATTTGACCATTTTTGCCAGTTTTAACATGAGACTATTTAGCCATACAGTGTCGTACGCTGATGCCAGGTCAATGAGGACTATCCCTGTTTTCTTCTTTTCCTGAAAGCCTCGTTCAATGTGTGTGGTAAATGCCAGCACCTGGTCGCAGCAGCTTCTTCCTTGTCTAAAACCTGCTTGCTCCACTAGTAGTTGTTCCTCCAGTACTGGTTTAAGTCTTTCCAACAGTTTGTAGGTTATGCACAGTTTGTAGGTTATGGACAGTAATGAGATTGGCCTGAAGTTCCCTGCGTCAGTTCCACTCTTCCCTGGTTCAAGTATGGCAATGATTTTGGCTGTTTTCCATTCTCTGGGGATTTCACAGGTTTCCATTATTCTCGTGAATAGTTTGCATAGCCATTTCAGCGCTTTTGGTCCAAGATTTTCAAAAATTCAGGAAGGATGTTGTCTGGTCCAGCTGCCTTCCCTGCCCGTGTGTGTTGGAGTGACATCTTCACCTATCCTTCTTGGACTGCTGCCGTGAACATGTCGGCTTTTTCTTCACATTCCTGCAGTGCCACAGACATCTGAGCTTTTATGTTTTTTCTTTGCTCAGGAGTCACTGTTACCTTGGCGTTATCCCTGAGTATCTTACTGATTTTGTTTTGGTGGATACTGGCCTCTGCTGACTTCCTGTGGTTGGCTCCTCCCAGCTTTCTCATGAGACTCCAGCTTTTACGGCTTGAATGTGTGAAGTCCATTTGTTCCATCGGCTTGTGCCATCTTTGTTTTCGTCCCTCGTCCAGTAGGTTGGTAAGAGCCTGGGCAGAGCCCTCTTCTTCTGTTAAATTCTTCCAGTAGGTTGCTGCATTCTTCAGACCAGCATGGGATGTGGTATTTTCTGGCTCCTCGAGGGATATTTTCATTAGCTGCGTGGATGAGTAACTTACAGAAGCGTGCATAGTTTGCAGCAGTACGTGGTATTCTCATTATCGTTTTCTCCACGCTTTCTTGATATGCTTCCCAGTTGGATTTTCTAATATTCCAACGTGGGATGGGAGGGCTCGTTACAATTTGTAGCTGTAGGCCTATTTTTATTAAGACTGGGTAGTGTTGGCTTCTAGGCAGGCGGTTTAATACTGTCCGTGATGCTGGCATTGCTGCTACTGTATTTGTGCTGGACACGAAACATAAGTCGGGAGTAGTTTTGGTCTTCCATGCACTCGAGTGAAAAGTGGGCTTATCTTTGGCATCGTACAGAAGGTGGTAGTTGTTGGTTTCAGCCCAGTCTGCCAGACCGACGCCATCACTGTTGTTCTTGTTATATCCCCACTTGCAAGTGATGAAAGTTGAAGTGTCCTACGTAGACAGAGAGATGGAGTGTCACAGGGGGATGGAGACCAAGAGCTGGAGGGTGGCTTGTACACATTAAATGTCGTCATGTCATTCACCTTGATTCCCACAGTGAAGTCGTGGCTACCCTTTATTTTTGTTGTGTTGCTCAACAGGTTGTTCCTTACCAGGGTAGCTATGCCATGTTTTTCGTGCCCAGCATAAGCATCTGTCGTGAAGCCATGTACTTTGATCTTGGAGATGTTGTCATCCGTTAGGTGGGTTTCTTGCAATGCATTTTCGTTCATCAGTGTGTGTTTTCCTGGTGATGATCGCGCCTACGCTTCTTCTTCTATGATGTAAGATCAATGAGTCACAAATGGAATCTGTAAACACATACAAATACCTGGGTATAGCGCTTAACAGGGTTATTAAACGGAACCATCACGTATGGTGAGTCGTGGGCAATGCAGGTAGTAGTCTTCGGTTTATCGGCAGAATACTATGGAAGTGCAATCAGCTTACAAAGGAGATTGCTTGAAAATCACTCGTGCAACGCTCAAGTGTGTCGCACCAGTACCAAATAGGACTAGTAGTGGATAATGGACGTAACTGAGAATGGCAGACGAATGTTCAGAGGTTTGTTTGACCCCTAATCCCGAGAAAGTCTACTAAGGAAGTTTAAAGAACCTGCTTCAAAAGATTAGAAATCTAGTGCAGTGCCCGACATACCGCTCCCACAGGGAGCGCGAGAATTAGATGAGATTAACTACAGCACGCACAGAGGTATTTAAATAATCATTCCTCCCGCGCTCCATACGCGAATGGGATGGGAAAAAGCCCTAATAACTGGTACAATGGAGAATGACCTATGCCATGCATTTCACAGTGGGTCGCAGGGTATAGACTTAAATGTAGATGTAAACCAGCTTGTATAGCGTAAGGCGTAGCGCTCTAGCTTGGGAGACGGGGAGGTGATCCAGACGCGAATTAACTCCATCGGATCAATCACCGTGCGCTGGCACAAACGCAAGCCTAAGTACTGTTTTTATGCGGTGTTCCATACTCGTTTAGGCAAATGCTGGGCTGGTTCCCAAATTCCATCTTAGAGGAAACGATACACAAACAGTTAAAACACAATAACACACAGGACAAAGTTTTCACCATTCACAGATGACGCCAGCGGCTTCCCCCCTTATGTTACCTTGACGACTATGGCGTTAGCAGTGGGGAACGAAGAATGTCTTCTACAGATTGGTAGTCGGAGGATGAGACGCTGGAAGGAGTTGAAAGAGCAATTATTCTGGCGTTTCTCCAGCAACTGTTTATTCTGAAAGTGCTGCTGGTATTTGAGATATCGTGAATATCAAACAAATGTGACGATTAGGGGTACTAACTATTTTGTTGTTAAGGAAGCGATATTCCGTTTTTTATTCTTTTATTTCATAACCTTTGTTCCCAGAGCTGTTTAATTTCATGTTCAGTGTTCTGTTGTGTGTTTGAACCCAGCCATGTGACGAAATGAAACTCGCATACGGAAAGATGGAAGCTCAGATCCCCGTCTGGGCATCCAGATTTAGATTTCCGTGGTTTCCTTTAATCGATTAAGATAATGCCGGGATGGTTCCTTCGGGACGAATTTCGTTCCAGAATCCAAGCACAGGCCGTCTCTAAAGAGCTCGGCGTCAAATGGACGTTACGATCTTCCACTCTTTCTCCTTGTTGTGTGCCGAAATTCTTGGGAAAGATCTAATTTCCTCTGCAATCCGTCCTTCATTTTTCGGTGATATTTATCAATGATCTGCGAAGGTGCTCTGCTTTAGTGGTCGAAACATTTCTGTATACAGGAACATGAAACGCGACCACACACTTGGCAAAGTTTTATTCTAGGTTTATCGATTATCTAAGATATTTTCTGTTGCTTGTGTTCCACAGCTTTGTAAACTACAAATGACATCACGTAACACCGCTAGCTGGTTTTGGATGTACTCTTAAATAAGTGACAGGTTACAATGTTACATGTTGTTACTTATGAAGTTTATCGATTACGTTTAACTTTTGGACATTAGTGTGCATTACTCCGCATTCCTGTGTTTCACGCAGCATCAGACGAGCTTTATTTATTTTCTACTTATACGGCTTGTCCTTGATGTAATAGGTTTTCCGAAGCCAGTAGCTCCCAAATTTTCTGAGAGCGTTACCTCTCAATGACAAATACCTGGTAATAACGCCAACAAAATTAAAATACTAATTAAACTACAAGCTAACTCAAAAATGTAAGTGAAGAGAGGTAAACAACATTTAGTTCACGCTCGGATAAACCGAAAATGTGATTTTTTACTGAACCAAGAAATAATGAACAAGTTGAGTGGTTCATACTGGTTATTGTAACTATCTTTCTCCTCTTTAGTATCAGCCACTGCTCATAGTAAGAAACACTTGTAGTTTTTTCGGACCCTCCCTTTTACTTTTATTGCCACAATATCCTTCCAGATAAGCAAGTTGTAGCAAATGAAAGCGGTGTTTTATAGCTTTCTTTAGGTTCTACAGGCTTTTTAGGTTTTTTAGACAATAGATATTCGCCACCAAACTCTGTTGCCAGTTTTGTTTCATCAAAATCTGCTTTTAGAGTGCTATCCTTATTAAGGCAAATATGTTCAATATTGGCTGGAATTTAATTATCCGAAAATATTCGATTATTCACTAAAAATCACCTTAGAATATCGGAATTTTTTGTGGATTTTCCAGCTCATAAAAATAGGTGGGAATAAAAGTTATTATTTATGACAAGCGCTGGCTAACAACCTCTCTGCAGAGATACAAAAAAGAGTATGAAAAACAGTTTAGTGTTATTGTAATAAACTAAGTACGTTTTTGAAAAATAAACTTTGCATATTCCTAAAGGGGAAAATTTACACTGAATATGAATTACTTGTTTTCATTTGTGGCAGTGAGATAATTGAATGTGGAAATCATTCAAACTTAGGATTGGTTGGCTAGCAATCGAGAGATGCATGTTAGGAATTACAAGGGACATCCAAAAAGGAAGTTTCCTTATTTTATAAAAAAAAACCTTACACATAATTTGTCATGCTGAAATAATTTTGTTGACGTTGTAACATACTTCTGTTACTTTCCTATACAGCTGACATGTTTTTCCAAGTATTTTTGGTAACATACCATAAGTTCTTCCAAGCCAGTATGTTCCAGATAGGGTATTTAACTCCAGCTATTCACTGCTGATGTGACTTCAACACGACGTTCGAGTTGCCAGAACATAGGAAAATAACTTGGTGCATGATACGGTGAATATGGAGGATGCAAGAGTATTTCCCCGTTGGATCTTCCGATCTCCACCTGGCTCATTCGAGCTGTATGAGGGCGAGCATTGTCATGAAGGAAGAGAACTTTGCGAGACAAAAGTCCAGGACGTTTTCGTTTGATAGATGCTCGCAGATACCTCAAGACATAATAATACCTCTCTGCATTCATTGTGATGTTGAGAGGCAGGTAGTGAATAAGAAAAAACTCCTGACAGTCCCAAAAGATGGATGCCATAATTTTCCCTGCGGGATATGTGACCTTTACCTTCTTTGAGGAACTTTCACCAGGTTTCTTCCGCACTCTGCCCTGACATTTTGTCCCAGGACGGGAATGATGGACTCAGATCTCATCTCCGATGACAAGCTTCGAAAAGCAGATAGCCCTCTCTCTGATGCATTTCCGGAAATATTCCGGCCGATTCCACTCATTGCTGCTTGTGGACATCACCCAGCAAACGTGGCACCCAACTTACACTGACTTTGCGGTAATGAAGGTGGTCCGTCAGAATCTTTGCGATGGATGGGCGTCCAATTACAGCCCCAGGAGGGAGCCGCATCAGGATGTCGTCATGGTAATTCGACGAGCTTTCTTCATAATATTGCGACTGCAGGAACGGCAACATCACCTGTGCGCTCTTCGTCGTTCGTGCGCTTCCACAAACTGTACACGCCAACGTCGAACCATCTGAATGCTCATAGAGCCTTCGCAATAGACAGAGGTTAACTCCCGATGGATGTCGACAGCGGATCGTTGTTTTGCTGCAAGAAAACGAATGGCAGATAGCAGCCCACAAGCGGACACAAAAAAATGTTTGTGATATCTTATGGGACTTAACTACTAAGGTCATCAATCCCTAAGCTTACACACTACTTAACCTAAATTATCCTAAGGACAAACACACACACCCATGCCCGAGGGAGGACTCGAACCTCCGCCGGGACCAGCTGCACGGTCCATGATTGCAGCGCCTCTGACCGCTCGGCTAATCCCGCGCGGTCAAGCGGACACACTTTGTAGTGGTAACTCCATGCTGGCTGGCAGCGTTCTGCCAACATACTCCTGTATTCATCATAAGCTGGTGTGAGCTTTGTCAACATATACCAGTCGAACTCACCAGCTCTCACGTCACGGGTGCAGTTTCTTTCGCAGAGAAATATGAGAGGGAGCCTTATACGAGAGACAGAATAAAGCAAGTACGTGGATCCTGGTACAATCAGGAATGGATGGCATAATTACTACTGTAATGAAACTCAAATGGAGTTGGCGTGAAATGTAACCAGCAAAATGAACAGTAAATGGACTAAAGTAGCTCTTGGAGAAATTCCATACAGTCGGAATATCTAAGGAGTGAACACTCAGTTGCACAGCAGTATTTGGGTTGCCAATATACGACTCCCGCACTCACGTGGCTATGGTGTGGCATAATATTTGCCCGTAAGCTTCCTGTTGGTTTTGAATACAATTACATAGCTAATGGAGACACATGCCGTTCAAATGTATCATGTTCTTGTACACACATTTCATAGGCATCAGTAACTTGCAATCGTTGTCTGGAATGGGTTTGGCTTAGAGCCTTAAAGAGATAAATGTAAAATCATTTTGATTGTTTTAGACAAGTGTAACCGCTCAGATGTAGCTGTTTCTGACGTCAGCCGAACTTTTTTGTATAACACCGTGATATTTGAATCGCTTATAACTATGAGACTAATCACGCGTAAACAGTAGTTCAACCCACAACGAGTAGATCGTGTCTGTACGTATTTGCCCCGCAGTATTCGTTTTGCCTGTGACGTCATCGTATCAGTGTAGCGTGCGCGTGATTGTTACAAACTGTAGAAGCGTGAAAACGCTTTTACCTCGGACATTGATTCGGGTGTCATTGCAAAGAACTTGCACGGCGCTACTTCCACCCAAAGTGAGACAATAAAAATATTTGCCGGAATATAAGTGAAAATCGGTATCAAACTGAAAATTGCAAAATGATGAAATATGTTGTCTCATACTATTCGTAAATGTGCTCGGAATTATAGAACATGCAAGTCTGAGAATGCTCCCATCGAAAGGAATTCAAAAGACTTTAAAAGTCCAGTACCGAGTGGAAAAACGGTGCAAATCCATTACGTAGCTGGCCCATCGCACATACCGCGGTCAGTGAGAGTCCAAATATGTAATTTATCCATTCTGCAACTATTATCCTATTCTGTGTAATGTATGTGTTAAAGAGATTAATAATTACATTACATGCAAATACGAAACACACGTTTTAGCAAAAAATTTGCTGCGTGAGCCCGAACTGCGCGATAGAATGTTTTCGCAATTTTTAAGTCTTGTACTGTGCTTTATCGTGTTGCTGTGTCTGTTTTTTATAAATTGTGTTGCAGCGCCATTGCGAAATGACTTCCTAGTATGCCAAAGCGAAAGTGCTTCGATGAACATCGAATCTGAGCTAATCCGCACACCACAATGAGGTTTTTTCGCACTTTGAAATATTTGTAGGGATATAATTCTCTCGTTTGTGTGTTCTATATACATTACATTATTTAATATTTCTTCATCGTAGCCAAATAAAGCAATCATTAAACCGAAGATTGTTTTGAACACCACAGTGCGTTACTAGGTAATATCCGTTTGGAGGTGGTGCGTCGTTGCCATCCTCCCACCTTTGAACTGACTGACAGCCAGTTATCGGGGGATCTCTAGTTTAACGTGGATTCCGAACCACTGTGCAACTTGGCATTTTTCACATCGACAAACAATGCCAGAGGCAAAAGAAGTGATAAGTGGCAGATGAAAATCCAGTGATCGACTGGAGATCGAATCTGAAACCTTTGGATTTTCAGTCTGACACTTTGCCACTTTTTTATTTTTTTTATTTTTTCTAAATATACCAACGTCTTCTTTTTACTAGCACTTTAAACGTACAGCCCATGGGTTGACAGAGCCAGTTTGGGCACGTGTCACAACCCAAAGTCTGGCCACGATGTCTCCTCCTTCCCATTGCTGAGGATGTAGTCAAAGGGCTGAAACAGTTTTTTTTTATTTGCATTTAATTTATTTACATTTAGTTGTGGGCAGCGTGGTCTCCGGAAAACCGTCCTGAATGCAACTGTGTTCGAAGAAGAGTCCCCGAAGGTCGAAGGTGTGCTAGCGGTGCCGTAGTGTTGCCAGCATTGACTGGTCGACGGTGGGAGTGGGGGGCTATTCTTCGATCACAGTGCCCATTAAGGTGACGTTCTCAGTCCTCCAAAAGTTTTGCATGTACTAAGAAATATTACCTGGGCCCTTTTCCTCACATTTACAAGTCCGATGCCAACTTCTCTCGGTGGCAGCGTCAAGATATCTTAGCATATTTTAAAGAGGAGTTCATCACTCTCTAAATGTCCGAATGGTAACAGTAACTTTCACGCGATCCGGGTGGGCAACAGCAGTATGTGAGCCAAAAGATCTATTTTTGGTGCCAGACAGACCTTGAAATACTGTGAGCGATGGAATATATCTGTTGCACGCAGCCATCAACAATCAATAGCCGATGTACGTCATATGTTTCATGGAACACCAGTCGCAAACCTGAGAGTGGGGAGCCTGGTAATGGGCACAGATTTTCCTGGTGCAATCCTCTCCCATTTCCATACAGCAAGTCTTCCGTAGGTTACTGACACTACCGCCACCGTTCCACACTGCTGAAGCCATCCCAGCACTGCCATTATTTTGTCTCCTGATCTGACCAAAAGAACGACGTCGTCAGTGTATGCACGGCATCGGAAAGATGTGATCAGTAGTCAGATACCTTCAAGGCGTTGTCAAAGGCCACGTAGTGCAGTCTTAAGAGCGACTGCAAATAAGATGGCCGAAAGGGGGCAATCTTGCCACACTGAGCTCTGGTTCGTGATAGGTTCTGAGCTTGTACTGTTCACCAAGGCTGTCGAATGGGAGCCGCGAATCAACCGCAAGATCGCGTCCATAAACATGAGTGAGATTCCCAGCCATTCCATGACTGAGCGTAGAAACACGTGATACACTCGGTCGAAATCGTGGTCGAACTCCATGGCAACTGGGCTCCTCATAACCTGCATGGCGACGTCAATGCTATGGCATCCCTGTATGCCCCTAGCGCCATGTGGAGGCTACTCTTCCCACCTAGAAACGTTTGAGAGAAATGTATCCTGTTCTTTACTGCATCTTGAAGACGGGCACAAAGAATATGTACAAAGATTTTATAATCTGTGTTAAGTAATGTCAAAGGCTGGTACTCTTGTGATCTATGACCACAACTTGGTTTTGAAATGGGTATCAGTATGTCCTGTGTGAACTCAGTAGGGACATGTAAGGTAGGTGTTAAGCGTTCGTTGTACATTTGTACCCACGTCGGTTCCATCAGGGGTGCAATAACGTGACAGAATTCAACAGGGTGTCCGTCCCATCCAGGGGATTTATTTAATGCACCGCTCTTTAGGACCGTGTCAGTAGTAGGGAAACAGGGCTATAGCGCCATGTAACATTGTTGCTAAATTTATTCAAGATGGCGTATCCAAGATGACGACGATAGACGTGGCAACGTCGCAATGACGTCATGATTTTCAAATTTTAACTCCCAAATAGGTCAATTGGGCTACCTGTACTAACCTAACCCCTCTCCCTCCCCTACCAACCCCCCTCCCCTCCTGTCACCAAGAAAATGGCGGGAAAAAAGGTCACTTGGGCTACCTCCACCAACCCACATCATCCAACCACCACCTCTTTCTTGGAATTGGTGGGGCAAGAACTCAGTCTGTGCTGGGCTGCTGGATAAGATGGATGTAAGTCTTTATTTTGCATGCATTGTTTATTTAAACAATTTGAGGTGTCACAGGCAGTAGCACCATCCAGTGTGTTTACCCTGAGGTCTGGAGTTCAGCTGACCTAGTACACAGTACCACCGTCAGAGGGCGCTGTCGCCCCCCACATCTCCTCTCCCATGACTTAGTCCAAGATGGCGGTCTGGGGAAAAATGGTGGGAAAAGGACTCAATCTGTGTCCAGCTACTGGAGAGGAAGTATTGTACTTTATTAATATTCAGTGGGAAGTTGGAACAATTTATTTAGGGACGGATTTCACGCAGATTATTTATTTTGCTGATACAAAACACTTGCCCTGACGTGCTTGGGGTCGCAATAAATGGCCTTCAGACCTGCAAACTACTAGTAAATTACCGAAATAATGCAGTACACTGATGTACAGAGACGCGAACAACACATAAATTGTCAAAATAATGCATGTAAAACGCTCTGCAAACACGCTCACTAATTGTAAACTGTCTAAATAACGCATACCACAGCCTATATACATTTTCACAAAATAATTCAGTGCACTGATATACAGACACATTCAAAACACATAAAATTAGCATGTATAACCCTCTGCAAACACGCTCACAACGCTTAAACAGCCGAAATAATGCGGTGCACAAACACTCATTGCATGTAAAAATGCTTTCGAAATATTGTTAAGGAATTTGACCATGACATATCAGCCATCTGTTCCCTATAGAGGTCCAAGGCAGAATGATGACCGAATGTGTTGGGCATGCATGCCAGTCCAGCCTGTCCCACATGTGAGACACGTCTGGCCACACACTTGTTTACCTGCCCTCTGTGGCTGATGCATAACCTTTGTACCTGTGGGTCCAGCGCCGGCCTAATTCTGAGCGACATGTTAGCCTAGCGACCCACCCTCGCAAGTGCAGCTATAAGATGGTCAGTGTCATACTTATGTTTCGTGTCTATGTAAATAACTGCCAAGTCGCCCTCTGGACAAGCTATAGAAATATTTTGCAATGCTTTCAGAACTTTTTATGAAAATATCTCAGAATAACACAGGATATACTCTTCCTAGCAATCCTAATGGGACCGCCCATCCATTACATATGAACCCTGCCCGGAAACCATAGAGTGTCACAGAGATAGTTACAGTCGCTTTTGTTGTAGGAGCTTTCGTGATGTCTCAGCTTGTCTGCGTGGAAATTCTTGTCCTAACAGGATCTGTTCACGAAAATATCCCAGAATAACACCGAATATATTCTCTCTGATGGTCCTGATGAGGCTTGCCAAACCACCGTTAATCACAAAAGCGCCCTTGTTCTTTGGAAAGAGAGCACTGTCTAAGCACAGACGGGAAAATCAGAACAATTATGCAAGCGGAATTCGAAGCACTGCCCCACAGAAGAGAAAAATGGATGGAATTTTCAGTCCCCTAGAGCTACTGGTCTGGAGATGTCCTAATGCAACTATGGCAGATAAGGGATAGCATCCTGCCAGAGATGGATGGTCTGCTTCAACTAGTCTTTGAACACTTGAACAAAGAAGACATCACTTTACTCTCAGAACTTTCCATACATATCTTGCCCCCATCTTGTTCGAACCAGTCTGTAGAGACTCCTATGCCCCAGCACAAAGGATGTCTTGTGAATGAATGGAGTATTCTGATTGGCTCTTACTGAATTTACCTTTCAAACTGCTGCTGCTCCCAGTGTCGGAGCACTGTCCAACATTTTTTCTACAGACTTTCAGTGGCAAAACTATTTTGCGCAGATCGGCATATCGCACTGACAGTTAAACCTTGCAAAAGTGGTCTACAGATCATGAAATATGGAAAGACACTTCCTCAGTTACACTGCTCTGCTACTGTCGAGGAAATTTAGAATATTTCTGCGTGAAGCTGATCTCCAACCTGGCTGTATCACCACATACCATATCGATGTAGTAAACACACTCATAAATAAATGACGAAGACAGATAGCATAAGCACATGCACATATAGACTCCTCGCAGCACATTTCCCATGAAGTCAGGCAGTCATCCACCACAGCTGATGGTCACAAGTCATCTGCCCCTATACACATGCTGGCCTGACACATGACCAGAACATCCTCAGCAGACTGAGGTCACTCGCCAAACTGTTGTACAAAAACTGCATCGGTTCCGCTCAGCGCAGGGGCATTTCTCTTTCTGGCCCCGACCTGCTTTTTTGCTCCCTTTTTACACCCACCTCAAGACTTTGGGATTACAAGAACATATGTATTTTTACATGGTTTACCAGAAAATCATACCGTTTACGCGATATTTCTCGATATCAAACGCATAGCAATATCGCTTGCATAGCAGTATAGCTTGCACAGCATTATTCTGAAACTATAGACTGGAAATTATTTATCCATAAACCCAAAATTTTAACGAGGTGCAGCGAGGTGGAATGTGCTGGTAACCATGGTGAATGAGAAACTTATATCGCCTGTGAAGAATATACTTGAAAACTCGAAAACAAAAAATAGTGGAAACTGATAATTCTACTCGTGAATACCAATGTAGGTATACAACAGATTACAAATGATTCTTAAATTTACAAAGTCAGCTAAGGTGTTTCTCATGTCTAGAGATGCACACAACACACCCCACAATGAATGTTCTCTTATCCAAATTAATACGGAAAATGTGCAGAAGCATTCAACCAGACAATTTACATGGGAGGGAATAATGCTCCAGTGCAAACACAAGTCCATAATGAATCTTCTCAAAATTTCCAAGGAGAACACATGCGATGATACTGAGTATGAGTTCGTATTCATCCGTCTAGAGGGCGATATAGTTAGGTCAGCTATAGTCCTAAATGTCAGTCAGCCTTTCCATTTGGTCAGCTCCTGCCATAAGCCAGACACGTGAATTGTTCCCGCCACAGGCCACCGCTGCTGAATGCCACACACCCCCAGATAGAATCGTCCTAGGAAACAGGCCATATATACATTTGATCGTTGTGCTTACAATTAAATGTTACTATTGCAGCTTCAATCAGACGACCCGTCCAGGTCGATGATATTCTCTGCCGACGGAATGGGTGTTTGTGCTGTCCTCATCATCCCATCATCATTTAGGTAGTGGCGAGACTGGAAATGGAAAGGCTGGAACTTGTACAGGCGCTGGCGGCCACAATGCTGAGTGCCCCACACACCAATGTCGTCGTCATCATCATCATCATCATCATCAGTCGGACGACATTCGACAATGAGCGAAGTTCAGAAATACCCCCACTGACGACTGTGGCTCTGGAAATAGAAATATCTGTACCATTCTTATGACTTGACATAATTTTCCAAGTAAAAAAAAAAAGTATTTCATTTCCTTTGTGGCTATCACAGTTTTCCACATCAAAGTTATACCTGCCCTCACGAAAGGACATATACACTTTCTTTGCACATGTAAGAATACACACACTTACTTTATAAGCCTGATGCTCAAGGCGAGTCTATTACATATCCCCTACAACTAAGTATAATACTTCGCCAATAACTCAATGCTGGCGATACGAAACAATACTGAGCGAAAATCAGCGATGGGTGGACATGTCTCATAAGTTCTTCTTGCAACTGGTACCACTGCGTCTTAGAAAGAGAAACGTAATCGTCTTACAAGCCTCCAGATGTTAAAAACTGGATCCCAACGACTATGTTACTATCACAATCAGTCTTGGTTCTACAGGTGCACACAAGCATCGCTAACGATATCCATGTTACAAACAATACAAGCCTTATAATTTGAGGTACGGCATTACCTACAAATGAAGTGACTTTTCCACACAAATACAGTGACACTGAACACGGTGATCGCTGGAGCGTGTATTAACTGACCGAAAGTGCAGTTACACGTCGCCGGCGGTGTAAGCTCGTAATGAAGTCACCGAATTTAGAAAATGATACAGCTGAGGAACGTGGTATGAGGCCGATATTTGCAACTCGCTCATGCCACCGCTAGATATTTCTCCAGTATTTGTAACGCACTCTATCTCGACGCCACGTCAGAGGTTCTGCAATATATCCACTGAGTTATAGTCGATGGTTGATTGAGAATGATCGCATACAGTAGATGGTGTGCTGATTGAGGTCGTAAGAAATGTACACAGGCTTTTCAGATCTCAAGTGTTAGACTTTCTGGTAGAAATGCTGTCTGAAATTTAGAATTAGTCTTTCCATTTAACCCTACACCTGTGTTGGATCCTATGGAGAAGTCTTTTAATGATTACAGTCACTAGTGAATCATATTTCTGGCACTCTCATATCTTGAACAAGTCACCATTTTGGAACCTATCTACTACAGTAAAATCCAATGTGGTTTTAGATGTTCCCTATGCATCTTGCAACTGATCCTCAGACTCTGCCCTGCCATTCCTGCAGCTTTGCGCATCTGATCGTTCAAGTTTAATTCGGAACTGAGCAGAAGCTGGAAAGGGCTGTATCTACGACAGTCTGCAACCTGTGTAGGAACAGGCTAAGCTGAGTTAGTGTGACAGGACCGTGTTTTGATCATTCAGTCGAAATGAGAACATGTTGTCGTAGCTCCGTTCATCTGACTTACATTCATCCTATCCAGCAGCCCAGCACAGACTGTCTTTTTCCCGCCAATTCCAAGGAAGCAGAGGTGGCTGGATGACTTAGGTTAGTGGAGGTAGCCTCAGTGACCTTATTTCTCGCCATTTTTCCCGCCAAAATTTTCCCGCCATTTTCTTGGTGATGGGTGGGAAGGAAGGAAGGAGAGGAGGGGAGGGGTTAGGTTAGTGGACCTATTATCCCGCCAAGATTTGAACTTCCCTCTATGACGATGACCCATCTATCTCTGCCATCTCAGATCCGCCATATTGATTAAATTTGGCAACAATGCAATGTGGGGCCATAGCCCTGTTGCCCTACTGCCTGCGTCCAGATCATCTATGGTAATTTCGACCATAAGGTCGTCCTCTTCAGTGGAACATTCGGCCACAGGCACTTTTCCAAGCACATCCGCGATTCCTATTCTGTCTAGTTGTTCCTCTTCACAGAGACTGGGATGGTGGTGAGTGAAAGCAGGTGCAATATACTTCTGCAACGTGGCCAGCGATCCGTCGTCCATTTCGACATCCCATGTAAGTGTACGTCGCCGCTACCGCGTTTCTCTCACTGTATAGTTTAATGACGGTCGTTCGTTGTTTAATCTATCAAGCATCCTCACGCATACCTTAACAACTTCCACCTTTACCGCCATAAGACGCAGTTGTTTTGCAATGGTAGGTTGAACTGCCCGCTGATGGTCGGCAGACGTCGGCTGCGTTGCTAGCTCATATAGGGCTGCGAAATAAAATTTGGAAGACGCCAGTTCCAACGTGACTTTTGCTGGCCATATTGTGTGAACGTTCTGCGTAATGCTGCTCTGACACAGCAGAGTCACCATTTAAGCATTGAATCGTACGTGCGTTGATCCTGTTGACATTGACGCCATGTGTCTTCATTTCACCGTAAACAGTTCTCGTCCCGCTCGTGATAACGTCGAGTTTTTTTGCACCCTTGCTGTGCCTGTTCTTTTGTCTTGACAGAGCGATGGTGCAGATGTAAGGCTGGTGGTCTGTAAAGGCCGTAGGCCACACTTCGCCGTCAATCGCCGCCGTGCTTAGCCCACGCGACAGATACACCCTGTCTCGCCGACTACCCGAATGGCTCATAAGGTACGCATATCCGCTACCGTCGCTGTGCTTTCTTTAGCAGGTATCAAGCAGTTCAAGGTTCCGGACCATCGTCTGTAACGCTGGGCAGGGGACAAAGTGCGGGGATTGGTCCTCGTACCGCAGAAGGCGGTTGAAGTCGCCACCAACAATGTAATTCTCCTGGCGTTCTCGGAAGAGCGGTGTCACTTCCCCTGTGTAAAAAACTGAGCTTCCGTCTCTTTTCGCCGAGCCAGAGGCGCGTAAACATTCACCAAGCGTGCAGCCCCTACGTTCAGGGCAACACCACAGGTCGATAAGCATTCCACATCGTCCGCCACTATTCCTTCCTGTAACAGTATGGCTGTGCCACCGCTGCCGTCGGTGGCAGTTAAACGGTAGTCGTCATAACCATAAAACTCTATACGGGTATTGTTTCGTACCTCCTATCTATGTCGACGTCCGCTGCCCGTAGCATGTATTGCATCTTTTGGAATTTTACTGGGGTGCTAATATCATTGACTTTAACTGTTCCAGTACGGTAGACGTGGGACATCGTGTCGGCAGTGTACAGCTATAAAGTTATGCACCAACGAAAAGGCTGGCAAAGTAGCATTTTTCCTGGACCAGGACCACACGACACCGCCTCATTGGCCACCGTTATCGAGGTTCCCTCCTGACTCATTGTCGGGTGGAGCCATGACTGAACGCCCACTTCCTGCATCTCGTCAGTTTGGTCCACTTCTTGCGCCCAGTCTCCCAATGAATTGATAGAGACACTCGCTATTGAGTGTGTTCATTTGTACTGCTGACAGGTGGGACGGCATCCTGCTGTAAAGTTGTCTCCATCGCCTCTCCTTGAGATTCTGCCTCCTCTATGGTGTGTAGCAAAGGTGCTGTCGATGGGAAATCGTCCTTGCCAGTCGGTGGAGACGGGTCTTGATCATTCCCGCTATCTTGTTGGCCACCTCGCTTGTGCTGCTCGTCTTCGTCGGCGACGGCTGTTTTCGTAGTCGCGCGTCCGCTTCTGCAGAGGGATCCGCTTTCATATCTGAAGATAGGTTCGATGGGAGCGTGGGAAGACCTTCACTCTGCAGCTGTTTTGGGGCATCTGGCTGTTGGTGTGATAAAATCATCTTCGCCCTCGATGACGTGAGATCGTGGGCGATACTCGTATGATAGGCTCCTTAGGCAGCGGCTTGTCACGCACGTCGCCCAAGTTCTTCCACGTACATAGTAGGCAGAAATGTCCTCTGCTGTGGTAGGTGCTGGTGTCCCGAGGAAATTGTACAAGACGTCGCCGAAGGCAGTGAGTTCGGTGGAGACATTCCTGCCCGCAGCCAGAGCAGGTCCCCGGTTGGCCACCGTAAATTACGATGGCGCGACAACCTCCTATCGACACGTTTCCATCAGTGTGGCAAAAACGATAACCGTTGGTGGATCGATGAATGAGACTGTTGCACGTTGCTTCGTCTTTAAATTTGACGTGTACTACACTCCACACTATAGACGCGTGGAGCCCAATCATCTCCCGTGGATTTAGCTTCACGACATCGCCCATTAAACGTTCGATTTCGTGTGGTTTCGGTCTTGTATGTTGCGCAGTGAACGTGAACCTGACTGTCGCCTTCCGCTAGGAAAGAGCCATCTTGATCTGTAGTAAGCAATACACTGCTATGTGGAGCCTCACAGATGAAAATAAAGCTATCGCTAACGGAACGCGGCCGGAGCACTAGGCACTTACGAGCTGCTACGACGCAGAAGGCGGACTTACTCAGCCACTTAGATTAACTATAATATTAATCGCGTATACTCACTGACACGTCATAAGCACTAGTAGCTACTATAGTTTCCTACCTTAAAACAAGTAGTACTTTGGAAATCTGTGTAATTCTGACCTAATGAGTCAGACTGCCGTATACAAATTTTATCTGCAGGTGAACATCGTATAAATTTAATAGACCCCCATACTGTCCAGTTTTTCTTGTACTTGTCTCGTAAATACATGGCATTACAGTTACTTAATGAAACCGTACAGTTTTTTGCCTTCTTTATTGTGTCGATGTTAATCGACACAGAAAGCACCTCTTGCTAGTATGATGACTATAATTAAACCTTTGAGGTACTTGCCTATGAGAAGTAACTTTCTATCCATTGACGAATTTCGAATTTCCTTTGCAGTAACAACAATTCAGCCGTTGCTATTATTAATAAACATATGTGCATAAAACAGAAAAAATACGCACGAAACTGAAGTTTATGCCTTAGCGCGAAATATAAACAGTGTCACACCAGCCTTAAATGATTATTTCGTCTTGATGTTAGTAGTATCCTATGGTCACTCCATAAATATTCATATCCTTTGAGGTATTCCAAAGATACGGAAAGATTAAGATGACAATCTTATAATGTCATTAAAAAACACGCAGGAACCATAATGTGAATGCATATAGTTGGAGATCATAAGTCAGGGCGAGACCTCTACATACCAGTTGATGTCGAACGGCAGGCGAGCGGCTGTGACCGAGCGGTTCTAGGCGCTTCAATCCGGAGCCGCGCTGCTACTACAGTCGCAGGTTCGAATCCTGCCTCGGGCATGGATGTGTATCATGTCCTTAGGTTAGTTAGGTTTAAGTAGTTCTAAGTCTAGGGGACTGATGACCTCAGATGTTAAGTCCCATAGTGCTTAGAGCCATTTGAACCATTTTTCGAACGGCAGATGATAAGTAATAAATGCAGCAAGTTCCCGATTATCCTGTTTAATTCGGGCCCGAGACAGAAAGGATAACACAAAAACATGTATAATCCTAAATACACAGATTGTTTTACGAAGCCGGCCGGAGTGGCCGAGCGGTTCTAGGTCCTACAGTCTGGAACCGTGCGACCGCTACGGTCGCAGGTTCGAATCCTGCCTCGGGCATGGATGTGTGTGATGTCCTTAGGTTAGTTAGGTTTAAGTAGTTCTGCGTTCTAGGGGACTGATGACCTCAGCAGTCAAGTCCCACAGTGCTCAGAGCCATTTTTTTGTTATACGAATAGCATCTATTTGCTGTATTTCCAAACATGCCAAATGCCACGCTGGAAATCAAACTGCGTTACTTACGCATTACTCCCCAGAAACTGACAAAGTATTCACAAAATTACACTTATAACACAATGGATTTCGTGTCACTGGCTTTCCGTTCACTTTCGGCAAATAAACGCGCAATTTTTTTCTGTTTCTGTTTTCAGTCTCTTTTCTTGATGATGATTCTCGTTTTCTGTGTTGTCAAAACATCAGTATTGGCAAAAAATGTTATTTTGCATGCTCTAACAATATATCAACGCATTTCAGTCCTGCGTTGTTCATGACAATGGGTTCCTCGTTAGCCTCGCGTCACTCTGTTACTCAACCGATCACACAGTGAGGTGACAAAACATCCTTTTGCCCGGCGTAGTGTAGCAACTCGGGGTAGCATTGACTCAACAAGTCAGAAGACACCTGCAGAAATTCTGAACCAGAACCGATCTCTCGATTATGTCCCATAAATATTCCATGCCATTCATATCAGGCGATGATGTGGGCAGATCATTCTCTCGAAACGTCCAGAATGTTCTTCAAACCAACCGCCAACAATCGTGGCATTTCGTTGTTGTTTAGGAACATGAAGTCCATTAATGACTGCAAATGGTCTCCTAGTAGCAGAACACAAACATTTCCAGTCAATGATCGGTTCAGTTGGACCAGAGGAGCCATTCCGTTCCATATAAACACATCCCTCACCATTATGAAGCCACCACCAACTTGCACTGGCTTTTGTCGACAATTTGACCCCTTGACATCTTGAGGCCGTCTTGGAGTTCGGCGCCACACTTGAACGCTACTATCAGCTCCTAACAACTGAAATCGAAACTCATCTGACCAGGTCACGGTTTTTCAGTCGTCTGGGGTCTAACCAATATGCTCATATGCCCAGGAGAGGCCCTGCAGGCGATGTCGAGCTGTTACAAAAGGCACTCGCTTTGGTCGTCTGCCGCCATAACCCATTAACGCAAAATTTCGCCGCACTCTCCTAACGGATACGTTCGTCATACGACCCATATTGATTTCTGCGGCTATTTCACGTAGTGTTGCTTGTCTGTGAGCATTAGCAACGCTACGCAAACCCCGCTGCTCTCTGTGTTTAAGTGAAGGCCGTCGACCACTACCTGAAATTTGGTATTCTCGGCACAACTCTTTACGCTGTGGATCTCGGAATACTGAATTCCCTAGCGATTTCCGAAATGAAATATGTCATGCTTCTAGCTCCAACTACCACTCCGCCGTCAAAGCCTGTTAATTCCTAACGTGCGGCCATAATCACGTGGGAAACCTTTTCACACGAATCACAAATGACAGTTCTGCTAATGCACTGCCCTTTTATACCTTCTGTACGTCGTGGTTCTACCGCCATCTCTATATGTGCATATCGCTATACCATGACTTGTCACTTCAGTATACTTTTTTCGCTTCACCCGCCTTACTTAGATGATCATGGGCTTCGCTATTTAAACACTTGCAGGTACAGTTACCTGACATTGTAAGTACAGAGATGCGGTTGCAGTCTATTTTCGCATTTGTGTTTATAAATATTACATGTGTCGATCAAGTTTAGAACATCTTCAGATTCGTTAAAACAAACAAAGGTTATGCTAAATTCGTTCTTACATAACTAATTTGAAATATCCATGTAAAAAGGATAAACGTATGTACACTTCAGTATAAACCTGAACGACGCTGGTAATCATTATAAACACAAGTACGACAACAGAGTCTAATGAAAAATTTTGAAAAATAGTTATGCCTTCATTACGGACTCCTCGAAATTGTGTTTCAAGAGCAAATTAACTGCAGTAGAAGCGAACGTGCCGTGGAGCACGCGCGACATGCATCAGCCAATTAAGAGGACGGCAACCGGGTCAAAAACTAGATAGTGCCCCCCCCACCCACCTCCTCGAGCGTTTGAGATAGAACGTCAAACATTTAAAAATCGGTTTTTTAGAAATAGGGCAACAGCCTTGCAGCAGTGGATACACCGGTTCCCGTCAGATCACCGAAGTTAAGCGCTGTCAGGTGTGGCCGGCACTTGGATGGGTGGCCATCCGAGCCCCCATGCGCTGTTGCCATTTTTCGGGGTGCACTCAGCCTCGTGATGCCAATTGAGGAGCTACTGGGCCGAACAGTAGCGGCTCCGGTCAAAGAAAATCATCGTACCGACCAGGAGAGCGGTGTGCTGACCACACGCCCCTCCTATCCGCATTCTCGTCTGAGGATGACATGGCGGTCGGATGGTCCCGATGGGCCACTTGTTGCCTGATGACGGAGTGCTTGCTTTTTCAGAAATATGTTCATTTTGTATCGCACACCTTTCTGAAGAGTTTGATATTAAACATATACACTCCTGGAAATTGAAATAAGAACACCGTGAATTCATTGTCCCAGGAAGGGGAAACTTTATTGACACATTCCTGGGGTCAGATACATCACATGATCACACTGACAGAACCACAGGCACATAGACACAGGCAACAGAGCATGCACAATGTCGGCACTAGTACAGTGTATACCCACCTTTCGCAGCAATGCAGGCTGCTATTCTCCCATGGAGACGATCGTAGAGATGCTGGATGTAGTCCTGTGGAACGGCTTGCCATGCCATTTCCACCTGGCGCCCCAGTTGGACCAGCGTTCGTGCTGGATGTGCAGACCGCGTGAGACGACGCTTCATCCAGTCCCAAACATGCTCAATGGGGGACAGATCCGGAAATCTTGCTGGCCAGGGTAGTTGACTTACACCTTCTAGAGCACGTTGGGTGGCACGGGATACATGCGGACGTGCATTGTCCTGTTGGAACAGCAAGTTCCCTTGCCGGTCTAGGAATGGTAGAACGATGGGTTCGATGACGGTTTGGATGTACCGTGCACTATTCAGTGTCCCCTCGACGATCACCAGTGGTGTACGGCCAGTGTAGGAGATCGCTCCCCACACCATGATGCCGGTTGTTGGCCCTGTGTGCCTCGGTCGTATGCAGTCCTGATTGTGGCGCTCACCTGCACGGCGCCAAACACGCATACGACCATCATTGGCACCAAGGCAGAAGCGACTCTCATCGCTGAAGACGACACGTCTCCATTCGTCCCTCCATTCACGCCTGTCGCGACACCACTGGAGGCGGGCTGCACGATGTTGGGGCGTGAGCGGAAGACGGCCTAACGGTGCGCGGGACCGTAGCCCAGCTTCATGGAGACGGTTGCGAATGGTCCTCGCCGATACCCCAGGAGCAACAGTCTCCCTAATTTGCTGGGAAGTGGCGGTGCGGCCTCCCGCATGCCCACTATACGCCCTCGCTCAAAGTCCGTCAACTGCACCTACGGTTCACGTCCACGCTGTCGCGGCATGCTACCAGTGTTAAAGACTGCGATGGAGCTCCGTATGCCACGGCAAACTGGCTGACACTGACGGCGGCGGTGCACAAATGCTGCGCAGCTAGCGCCATTCGACGGCCAACACCGCGGTTCCTGGTGTGTCCGCTGTGCCGTGCGTGTGATCATTGCTTGTACAGCCCTCTCGCAGTGTCCGGAGCAAGTATGGTGGGTCTGACACACCGGTGTCAATGTGTTCTTTTTTCCATTTCCAGGAGTGTATGTCCAAAGAAATGTAAGACATGTCATTTGGTCTTAAGTGTGCCAAAGTACCGTGCCACGCGACTTCACACAGCATTCTTTTATCGTACGCCACTGTAGTTCGCTCTGTGGAATTCAAAGGTGTAAATTTGTGTAAATTTTGTAATGGTAGCCATCAAACCTGTATTCAGGACAGTGGTAATTAAAATGTCCTGTGGTGCCCTCCTGCTCCCAGTGAGCCGGTTTGACATCCTACCCTCCCTTTAAAAAAATCTCACAAATAGTACTGGGTGCGATTCATTGTGCCGAGAGAATACGAATTCTTCAGAAAATTTGCACTGTTTATTGCCTAATAGCTAATTATTTTATCTTTTGTGTAACATAGAATTAAATATAGGAAACAGAAAACTGGTAAAACAAGGGACAAACAAGACAGTACACACTTCTTCAATCCTTAGATCCTACTATTTTTCTCTGACGGCTTTAGACGGTGCCCTTTCCTTTCTGCGAAAGAATCTTTTAACTCATCAAAGTTCGTCAAACGTTTTGCTACAAGAAAAATCAAAATGTTGTTGTCTAACACTGAAAATCGGTTAATATGAATAGTATCCAAGACATGTGTCGTTTCTCGAAATGATTACGTCTCCTTTGTCACTGCCCACTAGATAAAAGGAAATACGCGTTTCTAATATTGCAGCAATTGTAACAAACGCCAAATAAGCGAAACTGGAAATTTGTGGTAAGGGTCTATGGGACCAAACTGCGGAGGTCATCGGTTCCTAGGCTTTCACACTAAATAAACTAACTTAAAGTAACTTTCGCTAAGGACAACACACACACCCATGCGTGAGGGAGGACTCGAACATCCGATGGGGAGGGGGAGGGGGGAGCCACGGGAAACGTGACAATGCTCCTCAGAAATAAGAGAGTCTGTTTTGGCACAAACGCTCATTTTTATCTACCTCACTTACATAAATGACAGGACAGAATATAATTCACGAAGTACCAATATCAGATGCCTATTTGTCCTACTGCAAGCCAAACGTTTTATGTTAGGATATAGTTACACCATCCATATGCTTCAGTTTCTCAAGCATGAGATCGAAAAGTAGTAGTAGTACGAAATTTTTATATAAAATTGGAATCGTCATATTCTTCCATATAATTTGTGTTGATGTCCTCGCTTCTTCTGCTTCCTCATTCAAACAATCTTGTCATCAATAAATGTGTGACTATTCCTGTCTTTTTCAAAACTTTATCTCCGGTTAACTTCTGTAACCCTCCCAGAATCACCAGTTTAGTTATCTCGCGTTTATTGTCTGGTTAGAGGTTATTACGCGTTCGCACAACGCGTTTACTGCGCTATAGCGAGAACAGAACTATACTATTATTTATACTAGTTGTCACTTGACAGGCAACGGGCTGCAGGGCTCCCGCCACCATTACACCAATGGCAGACGGTGCTGTCGGCTGCCACTGCATTGCCACTTCGCTCTGCTGAGCCGACTAAGGAATTGTGCCAGCCAGTCCTCAGCGAGCCGTTGTAGACGTGCGGGTGAGAGATTTGAGTGACTTGTAGCTTCGCGTGTTTACGATGTCTGATGAAAGCAGTCGCAAGAGAGGCAGGCCGAGGCTGCACACTCCTCGGAAACCTCTAACAAGTGGCGGACATGGCGTCGTTATACGCAGTCAGGCACGTGAATACGTGTGTTCCTTAAGGGAGTATTTTGAGAGAGAGATGGATGCAGGAGGGCCTCTCGTTCCTTTGGATAAGGTGGTGGAGCGAACAGCAGCTGCTCTGCAAGTTAGCGAACGATCAGTAATAAGAATCTGCAAGGAGAAATTCACGAAAGAACGCTCAAGTGAATCATCTAAATTGGAGGCAACTAGAGAAGAGGGTCAAAAAACTTGACTCTTTTCAGGAAGATGCCATTCGTCGTCAAATATACGCATTTTGTTCGAGGAATGAGTATCCAACACTTAAAAAACTACATGCTACCCTCACAACGGCTGACCTGTTTCAGGGTAGTAAATCGTCTTTGTTACGAGTCGTGAAAATGTTAGGATTCCGCTACAGATCCATCTCTGGCAGAAAGTTACTAATGAAACGCCAAGATATTGCAGCCTGGCGATGCCGCTTTCTTAGAGAATTAGTGGGGACAAATTTTGATGATGTCGTTGGCTTGATGAAACGTGGGTGAATGCAGGACACAGTTTAAAAAAAAGGCTGGACAGACGGTACCATCAGCGGTAGTATGGCAGCTCCGATCGGCAAAGGAAAAAGGATAATCGTAGCACATGCCGGAAATTCAAAAGGTTTAATTCCAAATTGTCTGCTGCTATTCAGTTCAAATAAGACTTCCGACTACCACGAAGAGATGAACCACAATACTTTTGTGAAATGGTTTGAAGACTGTGTGCTCCAGAACTTAACAAAAAACTGTATCATTGTTATGGATAACGCTCCTTATCACTCAGTAATACAAGATAAAGCACCCACAAAGGGAACGAGGAAAAACGACATTGTTAGCTGGTTACAGGAACATAAGGTAGAGTTCGACAATAATTTGACAAGGGCAGAGTTATTAGAACTTGTATCGCAACACAAGCCAAAGAACCCGATTTACATTGTGGATGGAGTAGCAAAAAAATACGGGCATAAAGTGCTCAGATTGCCTCCTTACCATTGCCATTTCAAGGCAATAGAGCTGATTTGCGCTCAGTTTAAACAGCATATTGCTGCAGAAAATAAGAAATTCACATTAACAGAAGTGGAACGCCTTTTGAAAGAGGCAACTGAAATTGTGACATCGAAAGACTGGCAGAAGGTAGTACATCACGTGAAAGGAGTGATACAGGACGCATGGAACAATGAAGGTATAACAAAGTGTCGAAGACTTGATTATATCTGTTAATACGAGCAGCGACACGGATAGTTCCACTGATTCTGACGCTGAATTACGCGGTGTTTTCGTATTGTCTGATTAGTGTATAGTGTACTTACTACCATTAAATATTGGGTTTGTGAATTTATTTCGATTAATTCATATTCTTGTTGTGAGACTAAGAAATACTGTTTGGCCAGCTCTAGTCATCTCCTTACGGTAAGTTAGATTGAATTTTAATTCTACACTCCTGGAAATGGAAAAAAGAACACATTGACACCGGTGTGTCAGACCCACCATACTTGCTCCGGACACTGCGAGAGGGCTGTACAAGCAATGATCACACGCACGGCACAGCGGACACACCAGGAACCGCGGTGTTGGCCGTCGAATGGCGCTAGCTGCGCAGCATTTGTGCACCGCCGCCGTCAGTGTCAGCCAGTTTGCCGTGGCATACGGAGCTCCATCGCAGTCTTTAACACTGGTAGCATGCCGCGACAGCGTGGACGTGAACCGTATGTGCAGTTGACGGACTTTGAGCGAGGGCGTATAGTGGGCATGCGGGAGGCCGGGTGGACGTACCGCCGAATTGCTCAACACGTGGGGCGTGAGGTCTCCACAGTACATCGATGTTGTCGCCAGTGGTCGGCGGAAGGTGCACGTGCCCGTCGACCTGGGACCGGACCGCAGCGACGCACGGATGCACGCCAAGACCGTAGGATCCCACGCAGTGCCGTAGGGGACCGCACCGCCACTTCCCAGCAAATTAGGGACACTGTTGCTCCTGGGGTATCGGCGAGGACCATTCGCAACCGTCTCCATGAAGCTGGGCTACGGTCCCGCACACCGTTAGGCCGTCTTCCGCTCACGCCCCAACATCGTGCAGCCCGCCTCCAGTGGTGTCGCGACAGGCGTGAATGGAGGGACGAATGGAGACGTGTCGTCTTCAGCGATGAGAGTCGCTTCTGCCTTGGTGCCAATGATGGTCGTATGCGTGTTTGGCGCCGTGCAGGTGAGCGCCACAATCAGGACTGCATACGACCGAGGCACACAGGGCCAACAACCGGCATCATGGTGTGGGGAGCGATCTCCTACACTGGCCGTACACCACTGGTGATCGTCGAGGGGACACTGAATAGTGCACGGTACATCCAAACCGTCATCGAACCCATCGTTCTACCATTCCTAGACCGGCAAGGGAACTTGCTGTTCCAACAGGACAATGCACGTCCGCATGTATCCCGTGCCACCCAACGTGCTCTAGAAGGTGTAAGTCAACTACCCTGGCCAGCAAGATCTCCGGATCTGTCCCCCATTGAGCATGTTTGGGACTGGATGAAGCGTCGCCTCACGCGGTCTGCACGTCCAGCACGAACGCTGGTCCAACTGAGGCGCCAGGTGGAAATGGCATGGCAAGCCGTTCCACAGGACTACATCCAGCATCTCTACGATCGTCTCCATGGGAGAATAGCAGCCTGCATTGCTGCGAAAGGTGGATATACACTGTACTAGTGCCGACATTGTGCATGCTCTGTTGCCTGTGTCTATGTGCCTGTGGTTCTGTCAGTGTGATCATGTGATTCATCTGACCCCAGGAATGTGTCAATAAAGTTTCCCCTTCCTGGGACAATGAATTCACGGTGTTCTTATTTCAATTTCCAGGAGTGTATTTCATTTCGTATTTACACCAATATGTTATTGAATGTGTGTAATAGTTTTCGAGATTTGCAATCTAAAGAAGAAAACTTTTCCGGACGCGAAAATTTCTCACACTTCAATAGTTAATGTAACAACGGCCCTAATTAAAATTAAGAAAAGATATATGATACGCATATAGATACCACTGAGACCGATACTGTACGTAAATTTCAAAATATTTACATAATATTTATAGGAGATAGAGATTTTAAGCGTCATACTTGTTTCGAGTTCAGTACTGATAAGGTTGCTTAAAAATTCTGTTTTCAGAAATTTATGTACAGGAAACGTAACGCACTATGAAAACTTTTAAGGATTCTTTGCTGAGTGTATTATTTTGGTAATGCATGGAAAAAAATGTTTTGCTGTGACACCAATATTTTTTCAGTAATGACGTGATAAGTTAGAAGCTGTTTGCAAAATCGAGAATTTAAATGTTTTGAAACAAATTAACGTAACTCTTGTCCTAATTAAAATTAAGGATAGATATTTGACAGATTGAGAGACATTGTAGAGATATACATCATATGTGGGTTTGAAATTTTTTACTTACTTTTTGTAGAAGATACAGGCTTTAAAACGATTTTCTATCGCCGGGGGGAAGCGATGCGCTGGGGCTGCTGCCTCCAGCCAGTGTCTGACGTGACATCGCCGCAACTTCGCAGCGCAAACGTCAAGTGACAACTACTTTAAATCAGACTTTAAAGCCTATGCCAACCGGGGGCTGCACATCTGGCCCTTAGTAGTGTAGGAATCTGGGAAACGTTTTCTGTCAAAATTTTATTTTCTTGGATACACCCAGAAGATAATATGTAATCTTTCTTGCCTGTTATTCCTGTTACTCGTTTATTTTCACTTTGGCGGTCTGAATCTATGAATTTTGCTAGTAACTGTAATAACGCTTATCGTTCGCTTACTCAATGAATTACGTAAAAAACAAACAGCAATTGGCATTCACTCGTTCAGGTTTATTCTGCTCGGGTCGTATAACCCCGTCCACTTTTGTCTGCGGGAAAATCACGAACACTGGTGAACGCGCTCAAAATTCAACTTATGAATCGTTCAGAAATCAACTTAAATGCTTTCAGAAATCACCAGGGATGCGTTTCAAAATCATATGATTAATCGGCAGGCTATCGCGCGCTGGGTGGTAGGCGTCTGTTTCAAGAATATGAATTTAACGCCCCCAGAAATTGTCGCCCAGGGCAGATACTCCGGTTTTCCCCTCCCCGCCGCCCCTCCCTAGATCCGGGCTTGGTGCCACCTCGTTGTGTGAAGAGTGCGACATAAAAGCGGCAGCAAAAAGCGCCACAGCGTGGATACGGAGCTGCAGGGCTGCCACAGCGCAGACTTAGACACGGTAATTACGCGCGGTGCTGCGGTGAAGCCTGCCGTCGCCTCGACAGGTTAATAAGTCCGGGCAGAAGGCTGTGCCTGCGCCGTGGCCAGCTGCTGTGAGAAAGGGGCCAAGTGGTCCGTTTGACATTTGTGGAGCAGCTCTTGTCGCAGTCGGACGTCCGTCCTACGCCATTTGTGTCACTTTAATGTGAGCCTCTGCTCACACCACGGAGTCGTTGCTATTCCACGGCGCTGAAGGAAATGTCAGACGTAATACACTGACCGATCGTCACTTTCAAATTAAACCACGTGACCACTTGTCGTTGACGATGATTCACTATGCAGTCGTGCTGCTCGCATGTTTATGTGCAAAAATAAATTCCATTGTGTGTTACACAGTTGCACTTCTCTTTTATTAAACAATCGATTTCACTCTGTTCATGAGTCCCTGCAGAATATCTTTATCACATATGCGCACACTTTCTGACACAGGGATCTTGTAAAAGCGGAACTGTATCGTCCCACTGTGGTGAGTCAGTGTAGTTGGCCCGAGGCATGGTAAAATTTGCTGTTTTGAAGAGCGCGCCTTCCGTTTCTGGTGGTGGCGCCGCTGTGGCAATCGCAGCTTTGGTGTCTCCCTCTGGTGTGAAAGAGGAAAAGTAGCCTGTTCACGAGCATTTAAGGTGCGCTATGAGCTCGGCAGTTGGAGCGCGCCGGAGATCGTCGCCATCCGTTTCTCGTGTGTGCCGTCGTGCTTTGTGTTCAGTGTTCAACGTCACACTCCATCGTTCACATGTGCCATCGAAATCATCAGTGTTTGTAGTGTGGATTATCGTCGAGTGTGAACGGCTCCATGTTTTGTATTACTATGTCTACTGTTTTCTATCCGCCATTATGTCAATTGTGAGTATTCTTTCTGTTTTTATCGTTGTCTCCTCTAAGGCTGAAGAGCGGCGTAGAATGCTGCTGCCACCCTACCTGTTGTTTGTACAGGTATAAAATTACAATAAAGGAAAGTTGGTCAGTCACTCAGTTGGAGTGAGGCTAGGTCAGTCTCGCGTCACCAGTTGCCGGTCTGTCTCTCGTTGCATTTGTGCGGCAGTTAGTGTCCGTCTGTTGTTTGGATCAAACTTTAAAGCCAGAAAATGAGAGTCTTGGCACTCCACCAGTAACAGAACTCAGCTAGTGGACGCCCGGTTGAGGCTGAGTTCGTGCATCTGAATCTGTGTGTTAGGCCGCCAGTCTGCTCGAGTTGCTCGGCCAACGGTCATTGGCGCTTGGATCGGTCGGTTGGTCGGTCGCGCACTGAGACACAAGATGACTTGTCCTTCTTGAGCGTCGGCGCATGGGAGGTCGCCACGTCAGTGCAGTGGGCCGCGCCGTATTGCGAGGGTTAGTGGTTTCGCGGCCGACACGAGAGCAACAGGAGTCCACCCACGACATCGGTCTGGCCGGTGCGAGCTGCGACGCCGTGAGACGGGAGATCGGCGCGCCTTCCTGCGTCCGTTGTAGCGGCTGGCAGCGGACGGTTCGGGAGAGTGTTTTGGGGGTGCTGCGCCTGGTCTTCGCCAGACATCGCAGTTTTAGAAGTTAAGTGATTTGTGATATGTTGTTTCATTTACTTGTTAAATTCTACTTGTTTTCTTGGTCAGTCTCTCGTCCCCAGCATGCTCGTCTGTCCGCATTTGTTAGGCATTTAGTGTCTGTCTGTCTGTCTGTCTGTCTCTCGGTCTGCCATACGTAATAGCTGCCTCTGTCATGTTCGCCGGATTCGGTGTTAACGAATTTATTGCTTAAAGGCCGAATTCCTGAAATATCTTTTTGTCTTGCCTATCATCTTGCGAGGTGGTATATGTGTATTGTAGAGCATGTTGTACATTTTATGTAAGTCTGCATTTTATGGGTTTTATTTAAATAGTTATTTTAGGTTATAAGCTTGCCACCCTTCCACCGTAGGAGTTCTTGAAAAAAAATTGCACTTTCGGTGGCAAATAATTTGAGGGTTGTACCATTTCCATTCCTCTTACGGGGTGCATAGTTTACATGTATGTGTGAGTTGTTAAACATTTTTTTGTTTAAAGTAACCTGGCGTGTTGCAGATTTGCACCAGTGTACTCCTTCAGAGGTTGTTGTGAGCGGTCATGAATACGGCCGTGTTGAAAGAGAGCTAGCAAGCTTCTCAGCCCGAAGGCTCCTACTGTTAATATTGTTCTTTGCCTCTAAATATAACTGTAACTTGATATTTCGAGGGTGCTTTTCTGCTCATAATTTTAAATCTGTTTTGAAAAGGCTTTTAGGAATAAATTCACATTTGTTAAAAATAATTTTCCATCAGTTACTTCCTGGCAACTACTTCCACGCTCATCTAGTGTGTTTAAATGTGTCAATGTTCTTGATGAATCGCCAGTAAATAAAGTAAATTCTTTTTAAAAAAAATTGAAAGTAAATTCACGTTGCATGGCCATTTTAAATTCTTAGGACCAAGGAGAGTTCCTGGAAGTATCGCGTTTAAGATCATGTGCAGAAACTGAATATTACTACCTTCACTAGTTAGTTGGTTAGTTACATGTCCCATAGATCATTTGAACGATTCTTCTATCGGTATGATGTCGAAAAAGCCAGTTTACAGGATATGAACACGTGTACACGTGATTAGAGTTAACATTAATGAACACAATATTCGTTGAGTGGAAGCTCTTATAGTGGCAGCAGCTCATCAGAGTACTGTGAGCTGACACAGCCCCTCATAAGAAGCGATTTATTTCAAATTTCGTCAGAGTTATTTAGCTTCGACTCCTATATTTCGTGCGTATTTGCGTTCTTTTCAGGCACAGTTCCGCACTTTAACTGTGTAGGGTATATAACGACTGTTTGCATCGCGGTGGGCATTTGTTTTGTGTTTCAAGAGCCACTTGTAATACTTAGACCCCAAAGTCGAGTGACAGCTCTCACAGCAGCAGCAGCTTATCAGAATATCGTGAGTTGACACAGCTTTTCATAAGAAGCGACGTTTATGAATTTCGTCAGTGTTCTTTAGCTTAAACTCATATATTTAGCTCGTGTCTGCGTATTTATATGGCCGTCTTCAGTATGGATAAGAACTACGATTGGTGTATTCAGATGCAAACTGAGTTAATGACACTTCGCTCACTCGTCCAGGCGGTATTGTCTTCGGGCACGTAGCTTGGGGTTGTTGCCAATGGTCATCACTGTGTGGGGCTGGACGAGGCGATACGAGGGATGTCCATCACGACTTGTGTCCCCCGATCGTTTCACTATTGTGGCCGCTCCAGATACTGCCCACTCTGAGGTTGATCCCCCAATTGTGGTCGAGTGGGAGTCGTTCCTCGGTGTCGTCGACAGCGAGATACTTCCCGGGGTGGGGGATTGGGGGGGGGGGGGGCGGGAAGGGGCTGACGAAGTTCATGAGCCAGATGTAATAGCTCGCCCTGTTCCAGAGGAATCCTCTCGGCGTGCAAGGTCTGGATGTTCACAGAGGGTTGAATTACTGGTTGTTGAGAGCTCCAACGTTAGGTGCGCAGTGGGGCCCCTGAGGGATATAGCTGTGAATGATGAGAAGGAATCCAGTGTGAAATCTGTGTGCATACCAGGAGGAGTCAGTTTAGATGTGGAACAGGTGCTTTCGGATATTGTAAAGAGCATAGGGTGCACACGACTTCAGGTGATGGCTTATGTCGGAACTAACGATGTGTGTCGCTTTGTACCGGAAGAGATTCTCTCTGATTTCGCGAGGCTAGCTGAAGTAGTAAAGAGTGCCAGTCGTGCTTGCGTGAAGAAGGCGGAGCTCATCACCCTCCATGGAGTCCTGACATGGCCCCATCCGATACTCATCTGTCCCCAGAACTTAAAGAACACCTTCGAGGGCTTCACTTCGATAGTGATGAAGCGATGCAAGCTGAGGTGGGGTTATGACTTCTTCAATAAAGTCAATTTCTTGAAGTGACGGTATAAGCAATCTGTTCTCTCGTCGGGACAAATGTGTTGCGTCGCCAGGGTGACTATGTTGACCAATAAATATGTAGACATTAAGAATAAAGATGTAGAATGTTAATAACGCTTGTTTAGTTTAAAACCCTTTAAGAGATCTAACATAACATATGCGAAGGCCTTACTTTTCAGCACGCGCTCGTGTAAAGGGATTTGCTGAGGACGAAATTAACTCGTTTGAAAGAAACTCCATAATTTATTCAGTGAACAAAGTACGGAAGGACGATACGTCGTTGAACAACACTTTGTTAAGTATCGTACAGAAAAGTGTGCTCTGTTCAGCAAGTTGCTTTTTCAGTAGGCTTCCATCATAACTGAAACAAATAAGTGATGGATCCCCAACTACTCAAATAGAAGTTCACTTCTGTACGGCTATCTTCGCCGTACCTGAGAACTTTTCTTTGTAATGTGATATTTATTCGTATACACTTTCACAGTTTTTTTTATTTTATCTTTTCTTTAATTCTTTTGTTTACAAAATTTTTTGGTCAGAATTGTGTGAACCAAGTACTGATTTGTTACGTGACAAAGCACGTTTCGTTTACACAGCCCATCGGAACTTGATAAAGTAATAAATAAACAGGTAGTCATTGAAAGGTGCTTTGTTGTGATGTGTTTGTACATCAGATGTATTTTAACTAATGGAGTACAAAGATGATGCCCTTAAAAAACATATTGTTTCGTAAATATGTTGAAAGAAAGCACTTCTTACAATGAGATTTCCTTGTGGTACATATAACCTTAAGATGTACCGAAATGGACCATTAATAAAGAAAAAGCGCACTTCGTAAACATGCAATGAAGTTTCTCAAGTATCTTAAACCAGTCAATGAGCCTCTCTTTGGAGTGTTACTGATGTACAAAAGTAAATTACAATCAGAAAATTAGTGTGCATGTCCTACACATAACGATGACGTTTCCTCAGCATCATTGATTAATAGGATATATACTGGAAACAACTCGGCAGAACACTTGGGGGCACTCCGTTTACAAAAGATGGTATCTGTACAAGACGTTTGGCATAAGACAAAAGGGTGAAGCTACCCAAAACCTGAAGGTTGTTTTCAAACACTGCAAAGTCTACTACTCACGCACTAAGAAACTTGACATTTTTAATGTGTAGAACTAATTTCCTTAGGAGAGATGAACGGTAAGTGACAGAAAAAAATCCTATATCTAACTGAGAACTCTCGGGCTTTAGTTGTAGTCTTAACTCCAACCTACAGAGCCAGGTTGCTCTGCACTTTGGGATGCACATTAAACGGTAGATCCTCCTGTAACTGTCCAGGTACGTTAGTTCAAAAGTTGAAGGATGTCAGCCTCCAATAAGGCCATGCCCACAGTGGTGTGTGTGTAAGAGGGCGGGTAGGGGACGGTGCACAGCAGCAAGGGGCAGCGAGCCACGTGGCCCACCAATCAACAGCATCGTTCTGCTGTATCTGTTTCTGTGTTCGTCTGTGCTTCGGCGTGCACATAGAATGTTGTCATGTTCGTTTAGGTATGATGGCGCCACTTAACTACTTTAGTGATCCTTATTGGTGGCATAAACCAGACACGATAAGTATTGAGTTAACAACAGTCAGCGATAGTATTCATCTACATCTACATGATTACTCTGCAATTCACATTTAAGTGCTTGGCAGAGGGTTCATCGAACCACAATCTTACTATCTCTCTACCATTCCACTCCCTCACAGAGCGCGTGAAAAACGAACACCTAAACCTTTCTGTTCGAGCTCTGATTTCTCTTATTTTATTTTGATGATCATTCCTACCTATGTAGGGTGGGCTCAACAAAATATTTTCGCATTCGGAAGAGAAAGTTGGTGACTGAAATCGCCGCGACGAAAAACGTCTTTGCTTTAATGACTTCCATCCCAACTCGCGTATCATATCTGCCACACTCTCTCCCCTATTACGTGATAATACAAAACGAGCTGCCCTATTTTTGCACCCTTTCGAACACGTAAATTTTTCTACGGAAAGTGGGCAGTAGGAACGGTGGCCTAATGTGATGTTACCGCAGTGATGGAAGTTACCAGGCTAGACAACGGCTACAGCCTGTGGCGTAGGACGGAGACAGCGAGCCCAGGTGACGCCGAGAAGCTCTCGCCTTTCGCGCATCACCCTCCTGCCTTCGTACTAGCAAACTACTCTACTACACCACAGCGATTTCAAATCACTCACCAGACTGAAGCTGCTTCACTTTACATTTGGCATACAGCGTTCAAAACATGTGATCAGAAAAGTGCTGGAACGGAAAACTACATTGTAAATAGGCAACAAAACAAGAAAATCTGTTCTACAACAATGAAACAGACATGGGGAACAGTAACCATTCAGCATGCTTAGCGGAAACTTGTCACCATTGCAAATCAATCCCACGCCCCAGAGAAAGAAGTCACAGGTCTAGAATATTCCTTGAAGTGGCTAACAGCCTCCATTTCTTTTTCCCAATGTACGACATACGCCGAAGCAGCAAAGAACCTGATATAGGCATGCGTATTCAAATACAGAGATATGTAAACAGGCAGAATACGGCTCTGCGGTAGGCACCGCCTATATAAGAAAACAAGTGTCTGGCGCAGATGTTAGATCGGTTACTGCTGCTGCAATGCCAGGTTATCAAGATTTAAATGAGTTTGAACTTGGTGTTATAGTTGGCGCACGAGCGATGGAACACAGCATCTCTGAGGTAGCGATGAAGTGGGGATTTTCCCGTACGATCATTTCACGAGTGTACCGTGAATAGCAGTTATCCAGTAGAACATCAAATCTCCGACGGAAGAAGATCCTGCAAGAACGGGACCGAGGCGACTGAAGACAATCGTTCAACGTGGCAGAAGTGCAACCATTCCGCAAATTGCTGTAGATTACAAAGCTGGTCTATCAAGAAGTGTCAGCGAGCGATCCATTCGACGTAACACCATCGATATGGGCTTTCGGAGCTGAAAGTCCACTCGTGCACCACTGATGACTACACGACACAAAGCTTTACGCCTCGCCTGGGCCCGTCAACCCCGACACTGGACTGTTAATAACTGGATACATGTTGCCTGGTCGGACGAGGCTTATTTCACAATGTATCGAGCGGATGGACGTGTACGGTATGGAGACAACCTCGTGAATCCATCGACCCTGCACGACAGCAGGGGACTGTCCAAGCTGGTGGAGGCTCTGTAATAATGTGGGGCGTGTGCAGCTGGAGTTATTTGGGGCTCCTGATACGTCTAGATACGACTCCAACAGGTGACACGTACGTAAGCATTCCGTCTGATCACCTGCATCCATTTATGTCCACTGTGCAATTCTACGAATTTGGGCAGTCCAGCAGGATAATGCGACACCCCACGCGTCCAGAATTGCTACAGAGTGTCTCCAGGAACACTCTTCTGATTTTAAACACTTCCGCTGACCACCACATTCCGCAGACGTGAACATTATTGACCATATTCGGAATGTCTTGCAACGTGCTGTTCAGAAGAGATCTCCACCCCTCATACTCTTACGTATTTAAGGACAGCCCTGCAGGATTCATGGTGTCAATTCCCTCCTGCACTACTTCAGACATTAGTCGAGTCGATGGACGTCGTGTTGCGGCTCTTCTGCGTGCTTCCGGGGGCCTAAACGATTTTAGGCAGGTGTACCAGTTTCTTCCGCTCTTCAGTGTCTATGTTCTATGGGGCCTCGCTGGTCACTCCGCACTGTGGACATCTTTCCCTCAAATGGACACTTCCCCACAGCACCTCTAAGCGAAAAGATAATACCGTGCACGAGGAAGAAGTAGGCAGTAAGTCAACCTCTGAAAAGTCACTCTTTTTGGTGCAGTACCTGAATTGTGAACCGATTGGAAACATCAGAATGTCTCCAACGATATCAGAGATGTGCAGCTCTTTCACACCATTAATGAGATGAATTCCAGCCAGAGAATTCCTTTGCCAATAAACTGGTTTCTGTCCGTGATTCATAAATGGTCTCTTTTCTTTCATAGAATGGTGCAGCAATAACTGCGCCGTAAACCGCAGCATGGGCGTGTGTGTAGACCACATTCGTTTTCGTTCATCATTCGAATTCAATAAGTGGGCCCTTAGTTACGCTGCCATGAGTGAGACACGGCCTTCTGAACGTATGGCATACAGACAAACAACTCTAAGGCTGCAACATGCGGTTGGCCGAGATTGCCAAGAAAAGGGTTGACATTCATGAACTTGAAAATGGATGGTTGATACTTTTCTAATGACATTTATTTTCAGCTAAATGATAGGTGCATTTATGATGCACCTTTTATGAGAACATTTCTGCATTCTAACTTCAACAGACTTCTGACTAGTTCCATACGGCCCTCCACTGATATATCCTTCCTTCTGGGACTGCTAGTCCCTCAAGGTATGCAGAACAACTTCGGCGAAGGTTGGAATGTAGGAGGGAGATACTGAGAGAAGCGAGGCTGTGGGGACGGGTCTGTTAGTCTTCCCAGGGTAGCTCAGCCGGTAAGAGCACTGCACGAGAAGAGCAAGCTTCCGGGATCGATTCCCTGTGCGGCACACAGTTTAAATATGCCACAAAGATTCAGCTTAGTTTGGCTACAAATTTTTTCGCGACGGAGTCCTTATGTAAAAAATTTCTCAATTCACTTGCCAAATCAAATTCAGATAAATCCAAGCTTTCGATGACATCCTTCCTTATTTTCGTCATGGACTAAAAGTGACTGTCGTGAACTGTCAATGTTCCCTTTTTTATATCCACAGAATGGCATCCGATTCGTTAGACTACGTTATGATAACGCGTACAGAGGTGGCGCCCTATACGTTGATAGATTTTGCTTGAGTTCTCTATCTAGTATTGCTTGCAGAGCCATCAGCCGCATTAGATGGTGAATTGCGAGAAGTATTCCTCTGTGGTTTTCGCTTGTGAAGTGCACACTTGCATCGCTAAGTGAATAGCCGGTACATCTACTGAAACTGTTTTTACAAAGTCTATTTTCAACTACTCCTTTGATCATAAGTTCCAATAGTTCGATGAGTGAGCAAGTATTCTCCTTTGGTCAAAATCTTGTGCTTATTTAAGAGGCTGTGCTCTGCGACTGACTCCGTTTACCTGCCCCCACCTCGATCCTTTAACATTTCATCAAATTTACACCACTCCTCACCCACATCGAACACCTCCACATCCCCTGTTCTGTCCCCAAACTAGATTCCAATCACCCCATTGTCTCCCCACTGATTACCAACCCTGGTATGCTGCCGCGCCTTCACAAACACTTCCCTCCCTCCCTACACTTGCTCACACTCCAAATCCTATCCTAACCCAACTTCAACTCCTTCTCCCACACAATCAGTTCCGCGCGTATATTCAGCCCTCCTACCAACTTTAACTCTTCCCCACCTATCCCACTCCACATCAGGGCTCCTCTCTCCTCTCCCTTTCCATCCATCCCTAACGCCAAAAGATTCCGGAATAGTTCCCCATTCAGATCTCCGGGAGGAGACGGCCAAGGGGGAGGAGACCATGAGAAAAAGATGGAATAACCAACGCAAGGATAACGTTCTAGGAGACGGGGCATGGAATGTCAGAAGTTTGAACGATGGAAATGTAAAGGCTCCATCTAATATAGTGGCTGTCTGTGAAGTGAAGTGGAAAGAAGAGAAGGATGCAACAGCTGCAGAAAATGGTATAATGGGAGTAGGATTCATTATGAATAGGAAGGTAGGGCAGAGAGTGAGTTACTGTGAACAGTTAAGTGATAGAGTTAGTCTCAACAGAATCGACAGCAAATCAGCATCGACAAAAACAGTTAAGGTATATGCGCCGGCGTCGCAAGCTGCAGATGAACAGATACAGAAAGCATATTACGATATTGAACGGGTAATTCAGCACGTAAAGGGAGATGAAAATCTAATAGTCTTGTGCGATTGAAATACAGTTGAAGGGCAAGGAGTAGAAGAAAAGGGTTACGGAAGAATACGGACTTGGTAGTAGAAACGAGAGAGGATAAAGACTGAGTTCTGCAATAAATATCAGTTAGTAATAGCGAACACTCAATTCAAGAATCACAAGAGGAGGAAGTATACTTGGAAAAGGCCGGGAGTTACGGGAAGATTTCAATTACATTACATCATGGTCAGGCAGAGATTCCCAAATCAGATACTGGATTGTAAGGCATAGCCAGGAGAAATATAAACTCAGATCACAATTTAGTAAAGATGATGAGTAGGCTGAAGTTTAAGGACTTATCAGGAAGAATTAGTGCGTAAACAAGTGGGATACAGAAGTACTAAGAAATGAAGAGATACGTTTATGTTCTCTGAAGCTATAAACACTGCGATGATGAATAGCTCAGTAGGCAGTACAGTTGAAGAGGAATAAACTTCTCTAAAAGAGCAATCACAGAAGTGGTAAACAAAACAGAAGGTGCAAGGAAGACGATGCGAAGAAACCGCGGATAACAGATGAAACGCTTTAACGACAAAAGAAGAAAGTACAAACATGTTCAGGGAAATTCACGAATACAGAAATACAAGTCACTTTGGAACGAAGTAAATAGGAAGTCCAGGGAAGCTAAGGAGAAGTGGCTGCATGAAGTATCTGAAGGAATCGAAAAAGAAATGATTGTCGGTAGGAGTGACTCGGCATATAGGGAAGTCAAAAAACCCTTCGGTGAAATTAAAAGCAAGGGTGGTAATATTAAGAGTTCAACGGAAATTCCACTGCTAAATTCAGAAGGGAGCGGACAGGTGGAAAGAATACACTGAAGACATCGACGAGGGAGAAGACTTGTCTAACGACATGATAGAAGAAGAAACATGAATTGACTGGAAAGAGATAGGGGATCCAGTATTAGAAACATAATTTAAAAGAGCTTTGGAAGACTTAAGATCAAATACGGCAGAAGGGAGAGAAAATATTCCATACGAATCTCTAAAATCGTTGTGGAAGTGACAACAAAATGACTACTCACGTTGGTGTGTAGAACGTATAAAACTTTCGGAAGAACAACATCCACACAATTTCGAAGATAGCAAGAGCCGACAAGTGCAAGAATTATCACACAATCAGCTTAATATCTCATTTATCAAAGTTACTGACAAAAATAATATGCAGAAGAATGAAAAAAAAATTGAGGCTCTGTTAGATGATCACTTTAGCTTTAGGAAAGATAAAGGCACAAGAGAGGCAGTTCTGACTTTGCAGTTGATAACGGAAGCAAGACTGAGGAAAAATCGAGACGCTTTCATAGGATTTGTCGACCTGGAAAAAGCGTGCAAAGTGCAAGGTGTTGAAATTCTGAGAAAAACAGACGTAGGCTATAGGGAAAGGTGGATAATATACAATATTTACAAGAACCAAGAGGGAACAATAAGACAGGAAGACCAAGAACGAAGTGCTCGGATTAAAAAGGGTGCATGACAGGGTTGTAGTCTTTCGTCCCTACCGTTCGATTAGATTAGATTAATACTTGTTCCATAGATCATGAATACGACACTTCGTAATGATGTGGAACATGTCAGGTTAATAAAAGATGTCTGTACAAGGTATTACATTACACAAAATATTGCATGACACTAATGTTTAAGTTGGGTTGTTTTTCCCTCCCTTAATTTATATCTAAAAATTCAGCCAATGAGTAGAAGGAGTTCGCATTTAGATATTCTTTTAATTTATTTTTAAATGTTGGTTGGCTTTCTGTCAGGCTTTTGATGCTGTTTGGTAGGTGACCAAAGACTTTTGTGGCAGCATAATTTACCCCTTTCTGTGTCAAAGTCAGATTTAACCCTGCATAGTGAAGATCATCCTTTCTCCTGATGTTATTGCTATGCACACTGCTATTACTTTTGAACTGGGTTGGATTATTAACAACAAATTTCATAAGTGAATATATATACTGTGAGGTTACTGTGAGGATCCCTAGATCCTTAAATAGATGTCTGCAGGATGACTGTGGGTGGGCTCCAGCAATTATTCTGATTACACGTTTTTGAGCAATGAATACTTTTCTACTCAACGATGAATTACCCCAAAATATGATGCCATACGAAAGCAGTTAATGAAAGTAGGCATGGTAAACTAATTTACTGAGATTCTTATCACCAAAATTTGCAATAACCCTAATAGCATACGTAGCTGAACTCAGACGTTTCAGCAGACCATCAATGTGTTGCTTCCAGTTTAACCTCTCATCAATGGACACACCTAAAAATTTTGAAAATTCTACCTTAGCTACAGACTTCTGTTCAAAGTCTATATTTATTACTGGAGTTGTGCCATTTACTGTACGGACCTGTGAGGAACTGTATCAAAATTTAAAGAGAGTCCGTTTGCTGAAAACCACTTAATAATTTTGTGAAAAACATCATTTACAATTACATCACTTAGTTCTTGGTTTTTGGATGTTATTACTATACTTGTATCATCAGCAAAAAGAACTAACTTTGCATCTTCATCAATGTGGAATGGTAAGTCATTAATGTATATCAAGAACGGTAAAGGACCTAAGACCGAACCCTGTGGGACCCCGTACTAGATAGCCCCCCCCCCCCCCCAGTTTGAGGGATCAGCTGTTGTTTTAACATTACATGAACCACTTATTTCAACTTTCTGAATTCTTCCATTTAAGTATGAATTAAACCATTTGTGCACTGCCCCGCCCCCAAACCATAATGATTTAGCTTATCTAAAAGAATTCCATGATTTACACAATCAAAGGCCTTTGAGAGATCACAAAAAATACCTATGGGTGATGTCCGGTTATTCAGAGCATTTAATCTTTGATCAGTGAAAGCGTATATAGCATTTTCTGTTGAAAAGCCTTACTGAAACCAAACTGACATTTTGTCAGTAGTTTATTTTTACAAATATGGGAGGCTACTCTTGAATACATTACTTTCTCAAAAATTTTTGATAGAGCTGTCAGAAGAGAGATTGGGCGACAGTTGTTGACATCTGACGTATCCCTCTTTTTATGCAATGGTTTTACAATGGCATATTTCAGTCTATTGGGGAAAACACCCTGCTCCAAGGAGCTATTACATACATGGCTGAGAATCCTACTTATCTGTGGGGAACAAGCTTTAAGTACCTTACTGGAAATGCCATCAATTCCATAAGAGCTTTTACTTTTCAGTGAGTTTATTATTTTACTTATTTCAGAGGGAGAGGTTGGTGGAAATACAGTCGTTTCAAACTGCACAGGTATGGCCTCTTCTATTAGTAGCCTTGCCTGTTCTAGTGAAGATCTAGATCCTATTTTCTCCACAACATTTAAAAAATGATTATTGAAAATATTTTCAATTTCTGATTGTTAGTTAGTACACTTGTCATTCAGTTTTATGGCACTAAAGTCTTCCTGTGCTCTTGGTTGCCCTATTTCCCTTTCAATAATATTCCAAATTGCTTTAATTTTATTATCAGAGTTACTGATCTCAGACATGATACACATGCTTCTGGACTTTTTAATAACTTTTCTTAGTACTGCACAATAGTTTTTATAACATTGAACAATTTCGGGGTCAGTATTCCCTCTTGCTGTTAGATGCAGTTCTCTTTTACAGTTGCAAGATATCCTTATTCCTTTAGTTAGCCAAGGTTTTTTATATGTTTTCTTGGAATTATGTTTAACTATTTTCTTGGGAAAACAATTTTCAAATACCCTTAAAAATGTATCGTGAAGTAAGTTATATTTCAAGTTTGCATTGGGTTCCTTATACACTTCAACCCCGGTCTAGCTGCTGTAGGCTTTCCCTAAAGTTTGCAATATTTATACTGTTAATTGAACGCACTGCTTTAAAATTCTGATTTGATATACTGCATGGAGCTATGTCATGTACTGTAACTAGCTGTGCACCATGATCTGAAAGACCATTCTCAACAGGATAAGCATTTATGTCCTTAAACTTATCTTAGTCTATAAAAAAGTTATCTATCAATGTCCTGCTGTTCTTTGTTATCCGAGTATGAAAATCAATGACGGAGCTCAAATTCAAAGAACGAGAAATACTTCCTATTACACTCTTTCAGGGAATCAACATTGAAATCCCCACAAATGATAATTTGCTTGCCCCTGTCTGACAGACAGCACAACACAGCATCCAAGTTTTCTAGAAATAGCTGGAAATTCCTTGAGGGGGACCTATACACTGTTACAATTATGAAAATGCCATCATTTAGTTTTAGTTCAGTGGCACATGCTTCCATATGTTGCTCTACACAAAATTTTTTTAGTTTCTAAATTTTTTACACTGTGGAAGCTTTTGACATATATGGGAACTCCTCCTTTCATCATATTATATCTACTTACATGTGCAGCTAATTTGTACCCATTGATGCTAACCTTTTGCATATCAGTGGCAATGTTATGCTCAGACAGGCATAGCACATCTATTACATTCTCAGTTTCTATATCTTCTAAACAAAGCAGAAGCTCATCAATTTTATTCTTCAATCCCCCAATATTTTGATGAAATATACTAACATTATTTTTCACTTTACTTTTGTGAGTATCTTGAACTTTTTTAACATCTTTAGTACTTGCCTGGCTGAGTTTTCCACTGGACACTGATCTTACACTAAAAAAGAGTTTTCACCATGAGATGTAGTTCCTCCCCCCTTTAAATTTCCTGCTATCAGCCCAGACAGTTTACCCTTCCCTTTCTTGTTGAGGTGTAGACCATGTCTAGTATAGTCCCACCTACAGAGTGAATCAACAGGAACCACACCAATGTGTGACCCTGCACCAGATCCAAGTAGCTGTTCCAACTCCAAATTAACTCTCCTGACAGAAGAGCTCAAATGAGGTCGGTCGTGCCGCTCCAGAACCGACACAAACCCAACACCGTTATGACTCGATGTTGATGCAATCTTTGCCAGGTCACACTATACATCGATGGAGCAATGAAGGAAATAAACCAAAGGTTCAAGAGTGAGATTAAAATTCAGGGTGAAAGGATATCAATGATAAGATTCGCTGACGGCATTGCTATCCTCAGCGAAAGTGAAGAATTGCAAGATGTGTTGAACGGAATGAACAACCTAATGAGTACAGAATATGAAATGAGTGTAAATCGGAGAAAGACAAAAGTAATGAGAAGTATCAGAAATGAGAACAGAGACAAACTTAATATCAGGATTGGTGACAGCTAAGTAAATGAAGTTAAGGAATTTTGCTGAAAAGGCAGCAAAATAAATTCATGAAGGATGGAGCAAGGGTGATAAAAAGCAGACAAGAGCTGGGAAAGAGGATTTTCTTGGTGAACAGAAGCCTACTTGAGGAATAAAATTCTGAGAATGTAAGTCTGGAGCACAGTATTTTATTGTAGTGAGGCATGGACTACAGGAAAACCAGAACAAGAGAGAACGGAAGCTTGTGAGATGTGGTGCTATAAAAGAATATTGAAAATTAGGTGAACAGAAAAGGAAAGGAATGAGGAGGTTCTCCGCAGAATCGGTGGGGAAAGGACATACGGAAAACACTGCCAAGAAGTAGGGACAGGATGGTAGAACATCTGTTAAGGCATCAGGGGATAACTTCCATGGTGCTAGAGGAAACTGTAGAGAGTAAAAACTGCAGAGGAAGACAGAGATTGGAGTACACCCAGCAGATAACTGAGGACGTAGGGTGCAGTTGCCACGCTGAGATGAAAAGGTTGGCACAGGAGAGGAATTCGTGACGGGCCGCATCAAACAAGTCAGAAGACTGGTGACTCAAAAAAAGTTATCACACCAAATAGGACTTCTGTCTAAGTCGTCCTGTATCCTTCTACAGTCCTTCAACGACGATGCTTCCCCGAATACTACAGCGTCATCAGCAAACAGTTGCACATTGCTGCTCACCCTATCCGTCAAATAATTTATGTGTATAGAGATCAAGAGTGGCCTATCACATTTCACTGAGGCATTCCTGACGATACCATTGTCTGTGGTGAACACTCGCTATCGAGGAAAATGCACTGGGTTCCATCACATCAGGCGATCTGGAAGGCTGTTGTTTTCCTCGCTAAAGCTACAAGTTTTAGGTACATTTTTCTTGGAAACTACTTTAGACTATATCAAGAAATTTTTAAGGGTTGTTAAACGGGCTTTGTTCAATATTGGGAGCAACGGACTGCAATATGAAAAATTAATATTTTTGTGTCTGAGTACTAATTTTCTAACAAAAAATATGTGACCTTGAGTTCGGCAGAAACATTTTAAAATAGTAAACATATATATTACGACAGTTAGAGCCATGTATGTGTTATGGTTTTAAAGAAAATTGTTCTTATAATTTAAAAAATGAGAATTTGAGAAATAAAGCTTTAAAAGCGGTTACCTGTTTAGAAGATCCGAGCTGCATAGGATGGATTGTCAGGGTCTTCAGTCTCATCCAACAGTTCTCTTTTTACACTTTTTTTCTGTTGAAGTTTGTTCCGATATGCATTTTATACCCTTTTAGCTGTTCTTATTCTTTCAGGGACTATCGCAGCCATGGATTGAGATGTGAAGCATCCTGATTTTAGTTCTAGTCCCTTCAGAACCTCACACTTAATCACGGTTCCTGTATTGTGAACTGCTATTGCATCACAGACTTCAAAATGTGGAGTACTAATTTCAATAAAAACTGTTTTGGGACTGCGACTCCAAATTACATTTTTCACACATTATTGGAATTTTGTGGTTTTGCTTGTAGACATTTCTTCAATAACGTTCAATTTGATAATTCTCTAAATTTTGGCTTAATTGCTTCCATAGTTTCTGCAGATAAACTGCGCTTGTGGTCATCGATTTGTCGTGTATTTTTCAATTTATTGTACTTACACGACGATGGACCAGGTGGACATAAACTGTGCTAAGGTTTTGCGTATGTTGACATCATATGTAAAAGTAATATCCAAATTACCTATCGCTTACACACTTGGAATTCTGCTTTATACAAAGCGCATAATACCTCTGCAATCTATAACATCATCTGTCAGCTGGTCCTACCTCAATAGGCTTTCCATCAGCAAGTTGCTTTCCTCCTAATTTTGTTTTGAGCTGTCACAGACTTGACCCTCTTCTCTTCTGAATTTGATCAATACATTCCAACTTTTTGCTCGGATGTCTTTACCATAGGGTTTCAATTCTTCAATTGTTTTCAAATTTTTGGAGTCACCATCACGTAGGAAACTGACATATCTAGTATTGTACCATGATTTGCTTTACCTCTTCAACTTCCATGCCACCATTGCTTCCACTACAATTAGCTTGACAACTTTCCGAACGTTTATTTTTAATTCTGTCAGGGCATCTGCAATATTTTGAAAAAATTACAACGCCAATAATCTTTGCAATGTCTCCACTACTGGCTCTTACCACCCCATTGAGTGATTGATGCCCTCTCTTTTGCTAGGAACACTCTAAGCTTACAGTAAGGTATTTTTTTCTGACATTGTCATTGACACTAACAGCTTCGTCAGCTGCTTCCTGCATAGTTTCTTGTGCGATGTCTTCCACTGAAGACACTAATGTTTTATTGTAAATACTAAATTTTGTGGGAGGTTTTGGCAAATTAATAAGACCACTCATCATTTGTCCTGCGGCTGTACCTTTTCCAATAAAGCGAAGGGCATAAATTAGTCTCAAATTAAGTTCAGTTAGCTTTTCTGACTCACTTTGCATAGAGTGACAACTAAAAAATGATACTTTGTAATTACACATTTCACATGATGGCATTATTTCACGTATAAGGTCAACATGTCGCCTGACTTGAAGCCCAAGACTGTCCTGATTACAATTCTTACAGTTGATATAATTTTTAAAAATATCTCACAGCACACTTATGTCAATTATTTAATTTACATTGATTTGATCTGTTTCCTGAGACATTTTATTGTAGCTGTCTTCAGTAGTATTGAGTTTCCTCTTGCATGCACTGCCCAGGGAAGAGGAAGCCTCATTGTCTGCTTCAGACCTAACCTCTACATTTGCAGAAAGGTCCTTCCAGACATGCTTCTTCCCTTTGCCTTTGCGCTTTTTAAATCTTCTATTACTCACTCGCACCATTTTCGCTAAAAAACGGTATTCGAACACCAATGCACCGGCTCTGTCTACCTACTCAACACAAAAAATGGCCCTTTTTATTTATTTTTAACTGCTTATAATTAAGGTAGATTGGTGATTCTTGAAGTAAATTAATCAGAAAACCTGGTAAAATTCTAATATGCAAAAAAAATTCCATATTTTCACATTTTGCACCTTCCGGAGGCCTCAAGAAGCCTTCGAGCCACCGACATATCTGGAAACCATTTGTATTCTCGGATCTTCGTGAACAGTCTGTAGTAGGGCACCGTGTCAAACGCTTTTCGGAAGTCTGTTGGAGTAGAATCTGTCTCTTATCCTTTATCCGCAGTCGCAAGATATAATGTGAGAAAAGGGCGAAATGAGTTTCGCACGAGCAATGCCTCATACGTCTGTGCTGATTTGTGGACGGAAGCTTTTCTGTCTGAAGGAAATTTATTACATACGAACTTGAAATATGTTCAAGAGTTTTGCAGTAGCCTCATGTTAAGAATATTGGTCCGTAATTTGGCGGTACGTCTGTACGACCTGCCTAAGTGAATGGTTCCTTGAACACAAAATTTAGAACTCAACTTTCCTTGTTCTGTCTTCTATTGCCTCACTGGACTGGCCGTTGAGTGACTGTATAGAAGCCTTCGACCTACTTAGTCATTTCACATAGCATCGGAATTTTCTTGGGTTCTCGGAAAGGTCTTTCGCTAAGGCATTATGGTGGAAGCTGACGTATGCCTCGCGCATCGATCTTTCTGTAAATGCACAAATCTCTACTAACTTTTGGTCGTCAACAATTCCTCGTTTTTTATTTTTCGTTTTTTTATTTTATTTGTTTTAAGGTTTACGAATCATAACGTTAGAATCAGCCTTTAAAAACTATGACAAAATGTCAGCAACCACTTCCACCAACAAACTGTTTAACAACGCCACCAAACCAACAAGCTCCTATCAACCTCAAGACACAGCACCATAGCAAGCCAAGACTTGAAAATACACTGAAAGCAAGGCCTCACTTTACATGGAGTCGGCGTCTCAGGAACATCCAGCCCCAATGGACCTCTACCTGCAAATACAGGGTACCTCTGAGGTTTCAGAGGGCAGTTAGCGAAAACTACAAGCCATGTAGAGAAATTGCACATGTCAGAGGAGAGAGCATCTCTCCAAGTTTCGACTCGTAACGCGCTGTGGCACAGATGCTGAAGCCGGCCGGAGTGGCCGAGCGGTTAAAGGCGCTACAGTCTGGAACCGCACGACCACTACGGTCGCAGGTTCGAATCCTGCCTCGGGCATGGATGTGTGTGATGTCCTTAGGTTAGTTAGGTTTAAGTAGTTCTCAGTTCTAGGGGACTTATGACCACAGCAGTTGAGTCCCATAGTGCTCAGAGCCATTTGAACCATTTGATCAGATGCTGAGTGCAGGCATGTCGCTACAGCCAGCCACTTTGTTCTCTCGCATGTAATGGTCTCGCGCTTGCATATAGGCAGCCCCGTAAACGTATCACCAAAGCGGCTGCTGCCGTTTTGCCTTGCCAGACAGCAGCTGCAATCTGTTTAGCGTATTTATCTCTTAGTCCCCCTCTATGACTTTTACCCTACACGCTGCCCTCCAATACTAAATTGGTGATCACTTGATGCCTCATAATATGTCCTACCAAGCGATCCCATTAGTCAAGTTGTGCCACAAATTTCTCTTCTCCCCAATTCTATTCAGTATCTCCTCATTAGTTATGTGATCGACCCATCTAATCTTCTGCAGCACCACATTTCGAAAGCTTCTGTTCTCTTCTTGTCCAAACTATTTATCGTCCATGTTTCACATCCATACATTGCTACACTCCGTACAAATATTTTAGAAAAGACTTCCTGACACTTAAATCTATACACGATGTTAACAAATTTCTCTTCTTGAGAAACACTTTTCTTGCCATTGCTTGTCTACATTTTATATCCTCTCTACTTCGACAATCATCATTTATGTTGCTCCCCAAATATCAAAACTCATTTACTGCTTTAAGTGTCTCATTTCCTAATCTAATTCCCGCAGCATCATTTGATTTAATTCGACTACATTCCATTATCCTCGTTTTGCTTTTGTTGATGTTCATCTTATATCCGTCTTTCAACACACTGTCCATTCCGTTAAACTGCTCTTCCAGGTGCTTTGCTCTGACAGAATTACCATGTCATCGGCAAACCTCAATATTTTTATTTCTTCTCCATGGATTTTAATTCCTACTCCAAATTTTTCTTTTGATTCCTTTACTGCTTGCTCGATATACAGATTGAATAACATCGGGGATCGGCTACAACCCTGTCTCACTCAGTTCCCAACCGCTGTTTCCCTTTCATGCTCCTCGATTCTTATAACTGCCATCTGGTTTTTAAATAGCCTTTAGCTCCCTGTATTTGACACCTGCCATCTCCAGAATTTGAGAGAGAGTATTACAGTCAACCTTGTCAAAAGCTTTCTCTAAGTCCACAAATACTAGAGACGTAGGTTTGCCTTTCCTCAACCTATCTTCTAAGGTAAGTCGTAGGGTCAGTATTGCCTCACGTGTTCCAACATTTCTACGGAATCCGAACTGAACTTCCCCAAGGTCGACTTCTACCAGTTTTTCCATTCGTCTATAAAGAATTCGCGAAAGTGTTTTGCATCCGTGACTTATTAAACTGATAGTTAGGTAATTTTCACATCTGTCAACACCTGCTTTCTTTGGGATTGGAATTATTATATTCTTCTTGAAGTGTGAGGTTATTTCGCCTGTCTCATATATCTTGCTCACCAGATGGTAGAGTAGTTCTAATGGAATGTTGTCTACTCCCGGGGCCTTGATGCGACTTAGATCTTTCAGTGCTCTGTCATATTTTTCACGCAGTATCACAACTCCCATTTCATCTTCACCTTCGTCCTCTTCCATTTCCATAATATTGACCTCAAGTACATCGCCCTTGTATAGACCCTCTATGGGTCCTTCCACCTTTTCGCCTTCCCTTCTTTGCATTGAACTGGTTTTCCATCTGAGCTCTTGATATTCATTCAAGTGGTTCTTTTCTCCAAAGGTCTCTTTAATTTTTCTGTAGGCAGTGTCTATCTTACCCTTAGTTCAAAATGGTTCAAATGGCTCTGAGCACTATGGAACTTTACTTCTGAGGTCATCAGTCCCCTAGAACTTAGAACTACTTAAACCTAACTAACCTAAGGACATCACACACATCCATGTCCGAGGCAGGAATCGAACCTGCGACCGTAGCGGTCACGCGGTTCCATACTGTAGCGCCTAGAACCGCCTGGCCACGCCGGCCGGCTCTTACCCCTAGTGATATATGCCTCTACATCCTTACATTTCTCCTCTAGCCATCCCTGCTTAGCAATTCTGCACTTCCTGTCGATCGCATTTTTGAGACGTTTGTATTCCTTTTTGCCTGCTTCATTTACTGCATTTTTATACTTTCTCCTTTCATCAGTTAAATTCAATATCTCTTCCTTTACCCAAGGATTTCTAGTTGCCCTCGGCTTTTTACCTACGTGATCCTCTGCTGCCTTCACTGTTTCATCTCTCAAAGCTACCCATTCTTCTTCTACCGCATTTCTTTCCCTTGTTCCTGTCAATCGTTCCCTAACGCTCTCTCTGAAACTCTCTACAGCCACTGGTTCTTTCAGTTTATTCAGGTCCTCCCATCTTCTTAAATTCCCCCCTCTTTGCAGTTTCTTCAGTTTTGCTCTACAGTTCATAACCAATAGATTGTGGTCAGAGTCCACATCTGTCCCTGGAAATGTCTTACAATTTAAAAGCTAGCACAAGTTTGAAATGTTTAATTAACTACATAAAATTCATAAGATAGCAATAAGAAAGAAGTGAAAATTAATGTTCCTGCTTATCTGACCTGCTGTCAGCATATCAGTTCACAGTTTGCACTTTTCCTTTGTGGATGCAATTTTCCTTCGACTGCTTTCATGCAGTCTTCATCTTACCTCGCGGTTATCTTTTCATACCATAAGCACCCAACATCCCTTACTATCTGTTGGCATATTTTAATATTTGTTGCTCCAACATGTTCATCCACTGTTGTTCTTTTCAGGAGGAGTTAGCTATTCCTCTTTCCATTTCATCCGTTGGTTTCCTTTCAAGGGCCTCATCGCTTCGTACTTAATCTGAGCTTTTCATATTTAACATCTGTCTATGATAATACTACACATATCGTCTAATAGAGGGCACAGTAACCGGTGAGTTAAATATATGTAACTCGTAATCTAAACACAACCCATCTGAACAATGTCGGTTTCAGGATTTAAGGCCATTCTTCGGATCTGTAAATAATGCAGAAAGTGCCAGGAGTTCTTGGGCGTAATATTTTCTCGCATGATATACTTCGAACTATTAATGAAGGATAACAGGCAGATTCCGTATTTCTAGATTTCCGGAAAGCATTTGACACGGTGCCCCATTGCAGGCTGTTAAAGAAGGTGCGTGCATGTGGAATGTGAGAAGTTCGAAGATTTCTTAAGATACAGAACCGAGTACGTGGTACTCGACGGCGAATGTTGATCAGAGACAAGGATGTCGTCAGGAGTGACCTAGGAAAGTATGATAGGACCACTGTTAGTCTCTATATACATAAATGATTTGGCGGACAGGGTGGGCAACTGTTTGCTGATGATGCTGTGTCGTATACAGGGCGAAGTGAAATTCGCGCCCTCGGGCTTCGCAGCGCAACTCCTTACATGCCAGCGATAAAAAAAGTCTGTCACAAAATTTCGTCTGGCGAGTAAATCTGCCAGAAAAAGGACGTTAAAGAGTGGCAATCTGGCAACACTGTAACCACATGCATGGTAACTACCTCTGTCAGTAGACATTAGTTGTGCTGTACATTTGGTGCAGTGGATAAAGTTTTGGGTTAGCATGCAGGGCGTTGAGGGTTCGATCCTGGGATGGGTAATATGTTTTTTTTTTATTTGGTAAAGTAGTCCAGGTGGTACGGTATCTGGCATCTTAATCGTCAACAGCGATTGCAGCGGGTCCTCTGGAAAACATTTGCACTTACATACTACAATCGTAGAAATGGAAGTTTGTTCAGCTTTGAAACAAGCCCTTTCCACGCAGGGGGCGTGAAATTATTCGCACCACTTCATCTACTAGATGCGAAACCTGTTTTCTTTGTACCCCCCTCCAGTGGTCCCATAGATTAGTACCAACTATTATTCTTGCCTCGTTCAGGTCCATTACATTCCGTTAGGGCCTTACATTGTCAGTAGGACTAGCAACGTGCTTTGCGAATAATGTCCAAACTCGGCTGCTATTTGTATGTGTTATCCTACTAATTATGCCTTTCAGTACTGAGTCTGGTTACCACATGCTGTTCAGTACATATCTCAGTGCATTATTATTATTATTATTATTATTATTATTCTATCGATTGGATTATGGAAACATCACGTCTATTACCGTTAGGGAAACATTTTAATTCGGAATCGAACATTTCACAATTAGTAGTGTCGGGATGAATCATGCAGAACAACATCTGTCAGAGGGGCAATGCTCGTTAGGTGGAACAGTGCGCGGGACTGACGGCCTATTTATACTGTATGCGCTAGTTGCGACCGGAGTAGCACGCCTGTGACAGACTCCAATGTAGATGCGCACACGTATCGAATTTTCTCATTGTAAACCTCTAAACCAGTGTGGTAGACGTATGGCATACACAAACGATGAATATGTGGATACGCTTCTGGTCCTTGGTGCATCTGATAATCGGGCCGGCGTTGCCGCTCATGAATATGCTGCTAGATATCCTCGTCGACGTCATCCAGATAAAAATGTTTTTCGTCGTCCAGAGATGCGCCTTCGGGAGTCAGGTTCTCTCCTACCACCATCGCGTGACAGGGGTCGTCCACGGACTCGCCATACTCCAGCTACTGAGAAAGCTCCCTACATGTTGTTATACACCAAGAACCTCAACGAAGTATATGTAGCGTAGCAACGCAGCTGCGTGTCTCGCAACGCATGGTAGTTAACGTGCTGCACGAGCATGGGCTCCACCCATATCAATATGCTTTCATGCAATACCTGCATCCTGCACCTCGCCATCAGAGGATGCAATTCTGTGAATGGTTCCAACAACAACAGGAATCCAACGAAGAATTCGTGAACACTGTAATATTGTTGGATGAAGCAGCAGTCACTCGTGAGGGTATCTTCAATATGCCAAATTCCCACCATTGGTGTGAGGTTAACCCGCATGTCACCCGCAACCGTGGATGTCGAGTTCACTTTGGTATCAACGTCTGGGTAGGAATAGTGGGCCATAGGGCCCTACATGTTGCCTGACCGGTTGACTGCATGAGGGTAACATGCATTCCTCTCAAACTATCTGCCTGATGCGATGGAAGATGTTCCACTTCATGTTCGGCAGAGAATATGGTTCCAACATGATGGTGCACCTCCACACCCTGGAATTAATGTGCGATAGTATTTGGACATTTCCAGGGAAATCGCTCAGACGTGGAGATCCACTCGTATAGCCACTGCGTTCACCTGACCTAAATCCTCTGGATTTCTTCCTGTGGGGACACTGAAGGAACACGCGTTCTCTACTCCGCCGATGAATATGGAAGTATTGGTAGTGCGTGTTCATGCTGCTTTTGTTACTGTGGACGCACCTTTGCTGAGAAGGGTCCACAGCTGTATGATCCCGAGGAGTGCTCAACGTTTGGACGTGCAGGGAGGTCGCTTTGAGCATTTTTTGCTCTGAGGACAACGTATTCTATTGTGAAGGTCAGGCGGTCATTAATATGGACATTATTATTGTCACTGGTTGCTAATGTGCGACATCTGAGCGCTCATATTACATGTAGTGTAAATGAAAAGTAGATGTTGTGTTATTGTACTGTGATATCATCTTTAGCATCTCTAAATTGATATTGTTTTTGTGATTATTCTGTCCTATGACAGTTGATTTGTTTCAACTGTTTATTTCTTATTTGTCTAAGCATGTATTTGTTACGTTCAGCGTTACAAAACGTTGTAAATGTAGGATACACGTGACGTAAGAAACGCTATATGTTACATTATGCAATGTGAAGCTGAAATTAGCAAATAAAGAAAATGCGCCCTAACCCAGGATCGAACCCTTGACCTCCTGCATGCTATGCCAAAACTCTATCCAGTGCACCAACTGTACAACAGAAATGCTGCGTGCTGACAGAGGTAGTTACCATAAATGTGGTTACAATGTTGCCAGATTGCCACTTTTGAACGTCCTTTTTCTGGCAGATTTACTCGCCGGACTAAATTTTGTGACACATTTTTTTTATCGCTGGCATGTGAGGAGTCGCGCTGCGAAGCCCGAATGGGCGAATTTCGTTTCACCCTGTATAAGCTGTCGCCATTGACTGACTGCTCAAGAATACAAGACGACTTGAACAAAAGTTCTAGCTGGTATGATGAACAGTAGTTAGCTCTAAATATAGAAAAACGTAAGTTTAATGCGGATGAGTGGGGAAAACGAATCGGCGATGTTCGGATACACCATTAGAAGGGTCCTAACGTCGTTTAAATGTTGCAAGCGATATGAAATGGAACGAGCTTATGTAGCGAGAAAGTCGAATGAACGACTTCGGTTTGTTGGGAGAATTCTGAGAAAGTGTGGTTCACATGTGAAGGAGACTGCATGTACGGCGCTGGTGCGACCTGTTCTTGAGAACTGCTCTAGTGTTTGGGATCCGAACCAGGTCATAGAGGAAGACACTGAAGCATTTCAGGGGCAGGCTGCTAGATCTGTTACCGGCAGGTTAGAACAATACGCAAATGTTACGGAGATGCTTCGGGAACTCCAATCGGAGTATCTGAAGGGGAGGCGACATTCTTTTCGATGAACACTATTGAGAAAATTTAGAGAACCGGCGTTTTGTAGCTAACTGCAGAGTGATTCTGTTGCCTCCAACATACACTGTGCTTACGGACAACAAATACAAGACACGAGAAACTAGGGCTACTACAGATGGATGTAGTTAGACATTTTTCTCTCGTTGTATTTGCGAGCGGAACAAGAAAGGAAATAATTGGTTGTAGCATGGGGAACCGTCCGCCACGTGTTGTATGGTGAATTACGGATTATCGATGTAGACGTAGACGTAGAAAAAATTCATACTACATAAAATTACTCCTGAACTGGTTGGTTACAATGTAGCTTTTTAGCACAAGTCTGTTTGCTTCACGTGACTGCTTAAGTGTTCACGGTGACAACAGCCGACTGAGCTCTTCTCAGTGCCCTTTGCGCGTCACGCCTCCATCACTGCTCCGTCATCAGGAGCTCCGTTGACGAAGCTTGTCGGGCGACCGCTGGATTCGCCACTCACCGGCGGCCCTGACCTCAGGCACAACGCGGGAAAGCAGATAGGCGGTCGCAGCCCTTTCTTTCCTCTGCCGCGTCCGACTACAGCAGGTAGGCGGACCGGCTCTCTGTGCTTTCTCCCAGGAACTGGTCCCGGCAGACGAGTGGACTGGTCGATCCATTCCAGACGCAGAGGATTCGCGGTCACTACCACTCTGGTGTTGCAGACTGAACACCGTCTAGTAAGCAAGGCACTCTGAGGCGGTGCAGGGACAGGAAGTGGGACACTGGAGCACGAACACTGTGTTATGGTCACGTACTCGTTGAGCGCAGAAAATGGTGCGAGAATGTCTGTCTGCTGTCTATATCTTACAGGGGGTCATTTGCTGTTCTTGTAGATGATCTGTTACGTTTTCTACTACATATAAGGTGCAACAAAAACGTACTGGTAAAATTTTAAAGGCTTTAGAGGATGTTCTGAGGAATAAATTGAGGACAGGAACCCATGTCCACAAACGCCGTGTTCGGAAATATCATCCAGCTATTTTACGGAGGTTTAAGTCACCTGCACTTCGGCAGCAGACGCAAGTTTGTACCCAAACGGTCTGTAAGTAGAGCTCCTCGCAATGGATTTGGCAGCATTCGGGTGGTTAGATGACGTCGAACGAGTAAACACACCACAGTGCGTTCAAACTCATCTTTACTGTGGAGGGTATGGACTACAGTCAAGCGCTCACTCCCTGAACTTCTGGACTCTGTAGCGTCACCAAGCGACTTTTCCAGGATTGGGGCCATGACTGCAGTTTATTCAGCACATCCTGTGAAACACTCGCAGTTTGTAGCTTTGTAACACTTTGTTTATAGCGCGAATATTAGAAGGATAAAGTTAGACCAGTGCAGGGTTATAGGCAGATACAGCGGCATTTTCTTTCAGAGCACTGTCAGTGAATGTTAGAATGGTTCCAATGGCTCTAAGCACTATGGGACTTAACATCCGAGGTCATCAGTCCCCTAGAACTTAGAACTACTTAAACCTAACTAACCTAAGGACATCACACACATCCATGCCCGAGGCAGCATTCGAAACGGCTACCGTAGCGGTCGCCCGGTTCCAGACTGAAGCGCCTAGAATCGCTCGGCCACAATGGCCGGCAATGAATGTTAGAGGACTGAGCAGAATTGTATTCCTGTTGTATGTAATTTCTTCCACATACTGTATGGTCGATTGTGCGGAACAGATCTACATCTGTACTTGCATCTGCATTCATATCCATCTGCACACAGCAAGAGACACATATTCATTTCAAGGATAGTACGCGGGAAAAAAGATAATGTCTATGGGCCCGAATTTCTTTAATTTTAGCTTCATGAACATTACAAGGAAGGTATATTTTGTGACACGTTTTGGAACTTGGGTTCTCATAATTTTGTCAACAAGGCTCTCCGCGAAGAGCAGCGTCTTCTTTGTGACGTCTCCCACTGCAATTTTTTCAACATCTCTGTGACACAGTGACGCCTCTTAAAGAAACATATGACAAATCATGCGGCTATTCATTGAATATTTTGGGTAACCGGTGCTCCACAGCTGCTGAATGTTTAAATTCTTGTTGAGAACAACTACAGTTGCCACTTTATTCGCTACAAGTTTCGATCGTGAACTATCATCCTCAGGCTCAGAATCCATCACCTTAATCTCTGTATACTCGTATGTTAACAGTCCTTTCTGCAGGAAATTCAACTGTTACGCAGTCTGCAGCCGTGGGCCGGCCGCGGTGGCCGAGAGGCTCTAGGTGCTTCAGTCCGGAACCGCAGGTTCGAATCCTGCCTCGGGCATGGATGTGTGTGATGTCCTTAGGTTAGTTAGGTTTAAGTGGTTCTAAGTTCTAGGGGACTGATGACCTCAGTTTTAAGTCCCATAGTGCTCAGAGCCATTTTTGCAGCCGTGGTTAATGACAAATGTTGACTTAACGCTAAAATTTACTTATGTGGATTTTATATTACATCAAATTCAATAAAGAACGGTCCTTTCCCTTTAGGAGCTGTCGGCTTTCACAACACGTCTTTCTTGTTTTCTATCTCTACCGTGGATAAAATCAATCACGTTTCCCAGACTGAAGAATAAAACTCAAGAATTGGTCGAATAATTGTTTAGCCAGGACCTGTTTTGTGCATGTGTTACACTTTCTTAGGAGTGTTCCACAAATTTGAGGCTTGCATTTGCCTTCCGTACGGTTTGATTTATGTGGTCGATCCACGTTAAATCGCTCCGAACAGTAACTCTCCATACTTTAAATTTATGACTGATTCCAGTTATTGATCGTCGATCTTGCAGTCCAAAAATATTGGATCTTTATGTCTTAATACATGCTTTAGTTTAACTTTGTTTACTTGTGGAACCAGTTGCAAATCTCTACACCAGGCTCTGATTATCTGCAAGTCTATTAAAATTGCGTAGGCTTCCGCGGCCACAGTCAGTTGACATAACAGTTTTCTATCGTAATGCGACATAATGCAAGAAAACCAGGTCGTCTACATGCACATATAACGAAATTGCAAATAAAACTTGCCGAAACATCAGAGAAAATGCGACACGTCTAGTATAGTTTTTGTGATGTTTCGGCACACAGTAGCAATTCTGATTTTGCAATGTTTAGCTAGAGTCAGCCCAAATACAAGCTGCTCAACACGTCTTTCATGCGACGCCCAATGTCAACGGAAATCGACGGTTTGTACCTGTTATAAACAAAATGACATATATAAAAAATGAAGCAGCCAAACGACATGTCAGTGTAACTTCATAGACATACACTCCTTTTGCGGGTTTGTAAATACTGGAGTAGAAGCTCTCTGTGACAGGTAGAATGGCTCCATAGAGAGTTAGTGTCGTGCGTGTTTAGCGTTGTAGTCAGGCCTGATGGTGTACATATGAAGCGTGAACAGCGTCAGATGAGTGATCACTGATTTTATGTTCTCCTTGCTCCAGTTCGGCTTTAAGACTGGGAAAGGCACCAGCGAGTCAGGTCTGACGCTGTGCTTGACTGAAGACTCAATATGAAGATACGTTTTTAATTTTGCGAAGATGATTTTGACTTGTGTACATGCTTAGTCAGTTCTCCCGACGACCATTTCATTTTAGATTTCTTCTCATCTATCTGATCTTTCCCACTGAAAATGTCTGGAACTATGTGTAACTCCAAAATAGCCGACACAACGTCTTTGTATAGGTCAGCGGCCATAATCATGGGCATACATATCTACAGCTCATACGAGTATGTATTATTTAACGATATACATTGATGCGCCAAAGGAACTGGTATGGGCACGCGTATTCAAATACAGATATATGTAAACGGGCAGAAGAGGGCGCTGCAGTTGGCAACGCCTATATACGACAAGTGTCTGGCGCAGTTGATAGATCGGTTATTGCTGCTAAAATGGCAGGTTATCAAGATTTAAATGAGCTTTAACGTGGTGTTACAGTCGCCGCACGAGCGATGGGACACAGCATCTCCGAGGTAGCGATGAAGTGGCGATTTTCCCGTACGACCATTTCACGAGTGTACCGTCAATACCAGGAAACCTGTAAAACATCAGATCTCCAACATCGCTGCGGCCGGAAAAAGATCCTACAAGAACGGCACCGACGACGACTGAAGAGAACCGTTAAACGTGACAGAAGTGCAACCCTTCAGCAAACTGCTGCGGATTTCAATGCTGGGCCACCAACAAGTGTCAGCGTGCGAACAATTCGACAAAGCATCATCGATATGGGCTTTCGGAGCCGAAGGACCACATGGTGTACCCTTGATTACTGCACGACACAAAGTTTTACGCCTCACCTGGGCCCATCAACACCGACATTGTACTGTTGAAGACTGGAAACACGTTGGCTGGTCGGACGAGTCTCGTTTCAAATTGTATCGAGCGGATGGACGTTTACGGGTACGGAATCTATGGACAACGCATGACAGCAGGGGACTGTTCAAGCTGGTGGAGGCTCTGTAATGATGTGGGGCGTGTGCAGTTGGAGTGATATGTAACCCCTATGCGTCTAGATACGACGCTTACAAGTGACATGTACGTAAGCATCACGTCTGATCACCATCATCAATTTATGTCCATTGTGCATTCCGTCGGACTTGACCAATTCCAGCAGGACAATGCGACACCCCACGTATCCAGAATTGCTACAGGGTAGCTCCAGGAACACTCTTCTGAGTTTAAACACTTCCGCTGACCACCACACTCCACAACATGAACATTATTGAGCATAACTGGGATGAAACTTCCTGGCAGATTAAAACTGTGTGCCGGACCGAGACTCGAACTCGGGACCTGCAAAGTTCGCAGGAGAGCTTCTGTAAAGTTTGGAAGGTAGGAGACGAGGTACTGGCAGAAGTAAAGCTGTGAGGACGGGGCGAGAGTCGTGCTTGGGTAGCTCAGTTGGTAGAGCACTTGCCCGCGAAAGGCATAGGTCCCGAGTTCGAGTCTCGGTCCGGCACACAGTTTTATTCTGCCAGGAAGTTTCATATCAGCGCACACTCCGCTGCAGAGTGAAAATCTCATTCTGCATAACTAGGCTGTCTTGCAACGTGCTGTTCAGAAGAGATCTCCACTCCCTCGTACTCTCACGGATTTAGCGAGAGCCTTGCAGGATTCCTGGAGTCAATTCCCTTCAGCACTACTTCATACATTAGTCGAGTCGATGCCACGTCGTGTTGCTGTAGTTCTGCGTGCTCGCCATGCCCTGCGGGATATTATTCGGGTATACCAGTTTTTTGGCTGTTCAGTGAACGTTGCACTGAGGTTCTAAAGTACTTGATCCGATGACAGCAGTTAGCCGGAACGCGTGATTAAAATGAGAAATAATATATTGTGGTTACGACAGAAAATATTTGTGTATTTGTGCTATTTGTAACTGTGGGTGGATTTTCTTCATGATACAGTCATCAAAGAATTGCTTCGTTTGGAGAGAGAGAAACTTGTGGACCCTCTGTCCCGCCGGACTGAGGCTGTTACTGAGACCAGATGCGGAGATGCGCTGCATTGTGGTGGTGTCTTCTGAAGCTGACTAACTTTTTTGCACGGTGTGCTTGTTTCGACCAGGTTGTGGGGGACGCCAAGCTCTTCGAGCCCACTGGAGCACTGCCAGCGTCCGACGCCACCGCAGACGAAATTGGCGAGGAATTTGGAGAGGTATCCGCGGGTGGACTCGATGAGTGGCGGGTGGCTGGGCCCGCCTACAGGGAAACTGGGTTAGCTGGAAATGAAAGCGGCGCCCCCCCTCGCAGTCCCGAGCCCTGGTGGCGGCGCGGCGGCCGCGGTGCGCCGCAGTCTCTGCGTGCAGTGTGTGCCCGCCAGGTCGACAGCGGATCCAGACACCGTGCAGACACCGCCGGACGACAGCCACCATGCTACGCACGAGGTACGCCCGCGCTTGCGGTCGCGCAGCCGATACCCCTTTACCGCTCGGCCGACACTGCTGGAATCGCAGTACTGTTCACTGGCTTCTCTCCCGATGGACGCCACATAGTGCAGTACCGCAACAATGGTCTATTGTTCTACCTCCAGTTTCAGTGCAGTGGTGTAGAGTGCCCCAGACCATCTTCAGGAGAGCTAAAAAATGTGATATTTGTCATCAGAACTATTCATGACTCCATGGCAGGCCTGTTCTCTCGGATACTGCAGAAACGTAACGATTCCATTCTAACAAAAGGATCAAGTGAGAACTAAGCCTCTGCTTTAGTATTAATTGCACTGATTCAGTCACTTGTGTTGAGAAGTCATACACCGCGTCTCAGAACATAAACTTTTACTGCGGAATAAACAGTACAATGACTTGTGATACAGCTCGTGATGGGCAATGTAAAATTGACCTTAATACGTTATGTTTAATGACCAATGCAAAAGAAGCAGTTATCACCTACTGAATTGTAAACTAAATTTGATTTTAAAAAAAGAAATATATGGGCATTTTCGACCACCGATAAGCCACCTTTTGTTCCATTTGCATCATTTTAAAACCTATAATCTCACATTTGAATTTATCCGTGATTAGATGTGATTTGGTTGTACTCCACTTCGAAGCTTCCAAATATAATCTGTCAGGCTGTGTCTACTAACTAGCGTCGTCATACTCTTGCACGTGGCTACTGCGTCCGGCAGGTGGAAATGCATATCGATCCAGTCACGGAAAGCAATTATTGTAAACAATACTCGTTAATTTTGGTATGTATAGAGAATTGGAAAAGCATGCCTGATCCCAGGAGCTGGTAACCAAAACGCATTTTCTCGCTTTTCAACAATACCGTGAATTGGGAATTGTGCGGCATCATTAATAAAATTATTATTATACATACGATAGGCAGGAGGTGAAAGTCAGTGGCGCTTGCAGCTCCAATAAAAAAAGTCTGTTATCAGTCTCCTTGCACAGCATGCGTTACTTGTTTTCGCTCCTATTTTACGTCTTCATTTTTCGATTTGTTTAGTTCCGACATGGAAATAGATACTATGTTTCGTAAATGATTCGAAGTGCTCCGTAAAACAAAAAAAGGCACTACAGTCTGGAACCGCGCGACCGCTACGGTCGCAGGTTCGAATCCTGCCTCGAGCGTGGCTGTGCTTGAAGTCTTTAGGTTAGTTGGGTTTAAGTAGTTATAAGTTCTAGGGGACTGATGACCTCAGAAGTTAAGTCCCATAGTGCTCAGAGCCATTTGAACCATTTTTTAAAACAAAGACCCAAGAGAAATGATAATTACTATGCAAAAGAAGCGAATAATTTCCTAGCATCGAATAAATTGAACACTGAAAGAAACTGTATCCCCAGTATTCATAAACTTTTACCTTATGTTGGAGTTCAGCGTTTCTTCGACAGGGCTGTCTCCAGTGATGAATTACAAGCCCACCCCTATCGTAGACGGGAGATTCACCATGCTGGGGGATTGATGAAGGCTTTTCTTGACAATTACTTGCACTGATTTGAGAATACAAAAGCCGAAACTTGCAAACTTCTTTGAAACTATATGGCAGACTAAAACTGTGTGCCAGTCCGGGACTCGAACTGGGAACTGTACCTTTCGCGGGCAATCTTTTTACTGGCGGAGCTTTACAGACAACACTCATGGTCTGCCCTCGCATCTTTGCTTCCGCTGGATCTGCCTCTCAGTCCTAACCCGCCTGTAAATTTCAAAACATCGCAAGCTATGCCGAAGAGTGAAAGATTAATTATGGGTCGCAGACTACTATCTGGACTTAGTTTCTGCTCACTGTAAGTACGATGTTGCAACCCCAAATTTTTTGTGCAGTCATGACTCTCTGTTTCAATTTTATACTCTGAGTCAGTTTCGTGGTAAAAGCTTCCTAAATGCTGCTTTACTGAAACCTACAATAGGCGACCTTAATTATTTATTTCTAGCCGAGTGAATGCACCTAGAAACTATACTGAAGAGCCAAAGAAACTGGTACACCTGCCCAATATCGTATAGGGACCCCGCGACCGCGCAGAAGTGCCGCAACACGACGTGGCATGGACTCGACTAATGTGTGAAGTAGTGCTGGAAGGAACTGGAACCATAAATACTGCAGGGATGTCCATAACGGGGGCGGAGATCTCTTCTGAACAGCATGTTGCAAGGCCTCCCACATATGCTCAATAATATTCATGACTGGAGAGTCTGATGGCCAGCGGAAGTTTTAAACTCAGAAAAGTCTTCTTGCAGCCCCTCTGCAGCAATTCTGCATGTGTGGGGTGTCGCATTGTCCTGCTGGAAATGCCCAAGTCCGTCTGAATGCACAATGGACATAAACGAATGCAGGTGATCAGACAGGATGCTTACGTACGTGGCACCTATCACAGTCGTTTCTAGACTTATAAGGGGCCCTATATCACTCCAACTGCGCACGCCCCACAACATAACATAGCCTCCACCAGCTTGAGCAGTCCCCTGCGGACATGCAAGGTCCATGGATTCATGACGTTGTCTCCAGACCTGTACATGTCCATCCGCTCGATACAATTTGAAACAAGACTCGTCCGACCAGGCAACATGTTTCCAGTCATCAACAGTCCAATGTCGGTGGTCACGCGCTCAAACGAGGCGTAAAGCTTTGTGTCGTGCAGTCATCAAGGCTACATGAGCGGGCCTCCGGTTCCGAAAGCCCATATCGATGATATGGTTCGCACGCTGACATTTGTTGGTGGCCACCTCAGTACTGAAATCTGCAGTGGTTTGCGGAAGGGCTGCACTTCTGCCACGTTGAACCATTCTCTTCAGTCGCCATTGGTCCCGTTCCGGCAGCATCAATGGAGAATAGATGTTTTACCAGATTCCTGATATTCACGGTACACTCGTAAAGTGGTGGTACGGAAAAATCGCCCTTCATCGCTACCTCGGAGATGTTGTGCCCCATCGCTCGTGCTCCGACTGTAACGCCATGTTCAAACTCATTGAAATCTTGATAACCTGCCATTGTAGCAGCAGTAACCGATCTAACAACAGTTGTATATAGGCGTTACCGACCGCCGTGCCGTACTCTGTCTGTTCATATATCTCTGTATTTGAATACGCATGCCTTCTTTGGCGCTTCAGTGCAGAAAGCACACCGTGAAAGAATCACACCGAAAATGCCTCAGATTATCTAGAAATTCTATCTATATATTTGTGTACCGTAGTCTTTTTCAACTGTTCAATCCATTACGAGACTCAGCTTTATAGAAATCATTGTTTATCGGAAATTTTCTTTGTCCAACTCCTCACATAATTGTTAAATGCTAACCAGCACTCTCCTCTGGCGATCTGCGGACGATTAAAAAAAGTAATTGAATAATAGAACCAAATGTATTTGGAGATGGAAATTTGAGGCCAGCCAGAAGAGAAATTTGGCTCTGAAAAAGTGGGGAATTAACATCAAGAAAAATAAGACACACTTGCATAAAATTCGAGCCTGAGGGAACTCTTTTTTCTGTTATAACATTTTAAGAATTAAGGTTTCGCCATCCGTTTTATGTGAGTGCGAAGCACAATCTTACGCGGTAGGTTTCACATATTTTTACTACATAACACTGGCAATTCTTCCTGCCACAGCTACTGGAGGATAATTCTCTTAGTCCGTTATATTCTGATTCACATCAAATATTCTCCTTTAACCTGTAGCAGTCTTTCTAAATTACATAATCGGCTGAGATACCCAGAGACGCTGTAAAGCGACAATCGGCGTTCTCCTATTGCAGTGAATTGGGAAACACAGCACCGTAAAATGGTGCCCAAACGAGATCGAGAAAACCGGCTGTGACAGTTGACTCATGCTTCACGCTACAACTCGGCGGGCACATCAAAGCTCTCACTGGCGTACCGGCCGGGAAGTGTCCGCGAATTCTCTGCCACCTTCCATTCCGCTCCTCATTGCAACATTCGACTGGGGGGTATCATCACGATTGCATAAATTTCAGAAGAATGGTTTTATTCTTTCCTCACCTGGAAATTCTGTCGTTAAGGTGTGGCGTCCTCCCTTTATTAGTTATTTTCCAAGTTTGCTTTTAACTGATATTGTCCACTACATTCTCAAATATTTTATCAGACTCCCCTGCGAGAATCCTAATCAGATCTTCGAGCTTGGCGTAACTTTCCTGTTCCAAACTATGTACAGAACGATTATTTTTTTTCGGCTTGCAGTTTGGCAAAAGGTTCTTTTGTTAAATCAGTGGAGGAGAAGCTATTTTAATGTCCAAATTCTTCACTTAACTTGAAATTATAGACCGGAAAAACATTTATCCTTAGGTAATTTTGAACGCTCGGCGTCCCAACCTCAAAACTGAGAACGGAGGGTATTTGTTTAGAAACAAATGCTGACGATGGCAACTTATGTCTTATGATAGTGTGAGCTTCATAACGTTATTGACGTTCGTCGGAGATGAATACATAAGTTTCATGATAGATAACATCAGCGATATACATATTTCATTCTGGCTACATTACGTATATGAACTGATTAACAAAAAAATTTAGTTTGCATCACACAAATGAGGAAGAAAGGAAAATTAACTGAATCAAGCGAGAAGGGAGCCATGCATTAGTTCTCGGGGAGAAAATGTCTATGAAGTGCGAATAATTTTATCATAAGAAGCTACGGTTTGTCTGACTACTTACAGTGACTTTACAAACTTCGGAAATATTGCGGCTTCTGAATTTCACCTTTTCTTGCGATTCAGATCGAACCTCAAATTCAGTGCGTTCTGAGCACTTATATACGCCAGATCGCACTGGAAATGTTTCTATAAAAATTTACATGTTTAAGAGAAAAAGGTCACAACCCAACGAAACACCAAGGAAAAATATTCGGAACAATTCGTTACTTACGGGTATCATGAACCCAGCCACTGAAGATCGTAACATTCGTGAACATTTGTTCTTCTCTTAGATTTAAATCATCTCTAGTGCATTCTATAGCAGCTATTCCTTTCTGTGGAAACTATATGCCCTTACATTCTTAAGTTCTATCGTCGTTCAATTATTGCATTCCAATTTTTTTATGTATAATTGATAGTCAAAATGTACAGAATGTGCACCGTTTACTAATAACATTGCGAGATACTTCAGTGCCAGCAAATTGGGAACAGTTTAATTCAATTGCACTTCTACGTCGTGTAAACAGTTACCGATAAACTTCTATAATCGCTATTTTTAATGCACGTGAATTTTAGTTATTGAGATACACAGCTAAAATGTTAATTACAAGCCAGTTTTCTGTATCATAACAATGAAAAGTTATCAATATCAACATAGAAGTATCGTTGGAGTAGATAACGGATTCTTTCATATTTTGGAAGCAATAGGAAATATGACATAGTAAATAATATTTCAAAACGTATGACGATATGAAAACCCTGGTTGATTCGTATTATAGTGAATTGCTGTTACATGTGTGGTATCACGCTGCATGTAGTTCAACAAAAAATTAATCTGAAAGAGAAGAGTGGAACTGACGACGAGGTCAATCTGTATATTTAAAAGGCAACGTCCTGGCTGACTGGCTCATCATCGCCCAGGCCAGACCACTAAGGACAGAAACTTGAAGTTTGGAAAGGGTGTTGATCTTATACTGTGTGTGTCATTTAAGAAGATATTTTTCTAAATTCCATCCCTAAGGTGGTGAAATAGGGGATGAAACGTTTTATTGAAAATATGTCGCTGTTAAGGCAATTTTGAAGCCTGATCTGCGGAAACTGATATTTGCTTTCTCGATCAGAAGTAAAGAAATACATGTTACGGGATTTTTGTAAATTTAACTTCTGTTGGGGGTGAAGTAGTGGGTAAAAGCTTCCTTTGAAAATAAATCATAATTAATGAAATACTATAGTATTTTTAGACAGCAAAGGACTTGGAAGAGCAGTTGAATGGAATGGACAGTGTCTTGAAAGGAGGATATAAGATGAACATCAACAAAAGCAAAACAAGGATAATGGAATGTAGTCTAATTAAGTCAGGTGATGCTGAGGGAATTAGATTAGGAAATGAGGCACTTAAAGTAGTAAAGGAGTTTTGCTATTTGGGGAGCAAAATAACTGATGATGGTCGAAGTAGAGAGGATATAAAATGTAGGCTGGCAATGGCAAGGAAAGCGTTTCTGAAGAAGAGAAATTTGTTAACATCCAGTATAGATTTAAGTGCCAGGAAGTCATTTCTGAAAGTATTCGTATGGAGTGTAGCCATGTATGGAAGTGAAACATGGACGATAAATAGTTTGGACAAGAAGAGAATAGAAGCTTTCGAAATGTGGTGCTACAGAAGAATGCTGAAGATTAGATGGGTGGATCACATAACTAATGAGGAAGTATTGAATAGGATTGGGGAGAAGAGAAGTTTGTGGCACAACTTGACCAGAAGAAGGGATCGGTTGGTAGGACATGTTCTGAGGCATCAAGGGATCACCAATTTAGTATTGGAGGGCAGCGTGGAGGGTAAAAATCGTAGAGGGAGACCAAGAGATGAATACACTAAGCAGATTCAGAAGGATGTAGGTTGCAGTAGGTACTGGGAGATGAAAAAGCTTGCACAGGATAGAGTAGCATGGAAAGCTGCATCAAACCAGTCTCAGGACTGAAGACCACAACAACAACAACATAGTATTTTTAAAAGTACATCTATGAAAATTGGTATTTGAACCGCCGGTTACAAATAAAAAATATATATTTCAGTGTTTTTGGAAATGTTTTATGAAAACGTTACATTATAAAAATATTTATAAAGCTAAATCAGTGGCAATTGATGTTTAGCTTCTCCACGGGAATTAAAAAAAAACTATGTCTATCTTCATATTTGGAAACTCAACTCCTACGAGTGTGAAATACGAGATGAAAGCTTTAATCGAAATATGTGGCTTCTCAACTGTAAATAAAAAAAATGCCGATTCACTGCTTTTGGAAATTCAGCCCCTCAGAGGGTGAAATAGGGAATCAAAATTTAAAAAAAAAATATTTCGTTACATTAAAAAAATTTTAAGTTAAATCTGTGAAAACCGATATGTTATTTCTCGATTAGGTATAAAGAAATATATGGTAGAGTATGAAAGTTTCTGTGGAAATACCTGCACGGAAACGCAAAAGGCATGATAAAAAAAAAAACTTGGACTCCAGCTACTAGAATCACTAGCTACTAAAATCACTGTTTGGTCAGGAATGCTTCTATGGCCTTAACTAAAAGCTTAGATGTTTCAGTTTGTGAACAAGATAAAGGTTTCTTTAAAGCACAACATAAAAATCTGTGCAGACCATACAGTCTACGCGAGCGAAGCAGCAGGCGCTGAGTTAGTACAGAAGAGAGGCGGAGGACAGAGTCGTCCCTGTGGAAGGATGTGGAGGGATATCAGCCGTGCTTATCCAAAGAAACAGTCCCGTCATTTGTGTTCAGCGATTCAGAGAAACCATGGTAACCCGAAACCTGAATGACTGTGTGTACTGTCTTAACACTGCATCATCTCCCTTTGTAAAGGAGGAATAGTCTGGTACTGCATTTTTATTTTGTATCTTACTGTAAAATGTATTCTCCTATTTTAAAAATCACGCGCAGCTTACGACTGATGGGTGCTGAACATAAACTCGACAAGTCCCCTTTGTTACATTTTACGCCAATTTTTGCATGTTCAAATTGGATGTTATTAAACTTATCAGATCATTACGTTCTATTGCTCTGGCTGATATTTCAAGCTAGACTACAAAAGTGTGTGTTGTTAGCAAAATCCTAAATTTCTGAAGCTCTTTTGTCTCTGATTTCGCTGTGTTGAATTAGTTTTAGACACTCCTGGCGAGTTTTCTTGTTATTTTCACTTTCATTGGGTCTACAAGGCACAAACTCATGTCTCTGTTTCTCTGTCTCTCACTCCCTGTGCATGAATGTTACGAATGTATCTAAAATATTGGTATTGGCTGAACGGGAGAAAGTCAGAATAAACTAACATGAACTGTTTCTGAAATGTCACTCAAACTTTCTTACGCAGTCGTAACCAATATGGGGAACTATGTAAAGATGTGATAAGGAATCCAGCAATCTCTGCATAATGAATGATTCCTTACGCTGAATTCCTTCGTGTCAAGAACAAAACCCTCAAACATACAAAAGAACTATTAATTTTTATAGGAAAGAAAATCTTCGAAATGGAACACATCGCTCGAAAAAATAATTCGTCTGACTTAACGGTACTCTTTACCCATTCCAAACATTCTCGATACCTTCTACAAAACCACCTCGTACTACTGCGTATGCAATTTGGCATTCGCATGTGACAAATGTGCTGGCAAGAAGATTAGATGGAAAGTATTGAAAACCGGATTGTGATCGAGAGATAGTGCAAGTTCAAGTTCCTCATAATTGCTGCTGTTGGCGAAAGGCAGTCCTGCAGCAGCAAGCATACTCTTCATATAATACTGTAAACAGAAAGCTGACAGAGCGGCTGCAGGTGCTCTCGCTGTTAAGTTTCTCCTCGCCCTCACTACGACCACTCCTCTTTTTGCCAATCGTAATTTAGATTCCACATCAGTGAGGTTCCTAGAAGAGCACCAACCTAATGAGCGAGCTTTATTCCCGCGAATACCTTCTAAAGGAGCCATCGAAGTAAAATTTTCTCGCGAGAATTAATGTACATTTACTGTGTGCGGAAATGAGTCCGCAATTCCTCTTGAGTAAGTGTAGTGGCCAAAGGTTGATTTTTTGTCAAACACGTACACTGCTTAGAGATGGTGGGTCTTGACTTTGCTAATATTCTCGTTTTTCTTGAGTTTGTCACCCAGCTACGTGCTAAAATATCATTGTTTCCAATCATCAGATAGTACGATACCCATTTCATCCCGAACACACACTGCAGAACATGCTCGCGAAATGTAATTAATTGTTGAATAAGAACTCCTCATTCATTATATTTCATCAGAAGCGTATTTGGTAGACAGTATAACCTTTGATTAAGTAATGACTAATTTGCCCTTTCTAACGAATATAAATCGCAAATATCAAATTGATAAAGGCCGCTTGACAACCATTTTATGGTCGTCCTGTACTGAAAAAATTGAGTCACTGTTAAGACCCGTACATATCAATGAACAATGCATATTTCGTTGGAACTGTGGGAAAAATCTGTGATCAATATAGACTGAAACTTAGTTTTTCCATTGTTGCAGTATACATCATTAGCCACACCTGGCGCGAGCAGTACCATCTATTCCACATGATGTGAACTTATATTACGTAATCAGCAGCTGACAATTGCTCGTGCAGCCCTTCTGGATGGATTACGTGAGAACTGTAGTTTACGAAATTGTTACCTTCGTATAACATTTAATGGTGAAATGATATACATCATACGCGAAAATTTTTGCATATGTTGTGTAACAAAAAGGTACGCCCAAATTTACAGGACACATTCACCACATGTAAAACAATTAAAATGTTATATTGGTGTGAATCCGGAAACCGCTTACTTTCATAACTTATCTAATTTTCTTCAGCTGTTCGCTGTACATTAACCATGGGAAACATACACGATCGCCGTACGGAGTGGCCCGCTGTTAGAGGCGCCATGTCATGGGTTGCGCGGCCCCTCCCGCCGGAGGTTCGAATCCTCCCTCGGGCATGGGTGTGTATGTCGTCCTTATCATAAGTTGGTTTAAATTAGATTAAGTAGTGTGTAAGTCTAGGGACCGATGACCTCAGTAAATTGGTCCCTTAGGAATTCACACACATTTGAACATACAGGAACAAACCGAGCCAATGTAACATATGAAACTCTTTCTCCCATCAAATGTTCAAAATGCCCTCCGTTAGCATTGAAACTCGCATCGATTAGCCGTCACATTTAATTCTGGAGTCGGTGATGTATCGTTTGAGTATGACGTATGGATTAACAGTTTTCCACAAGAGCTGCGCGAAGATTCTCCGCTTCTTGCACTGAGGTTTGATATGTTAAGCTTTGAAATGCCCCACTGGCAAAATTCTAGTGACGGTGTACTCTGTTCGCATGCGTTCTTCATTATTAATGAGCTACCAAGAAAGAGTGTTCCGAAGTGGAAATAAAGCGTTTCTGGACCCTCGTACATTCATTAAACGTTTAAGAGAAACCGAACACACGTATGCAATGTGGAATTGACCTCTAGATGTCACGAGAGGCAGACCAGCCAGTATGAAAACAGGCGGAGAGTACTGTGTTTTTCTTAGAGAATTAGGAACACCCGAATGGTCAGTCAGGAGAGCTTAGTGATTTCGAACGTGATCTCGTCGTTGGAAGTCACCCGAGTAACAAATCTATCAGGGACATTTCAGCCCTTCTAAAGCTGCCCAAGTCAACTGTGGATGATGTGGAAGTAAGGTAGAAACGAAAAGGTACAACCACTGCGAAACTAAAAATCGAGCAGACGTCATGTATTGACGGACAGGGACCGTCAAGCATTGCGTAGGGTGTTGGGAAAAATTGCATGAAATCAACGGAAGGAATCGCTCCTGAGTCCAACTAACTCAATGACTGTTCTTAGGGATTTAAAAATAATGGTGCACAATGGTCGGTCAGTTCCTCATAACCCACACATACCTGTAGTCAGTGATAAGCAAAGCGTGAGGTGGTGTAAAGACTGAAGTTACTGGACCGTATATGACTGGAAACGAGTGGAATGATGAATCATCCTATACTTTATAGCAATGCTGTGGAAGTGTTTGAGTTTGGGAATGTCTGGAAATCGTTACTGCTACGGTCGCAGGTCCGAATCCTGCCTCGGGCATGGATGTGTGTGATGTCCTTAGGTTAGTTAGGTTTAAGTAGTTCTAAGTTCTAGGGGACTGATGACCACAGTAGTTACGTCCCATAGTGCTCAGAGCCATTTGAAATCGTTACCCCCAACAGAAGTACGGTGGAAGTGGAGGTAGTTTTACGATATAGGGCTGTTTTTCATGGTTAGGATGTGGTCCTCTTATTGCGCTTAAAAGTGGTACATGCGGAAGAGTATGAAGACATTTCATAGCACTATGTACTGAGTATAGTGGGGGAACAGTTCGGAGACAATGATTGTATCAGCAAGACAATGTATCCTGACATAAACCCGCATCTGTGAAGCAATGGTCCGTGGACAATAACATTCCCGACATGAAGATAATGAAAGATCTTTGGGATCGTTTCAGCTCTTGAGGAAGAGTGAACAACCATTCCTCCACAGACATTCAGACACCTCACTGAATGTGACCGCGGCAAAGTCTCCATATTAATGAGCTCGGATAGCTTTCCTCAAATAGAGTGCTACGTTTTTCTTCTTCACTGACTTTGTTTCGCACGTGTTTATTACACTCTTTACTTTCGTGAGGAGGATGAACAGATTTCATGCGGACATTCACAAAAGCAACAATCCCTGCCTAAGGCATTCATCTAATGACAATCCTCTATGTCTCAACAGGGCAAGCTAGCCGCTGTTGGCGAGTGAGCTTTATCGAGGCGCTAATTCTGTCCCACACCCTCTTCCCCCTCCCCTCCTTTTTTAAATTTTTTTTTTTTGTATTTATTGAGAGGATATTACACCTGCGTGGTTCAATTGGAGATTACAGTAACATGTTGCACTACAGCTCCAAGAGACATAAATATTAGATACCTGATTTTAGATGGAGGTTTGTTTGCCCTTTTGCGATCTGTAAATTTTGGAATCGCTTTCAAATTTGAATTTTTGGTCGAATTTCTGCTTCGTCTGCCTAATATTCCGGGCGTGTCATTGTCGGCGGTGTTTTTCTCGTTCTCCAATGTGCTGGTTTTGTCGGCAGGGATCCCGACGGAGCCCTGTCAGCAATGTCTCCTCCCGACTATTCGGTGGTGTTTATCTTTGTTCGCTTTAGATGCGAATGGGGCAACTTGCAAGTCCCTGTCCGCCAGTAAATGAGGTCTTCCTAGTATTCGCTTAGCCGCCGTTGTTCTTTTTCACTTCCCCTCGACATTCACATCAACTTTGTAAGCTTTCGGTTTGAGTTTGTACCTACCTCTGTAGAAGAGGATAGCAATACACACCGGAAGTGCTAAATGGATGGATGAGTTTATCAGACTTCCTCCGATGTCTCGCCCTAACTTGTCCGGTTCCACTGAAACCGGCATGACTCTTGCCCAAGTCCGAGTCACGGATTGCAGCATTTGCAACGATCAGAGTCTGCATCTTGCCCACCCCTCCCTCTCCTCTTTCTGCCGCCGTATGTTGCTATTTTCTCCGTGACGGTTTAAATATCTGGAATATATCTGTCTTTAACGATTCTCCCTACCTCTCCTTGTTTATACGTACAGGGGCTGGACATAAATATGTAAACAACGAGAGAGAGTATGCGCTGAGTGATCGTAACGGATGACAATTGAAGAGAACTGTGACGAAAAATAGCGGGACTACAGCTGAAAAAGTCACTGCAATACTGAATGTCGCACTCGCGAACGCTGTCAGCACCGAAACAACACTCAGTGACTTTCATAAGCAGGGAGTTTTAGGGTGAGCTGGGTTCCAAAATCACTCACCAGTTATGCAGATGCCCGTTACAGCAAAGCGCGTTGCCGAAGTCATTTATTCGGAAGAATCTGGTTGCACACTGTTTCCAAAGCGTGAAACATGGCAGGATTTCGGTGATCACATGGGCAGCCATCTCGTGGTGTTCTATGGGCCTCATGGTTACTGTGAAGTATCGCATTACTGCTAAGGACTGTACGACCTGTTTGGCTGAATGTCCAACCCATGGCACAAAGATTGTTCCCAAAGGGTGCTGCTGTGTTCCCAGACAATAGGGCTCTCGTTCGCACAGCTCGCACCGTCCTGGACTTGTTCAGTCAGCACGAGGATGAATTGTCGCATCTCCCCTGGCACAACAGTAACCAGGTCTCAGTAACACTGATCCTTTGTGATCGACATCGGAGAAGTGGATGAGTGATCACTATCCACCTTCATCATCGTTACCTGGAGTTGCCACTGTTTCCCAGGAAGACTGATACGAGATTCCCTTGAAAAACACTCAGGATCTGTTTTTATCCATTCCTAAATGAGTGGAAGCCATTTTGAATGTCAATAGGTTTTCTACAACGTATTAGGCACGGTAATGTGTTGCGCCTTTCGTGCTTCCATATTTTTGTCTATCCGCTGTAACTGGCTGGTACTGCTTGGCTCAATATTAAATTATTTTCTGGAATAATCATGACCTACCTCTAGGTGCTGTATCATCAACATACCAAAAACTATTAGTCGAATGGAACTGTCTTCCAATCACGTGTGAATCCGGAAGTGACAGTACAGTGCATACAGAGTTTCCAGCAGGAGCTTCTGTCCCTCCACATCGTCTCACCAGTTCCTTTTCTTTACTTCTCTGACTTATCAGTCACTGTCGGCTATTTTTCGTCAAAAAGAAATGCCTGGCGCCTGGCGACTGACTAGTGATGTCCAGGATGATCGGTCAAGGGCTGAGATCTCTGAGTTATTAACTTTAAGGTGACACATCTTCATATCAGCTTTAATTACATCCCAAACATCTTTTGCCCACCCGTTAACTCAGAGTAAAACATTTGTTCAGGAATGCGAGTTCTGGACAAGAAAACGACATGCTCTGCTCATCGTAAGTGGCGACTTAAAACCATCATGTCTACACTTGTATGTGCCTCTTAAAGGATGCTGACTGTTGTGCGTCTGCCCTGTCACATTATATGCAGAATCGTCCTTAGGCATCTCTGATTCTCCAGCTTTGTAAGATGTCATCTGCAATATGTCCAGGATTCAGATCCATAAATCAGAATGGGAATTACAACTCAACCAGACACGAGGATCTTCGTTGGAGCACTGACACTGCGACTGTCAAATACTCCACATCACAGTCTGGCAAAGGACGCTCCAGCACAGTTGATTATGTATTCAGTTCCCAAATCTCTATCTGTACTTGACGAGAGGATGCTGTCAAGGTGAGGAAATGTGCTAACCACTTCCAGAGTCCCTTTGTCGCTGATGACGCTGATATTTGTTTGTCTTTCACCGTTGCTGGTTGGTGAAGTATCTGTGTTATGCCAGTATTCAGATTGGGACCTTTTTTTTTTTTTTTTTTTTGGTATTCTCCAGAGAAGGTATGACTGAGCTATATCAGCATACTGTAAATCTATCAATGCTGTAGAAAATTTAGAATTCTTGCCTTTAAACGGACCAGTAAAATAGTTGCCATTCATCCTGTAACTTAGCTCTATACCTCGAGGAAGATCATCTTTGACTTACTGTGTGTCAGCGCCAGCATACAAGGAGAGCAATGTGGTGACAATCAAACAGCCTTGCTTGACACCGGTACTGATATGGAATGGCTCACCAGTAGAGTCGTTACCAATGATAGTATCTGTGTAGAGAAATTTCAAAATCGCAACAAATTTCTGTGGAAAACCATACAGAGCTAAAATATTCCGTAAAGCTTCACGGTTTACTGAGCCAAATGCCTTAGTGAGGTAAATAAAGACAATGTAAAGAGGTCTATTTTGTTCTCTGCATTTTTTCTAGCGCCGAGGAGCTGCGGATGTCAAACCTGTGGTTCCTGTAGAAGGCCTCTTCCCCCAATACGAATAGTGCACGTTTTGCGAGAATTCTAGTAATTAGCTTTCCCAGACTAGACAGCAAAAATATTTCGTGGTAGTTAGTGCGGTCTGTGCGATCTCCTTCTTTTTTTAAATGTATGTATACTGTAACGTTATCTGTTATAGACCTGCGGTCTTAATTAATTTCTCTGCATCACGCATAAACCAACCACGAAAGAAATCAGTAGATGTGATGTACATGTACAATGAAACAAATGATCACAATTTCAGAAAGCAAGTCAATAAGGCGTTGTTCCACTTCTGACCCTTACGCAAATAGTTATTGTACTTGGCATTGATCGAGCTGTTGGATCCCCTCCTCAGGGATATCGTGCCCAATTCTGTCCAATTGGTGCGTTAGATCGTCAAAATCCTGAGGTGGTTGGACGACCCTGCCCACACTGCTTCAATTCCTGCCTGGAATTCTCAACGGGGGAAAGGTACGATGGTAGGGCTTAACAAGCGTGAAGACGAGCAGTAGAAACTCTCGCTTGCTGAAATGTAAGTCCAGAATGACTTGCCATGAAGGGCAACAAAACAGGGCGTAGAATACATCTACATCTACATCTATACTCCGCGAGCCACCTTACGGTGTGTGGCGGAGGGTCCTTATTGTACCACTATCTGATCCCCCCTTCCCTGTTCCATTCACGAATTGTGCGTGGGAAGAACGACTGCTTGTAAGTCTCCGTATTTGCTCTAATTTCTCGGATCTTTTCGTTGTGATCATTACGCGAGATATATGTGGGCGGTAGTAATATGTTGCCCATCTCTTCCCGGAATGTGCTCTCTCGTAATTTCGATAATAAACCTCTCCGTATTGCGTAACGCCTTTCTTGAAGTGTCCGCCACTGGAGCTTGTTCAGCATCTCCGTAACGCTCTCGCGCTGACTAAATGTCCCCATGACGAATCGCGCTGCTTTTCGCTGGATCATGTCTATCTCTTCTATTAATCCAACCTGGTAAGGGTCCCATACTGATGAGCAATACTCAAGAATCGGACGAACAAGCGTTTTGTAAGCTACTTCTTTCGTCGATGAGTCACATTTTCTTAGAATTCTTCCTATGAATCTCAACCTGGCGCCTGCTTTTCCCACTATTTGTTTTATGTGATCATTCCACTTCAGATCGCTCCGGATAGTAACTCCTAAGTATTTTATGGTCGTTACCGCTTCCAATGATTTACCACCTATGGCATAATCGTACTGGAATGGATTTATGCCCCTATGTATGCGCATTATATTACATTTATCTACGTTTAGGGAAAGCTGCCAGCTGTCGCACCATGCATTAATCCTCTGCAGGTCCTCCTGGAGTACGTACGAGTCTTCTGATGTTGCTACTTTCTTGTAGACAACCGTGTCATCTGCAAATAGCCTCACGGAGCTACCGATGTTGTCGACTAAGTCATTTATGTATATTGTAAACAATAAAGGTCCTATCACGCTTCCCTGCGGTACTCCCGAAATTACCTCTACATCTGCAGATTTTGAACCGTTAAGAATGACATGTTGTGTTCTTTCTTCTAGGAAATCCTGAATCCAATCACAAACCTGGTCCGATATTCCGTAAGCTCGTATTTTTTTCACTAAACGTAAGTGCGGAACCGTATCAAATGCCTTCCTGAAGTCCAGGAATACGGCATCAATCTGCTCGCCAGTGTCTACGGCACTGTGAATTTCTTGGGCAAATAGGGCGAGCTGAGTTTCACATGATGTCTGTTTGCGGAATCCATGTTGGTTAAGATGATGGAGATTTGTATTATCTAAGAACGTCATAATACGAGAACACAAAACATGTTCCATTATTCTACAACAGATTGACGTAAGCGAAATAGGCCTATAATTATTCGCATCTGATTTATGACCCTTCTTGAAAATGGGAACGACCTGCGCTTTCTTCCAGTCGCTAGGTACTTTACGTTCTTCCAGCGATCTACGATAAAGGGGGCAAGTTCTTTAGCATAATCACTGTAGAATCTTAAGGGTATCTCGTCTGGTCCGGATGCTTTTCCGCTACTAAGTGATAGCAGTTGTTTTTCAATTCCGATATCGTTTATTTCAATATTTTCCATTTTGGCGTCCGTGCGACGGCTGAAGTCAGGGACCGTGTTACGATTTTCCGCAGTGAAACAGTTTCGGAACACTGAATTCAGTATTTCTGCCTTTCTTCGGTCGTCCTCTGTTTCGGTGCCATCGTGGTCAACGAGTGACTGAATAGGGGATTTAGATCCGCTTACCGATTTTACATATGACCAAAACTTTTTAGGGTTCTTGTTTAGATTGTTTGCCAATGTTTTATGTTCGAATTCGTTGAATGCTTCTCTCATTGCTCTCTTTACGCTCTTTTTCGCTTCGTTCAGCTTTTCCTTATCAGCTATGATTCGACTACTCTTAAACCTATGATGAAGCTTTCTTTGTTTCCGTAGTACCTTTCGTACATGATTGTTATACCACGGTGGATCTTTCCCCTCGCTTTGGACCTTAGTCGGTACGAACTTATCTAAGGCGTACTGGACGATGTTTCTGAATTTTTTCCATTTTTGTTCCACATCCTCTTCCTCAGAAATGAACGTTTGATGGTGGTCACTCAGATATTCTGCGATTTGTGCCCTATCACTCTTGTTAAGCAAATATATTTTCCTTCCTTTCTTGGCATTTCTTATTACACTTGTAGTCATTGATGCAACCGCTGACTTATGATCACTGATACCCTCTTCTACATTCACGGAGTCGAAAAGTTCCGGTCTATTTGTTGCTATGAGGTCTAAAACGTTAGCTTCACGAGTTGGTTCTCTAACTATCTGCTCGAAGTAATTCTCGGACAAGGCAGTCAGGATAATGTCACAAGAGTCTCTGTCCCTGGCTCCAGTTCTGATTGTGTGACTATCCCATTCTATACCTGGTAGATTGAAGTCTCCCCCTATTACAATAGTATGATCACGAAACTTCTTCACGACGTTCTGCAGGTTCTCTCTGAGGCGCTCAACTACTACGGTTGCTGATGCAGGTGGTCTATAGAAGCATCCGACTATCATATCTGACCCACCTTTGATACTTAACTTAACCCAGATTATTTCACATTCGCATTCGCTAATAACTTCACTGGATATTATTGAATTCTTTACTGCTATAAATACTCCTCCACCATTGGCGTTTATCCTATCCTTGCGGTATATATTCCATTCTGTGTCTAGGATTTCGTTACTGTTCACTTCCGGTTTTAACCAACTTTCCGTTCCTAATACTATATGCGCACTATTTCCTTCAATAAGAGATACTAATTCAGGAACCTTGCCCTGGATACTCCTGCAGTTTACCAATATTACGTTAACTTTTCCTGTTTTTGGTCTCTGAGGACGGACGTTCTTTATCAACGATGATAATGTCCTCTCTGGTAAGCCGTCAGGTATTTTATCGTTTCGCCCAAGGGGGGGTCCCTCTAACCTAAAAAAACCCCCGTGTGCACGCCACACGTACTCTGCTACTCTAGTAGCTGCTTCCGGTGTGTAGTGCACGCCTGACCTGTCTAGGGGGGCCCTACAGTTCTCCACCCAATAACGGAGGTCGATGAATTTGCAACCATTATAGTCGCAGAGTCGTCTGAGCCTCTGGTTTAGACCCTCCACACGGCTCCAAACCAGAGGACCGCGATCGACTCTGGGCACTATGCTGCAGATATTAAGCTCAGCTTGCACTCCGCGTGCGATGCTGGTTGTCTTCACCAAATCAGCCAGCCGCCGGAAGGAACCAAGGATGGCCTCAGAACCCAAGCGGCAGACGTCATTCGTTCCGACATGTGCTACTATCTGCAGCCGGTCACACCCAGTGCGTTCAATAGCTGCCGGAAGGGCCTCCTCCACATTACGGACGAGACCCCCCGGCAAGCACACCGAGTGCTGTGCTGTAAGGATGCCCGGATGGCACCAGAGAGGTCCTGCTAAGAAAAGATATGGCACATCAGATCATCACTCCTGGTGGGCGAGAGTCACGTTGATATCACACCGCTGTCTGGGATATCTCTAGACATGTCTTCCAGCTGGCATCTCGTTGATTGCCTGGAGACGCGCTGGGTAGTGGTGGGACACCAACTCGACTGTCGCCCGTCATACGGAGCGACAGCCGGGAGTGATGGCTACACTTCGCCGATATTCTACGCTTCATTTTGTTTCCGTTCGTGGCAAGATATCCTGGGCTTACATTTCAGCAAAATAATGCCCGTTCGCTCACGTCGAACATTTCTGCGGATTTTCTTCGTCTTGTCAAACCCTATCTTGGCCAGCAAGATGACCGGATCACTTCCCAACTGATAGCATTTGGAGCATTAAGGGAGGGTCCTCCAACCATCTCGAGGTTTTGGCGATCTAACATTCCAATTGGACAGAATTTGGCACTATATCCCTCAGGAGGTCATAAAACAACTCTATCAATCAATGCTAAGCCGAATAATCGATTACGTAAGGCCCAGAGATGAACCAATGCGATATATACTTCCTCAATTTGTGAAGCGTGTTACTTTGACAAAATTAGTAGGTGCTGTCACGGACGAACGAATTCCGTTCGTAATAGGAACAGAAACGTCAGTCGCGTTGGGTTCAGGAGAGATTCATTGAGAAACAGGCGCGATTCCAAAACAGACTTTCACTATTAGACTCTAAGTGAATGTGGGCAGTTCGCGGGAGAGGGGAAGTGTGCGGCTTTCTCGTGGCGTGCCTCGTATTTCACGAGACTGGCGCGCGGCGGCCAGCGGCCTGCTGGGTAATTACTGGGCCCCACTGACCGTAGGCCAGGGAGAAAGTGCTGGGCCGCGCTGGACACTCCGGCAGACACCTGCGGCGTTTCTCTCCGTGTTTAGGACCGCCGCGTGACGCAACAAGGCCGCCAGTGGCGTCACAGCTCCACCACACGTGAACGCTTTTCCATCACTTGTCTGCCGCACGCACACCATATAAAGGCCAGTAGAGATGGAGGTATCAGGCTCCTGCAACACGCACGGTGATTAGGTGAACGTAGAGAAAAATGGACGTTGGGTTAAAAAGCTAACAATTTTACTTGTACCCTTGTGGATGATGCAGGCTACTCTGTATAGTCTGTTTGATGAACAATACCAATCTGAATGTAGCGACCTATTTCAGAGAGTGTTCGTGTTATATTGGATGCAAACGAACTCTGGAACTTTTAGCTGCTACGTCCTATGTCTATAACTTGCCCAAGACAGGACACAAACTCCATAGCTGGCAGCAGACTTGTGTGAATTTCTTTAGCCCATTTCTCGCAGACCGGCCAGAGTGGCCGTGCGGTTCTGGGCGTTACAGTCTGGAGCCGAGCGACCGCTACGGTCGCAGGTTCGAATCCTGTCTCGGGCATGGATGTGTGTGACGTCCTTAGGTTAGTTAGGTTTAATTAGTTCTAAGTTCTAGGCGACTGATGACCTCAGAAGTTAAGTCGCATAGCGCTCAGAGCCAGAGCCATTTCTCGCAACAAGAGAGAAAGCCATACTGTAGGAGTGTAGCAATGTTAAGCTAAAGAGTGCACTTACATATTCGTTACGTAATTTAAAAAATTTACTATCTGAAACACCCTAACTGATAGAAGGTTGAAGAAGGAATGCAAAAAAAAAAGAATGCATTACATAAATTGAAGTTTGGGGGGAAGGGGGGGGGGAGAAAGGAAACGAAAGGGAAAGAACTAATCATATCAGCTGCATCGGTGCTTTATGCAGAGTCAACGGAGACGAGTGAAAAAGTATGCCAGACAGGGACTCGAATTCTAAATCTCCTGCTTACGAAGCAGCAGCGTTAACCACTGTGCTACCCAGACACAGTGCTTGTCACACATGCGGGAGGTATCTCGCCACGCTACCCAGCCAATCCATATTCCCCCCGGCACCACCTATCCGCAGTCCTCGTCCATGTCCTCCACGCGGTGGTCAAATGTAAAAGTACATCCGCCCATTGAGGTGAATTGATTATATGAATGCTTCTGGATGTGTCTGAAAGAACAGACACCACCGTTCATATGAAAGAATATATATAATAAAGAGCACCAATTGTAAGTACTCTTATTCAGACTATACTTTTAAGGTAACGATATATTTAAGCTTCGTACAAAACACTGGTTTTCATGTCAACTTTTGGTACGAAACTATTTACCCCTACGACAAAATTAGTTTGTTCTCTTTTCAAATTACCTACGGAGTGTTAGGACGAACCGACACAACTGAAAAGTTTAAGCGAGAATGAAAACTGTCGCATGCTTTCGTCATTCTCCAAAGAGCAGATAACTCGTCTGCCCAAATATGTACATTTGATCATAAGTACCCGGATATCTATCAGCGGACAGCAATATCGGGCTTGTAACAGCTTGAACTTTGCTGCGGATAGTTTCAGTGACGTGTTTGTGGAGGAATTCTCCGTCAACAGCCGAAAGAATTATCCACTCTCCAGTGGTGTCACTCTTTACACAACCTCAAGCTTTCCTTAACACTGACTAAAGGAATGTGTGGCATATGAAGAGCTGCTGACAGTTGGAACCCATTCCTTTTAACCCCCTACCCAACAGTCGTTGTACTAGCTGGATTGCTGGCAGCACTTTGGAACTTAAGTGACTCCTTTCATGCGATTTTTGACAACCATCCTCCGCAATGTTCGAATGTCCCTGTCCGTCGATACATAAGTTCCTCCTGGTCTTGGTTTAGCTACGGTTGTTCCTTCGCATTTCCACTTCAAGTCACATCACCAACAGTCGACTTGGGTAGCTTTGGAAGGGTTGAAATGTTCCCGGTGTATCTGTTATCAGGGTGGCATGCAGTGTCTAGTCCACGTCCGAAGATACTGAGCTCTCCCGACCGATAGATTCTCCTGTTACAGCTTCCCAACTGACAACACAATACTCCAGCCTCCTTTCATACAGGCGGCTCGGTCTCTCCTGACATCTAGTCGTCATTAGATATGCGTGTCTATATCTACATCTATTTCATTACCCTGCAATTCAGAATTAAGTGCCCGGCAGAGGGTTCACCAACCACCTTCAAGCCTTTTCTCTATCGTTCATCTCTCGAACAGCGCACGAGAAAAACGAACACTTAAATATTTCCCTGCGAGCTGTGACTTCTCTTACTTTACTACAGTGATCATTTCTCCCTACGTAGGTGGGTGCCAACAAAATATTTTCGCATTCTAAGGAGAAAGTTGGTGATTGAAACTTCATGAGAATATCCTGCCGCAACGAACAACACCTTTGTTTTAGTAACTGGCTCCCCAATTCGCGTATCTAATCCGTGACACACTCCCCTATTTCGCGATAGTACAAAACGAGCTGCCCTTCTCTGAACAATTTCAATATCCTCCGTCAATCGTATCTGATGCGGAGTCCACAAAGCACAACAATACATCAGAAGAGGGGGACAAGCGTAATGTGATCAGTCTCTTTAGACATGTTACATTTTGCGAGGTGGCGCAGTGGTTAGATACTGGACTCGCATTCGGGAGGACGACGGTTCAATCCCGCGTCCGGCCATCCTGATTTAGGTTTTCCGTGATTTCCCTAAATCACTCCAGGCAAATGCCGGGATGGTTCCTCTGAAAGGGCACGACCGACTTCCTTCCCCATCCTTCCCTAATCCGATGAGACCGATGACCACGCTGTCTGGTCTCCTTCCCCAAAACCAACCAACCAACCATGTTACATTTTCTAAGTGTTCTTCCAATAAATTGTAGTCTTTGGTTTGCTTTCCTAACAACGTTATTTATGTAACCTTACCAATATATTATTCGTAATTGTACTCCCAAAATATTTAGCTGAATTTACAACCTTTAGATTTGTTTGATTTATCGTGTACCTAAAATTTTGCGGATTTCTTTTATTATTCATGCAGATGATTTCAAAATTTTTATTGTTTTGAGTAAATTCCCATTTTTCACACCTACCGGCATCTTGTCTTTGATAATCTGGAGACTTTATAAGACGATAAATGGCAGCATCACCTACAAATAATCTAAGCGGGCTGCTCAGATTGTCTTCTAAATCGTTTATGTAGATCAGGAACAGCAGAGAGCCTCTAACACTTCTTTGGGGAACGCCAGATATTGCCTCCGTTTTACTCGATGACTTTTCGTCAGTTACTATGAACTGTGACCTTTTTGACAGGAAATCATGAATCCAGTCGCACAGCTGAGACGATACTCCATAGTCACGCAATTTGATTAGAAGTCGCTTGTGAGGAACGGTGTAAAAATCCTTCTGGAAATCTAAAAATATGGAATCCATTTTACATCCCCGATCGATCGTGGACATTACTTCGTAAGAATAAAAAGTAACTTGTGTCTCACAAGAACGACATTTTTTTGAATCCATGCTCACTGTGAGTAAATCGGTTTCTTCAAGATAGTCCACAATGTTTCAGCACAGTATACGCTCCAAAATCCCACTGCATATCGACGTTAGCTATACGGGTCTGTAATTCAGCGGATTACCCGTATTTCTTTGCTTGGGTATTGGTGTGACTTGTGCTACTTTCCAGTCTTTAGGTACGATACTTTCAATCAGGTAGTTTTTTTTACGCGGAATTTGGGTAGTGGGATCAATGGACCCACGCTCGACCTTTAATAAATTGCGAAGTTTGTCTCCTAACGATAGTAGAGAATCCCTTAGGATAAAATCCAGAATGGGAGCCCATGCCCGGAAATGTTATCCAATGACGCTACAGACAACTTTAGTTGTGTTCTAAACACTTGACGAGGTCGTCCGATACGCCAGCGTCATTTATACCCACAGTGATAGTCAAGCATGAATTACACTTTAAAATTGTGGGAATGTGGTATGCGCCGTGACAAATTTTAAAAGTTATGCCTGAAGATGACCTCGAGGTTGAAAATAGCTACAGATTAAGCAAGCAGAATAAAAATTTAGCCACTTCTGTGTTTTTGTTTTTAAAGAAAAATATATTTTAAGAATGATGTGACGCAGGTTTTTAAGTAAATTCCCATCGTGTTTGAAACCGTTTGTCATTGACGCAGCGTAACACTCGTCGACGACTTGGGTCGACTACAATCTTTCCACTAGCGTTGTTTTTAGACTTTTGTAATGCACGTGGGTGGTACACCGTTCCTTGTAGACATGTCGGGCAGTCAGCGTTGAAACATTAATCGGACATATTCATTCACCACGTGGTCATGGGGACGTCCAAACACAGTAGTTCGACGTCGACGTCTACTGCGCTGATTCCATACAACCGACTTACACACACACCGCTTAACGTCAGTGGTGGTGGGCCACATGAGCGCCTAATACCATTTCTATACCATACACTGCACCCCAAAGCGGCTACAATGTTCTTTTAAGGGGTGAATAATATTTTGTCCGGCGAGCTTACTTGTTTATACGCCACGGTATATATTACGCTGTAAGCTTATCAATAAATGGAAATGCTGAATATCCCCATTTCAAAAATTTTCTTCTCATGTAACGTGTGCTTTATATATCGTATTCAACTGCTAACCAATTAACTGCAGCTCAGTAATAAAGTAAGTTATGAAATTTGCGTAACATGAAGCGCGAAGTTTGACTTGAAATATCAACGAAATGGAATACTCCTCAACTCGATAGAAAATAACTGTTTAATATCATCAGCACTGTTCTCTTTAAGTTAACCTACTTAATAAGCTCAAAACTTGAAAATTCTGTGTACTATTTGACACAAGAATGCAAAATGAGATGTGCTCTGAAATAAAAGTAACTTACCTACCCAGCGTGTCCTGTGTCTGGGTACTGACGTTCGCAAAAGCAAATTGAAATCAGCAAATACAGTAGCTAAAGACAAATAATCTACTTACTACAAATTTTGTTTTTTTGCTTGTCATAAACAATCTGTGACTTCGAGTGGTGTAAGCTGCAGTGCACGCACGACAAAATTTTTATATCTTCGCCGGCCGTGTGGACGAGCGGTTCTAGGCGCTTCAGTCCGGAACCGCGCTGCTGCTACGGTCGCAGGTTCGAATCCTGCCTCGGGCATGGATGTGTGTGATGTCCTTAGGTTAGTTAGGTTTAAGTAGTTCTAAGTCTAGGGGACTGATGACATCAGATGTTAAGTCCCATAGCGCTCAGAGCCATTTGAATCATTTTTATATCTTCAGTATCTTCAACTTACTACAAAATATTCAAAACTTTACTTATTATGATGGAGGAGAGTTTTACTTTAAAGAAAGTCGTTCTCGAAAAATTAAACTCTGATTATTGTCAAAGAAAACTATACAACATAGGAAAACCGTAACAATTACGGATTTCTTACACAAAAAAAATTACAGACATTCCAATCAGTTCCGTTAATTGTGACATAATGGAAACAAAGAGATCATCTTTACAGTTATCATGAATGTTATTAGTTATCTAATGGACAAAGATTTCCGTCAGTTAATATTTCTGCCCAACAAACGTTTTATTCTTGTACATGCATTACGTACCTCGAAAACTTCCTCCAAAAAGTCTTCTCCATCAGTAGAGTCAATAACGTACGTTTACAAACAAGTTTGCATCTCCATAATTAAGTATTCCAGATTCACAAATATCAAATCTCCTTCTCTAAAAACTCAACCGCTCTCTACTACGCCCCAAATAAGAATGTCCCAGTGCTGCACAACTGACCGGCGAGCAAACGAACCGCAGATAAACACAGTGTCAGGGATCTTCTTCGCTACCGGTGCTGCGCGATTATTCATCTTTGTCCCAGTCAGTAACGAGGAGTTACTTAACGGCAGAAAGCATGTGAAAACCTTATAGCCCCAGATGCCATTTTTTAATCACAAGGACAGACTTGTGGCTAATACTGAGGACATAACACTGGCTATCAATATCAGGGTATCAAGGGAGGTACCGACGCCAGTCGCAATTGGCTGTTGAAAGATGGACTGGCGAAACTTCAAAATTTATGCTGCATGAGGACTCGAACCAGAATTTCCCACTTTGCGCGAGCGGCCACCTTAAGCACTTCCGAGCAATCTTCACGTCCGACCCAAATTTTCCGACTTCACAAGATCCAACACGGCTAAAATAATACAGAAGGTGTGTGCCATACGTCCTACCAATAAAGTGACTATATAACGATTTTGTTTTTAGGGCTCACAATAATTTGATATTTAGACATATCAAAGATTGCTAGGGTCAAAAATTAAGAGAATATTTTTGACAAAGCATTAGTTTTCTTAAAACATTTATTAACGGTTCTGTCAACAGTTGCAGCACTTATGTTAGGCGACTAGTTTATTTTACAAGCCTGGCCTACGCAGGCTGCATTTACAGTGCCTGATCTTAATAATAAACAGCGAAGTGGCAACACGTATTTTATAAAATTTCTGTAGAATGAATTGCACAACCTAGACGTGCCTCTTAGAAAATCTGAATTTGAGTTTGACTGGTAAACAGGCACGTGTATGTTGTGACATTGATTCTGCTAACATTTTATAAAGCATGTGTTGCCACTTTGGTATTTTTTATCAAGTTCAGGCACTGTCCGTCAACGTGAAAGGCTTTAAAGTAGTCGCCTAATATAAGTACTGCAACTGTTGACAGAATCGTTAATAAAAGCTTTAAGAAATTTAATAAAGTCGCTGGGCCGGCCGCAGTGGCCGAACGGTTCTATGCGCTTCAGTCTGGAACCGCGCGGCCGATAAGGTCGCAGGTTAGAATCCTGCCTCGGGCATGGATGTGTGTGCTGTCCTTAGGTTAGTTAGGTTTAAGTAGTTCTAATTTCTAGGGGACTGATGACCTAAGATGTTAAGTCCCATAGTGCTCAGAGCCATTTAAACCATTTTTGAATAAAGTCACTAGTTCCCTGTCAACAAAATGTTGAAGCTGAAAGAAAAGAATTAAATGTCAGCCAAGATGAGCATACAGTGTTATTAGCAGATTTAAAACCGGAGACTTTCCCCACATTTTTCTCATTAAAAGTTGTAACAAACAGTCAAAATTAGAGAACCAATGGTTCCGTATAGACAGGAGTACGAGCAACAGACAAAAACTTAAAACCAATTCGACTCTCGTCTCATTTTTGTCCGCCTCAGTAGCTGAGTGGTCAGCGCGGATGGCTGCTATGCGGAGGACCCGGGTTCGAGTCCCGATACAGCCAGGGATGTTTTTCCTTGGTGGGAGTATTGAAGTGTTGGAATGGGATGCATTCAGCCTCGTAACGCCAACTGAAGAACCTCTTGATTGAGAATTAGCGGGTCCAGGTCGCGAAAACTGATAACGATCGAGAGGGCACCCTTCGCTACCGCATCCAATGACGGCACCGGCGGAGGCTGACACGGCAGTCGGCCGGTACCGATGGGCTGCATATTTACTACCGAGCAGCGGTCACGTAAGTAAGATCGTATAGCAGAAGATTTGGAAGCTATAGTGTCAGTTTTTCTTGTTGAAATAACTAGATTGGACTCAATTTTTGTGTTTTCAGTGAACCACAAGTCGGCGCGTTAACAATCTTTGTGAGCAATTCGAAATGAGGCTGTGTGTCGGGCCTTAGAGATTTCCAACATACCGTTATTATTCCGCATGTTTTTCAATGGAGACTCACCTCGGAAGATGTTCTCCGTAGTTGAGAACGAAGCTTCAGGGAGAAGAATTTCTGCAGATCGACCACGGCAACTTAGCCCGGAAGTGTTTACTGATAGAGAACAAATTGCTGAAAGGAGGAAATTTAAATACAAGCCGTTGACGGGCAATTGAATCTCCAGGTCATACACGTTTCTCGCTGGAGAGAACAAATTGCCGAAAGGAGGAATTTGAAATAAGAGCCGTTGAGGGGCAATTATTGTTTTGAATCCCCAGGACATACCAACTTAAACGGTTGAGGAGAGGTCGTAAAGTGTTACAGCTGCCAGCGGGAAGCGATCTGTGGAGGTAATGCGAGGCGAGATTGCGCATAGCTGCGTTTATGGAATGGCTAAGAGAGCGAATCTACTGTAGCGCACTAACCCCGGCAAGTACTGTGGAAAGCAGTGACGCAAGCACTCCGTCACACATGAGGCCGCTCTTTGCTGCTTCCTGGAGCGCATTTCCTCAAGCCAGATGACTCACAAGTAGAGATGAGTGAAGAAGCGTTTTGAGTTTCTCTCCTTGTACTGCGATTCAAGTTTTCATCTCCTGCTATACCCCTCCACATTCAGGTTACCCCAATCCTTCCTGACCACGGATGCTTGCGTGCTGTACACACAGGTGTGCAAAACTTAACGACGAAAGCAACTTTCGCACGATGCGTTACTGCCCAGTAACATAGCTCGATGAAACTTTGACCATACTTCGAAAGAACTCCTACGGGTCCGATACGGAAGATAACCGAAAGACATTCGCAATCAGACGAACAGAAGCGATACTTTTATTCGAAGAAAAATATTACAGTGAATTCATTGCGATGTATGATAGTCCCCTTGATATTTCAAAAGGCGAGACATAATTTCTTAAGATCGTGTCTGACCACCACGTACTGCAGTGGATGCTTTGCAGCAGGCTGCCATGCTGGCCACAATGTTGGTAAGGAGTTCCTGTGGTAGCGCTTTCCATTCCTCCACTAGTGTTGTTGACAATTGGTAGGCGCTGGCTGGTGCACGTGGACGCGCTGCGCCAACACATCCTGCGAGTGTTCGATGGGATTTTAGTCGGTGGCACGGAAAAGCCCTCCAATTCGCCAAATGTCCTCTCGTTCCAAGAACTCCTGCACCTCCGCTGTTCGATACGGTCGCGTACTCTCATCCATAAAAATGAAGTCGGGGCCGAATGCACCTCCTGAAAAAACGCCCAAGGGCAAGGAGTACAGCGTCACTAAAACGTTAACACCATGAGTGTGTCGCGTTCAAAGATTTGCAGGTCACTACTCAGTCAGAATCTGCTGTCATCTGTTCCTGTAGGTGACCGTGGCAGACCATCTCCTCTCCTTCGGGCAGCAGTTCTTGTAGTTCGTAACCCTCCTCATGCAATTGAAACAGTGTTGTGAGCAATACCAAACTCCTGGGCTACACTCATCACTTTTCGTCCTTCTTCCACTTTACCGATGATTCTTCTCCAGGAGACCACACCGCGGTTCAGATCGAAAAAAATCGATTTTCAGTTTTCCTCATATTTCGATAGGTTAATGTTTTATTTAAGTACTCTGAAAAAGGTTTTGCTGAAAAAAAATTTTTTCGACCATTTAAAGAGCATTTTCCTACCACGTGTCTTTATGTGTCACACCCACTTTTCTGCATATATTTTAGATCTTTATATCGCCTACATTGCACTTTAGGGATTTTTTTTTTACTCCCGAGTATGTTGGCTATCCTTGGAATGCAACGGTCGGTATTCTTTTGTTTCTGCTGTTTGTGAACAACACGCTTTCAAACACGCGGTTAGTTTTGTTCAAGTGTGATTGCGAGTAGTTGTTATAGAAAACTTGCAGGTATCCTATGGGCAGCAATTAGGAGAAATAAAGAAAATCTGGAGGCAATGAAGAGAGATGTTTGGACCATATTCTTCCGTTAGTCCTTTACTGATGATAAGCCATGTCATGGATTGTGTCCGTCAGGAGAAAATTCGTGGTGCAAATACAATGGGGCGCAGGTAACTGGAGAATCTTATTCTCACCAGCATTCTCTTCCTTCTCCTGTTATTACAGCAATTAAACCTATTTTCAGAGACTTGGCTCAGCCTGACCTTCTAAGGAAATGTCTGCATGGGCAGACACAGAATCCAAATGAATGTTTCAACAGCATAATTTGGAACCGCCTTCCTAAAACTGTATTTATAGGCATGCATACAATGAAACTAAGAGTTCATGATGCTGTTATTACATTCAGTTGTGGTAATATTGGAAAGTGTGGGATACTGAAAAAGCTGGGAATTAATCCTGGTGAAAATATGATCACTGAGCTGCAACATTGCGATAAAATGAGGATAGCCGATGCAGACAGGTCAGCATCAAACGTGGCCAAGAAAGCAAGACCAACATCCAGGAAGGTGAAAAAGAAGCTGGAAGACCTGCTAGAGGCCAAAGAAGGGCCATCATATGCAGCAGGACAGTTTTAATGAACTGTAACAAACAAATTTCAATAGTTTTTTCTTCAAAGTCAGTTTCCCCCAAACTAAAATTTTCAGTACATTTGCCCCATTATATCAGAAACTATCATAGATAATGAATGAAATTTTCAGAGACTCTGCATAACATAAAAAGCTACCTCTGGTACTACATTCATTAATATTCCCCCATTAGGAAGTCCACAAAAAAATATTTTCTGCAGAATAAACTAAAAATTTTGTTTGTTAATAAATTTAAAAAAGTATTTCTTAAAAACTATAAAATAGATAAAGTAGATTTTAGTACAGTTGACTCTATTAGCATCATGTAACATACAGTAAAAATATTAAGGTCCTGCATCAAATAGTTTTTTCAGAAACGGGTCAAATAATTGCCTAAATTAACATGGGTTAGATAGGCAGGGTGTGGTCCCCTTAATCCATCTACATGATGTCTCTGGGTCATGTTCTAATGAAGAACACCACCACAGTACACCGTAACTACTCGCTAACTGACAGATAATGTCTTTTTTCATTCCTGCCTCGTGTTGCGGGGCCCACGCCATTTGACGCTATAGTCACGGTGATCTCATACCGTGTGACGTCCACATTTCTGGGCACGTCTGGGAGACCTCTGGCAAAATGCTAACACATTTTTCTTCATTTCCACCTAGTAGTTTATATGTTATCTTTATCTACCGAGCGACGTGGCGCAGTAGTTAGCACACTGGACTCACATTCTGGAGGGCTACTGTTCAGCCTATGTCCGGCAGTCCCGATTTAGGTTTTCCGTGATTTCCCTAAGTCGATTCAGGCAAATTCCGGGATGGTTTCTTTGAAAGGGCACCGCCGATTTCGTTCCTCGTCCTACCGTAATCCGAGCTTGTGCTCCGTCTCTAATGACCTCGTTGTCGACGGGACGTTAAACACTGATCTCCGCCCCCTCCTCTCTTTGATCTGAGAGTCCGTAAGTTTCGCACAGGCGCAGCTTTCCGGACGGCTAGAAGCGTCCCCCACTAAAATTCACAATCGGTTATTGAGACTCGTTTCGTCATATGCAAGTGAGGACCTTGGACGTCAGTTGGACAGAACAGTTCCAGTCGACGCAACACTCTTAGAACTACTGTAACATTGTCCCACGTGCGCTGCGTCTATTCAGTTATCTGAGACCTTTAACTTCACATACTTATTCAGCTTACATAAAGGAACTAAGCGCTATACGTGACATCAAGCATTGACAAAGTAGCCTCAAATGCTTCGAATGAATCATTGAAATAATCCATGATTTTGACTGACTACTAAACCGTTCAAAAAGTTAAAAAATGCTAAATTTAGAACAGGTTGTAGGCGTCTTCCTGACAGGGTGCTGATGAAGCTATCACCTATACAATAGTCATTTGTCACCGTGACAGCATTGTTTTTCAAAGTTATTTTTTTATATCGTAACCAGTTACAATTTTATGAATTTCCAACATTCCGGGGTAGACTAGGTCAGCAACTTTAGTTATTCAGTAGAACGAAAAACTAGCTCAGGTAGCAAATTTTTTACGTTTTATCCATTCGATGAATAGTTTCGGGCCGAGACCCTTTTTCGACTACAGCGCATGCAGACAAGTGTATGCATTGTAAATGATCATTGCACATTTTTGGACATGTACGGAAGTGCCATTTTCGACTATATTATGATGATTTGGAAATGGTTCTCGACCCGAAACTAGTCATCGAATGAATAAAAAGCAAAAAATTACACCTTGGACTGGTTTTTCGTTTTACAATTTTATGAATTATTAATTAAAGTTAATATTATGAAATCAATAACCCATAAACATCGTGGTACTCGTGGTATCAACTTATCATCAATAGAGTGTAATTCATCATCATTATCATCAGCTACATCGAGGATTGGGTATCTTGCTCTGTTACGTCTACTTCAAAATTGGTCAAACCATCTCTTCAATGGTCTTCATAAAGATCTTTTCCCTCCTGATCAAATAACTATGGCTGTGAAGGCTATGTCCGTGATTGTATGTTAAATGCTGGTAACGGTATAAACATCCCTTAACCTTGCATCTAGCACCTGCTTCTGAATTGTATGTTAAACGGTGAGAGTGGTAAAAACATCTCCTAACCCTGCATCTAGCATCTGTGTCTGATATACGATCTATATGTTCTTTCCATCTTAACCGATATTATTTATTACGTCAGTTATACACTCCTGGAAATGGAAAAAAGAACACATTGACACCGGTGTGTCAGACCCACCATACTTGCTCCGGACACTGCGAGAGGGCTGTACAAGCAATGATCACACGCACGGCACAGCGGACACACCAGGAACCGCGGTGTTGGCCGTCGCAGCATTTGTGCACCGCCGCCGTCAGTGTCAGCCAGTTTGCCGTGGCATACGGAGCTCCATCGCAGTCTTTAACACTGGTAGCATGCCGCGACAGCGTGGACGTGAACCGTATGTGCAGTTGACGGACTTTGAGCGAGGGCGTATAGTGGGCATGCGGGAGGCCGGGTGGACGTACCGCCGAATTGCTCAACACGTGGGGCGTGAGGTCTCCACAGTACATCGATGTTGTCGCCAGTGGTCGGCGGAAGGTGCACGTGCCCGTCGACCTGGGACCGGACCGCAGCGACGCACGGATGCACGCCAAGATGGTTCAAATGGCTCTGAGCACTATGGGACTCAACTGCTGAGGTCATTAGTCCCCTAGAACTTAGAACTAGTTAAACCTAACTAACCTAAGGACATCACAAACATCCATGCGCGAGGCAGGATTCGAACCTGCGACCGTAGCGGTCTTGCGGTTCCAGACTGCAGCGCCTTTAACCGCACGGCCACTTCGCCCGGCTGCACGCCAAGACCGTAGGATCCTACGCAGTGCCGTAGGGGACCGCACCGCCACTTCCCAGCAAATTAGGGACACTGTTGCTCCTGGGGTATCGGCGAGGACCATTCGCAACCGTCTCCATGAAGCTGGGCTACGGTCCCGCACACCGTTAGGCCGTCTTCCGCTCACGCCCCAACATCGTGCAGCCCGCCTCCAGTGGTGTCGCGACAGGCGTGAATGGAGGGACGAATGGAGACGTGTCGTCTTCAGCGATGAGAGTCGCTTCTGCCTTGGTGCCAATGATGGTCGTATGCGTGATTGGCGCCGTGCAGGTGAGCGCCACAATCAGGACTGCATACGACCGAGGCACACAGGGCCAACACCCGGCATCATGGTGTGGGGAGCGATCTCCTACACTGGCCGTACACCACTGGTGATCGTCGAGGGGACACTGAATAGTGCACGGTACATCCAAACCGTCATCGAACCCATCGTTCTACCATTCCTAGACCGGCAAGGGAACTTGCTGTTCCAACAGGACAATGCACGTCCGCATGTATCCCGTGCCACCCAACGTGCTCTAGAAGGTGTAAGTCAACTACCATGGCCAGCAAGATCTCCGGATCTGTCCCCCATTGAGCATGTTTGGGACTGGACGAAGCGTCGTCTCACGCGGTCTGCACGTCCAGCACGAACGCTGGTCCAACTGAGGCGCCAGGTGGAAATGGCATGGCAAGCCGTTCCACAGGACTACATCCAGCATCTCTACGATCGTCTCCATGGGAGAATAGCAGCCTGCATTGCTGCGAAAGGTGGATATACACTGTACTAGTGCCGACATTGTGCATGCTCTGTTGCCTGTGTCTATGTGCCTGTGGTTCTGTCAGTGTCATCATGTGATGTATCTGACCCCAGGAATGTGTCAATAAAGTTTCCCTTTCCTGGGACAATGAATTCACGGTGTTCTTATTTCAATTTCCAGGAGTGTATTTTGCATGTTCAGTACCGTTAGGATGTCAGCATTTCTCTTTCTTATCCATCAAAGCATATCAAGCTACATATCTAAAGAAATTGATATCATATGCTCCTACTCTCTTTTCGTCTCTCTTCTTAAGGATCCAGCTCTTGCAACCACAGACCAGTGTTGGTACAGCCATAACCTTATAAGACTTTAGTAATCTCTGTGGACTTTCTTTCCCTATGCTCTGGGTAAAGTTCAACAGAAATAGTTTAACAGGGCTAACGTATTTTGTATTTCTGTTAATACTGCACCATAAATATTTAATAAATACCTGACGTTATCGGCTGGACAGAGATCAATGAATTCAGTGTCAAGAAAGCTTCAGATATGAAATTTTTTACTGCCTTGATTGCGAGTAGGTACCCTAAGCGGCCATCTTGAGATTAATGGCCATTTATCGCTGTTTATCATGCGGTTTATCGCAAGCATGATTTCATAACCTGCGAGCTGTGGATATGAAGACAGCCGTTTTGTCCCATCGAAACTAGTAATCCACTGTACCTACACACGATAATAGCAATAAAAAAATTCATAGTTGGTGAATGACACAACCAGCCACAAATACTTTTTGAATGTTTTATTTTACTGCCATAACCGACTTGAAAGTTGTCTGCCCCATACTACGCAAGAAATTAAAAAACTCTAATTCCTCTCTCTCAAACCCCACCCTATGGGGAGAGAGGGAGAGTTTTAGTCTTAGCGAATCAAAATTTACGAAGTAAATAAGTATTTTTTATTTATCCGTAACCATTTTCCACCCAAAAATGAGGACATGGATTTTTTTGATTTACAGCGCCAACTACCAAGAATCAAGACAAATGTTTAAGACAAAATGGTTCAAATGGCTCTGAGCACTATGGGACTTAACGTCTGAGGTCATCAGTCCCCTAGAACTTAGAACTACTTAAACCTAACCAACCTAAGGACATCACACAGATCCATGCCCGTGGCAGGATTCGAACCTGCGACCGTAGCAGTCGCGCGGTTCCGGACTGAGCACCTCAACCGCGAGACCACCGCAGCCGGCTGTTTAAGACAAAATGTACGCAGTTTTTTTATGTTTAATCTGATTCTGCAATAAAAATGGGATTCCCATTTGAAATTTTAAAGTTGCATCCCGCCCCACCCCCATGGGGCTGGGGTGGCGGACTAATTTTAGCACCAGCAGATGTCCCCCTCGAAAATAATCAACTTTGGATTCTACACATTTTTTCGTGTGAAGCTTATTTTTCGAGTTATTCTGGTTTGTCAACTTAAAATTTACACCCTGTATATAGTTGGCAGTAGTCATTGCACTCAGCCGATACATGCGAAAAAGTTTCTGATGTGATTATGGCCGCACGGCGGGAATTAACAAACTTTGAATCCGGAATGGTAGGCCGGCCGCGGTGGCCGTGCGGTTCTAGGCACTTCAGTCCGGAACCGCGTGACTGCTACGGTCGCAGGTTCGAATCCTGCCTCGGGCATGGATGTGTATGATGTCCTTAGGTTAGTAGTTCTAAGTTCTAGGGGACTGATGACCTCAGATGTTGAGTCCCATAGTGCTCAGAGCCATTTGAACCCAACCGGAATGGTAGTTGGGGCTAGGTGCATTGGACATGCCATTCAGAAAACCGATAGGAAATTTAAGATTCCGAATCCACAGTGTCAAGAGTGTGCCGAGAATACCAAATTTCAGGCATGGCCTCTTACCAAGGTCAACGCAGTAGCCGACGGCCTTCCCTTAACGACCGAGAGCAGTAGGTTTTCGTAGAGTTGTCAGTTCTAACAGGCAAGCAACACAGTGTGAAATAACCGCAGAAATCAATGTAGGACGTACGAAAAATGTATCCGTTAGGACAGCGCGGCGAAATTTGGTGCTAATGGCCTGTAGCAACAGACTACCGACGTGCTGACAGCATGACATCGCCTGCAGCGCCTCTCCCGAGCTCGCGACCATATCGGTTGGACCCTAGAAGGCTGGGAAACCGTGGCCAGATGAGCCTCGATTTCAGTTGGTAAGACCTAATGGTAGGGTTTGTGTGTGGCACAGAATCCACGAAGCCATGGAGCCAAGTTTCAACAAAGCACTGGGCAAACTGGTAGTGGCTCCATAATTTTGTAGGTTGCGTTTATATGGATTGGACTGGGTCCTTGGGTCCAACTGAACCGATCATTGACTGGATATGGTTCTTTTCGGCTACTTGGAAACTATCTGTAGCCATTCATGGACGTCATGTCCCCAAACAACGAAGGAATTTTTGTGGATGGCTTTGCGCCATGTCACCGACCCATAATTTTTGGCGATTGGTTTGAAGAACATTCTGGACGATTTGAGCGAAAGATTTGGCCACCCAGATCGTCTGGCATGAATTCCATCGAACATTCATGGGACATAATCGAGAAATCAGTTCGAGCACAAAATCCTCGACCAGGAACACTTTCGCAATTATGGACTGCTATAGAGGCGGCATGGCAGAATATTTCTTCAGGGGACTTCCAACGACTTGTTGAACCCATGCTGCGTCGAGTTGCTGCACTACTCCGGGCACAAAGAAGTCCATCACGATATTAGGAGGTATCTTATGACACTTTACCACCTCAGTGTGTTGTGGGATGTAAGAAACAACTGCAATGTGTGTGGACGCTACAGCGCATTTTCGCACATTGCATTATTCGATCAGTTTTGAAACACTCATCTTTTTGCACGTTTGGTAGAGCACTACGTATATACTAGTAAACAAAATCGTAATGACCACTACCCACTGCAAGGTGGAATACCATCTAGTGGCGTTGAGGGTACGTGACCAGGTGAGGAAAGTTGATAACTAGAACAGATATGAATGGGAAAACATTCCACCGATGGTACCGGTTGCAGATGGGGAAATCCACTGAGATAAAGACTTTGACAAATGGCAGATTGTTATGGCCTAGTACATGCGAACGAACACCTCGGAATCGGCGAAGCTGGTAGGTTGATCCAGTGCTGCTGAAACCTCCCCTTAGAAAAATTAATGAATTACTGTGCTGATAAACCTCTTACGTTATTTTACTTTCAAACAGATGAGCAAAACTGAACGTACTCAAGACATTTCTCTCTTTACTTATTCTGATCAACAGTAAACTGACACACAATAATTTTGTTTCAGCGCAACGCAATCTGACTTTCAATAATCCCTACAAAAGAATGGCCCTGACTAACAATAACCTATACCTTTCATGAATCACTTACCTCACAAAAATCTTCGTTACTCGAACTACTGCAATACAGCGAGCGCCACTACTGCCAGCTAAATAAAAGATTCTAACTACTGAAGGCACTAACTACTGATAGGCATACTTAGCAAATGAAAAGTTGTGATAGAGAATAAACAATGTATTTACCTTAATAGTATTCAAAAGTCATAATATATATATATATATATATATATATATATATATATATATATATATATATATCAGTTCATGACATCCAGTCTTACAAATTTACTGTCTCTGATGGACACACGTCCAGATCATCCGCTCTCAAAACTCCGCCATCTCTCTCCCCACATCCACCACTTCTGGCGGCTCACCTCCAACTGCACAACGCTACGCGCTGTTCACATCCAACTGCCCAACACTACAATAGCGAATATTCCAACAATGCCAACCAGCCACAGGCTGCACACAACACAGCCAGTGATTTTTATACAGAGAGCTACGTGGCGTTACCAACATAAAAACCTAAGCACCTACTTACACTGCTGTCGTGAGACTCTACCGAAACCAGGAGCAGGCGGCAAGGTGTTAGATATCTATGAATTATCACAGGACATGGTGTACCAAGATTTACCCACTCCGTACGAAGAAATAGCCAGCGATCTGCGGCAGATCTGACGACAGAGTACAATGCTGATGCAGTCAAAAGTGTCTCAGAAAACATCATTAATCGCAGATATTTGAAAATAAGGCTCTGCAAAGAAACGCCCCCTATGTATTCCCTTGTTGAACCATCGACATGGGGCAGTGGGCACGGGTCATCGACTGTTGACTGTAGATCAGTGGAAACGTGTCGCCTGGTCAGATAAATCACGTTTCCTTCTTACACCAGGTCGATGGTCGCATCGGGATATAATCCACCCGAAAAGCTACTCGGTACGTGCACCGCGTCCGTGGAGATATTATGCTATGGGGGACATTCGTGCAGGTTTAGAAGTTAGTAATCAAAGCAGAGTGACAGTAGTGGACTACGTACACGTTATTCTGGACCACTTGCATCTTTTCATATTTGTTGTTTTCCCCGACAGCGATGGCACCTTCCAGTGCGATAACAGTCTTGATGCTACAGTGGTTTGAGGAGCATGGTAACTCACTTTGATGCCTTCACCACTAAATTCATCTGATCTGAACCCAATGGAACTATTTAGGATGCTATGGAGCATCAGCTCCACACACGTAAACCATCGGCCTGTAGTACACCAGAATTGCGTAGCCTTCGCCCAGACACCTCATGCCACATCCAAGGACTTGTTGCGCCCATGCTATGCAGTATCACTGTTGTATTTCGTTCCCCAATCTAGATCAAAATTCTATTGCCTAATTTACAGGATTTTTTTAGGTATGGCGTCAGCAAACGTACAGTTTACAAAATTATGCATAAATTGCAAAAAAAAACGTTGAGGTTGCAATATTGATTTTCTTCACTGATGGCTAGTTTCTAGCCCTAAGCTCATTATCAAATCATCCACTAAGCTATGCAATACCATCTATTAGGACAACCATATGATTGTTCATTTTATTTAAGCACAAGATCGTAAAGTATTGCAGTGGTTTGGTGAATGAACTTCAGTCCTGCACTACTCTACAATGGTGTGTCCAACTGAAATAAACAGTCATACGATTGTCGTAATGGATGGTATTGCATATCTCAGTAGACAAGGAATATAAATATTGGAATTTCGATGAGTTTTTGCAATTTATTGCATAATTTGGAAAAAAAGTTGCCGAACAGAAGATCATAATGTTTTGGCTGACCAGTGTACCAGACATGTTACTGACGTTCCTTAGCCCAATGCCAAGTGAGCAGACCTGTCTGCGAGCGACAGAGAGAGTCGTCTGCAAAAGAGCGAAGCTGCGCGACCGGCTCGCGAGCGCGGGGGGCAACTTTCTAGTTGGGAGGCGGCAGCCCGCCCAGCTGACCGCCCGCCGCCTATGGGGGGATGCTCTCCGCCACGGTTTTTGCAACCTTTACACGGACTTAATGTGCTCTGCCTCAGGGACCACTTTCTCCGCTTCGTCTCCCGCGTTTCTTCTTCGAGATTTGCGTTTCAGGATCTGTACGTCCATCGGAATTCCGTAAGCTGGAGGTCATGCTCTTATTCAGAACTGGCTCTGAACCTCTTCCCGCCGCCCCCCTCCCCGCTACCTGCCTCACCCCCCCCCCCCCTCTGCCTCCTAATCGTAACTTTTTGCAACTTCTGCTTGTAATGTGGCAAAGTGTCTATCACTATAATAATAATAAAATAAACAATGAGTAAAAAAAACATTTTTATATAATTATGATAATGATTATGTGCTTGTCTTTTAGGTAGGTCCATCACTGTCATTGCGCCATTCTCCGGTCCTCGCAGTTTTCAGTCATCCTTCTCGAAGTTGCGTATGACGCATTCAACTCGATGTTGTTAGTTCTTCTAATTCTGGCTCTCTTTCCTGTCACCATTCTTTCTAGAGCATCCTTTGTTATGCAGTTTCCTGCCATAATGTGTCCTAGCCAATTTGTTTTCCTCTTCTTAATTGTTTCCCGTATTTGTCTTTCGTCATTCATTATTTGTAACAAAAAGTGATTCCTTATTTTATCTGTCCATTTCACATCCTGCACTCTTCTCCCTATCCACATTTCAAAAATATCTAAGCATTTCTATCACAAGTTCATGTTCAGTAACGTTAATATAACAATAATTGTAATTATTATTACTGTTACTGATATTAAAATTATCTTTATTTCTATGATCCAGATCTCAAAAACATCTAAGTATTTCTCTTCTTTCTGCCGCAATGTCCATGGTTCAAATGGCTCTGAGCACTACGCGACTTAACTTCTGAGGTCATCAGTCGCCTAGAACTTAGAACAAATTAAACCTAACCAACCCAAGGACATCTCACACATCCATTACCGAGGCAGGATTCGAACCTGCGACCGTAGCGGTCGCTCGGCTCCAGACTGTAGCGCCCAGAACCGCACGGCCACTCCGGCCGGCCAATGTCCATGTTTCGGTACGATGCATATTATTATTATTATTATTATCATATGTTTACATCAGTGCTTATTAGATGACTTCAGCACAACTTCTAAAAAGTTGCAATGCAGAGAATTGCCAGAACATTTCAGAAATAACTGTGTCATGTGATTGGTTTAAGAACTGTCATAGCAACAATAACCACACGATACAAAGTTAAAATATGCACTGACCATTATCAGTACTTCACTTGCTACAGCGATTGTGAACACAGGTCTGCAGGCTACGGCCGTGCCGTTTCTTTCCGTCATTTCTACGTTCGGGCAGTGAGTCTTTCTTTTACTTTTTTATTAGTGGGAGAGGGAACGACACGTCTTTCTTTTCCTGTCGCGGCCTACTGAACTTCCTGTGGTTTGCCCGTCCTACCTCTGAAACCACGAACCGTGTCTCATTTGTAGTCCGCGTCAGCTACGAGCAGCTTCTCAGTGGCCGCCTATAGCTGACTGGTCTATAGGCGATCGGAAGCCAAGTCCATCCACACAGACAAGCAACAGTCTTGTAATTTTTTAGAACGCCATGCAATTTTCGAGAATGAGTTTTCATGCTGTATTTATTCTCCGAAATTTAGTCGAGAAATTCGGAAACCGGTGCATGTGAAAATACGCTGAAGTGCAAAAGAAACTGGTATAGGGATGCGTATTCAAATACAGAGATAAGTAAATAAGCTTCTGTGCTGCGGTCGGCAACGCCTATATAAGAAAACATGTGTCTGGCACAGTCGTTAGATCGGTTACTACTGCTACAATGATAGGTTATCAATATTTGAGTGAATTTGAACGTGGTGTTATAGTCGGAGCACGAGCGATGGGACACAGCATCTCTGAGGTAGCACTGAAGTGTCGATTTTCCCGTAGGACCGTTTCACGAGTGTACCGTGAATATCAGGAATCTGGTAAAATATCAAATCTCCGACATCGCTGCGGAGATCTGCAAGAACTGGACCAAAGACGACTGAAGAGAATCGTTAAACGTGACAGAAGTGCAACCATTCCGCAAATTGCTGCAGATTTCAATGCTGGGCCATCAACAAGTGCCAGCGTGCGACCTATTCGACGAAACTTAGGCCCTTAGGATAGACGTTCTGTCGCGCTGAACACTCAGCTACCGGGGGTGGACTGGAAAGTGGATTAGCTGGTATAGGACGCCAGATGGGAAAGATAGGTGGATGCGAAAGGCGAGATCGCCGCGCGGGATTAGCCGAGCGGTCTTAGGCGCTGCAGTCATGGACTGTGCGGCTGGTCCCTGCGGAGGTTCGAGTCCTTCCTCGGGCATGGGTGTGTGTGTTTGTCCTTAGGATAATTTAGGTTAAGTAGTGTGTAATCTTAGGAACTGATGACCTTAGCAGTTAAGTCCCATAAGATTTCACACACATTTGAACATTTTTTTGAAAGTCGAGATTGCATTTAGAGAGATTCGAGCGCGCACGGAGGCTTTCCGTCAGTCGCTCTTCCCGCGAACCATACGCGACTGGATCAGGAAAGGGAGGTAATGCAGTGGAGCGTAAAGTGCCCTCCGCCACACACCGTTGGATGGCTTGCGGAGTATAAATGTAGATGTAGAGATGAAATACATGTCTTTCCACGGTATCAAGGGATTTGTAGAATTTAGGAGATTTGGAGATTCAGGCAGTGTTGGCGTAAGCTAGGATGAGGCAGATGAGAGTTTGCCATGTGAGGGTCAAGGCAGGTTCGAGAACAAATTTTTTCCCCATAAGCCGGATTGCTATTTGCCCCCCGCACCCCCCCCCCCCCCCCCTCCCATCACACTGCACCGGGTTCCTCTGAAGACGTTTAAAAATAAATCTAAACCTAATAATCGTCGAAAAGTGTTGTTTTTTCTTTAAAAGTAAGTAACACATAGTTATTCGTCTGCAACATCGAGCGAGGTGGCTCAGTGGCTAGCACACTGGACTCGCATTCGGGAGGACCACGGTTCAATGCCGTGCCCGGCCATCCTGATGTAGGTGTTCCGTGATTTCCCTAAATCGCTCCAGGCAAATGCCGGGATGGTTTCTTTGAAAGGGCACGGCCGACTTCCTTCCCCGTTCTTCTCTAATCCGATGAGACCGATGACCTCGCTGTCTGGTCTCCTTCCCCAAACAACCCAACCCGTCTGCAACAGAAATAAATTTCTAAATCTTATTCCACTGGTAAACATTAAGAGAAAAAAATTTTCTTTCGGTTTAAGGCAATTCTCAAGATATTCAATAGCCTACGGCGAGAAAATTTTGTTATTATGTACACAGGGTGGATTATCACAATTAATAGCGAAAGCTGACACTGTGAAAGTATGTGACAACAGAGGCAAAAACGTTCCAGTAAATAAGCATCCGTAAAGAAGCTGCTTTTTCTGTCTCGGCTCATCTCAATAGTGAAGTATATAGCACTGCTGTCCGACGGTATTTCAAAGCATTCCTAAATCGCTGCAGAGAAGACTGCAGTATTGCTTTCAAATGTGAGGGCTACTCGTGTAACGCCTTCTTTAACAGGTACGATTGCGCAGTAATGTGTAATACAATGCAGGGAAAAAATGCAACACCCTCAAGTGGAACCATTTGTAGTGTCAGTCATTCACTTGTCACGATCATCGTCGACCAGATGGCGTTCAGGAGACCTGTTTGTGCACCCTCTATTTTCACTCTGCAGGCAGTAACTTTGCTGCGTTTAGAGGTGTTTCAGTCCAGTGTACAACCATGCCGCAGCTAAGAGTACGGACTCTTGGTGAACAGCTTCAGCAGTTTGAACTGAGCCGCACTGTGGGCCTGTAGAAAGCTGGGTGGACGTATCGACGGTTAGCGGCACATGTGTATCAACAGTGTGTCACTGCTTCCAACAGTGGTCTGTGTAACATTCCTACACCTCTAAGCCACATTCTGGGTGTCCATGTATTACAGATGCACGTCGACGGATTGTGTGAGCAGCGGTGGCCCACTGAACATCATCCAGGGACGAAATCCGGGAACAAGTTTCACCTACTACGTCATCACAGACCGTTGAGAACTGACTGCTTGCAGTATAATTGATATTACATTTAGCTCTTGACAGGCTACCAGCGACGTCATAACACCTCCAAGAAAGGGTACTCTAGTGTCGTGAAAGAGTTCACGGGGGCTCTGTTGTCTTCAGTGATGAGAGTATGTTGTGTCTGTTCATGAGCGATAGACGTACATTCGTATGAGGTAGACCTGGGGAGCTATTTATACCAGAGCGCATTCGCGCATGATAAACTGGTCCCAGCCCAGGCTTCATGATATGGGGGGCCGTTAGTTACAACCCGCGGTCACATTTGGCGTTTCTGCAGGAAACCCCCTACATCTCACAGGTTGTGATCGCCGTATTAGTACCATTTCATAGACGGGAAGATGATGCGCCTAATAAGGGTACGACTTCGGCGACACAACGTGTTCTTCGTGGTGTACAAATGTCCTGGTGAGCAAGATCACCAGATTGCTCGTCAGCTGAACACGTATGGGACCTGAAAAAGTGCGAACTCATTCGTTATGCGGAGCGTGCAAGTACCATTGCCGAAACGCAGCAAAAGGTGAAAGTTGCAAGGGACAGTCTATCGCAGTATGCCATTCGACGCATTTATGATCGTTTGCATGCGAGAGTACACACTTGCGTTGCCGACGGAGAGGGGAGACACTGTGTATTGATGCGATTGTATGGACGTCCTTTACTGTTACATGTGTGTTTCATTTTGTCTGTTTCCTATCACATACTCGTACAATAATGAAGTGTCACGTCCCTTGTCAATAAAATGGCTTCGTCGGGACTGTACGTAACGTACTCAAGCAGTATTTTATTTCTTGTTGAGGTAGGTTCAAATGGCTCTGAGCACTATGGGACTTAACATCTGAGGTCATCAGTCCCCTAGTCTTAGCAACTACTTAAACCTAACTAACCTAAGGACATCACACACATCCATGCCCGAGGCAGGATTCGAACCAGTGACCGTAGCAGCAGCGCGGTTCCGGACTGAAGCGCCTAGAACTGCTCGGCCACAGCGGCCGGCGTTCAGGTAGGCCCTGCGCAAAATTTTAGCCAAATCAAATGGGGAATTAATCGAAAATACATTTGTACCAACACAGACAACACTTCACACTAAAGTCAATGGTAGTTGAAAGTACACATACGAAATTATGTGGCAAACTACTCGTTTGCAGGCGCATGTGTGATGCTGTTGCTTCGGCAAGTGTTAGTGAATACTTCGCAAATAATTACTTTTCACCTTGTTGCAAATCTAGTACTTGAGCGCCTTTAGCGCCCGTTTCAGCTTGGCACCCTCTAAACTATCAACAACTCTGGATAAAATTTTGACATGCTAAATTACGCTTACCTGTCTGAAAATATTCTGAGGCTACCACCTAGAAATTAGCTGGCCTTAAGTAAATTCAGAATAATTTTACCAAGCTTCAAAATTGAATATGAATCCTTCTCAGATCTGTTCTATAAATGGAAATTAAAAGTTTTTACTTTGTGAAAATAATTAAGTCCTCAGGCATGAAAATTGTGGCAGAAGTTGTTCAGTCTTAACCACTGATTAATCAATGAATAGATCTGTGCTTTCTGATTACATGGAAGTCGTCGGTTGTTCGTGTGAGAGTTTCAAAACTACCAGTCGAAATCTCGTAGAACTAGGAAAAGAAAGAACACACGATGAAAATTCTCTCCTGCTCCGCCCAGTTGTAACTGCTGAACTCTCTCGCCTTCTAGTACTGAAACTGTCTCTTCAAAGTAGTGCGACAGACACATCGGAGACCGCTTTAGTGTCATACTGTTTGCTCTCCATAATAATGACCACGGTATATGAATTTGGACAAACAAAGACAATTCAGCTTAAATAGAATTCCTAAATCGAAGGAACTGGATCGCGTGCAGTCTCGTACCAACGATCATTTTTCTTGGATTGCAACTGTCTGTACGTGCAAGCATCGAACTCTTAAATATTCCATAAGTCATGGTGGATTTAGTACGTCTCACCCTTTAAAAAATTTTTCTGTTCATTTGTGCAACTAATATTGCTTCGTAGCATTCACAGCGGTCCTCTACATGAAGTGACGCCTTAGCATTTAACTACACATTTAGGCGTAAAGAAAATCAGTCATGGCGTCGAATTAACCCCGAAAATTCTCTCAAAGAGCATAGCGTAGGTTTTCCCCTCCAGAAAATCAAAAAGATCAAATTAAAGTTCACTCATCTTTTCTGCATGCAGAGTCAAGGAAACGCGGAGCGCGCCAAGGAATACCTGGGAGATGTTTCGCGGAATACGGATGTAGATGTACACTGATGGAAAAAGAAATTGCAACACCAAGATGGAGCTGTGCGAAAGATGATGTCTTTTCAAATTTCGCACCATTCGTATAAAAGTGTCGCTAGTAGCGGAACTATGAGGCTGCGAATCAGGTTTACTTTAAATACGCGCTGTAACGGTCGTGGGAGTTAATTTGAAATAGGACGTTGTGAGTTGATGTTAGTCAAGAATGCCTTTAAGGCGGCAAAGTCATCATTATCAACACTGAGTTCGAACGAGGTCGTGTAATAGAGCAACTAGAAGCTGAACGTTCCTTCTGCGATGTTGCAGAAATACTTGCAGGAATGTAGCCACTGTACATGATCGCTGGCACGGGTGGTCACGTGAATGTAAGGTCGCAAAAAGACAGCCACGTGACACTACCGATAGCGAAGGCTATCATGTTCGGCGTATGGCTTTGGCGCATCATAGTGCATCTGTAGCAGCAATTTGAACAGCAGCTGGCATCACAGTGACACAACGAACTGTTACAAACCAATTATTTCAAGGACAGCTTCGAACAACACGCCCTTTAACGTGTATTCCACTGACCCCAACCACAGCCATTTGCGACTTCAGTAGTGTCAAGCGAGAGCTCATTGGAGGGCAGGGTGGAGGTCTGTTGTGTTTTCTGATGAAAGCTGGTTCTGTCTCCGAGCCAGTGGTGGCCATGTATTGATTAGAAGGAGGCACGTTGAGTGCCTGCAACCATACTCTCTGCGTGCTAGACACGCTGGACCTACACCTGGAGTTATGGTCTGAGGTGCGATTTCGAATGACAGCACCATGTTGCGACATTTGTACGTCAATTTGGTGATTAGAACTGTTGTTCTACCATTCGTGAAAAGCGTTCCAGGGGGCGTTTTCCAACAGGTTAACGCTTGCTCACGTCCCGCTGCTGTTCCCAAAATGCTGTACAGAATGGTGATATGTCACCTTGGCCTGTTCGATCACCAGATAAGTTCCGTATCGAGCACATATGACTCATCATCGGACGACAACCCAGGCGTCATCTGTAAACAGCCTTAACAGTCCCTGTGTACTGACCGACCATGCGCAACAGGCACGGAACTCCATCCGACAAACTGATATCCGGCACTTGAACAACACATTACATGCATGTTGCATGGTTGCATTCAGCAATCTGGCGCCTACACCTGTCATTAATGTACCAGCATTTCACATTTGCCATGACTTATCTCGCTCTTTCGTTAGCTTGTCATCTTGCAATATTAATCACTTACATACGTTACGTAGACAAATGTATTCCCGAAATTTCGTAAGAGTACCTTATTTTCCGACAGTGTGCTAATGCAAAGTATCCGCTGGTTTAGTATTCAAACACAGTGCTGCGGAGGCCGCTTTGGGTCACCTTTCAGTAGATTGGAGATGGCCTCTAGAGTGTGGAGCACAGTAAAGGAGGCCAGCCTTTAAAGAGGTCCGCTCTGTGGGAAGGGCCGGGAGCCGCGGCTCACGTGGCTGCTTGCGGCGACCGGTTCGCAGTGAAGGGCTGCCGATTTCTCCGGCCTGGCGCTGCTCCTGCTGCTGCCGCCTCGGTGGTCGCCACAGAGAAAGGCCACAGCCGGCTCCATCCTCCCCAATTACCGCCCGCTACACACTCTCGCTGCACCTCTGCCCGTGACTGCTGCCGCCGCCGCCGCCGCCGCCGCCGCCGCCGCGAAATCACACGTTTCCACACTCACTAAATGTGGCGCCACGATAGACGCGGCCAAGTGCAAGGCAGCGCCGCGGAAACGTCCATATCACTGTTATTATAGACGCCGAAGGCGCCTAAGACTGAACACAAATAACCTTCCACTCTACTCCTGGTTGTTGTTGTGGTCGTCAGTCCTCAGACTGGTTTGATGCAGCTCTCGATGCTACTCTATCCTGTACAAGCTTCTTCATCTCCCAGTACCTACTGCAACCTACATCCTTCTGAATATGCTTAGTGTATTCATCTCTTGGTCTCCCTCCACGATTTTTACCCTCCACGCTGCCCTCCAATACTAAACTGGTGATCCCTTGATGCCTCAGAACATGTCCTAGCAACCGATCCCTTCTTCTAGTCAAGTTGTGCCACAAACATCTCTTCTCCCCAATCCTATTCAATACTTCCTCATTAGTTATGTGATCTACCCATCTAATCTTCAGCATTCTTCTGTAGCACCACATTTCGAAAGCTTCTATTCTCTTTTTGTCCAAACTATTTATCGTTCATGTTTCACTTCCATACATGGCTACGCTCCATACAAATACTTTCAGAAACGACTTCCTGACACTTAAACCTATACTCGATGTTAACAAATTTCTCTTCTTCAGAAATGCTTTCCTTGCCATTGCCGGTCTACATTTTATATCCTCTCTATTTCGACCATCATCAGTTATTTTGCTCCCTAAATAGCAAAACTCCTCTCTCATTTCCTAATCTAATTCCCTCAGCATCACCCGATTTAATTCGACTCCATTCCATTATCCTCGTTTTGCTTTTGTTGATGTTCATCTTATATCCTCCTTTCAAGACACTATCCATTCCGTTCAACTGCTCTTCCAAGTCCTTTGCTGTCTCTGACATAATTACAATGTCATCAGCGAACCTCAAAGTTTTTATTTCTTTTCCATGGATTTTAATACCTACACCAAATTTTTCTTTTGATTCCTTCACTGCTTGCTCAATATAGAGATTGGATAACATCGGGGACAGGCTACAACCCTGTCTCACTTCCTTCCCAACCAATGCCTCCCTTTCATGTCCCTCGACTCTTATAACTGCCATCTGGTTTCTGTACAAACTGTAAATAGCTTTTCGCTCCCTGTATTTTACCCCTGCCGCCTTCAGAATTTGAAAGAGAGTATTCCAGTCAACATTGTCAAAAGCTTTCTCTAAGTCTACAAATGCTAGGAACGTAGGTTTGCCTTTCCTTAATCTAGCTTCTAAGATAAGTCGTAGGGTCAGTATTGCCTCACGTGTTCCGATATTTCTACGGAATCCAAACTGATCTTCCCCGAGGTCGGCTTCTTCTTGTTTTTCCATTCGTCTGTAAAGAATTCGCGTTAGTATTTTGCAGCCGTGACTTATTAAACTGATAGTTCGGTAATTTTCACATCTGCCTTTCCTTAATCTAGCTTCTAAAATAAGTCGTAGGGTCAGTATTGCCTCACGTGTTCCGATATTTCTACGGAATCCAAACTGATCTTCCCCGAGGTCGGCTTCTACTAGTTTTTCCATTCGTCTGTAAAGAATTCGCGTTAGTATTTTGCAGCCGTGACTTATTAAACTGATAGTTCGGTAATTTTCACATCTGTCAACACCTGCTTTCTTTGGGATTGGAATTATAATATTCTTCTTGAAGTCTGAGTGTATTTCGCCTGTCTCACGCATCTTGCTCACCAGATGGTAGAGTTTTGTCAGGACTGACTCTCCCTAGGCTGTCAGTAGTTCTAATGGAATGTTGTCTACTCCTGGAGCTTTGTTTCGACTCAGGTCTTTCAGCGCTCTGTCAAACTCTTCACGCAATATCATATCTTCCATTTCATCTCCATCTACATCCTCTTCCATTTCCGTAATATTGTCCTCAAGTACATCGCCCTTGTATAGACCCTCTATATACTCCTTCCACCTTTGTGCTTTCCCTTCTTTGCTTAGAACTGGGTCTCCATCTTAGCTCTTGATATTCATACAAGTGGTTCTCTTTTCTCCAAAGGTCTCTTTAATTTTCCTGTAGGCAGTGTCTATCTTACCCCCTAGCGAGATAAGCCTCTACATCCTACTCCTGGTAAGGCGTTTGAAATAAACCGAGACAATGCTCGGGATGGGTGTATCGTCCGGTGAGTTGGAGGTGACTATAACTTTCTCGCCATAAACGAACGGTCTGCAAACGAGACGTGTAACTTCTCTGTATTACTGCCTTTTCATTACTGCTGGAGGGAATAACTCGTAACAATTACGAACGGCGGAAGTAAATTCTTGGAAAACATGTCATTTTAATCGTTTGTTTTCAAGGTGCCTAACCTTCTTAGCCGAGGTCGCTAGACCCCGTTTTCCACGAACGACTTCATGCGCGTCACAGTAAACCTGTAAATCATCCACCAGTCACGTCGCGACGACAGTCATCTACGGACAGTGCCGACTGAGGATTTCTTAACTTCCGAGTATGCTTCAGACTGTGCTTGCCCATAAAAATGTCACAGTAGCACCATCCGCTAACATCGGAGTTGACCTGTTCTCGTCGAGCTCACTTCAATTATAATAATAAGCTTTGTGCTGATACGACCCAAGAATTGGCCAGAAATTGCTATTCACACAGGTATCGAGGGAAAATGCAAAACTGAGAAACTTTGGCGGTTGACGGATGAATGTGTGGCACTGCAGGGTAATTTCACCACGCAACTGGCAAGGATGATAAACAAGGGACGCGTCCCGTTTCGAACTGAGCCCCGATTATCACCTAAGACCACAGCCAGCAATGGCATACCAACCTGACTGTCAAATGTTCGAATGTGTGTGAAATCTTATGGGAGTTAACTGCTAAGGTCATCAGTCCCTAAGCTTACACACTACTTAACCTAAATTATCCTAAGGAAAAACACACACATCCATGCCCGAGGGAGGATTCGAACCTCCGCCGGGACCAGCCGCACAGTCCATGACTGCAGCACCTGAGTGTCGCCCGCTGTATGGCCTGACAAGTGGGGTCCACGGTCTGGGGTGGAATTTCTTTTCTAGAAGACCCCTTTGGTTGTCATCCGTGGTGCCCCTACAGCACAACAGTACGTCGATGACATTCTACGACACGTCGCGTTGTCTTTTACGGCAAGCCACCCTGGTCTTACATTTCAGCAAGATACTGCCCGCCCGCAGACGACGAGAGTTCCCACTGCTTGCCTTCGTGCCTGCCAAAACCTACCTCGGCAAGACCGCCAGATGTCTCCCCAATTGGATAAGTTTGGACCATTATACGCAGGGCCCTCCAACCAGCAATCTAACGCCCCCAACTGGACAGAACTTGGCACGATGCACCTTGCAGTAAGGGCCAGAGGTGGACCAACGCACTATGCGATGTTGATTGAAATGATTAATAATTCGTAATTTTAATTAAAGGATTCTTAAGCGTAAGGGTTTATTCATTAGTATAGTTATCTTATTTTACGAATAGGTCATTGATTAATGTTAGTGATTCTGACTATGGTTAGCACACTTGAAACTTACGCCTGGCCATCCACATTTAGGTTTTCCGTGATTTCCCTAAAACGCTCCAGGCAATTGTGGGGATGGCTCATTTGAAAGAGCACGTTCGATTTCCTTCCCCATCCTTGACACAATCCGAACTTTTGGTCCGCCTCTAATGACCTCAATGTCGACGGGACGTTAAAGTCAATCTTCCTCGACGTGTTACTGACTTACTCGATTTGTGAAGCTCTTTCTCTTAAATGGATCACCCAATTATTCTGAAACTCTAATCATTTGGTTTGTCTGTACATGTACATCACTTTACCGATTTCCTTCGTGGTGCTAATTTTTTTAGTGTATGTCATGTTAATCTTTATTTTCTTGTTTGTTTGTTTTCCTGACAAAGTGATAGGGTTGGCATTTCACCTATTAGCGTTCCTCCACGAAAGATGCGAAATATAAGAGGGGGGGAGGGGGGAGGTAGGAGGGACAAAAATATGGAGACACCTAGAACACAACACTTTACCACGCCGAAACGGTATAGGAAACCCGTCTCCATTCAAAACCACTTCCAGTCATCTACAAATGGATATATACAGATAGTGGTACATTTAGGTAACGATCATGGAAGATCACACATCCTTCTCTCCGAAGTAGACCACAAAGGCTCAATAATATTGACATCGGATCACAGCAGTGGCCAGGGACGACGCGACAATTCTTCCTCGTGCTCACAAAGACACTCCTGGACGATGCGAGCTGTGTGAACAGATGGGGAACAAACGTACCATGGGATAGAGCCGATCAGTCAAAACGGTCACGTAGTCGTTGGCATTATTGCGACCTTGTAGAAAGAAGGAGCCCATGGAATACCACGGTATGGCTGCCCAAATCACCACCGAAAGCGTGCCATGTTTCACTCTTGGGACGTAAACTCGGCCAGAGGTTGGAAACAGTATAAAACAAGACTCATCCCACCAAATGACTTTCTTCTATTGCTCAATAGTCCAGGTTTTACGGCTTTGGCACCACGTTTTTGCTGTTACGGGCATTTTCATCACTGATTAATGTTTTCGTAATTCAAGTACGCCTTGCAATTCCCTGTTTCTGGAGCACCCTTCGTGTTTCTTTAGTTCGCGAGTGGGACATTCACCACCGCAGCGACTTTTGCTGCTGTAGTCCTCTCATTTTTCGTCACTCTTCTCTTCAGTGACGGTCTGTCACGATCACTCAACACGCACTTTCGTTCACGCTGGGAGGTATTGGATGACTTTTTTTCCGCTTACCCTGTATGCAGTCTAAATTTTAGATATGGTGCCTCTTGAAACACCAAGCATTTCGGCATCCTTGATTACAGAAGCAGACACCATACGACCAACAACGTTTTGCCCACGTTCGAATTCACTTGGCTCCGACGTAAGGCACTCACTACACAGAAACTGTTGTGACCACGATGACGCTTGCAACATACTGAGAACACGGGACGTTCAACCCTAATCTTCTTTCCTTCGTTTCCTTGACGACATTGTGCAGGTGCCGCTCGTCGTTAAATACAACATCGCAGCCTGCAGGTATTTGCATTTATGTTGAAACGTGCATTTCTCGCGATGTCCCCATATTTTTGTCCAACACTTGTATCTGTAAAATAAAAGAATATTTACGCTTTCCAATACGCGACCAAAGAAAAAATCGACATTACGCATAAATATAAACGTAAATTGATAATATTTGTTAATGAAAATTGTTTAACAAGGATAAAGTCGGATCCGTTTAACAACAAAAATTATTTTCAATCCTCAAACAACTCACGGGAATTCCGTCTGGTCATGTCTTCGAGAAACTCCGATATTCCGACAGGTGCACATCTCGTCATTTTCAAGGAGGAAATGCAACGAGAAAGCCCTGTGCGAAACCACATTTCCGTGGCTTGGCGTGTAATATTTCGTCTTCACCTTCTGTTATCAATCCCACGGAGTGCCAGGGAACAAGAAAGGAAGACAAACATAGAAACGGATAAAAGAAGTTGACGATTTGGTAGCGACCGTTATGAAACTGAGTTGGAGATCGGCTGAGCATATAGTGAGACGAAGTGATGAGAGCTGGATTAAATATATCCTGTGTTGCATCCTTCGTGACAAGGAGTCAAGCTAACGGGAGATGAAATAGTGAAACAAGCAGGACAAACGTACGTGAGAAAACCTGAAGATAATAATGCATTGTGCTGTCTGAAAGAGGGCTATATCCATCATTGGATGATAAATTGTTAATGATGATGGTGAACTTGACACGGAATAACGGGTAGAAACAGCAGAATTGCGTTTCAAATTGTCTCTCAGCATTTACATCATAGCAGATAGCGAGACGTATTCCCCATCAAATTTCCGTGCCATTTTAGTCGCTCCCTTCCCCATCCATTCCACACTGGACGTCGGAACACTATGAGGCTTCGCAATAAGCAGCACAATATATTATGCTGAACTTATGATCTCCACTCGAAGCACCTGATGGAGGCAGTAGAATTGTTTTCTTGGTACTTTTGTAATCTCTACGTAATATAATATCGTATGGACTCCCCCTCAAGTTTCTTTCATATTTTGGTAACATTCACCAGCCTTTAAATTGTTCTGCCCAGGGCCTCGACAAAAAATACGTTTACAAAGAGGCACTGCGTTAGCGTAAGAGAACTTTCTCTTTGTTAAGAACTGTTAGTTTACGTTATGGTCTTTCTCACAAATTTCATCAGTCATGATTGTCACATTCTGCAGCACAATCTCACAACCACGCAGTTACACAAAAATTCCATTTTCGATGAAACCCAGCAATCGTCTCAGCATGTTTACAAGAACCATTGGAAACGTAGGCCAGGAAGCATGACCATGTGAGAGCATTCCTAGCTTATGAAGTTACGCGACCTAGAAGTAGGGGATGAAATCTCACAAACTAGAGCCATAACGTCTTATCATAAGAAAATATATGTGTTACACAACCAGAAATACATAAATCAACTTTCTCATTACACGCAAGTTCTAATTTTTCACATTTATAAAGCAAGGCCGGAATGGACAGCCTTTTCAACCGCCAGTAACGTAGGACAACTAAGTTTCAAACCTCGTACTATTGTCATTTGTCCAATTAGAGTCGTAGCCAAAGACCCGGCACTGTAACTCAATTTTATATGTTGAAATGTTGGGAACGAGTCTTCCAGAAGGAGACTATGGAAAACAAACCTTAAGTCTGCTCGCGGCTGAAGGCCATAGGAAGCAGGTGATGACGTAGCGCTCGGGCGTTCCGTTCGTTTCTTATTCTCCGTGTGTCACGAAGAGTTCTGTTGTTTTTGAGAGACGTCCTCCGATTCGCGGAACGAGGCATTCGCTGTGAGCGCCCTTCTGTCCGTCCTCATCACGCATTACTCCCGTGCGTTTTTCCTTTTATTAAAATGTCAAGGTCTCCCTCCAAGAGTTCCGGACGTTGTAATAAGCAGTGACAACAGACAGGAAACTTATGTCCCCAGCAGGAAATCTGTAGGAATGGGCACAGTTCGGTGCAGAGCTGTGTTCTTCGACGTTCGTCACTTCCAATACGGTGTCGTCTTCAGTTATGAATGAGGTTATGGCCGTATTTTATGATGCATCAAAAATTCTAGGAAGAGAACAACATATTACCAAATATTGCATCAGCAATAATACAAAAGTTATGTCCAAAAACAAAAAATTTAATTTCAAATCACATTAATGCTTCGATCACCAAATATGTCTATTCGAAATTTCAAATTTGATGTTAATAACAGCAAGCAAACAGAACGACAGAAAGTATGTTCTGTTCTCCACTATATGTCTAAATTACTAGCTCTTAATTTCACTGTATCCCGTAGTTAACATAAAATAAACTACATACTCGGCTCTACGTAAGAAAATCTTCATCAATGTAAGTGGAGTTTTGGTGTCCGCAGAAGATGTTTTCAGTTTGCTTGGAGGTCGTCAAGCAAGAGAATCTGTATCTTTGGAATACAGCATTAATGAAAAACCTATATGCGTTATGTAGTACCAAAACTGTCCTATATCTTGTGTATGACTGTGTTACAGCTATAATAAAGGCGAGTGATGATAAAATCTGCGATGAATCAATCTTTATTGATTACTAAAACAAGTTCTCTCACAAAAACACCTAGATGGACTAGTAAAACTGACATAAAATATAGCAACCTGACTATTTCATTGGCAGAAGCCTGAGAAGCCCCATAGGTGGAGGCAAAGGTTGCCCCTACGACAATGAAAGAAAAATTGTCCCTAAGTAGAAACTCAAAATTAGCACGAGTTTCCATTAGTGGGAGTCGCGTGTGCTTACACAAAATAAAAAGTTTTCGATTCATTTCATTTCATTCACTGAGAAACTTGCAATCGTGCACAAGCTCGACCAAACTGGAACAGCGAATTACATATTACCGTTAAAGCAGACAAATTATAGCTTAGAGCCATCTTTATTGCCGTTGATGTGTCCACAAGAAGTGTATGGCTGCAGCAGTTATTGGTATTTATTATGTTAAACATGTATGTTTGTAATTGTGTACATTTTCTTTCATTTCTTGCGTTATTTCTTGTAACTGGAATTGTTATACTATTTGTTATTACTATAGACGTACTCATTTGGCAGTGTGTAAGCATTATGTACTTAATAAATTGTTTTTTTTTTGTGTATTTCATCAAAAAATTTCACTGATACTGTATATCACAAAACTTACAACTGGGTATACACATGACATGCGTCGATTCGAGTTGTAAATCTTTGGCTTGATTAAGAAAATAGAATAGTCCCAGAAAGAGTATGCTCTGAGTCGACTTTATCGCGGCCAGAAGAAAACCGGTGGATAGTAGAGTTTGGATTTAATTTCAGGAATGATGGATATTTTATTTAATGGGAGCTGAATAGCTTTAATAATGGTTAGAAAGGTTCGAACTGCGTCATGCAATACACGGCTGTAGTTATTTTTATTTTGACAGCTGATTTCGGTCACAATCTGACCATACCCAACCTTAAAACACACGTAACTGAGCATTCCACAATTGTAATAAATCAAAATCTTGAAATACTCCACTTTGTACAATGTACGTTATACACGTCCAGTCAAATTGATCTGATCACCGTCTATGTTCGAAGTCAACGTGCAGTAACCACTCACAGACGGCAGCTGGCAACACTAGCAGTGGAGGATATATAAAGCATAGATGGGGGGGGGGGGGGGGCAAAGAAAACAGTGCAGTCGTTGGCATTATGCGGAAACGGAGCGATGAATCTGACGTCCATAAAGGCACAATCACTGGCTGTCTGAACAAGGGTGGAAGCATTTCCGAAACAGTTAAGTTTGTAAACTGCTCGCGTGCCGCTGTGGTTAAAGTATACCGTGCATGACAAAATTTCGCTATTCAAAACCGGCGCCGAGGCATCTATGGTGCACAGTGGGACATAGATGACAGGGATGAACGACGGCTGCGATGTGCACGGGCGAAGAGACGTGCAACTGCTGAGCAGATGGCCGTCCAGATGAACCAAGGGGCTTCCAACAGTGTCTCCTCAACGACCGTTCAGGGAACATGCTCGGGTATATGCCTCCGCAGCAGGTACCTGTTCCACGCATGCACGCTGACTGCAGTTCGTCGGCGACGAAGGCTGGAATTTGCACGCCAGTACCGCATCGGGTCGTCCACTCAGTCGCGACAGGTGGGTTTTACAGATCAATCGTGTTTTATGATCTGTCCGATAGATGCTCGATGGCGTGTACGGCGTGAAACCTCTGAAAGCAAAGAGCCCAGACGGCAGGAGTGGGTGTTATGGTCTGGGCAATTTTCGTTGGTTGGATTCCCTGGGTGACTTCGTCATTCTGCAAGGCACGATGTGTCAACACACGTATGCATCTTTCCCTGAGAGCCACGTCCACCCCTACAAGTACTTTGTTTTTCATCGTCACGATGACATGTACCACCAGGACAATGCAACGTCTCACGCAGCTTTCAGTGCACATGCGTGGTTCGAAGAGCACCAGGCTGAGTTTACCGTACTTCCGCGGCCACCACGGATTTAAACCCGAACGAGAATCTGTGGGGCCACCCCCGTCAGACTGTTCGCGCCATGGATCCTCAACCGAGAAACCTAGCGCGGCTGGCCACGACGCTGGAGTCGACATGGCTCCACATGCCTGTCGGTACCTTCTAGAGCCTCACTGACTCCCTTCCTCCACGTCTCGCCGCAGTTCGTGCTGCGAAACGTGGTTATTCAGGGTTTTGTCAGATGGTCACATTAATGTGACTGGTCATTCATGTACATTAATTAATAACGACTATCAGACTTTTTAAAAATGGAGTATTAAGAACAGTCAACGTTCTAGGTTGAGTGTGAACAACTACAAGTTTCAAAATTACATTACGTTAATCCAGCCGTACTGGTCCGTGATTTGCAAAGCTGTGGCTGTTTATCGAGCAGGAAAAAAACAAACAAACAAACAAAAGTGTGCATCAGTCACCATCATCATCATCATCATCATCATAATTTGATTATGCCTTTCAGCGTTCAGTCTGGAGCATAGTCACCCTTATTATGATCCCCTATAATGATCCCCTATTTAGTGCTAACATTGGTGCCTCTTCTGATCTTAAGCCTATTACTTCAAAATCATTCTTAACCGAATCCAGGTACCTTCTCCTTGGTCTACCCCGACTCCTCCTGCCCTCTACTGCTGAACCCATGAGTCTCTTGGGTAACTTTGCTACTCCCATGCGTGTAACATGACCCCACCATCTAAGCCTGTTCGCCCTGACTGCTACATCTATAGAGTTCATTCCCAGTTTTTCTTTGATTTCCTCATTGTGGACACCCTCCTGCCATTGCTCCCATCTACTAGTACCTGCAATCATCCTAGCTACTTTCATATCCGTAACCTCAACCTTATTGATAAGGTAACCTGAATCCACTCAGCCTTCGCTCCCATACAACAAAGTTGGTCGAAAGATTGAACGGTGCACAGATAACTTAGTCTTGGTACTGACTTCCTTCTTGCAGAAGAGAGTAGATCGTAGCTGAGCGCTCACTGCATTAGCTTTGCTACACCTCGCTTCTAGTTCTTTCACTATTTTGCCATCCTGTGAGAATATGCATCCTAAGTACTTGAAACCGTCCACCTGTTCTATCTTTGTTCCTCCTATTTCGCACTCAATCCATTTATATCTCTTTCCCACTGACATTTCTTTCGTTTTGGAGATACTAATCTTCATACTATGGTCCTTACATTTCTGATCTAGCTCTGAAATATTACTTTGCAAACTTTCAATCGAATATGCCATCACAACTAAGTCATCCGCATATGCGAGACTGCTTGTGTTCACATATCTTAATCTCACCCAGCCAGTCTATTGTTTTCAACATATGACCCATAAATAATATGAACAACAGTGGAGACAGGTTGCAGCCTTGTCTTACCCCTGAAACTACTCTGAACCATAAACTCAGTTTACCGTCAACTCTAACTGCTGCCTGACTGTCTATGTAAAGACATTTAATTGCTTCAAAAGTATGCCTCCTATTCCATAATCTCGTAGAACAGACAATAACTTCCTCCTAGGAACGCGGTCATATGCCTTTTCTAGCTCTATAAAGCATAGATACAATTCCCTGTTCCACTCGTAACACTTCTCCATTATTTGCCGTAAGCTAAAGATCTGGTCCTCACAACCCCTAAGAGGCCTAAACCCACACTGATTTTCATCCAATTTGTCCTCAACTAGTACTCGCACTTTCCTTTCAACAACACCTCAGAAGATTTTACCCACAACGCTGATTAAAGAGATACCTCTGTAGTTGTTCCAATCTTTTCTGTTTCCATTTTTAAAGATTGGTGTGATTACTGCTTTCGTCCAGTCTGATGGAACCTGTCCCGACTCCCACGCCATTTCAATTGTCCAGTGTAGCCACTTGAGACCTGACATTCCACTGTATTTGATGAGTTCCGACTTAATTTCATCCACCCCAGCCGCTTTATTGCACTGCAATCTATTGATGGATTGATACAAACTGGCACCAGAAAGGCACAGCAAGGACCCTCGAAACGCGACGTGAATGTTAATAAAAATATTTGATATTCCATGAACTGCCACTTGACTTTCCAATGAGACCATTTGTAGATGAGACATCATTTTGGAATTACAGGAAGAATATTTACGCCTACGTCTACATCCACATGTATACTCCTCAAGCTACCTTATGGTGCGTGGCGGTGGGTACCTGTAGTTCTACCATCATTATCTCCCGTTCCTGCTCAGTTTCGCGAAAGGTGCGCGGGAGGAACAGTTGTTGCTTAGCCTCCTTATCTGCGTTACAGATCGGCAAGGTCCCACACGCAGGGTGTCTATCTGCTTCCAGGACCAACAAAATATTGATTTTTAATGTTTCGTACAGCTATTGACCGAATTTAGAAGTTTTAAATGCTGTCATAATAGGCGGCTTATCGGCAAGGTCCCACCCGCAGAGTGTCTATCTGCTTCCAGGACCAACAGAAAATTGATTTTTAATATTTCGTACAGCTATTGACCGAATTTAGAAGTTTTAAATGCTGTCTTATTAGACGCATTATAAACTATAAGCTTGCGGCAAATGTTTAACGTAATAAATCAAGTATTAAAGCTAGAAAGTGTGTAATATACGTCTTGAGGCTGCGTTCACTCTCAGTGCTCAAATTACCCAAACCATATTCCTATGGCGACAATGAGTACTTCAGCGAATTCCAGGTAACTTTGCACGTAATTTTAAACCTTTTCTAAACTTTTCATCGCTGACCTTGCTGGCACTTCCCACAAAGTAATAGAAGGAAAAAGTTTATCATTTACCAACTTTTCGCAGTTGATGCAGTAAAACTGCAGCATCCGACAGGGAGTTTTAATTTATTACTTCTTTACTACTTTGCTTAAGTAAAGAAGAATTACGCCGCGCGGGATTAGCCGAGCGGTCTGAGGCGCTGCAGTCATGGACTGTGCGGCTGGTCCCGGCGGAGGTTCGAGTCCTCCCTCACGCATGGGTGTGTGTGTGTTTGTCCTTAGGATAATTTAGGTTAAGTAGTGTGTAAGCTTAGGGACTGATGACCTTAGCAGTTAAGTTCCATAAGATTTCACACACATTTGAAAAAAAAAGAAGAATTACGGGATGTGTGGAACGAAATGAGCAGTCTAATGAGTACACAATATGCACTGAAAGCAAATATAAGAAGACGAATGTAATGAAAAGTACCAGAAATAAAAACAGCGGGAAACTAACGCCGAAATCAGGGATCACGAAGTACACGTGTTAAGGGATTGTCGTATTTAGGCAGCAAAATAATCCATGACTTACGGAGCAAACAGGAGGTAAAAAGTAGATTAGCACTGGAAAAAAGGGCATTCCTGGCCAGGACTCTGGGACAAACGGAACAGAGGAGAATCGAAGCATTTGAGATGTGGTTCTACAGAAGAATTTTGAAAAGTAAGTGAACCAATAAGATAAGGAATGTGGAGGTTCTCCGCACCTTCAGCGAGGAAACGACTATATGGAAAATGCTGACAAGAAACACAGGATGATAGAACATCTGATAAGGGATCAAGAGATAACTTCCATGCTACCAGAGAAATCGGTAGAAAGTAAAAACTGTAGTGGAAGACAGGGGATTCAATACATCCAGAAAATAATTGAGGGCACAGATTGTAAGTGCTGCTCTGAGACGAAAAGTTGCCACAAAACAGCAATTCGGGACTGGCCGTATTAGGACAGTGAGAAGAATAGTGAATAAAAAATACTAATTTTATTTGATACGCAGTTTGCAGAAAGTAGCCAGGTAGACCATTTAACATACCTGCAAAATTGTATCATTGTACGACACATAATGCGGGAGATACGATGTTTTATACAAGTGAATTAGATTCCTTAAAGACTCAGGAGTGGGTGTTCACTAGTGAGCTCTGCTTTCTGTAACCATCATTTACAAACGTAGCACTATTTCAGGGAAAGAACAACGCGGCAAACATTTTTACTCCACCTCTTACAGTCGATAAAGAGGTACAAGGTACAGTCTCGGCACATGCGTATCGGAATCTGTGTGGACTGGAGTGCCTTTCCTTTGCGGGTGCAGCTTAACGAGCCCGCGGCTAATAAAGCCCATGTATGCCGTATGTGGAGCGCGTTCAGCCCGTGTCTGCTGAGAACAGGGAAAGCGCTTTGGCCGCCGGTTTCGAAAGGGAGGCATGCGGGGGACGCGACTGTGACGCGCTAGCTGGCGAGGGTCCAGGGATCACTTCCTGTGTCTGCCAGACACCACACACAAACACACACACACACACACAAATACACGTACGTTGACGTCGCATACAAAATCACGCACACGCACAAACTCACACACACTTCGTAGCTCGCGACCTATTCGTTTCGTTCTTGTATATGAATAGAACATCATCTTCGAGGTTGGACGCTGTACTAAATGTAGACAGTCCAGTCACATTAATCTGACCACCTGTCAAAAGCATGAAGAGCCACCTTTTGCAGCGTGGACGTGCAGGAAGAGGGTCAGTGACGTTCTGGAAGGTACCAATAGGGACGTGGAGTCATGCCAAGTCCATTGCCATGGCCAGCTACGATAGGTTTATCGGCTGAGGATCCACGGCGTGAACAGTCCGATCAAGGTGGAGCCACAGATTCTCCATTGGGTTTAAATCCGGTGAGTCTGATGGCCAGAGCAGCAGCGTAAACTCAGCCTGTTGCTCTTCGTACCACGTACGTACAATGTGAACTGGGTGACGCGTTGTGTTGTCCTGCTGGTACATGCCATTCTGCCGAGGACAGTCATACTGCACGTAGGGTTAGACGTTCCCCAAGAATACGTGCATACTTGTGTTGATCCATTGTGCCTTCCAGAATGCTGCAGTATACAGAGAAGTTGCAGCATTAGAAAATTGCAGCGAAATGCAGGAAGATCTGCAGCGGATAGGCACTTGGTGCAGGGAGTGGCAATTGACCCTTAACGTAGACAAATGTAATGTATTGCGAATACATAGAAAGAAGGATCCTTTAGTGTATGATTATATGACAGCGGAACAAACACTGGTAGCAGTTACTTCTGTAAAATATCTGGCAGCATGCGTGCGGAACGATTTGAAGTAGAATGATCATATAAAATTAATTGTTGGTAAGGTGGGTGCCAGGTTGAGATTCATTGAGAGAGTCCTTAGAAAATGTAGTCCATCAACAAAGGAGGTGGCATACAAAACACTCGTTCGACCTATACTTGAACATTGCTCATCAGTGTGGGATCCGTACCAGATCGGGTTGACGGAGGAGATAGAGAAGATCCAAAGAAGAGCGGCGCGTTTCGTCATAGGGTTATTTGGTAAGCGTGATAGCGTTACGGAGATGTTTAACAAACTCAAGTGGCAGACTCTGCAAGAGAGGCGCTCTGCATCGCGGTGTAGCTTGCTGTCCAGGTTTCGAGAGGGCGCGTTTCTGGATGAGGTATCGAATATATTGCTTCCCCCTACTTAAACCTCCCGAGGAGTTCACGAATGTAAAATTAGAGAGATTCGAGCGCTCACGGAGGCTTTCCGGCAGTCGTTCTTCCCGCGAACCGTACGCGACTGGAATAGGAAAGGGAGGTAATGACAGTGGCACGTAAAGTGCCCTCCGCCACGCACCGTTGGGTGGCTTGCGGAGTATAAATGTAGATGTAGATGTAGATGTAGATGACGACATCACCCAGAGAATGCCACGAAAACATCCCCCAGACTATAACGCTCACACACCAACGGGCCAACTGTTCGATGGAGCATAAAAGATGATTCATCTGAAAATGCCATCCGTTGCCACTCAGTGGACGTCCGGTTGCGGTACTTGCATGCAAATTGCAGCCTCTGTCGTCGACGAACAGCAGTCACCGTGGGTGCGTGAACCAAGCGCCTTCTGCGGAGGCCTACACGTAGGAATGTTCGCTGAGCAGTCGGTGAGATGACACTGATGGTAGCCTCTTGGTTGACCTGGGCGGTGAGATGGTTAGTAGTTGCACGTCTGATGTGAATTTTAAAATTTTCCCGGCGAATTGACTGTTAAAACAAATTTCGGGCTTGCAGCCGGTCGTCGTTCAATACTTCGCACGATATTTCAACTGGGCACCTGCCAGTCATCTTCAGGTGAGCCGTCGCAGACTGGCGAAAACGTCCTCCGTTCCGCGATATTTAGAGTTCTATGGCAACACTTCATTTAAAATAGCAAGAATCCTCCGAAAATTTCAGGTAAAAGTGGTTTTCCGCCCACCATCGAAGATTGCGGACCTTGTGGGATCAGTTAAGGACAATGTGTTACTACGAAAGGCCCGAATTTACAAGATCCCGGGCCAATGTGTTATGGCTTACATAGGTCAAACCACACGCACTGTGAAAGAACGCTGCGCAGAACATCAACGTTACACCCGCCTTTTGCAGCCAAGCAAGTCCGCTATTGCTGAACATTGTATTTCTACTGGACATTCAATGGAGTATGAGAAAACAAGGATTTTGTCCACAGCAACGTCTTTCTGGGACTCCATTATTAAAGAATCCGTAGAAATACGACTGGCAGAAAATCTGTTATTCCGTGACAGTGGCTACCAGCTGGACAGTGCATGGAATCCCACCATCTCCATTTGCTCAAATCGAAGACGACAGAATGCGTCGACGGCCGTGGCAAACAGCAACGCAGAGGGCGACTGAGTTCAGCTATTCCACCAGCGAGCGCGCTGCCGGCGGGCAGTGTGTTTCATCTATCAAATTTTCGACGCATGCGCAGAATAGTTACAGTACTCTATATATTGCGGAACGGAGGACGTTTTCGCCAGTCTGCGACGGCTCACCTGAAGATGACTGGCAGGTGCCCAGTTGAAATATCGTGCGAAGTATTGAAAGACGACCGGCTGCAAGCCCGAAATTTGTTTGAACAATTGCACGTCTGTTCGCCAATACACATCTCCGCAGCTGTTGTTCACCCCTGTCATCTATGGCCGGTGGTACACCACAGCTGTTTCGGTGCCGTTTCCGGATATGGCCATTTTGCCATGAACGGTATACTTTAATCACAGCGGCACGCGAACAGTTTAAAAACTTAGCCATTACGGAAATGCTTCCAACCTTCGCCCGAAAGTCAATGATCATGCCCTTTTAGATGTCAGATAGGTTGCTCAGTTTCCCGCATTACGACGACGACTGCACTGTTTTCCGCGTCCTCCGTCGCGCTTTATATACTATCCACTGCTATTGTTGGCGCCTGCCGTCTGTGAACGGTTAACGCACGTTGACGTCGAACATAACGGTGGTCACATTAATCTGACTGGATCGTGTGGCTTGCAAATAACTTCATAGCCTCAAGCTGGTATAAGAAATTGTGCAGCGGTAAGCTAGGTGTCACATCTTAGATCGATTCCAGTCTGAAGTGTTGCAAGTGCAGTAAAACATATTTTATGTGGACTATCTTAGACCGTGGATCATACAGATAGAAAATCTGGATAATTTGGAAATTCAAAAAAATAAAAAAGGAATTGGTGTGGCGTGGATAAAACGCCATAAAAATCTCAACTTACATTCATATTCCCATCAATACACATATTACATAATATTTTAACACAAGTCTTGACAAAATATTGAAATAATACTGTGTTTTGTACCTTAACCAATAGAAGTTTATCAAATTATCTTCCATTAGAAAATTGGATGCACTCAACGATTGTTATATGACTATCAAATGATAGACCACAGCCAACAGTCGTCCTTTGCGTTCAGGTTCTATTAGACAAATCTAGATCTCGGCTACTGCCTAGCCATTATTAGTGCACTATTTCATGTTATCAATGTATGTCCTAGGCCGTCGGTCCCCTGTTCTGTCACTAGAACTAACTGTGACAGAAACCCGACTGACGTACTAGGACACGCATTGATAACATGAAATAGCCAAAATCGAGATTTGTCTCATAAAACCTGAACGAAAGGGACGACTGATTGCTGTGCTCTATCATTTGAAAGTTACTAAATTTCTTTTGACACAGATTCGCATGTCGGTTAACGTGCAATGAGTCATGCGGGCGTTTCACCAGCAGTAGTTCGATCGAAACTGCGTCCGCCTGGCGCTCCAAATGGAGTATTATTTTATCCAGCTGCTTTGTCACCTCTGTAAGTGTCATAACATCGTTAGAATACGAATCATCTTCGTCAACTAAACCACCATCACTCTCGCCATTGTTTGGAGACAAACAAGTAGCGATAATTTCGTTATCAGAAATCATACCGTACGCAGTGTCATTGTCATTTTGTAGGACGTTATTTGCATAATTTATGTCTGTCCCCGAGTGCCCTGGATATTTGCAAAAAAAAAAAAAAAAAAAAAAAAAAAATCACTATGTCTTCAGGCCACAAGAGGCCCATCGGGACCATCCGACCGCCGTGTTATCCTCAGGTAAGGATGCGGATAGGAGGGGCGTGTGATCAGCATACCGCTCTCCCGGTCGTTATGAATGTTTTTTTTGACCGGAGCCGCTACTATTCGGTCGAGTAGCTCCTCAATTGGCATCACGAGGCGGAGTACACTCCGAAAAATGGCAACAGCGCATGGCGGCTGGATGGTCTCCCATCCAAGTGCCGGCTACGCCCGACAGCGCTTAACTTCGGTGATCTCACGGGAACCGGTGTATCCACTGCGGCAAGGCCGTTGCGGATATTTGCAAATGCTTCAACGAAATTGTTTCTCAACAGTTCTCAGTTATCCATCCTATGCAGTGTATCTAACTTTTATCCCCGGATACCCTCACCTGCTTTCTCCTGTACTCAATTTAGCACAGCTATTGTAATTTAAGGAAAGCGATCTGATTAATGAGAGACGATTGAACGAGATTCCACTGTAATTTTCTTGTTTTTCCGCCGTTGGTAGTTAAACAGAAAATTTATTTTGAAACATTTCCTGTGTCTTGAACATGGTAGCAATCTGTAAACGATAACTGTTTATAAAGTACTACACTGTTGTGAAGGAAGTCGAGAGGAAGAATTTGATATAGGACACTCGTGGTCCATCAAGTCGAAAAACTATCTCAAAACATGTGTCTATATTTTCGATGCGCAAAGACTGTTCCATAAAATTTCGGGCATGCAGCTGCATAAATTCAACTTCTAATATTTCAGCTGAGTACCGTCCTGCCATCTTCAGCGTGACCTCTGAAGATGGCTGGACGGTATTCCGCCGAAAAATTAGAAGATGAAGTTGTATTTATGCACTGCTCACATTTCATTTTATGAAATTATCTCAAAATGGCTCACGAAAATCACCTAAGCTACAGCGCATGCTCGTCGTGCGATATTCAGTATTCTCTCGCGCTCTTGACGCAACCTAATAATCCTAGAGAAAAATGAATAGCACCATTTTGTAGGTCATTTAATGTAGTTTAATTTCCACTGCGATACGTTTTCTCCGGAGGTCGCGGTTTCCGGGTTGTTGACGAAAAACATACAAAAGTGGCCCCCAAATACACTCCCATCCAACACACGGGCTGCTCACTAGTCAAGATTTTTAGTACGTTGCTGCTACTGGCACTCTTTCTCTCACACTGTACAAAAATTAACCACTTCACGAATTGTTTCCAGTGTTAGACCTTTATTAGTCTACTTTATAGGGACTGTGCTGCACCACCGGCTTCGACGGCTATTTCGTTAACATTTTAATTCAGACTTTCCCGTGAGGACCACGAAAGAAAAAAAAAAGACTTTTGTAGAAGGCATGCAGTAACTAATTACGTTCACAACTCGATCTAAACTTAAACGTTTCAGGCACAGTAGATTCGCCTTAATAAGATACAATTGTCAGTTCTATGCTGTTAAAATTCAAAAATATGTGGTCAAAACGTAAATTTCATTATTTCTAATTGCACGACTCAGCCGGTAACGTACTAACATAGTTAATGAAGACCAAGGCAGATGGAGTGTGCGTTCGGCAGCAGACGTGGCTGTGTACACTGAGGGACCGTAGCCGGAACGTCTAGTAATGTCATTCAGTGATCGCGACTGACTGCCACGAGCCGGCCGGGGTGGCCGAGCGGTTCTAGGCGCTACAGTCTGGAACCGCGCGGCCGCTACGGTCTCAGGTTCGAATCCTGCCTCGGGCATGGATGTGTGTGATGTCCTTAGGTTAGTTAGGTTTAAGTAGTTCTAAGTTCTAGGGGACTGATGACCTTAGAAGTTAAGTCCCTTAGTGCTCAGAGCCATTTGAACCATTTGACTGTCACGATTACGCACCATTGGAGAAGATGGAGCTAGCTGCTGTGTAGAACAGCCTTGTCCCCTGTGAAAGCGATATTCTGTTTCTTCGGTGGATGACCGTTTCGGACACTGGTTTCTATCCATTGTCCTTCTTTCTCCTGGAACTCAAAAATCTCCAATGGCTTTTGGTATACAGTCGAAAAATACACTGGATATCCGTATCCTGAACCGTCATTCATTATGTCTATGTTTGTAAAGGACATTATCTTGTATTTATAAAATTTAAAGAGAACTTGTCTTCATCGAACCAAGTGGAAATTTTGCCCGAATCTTTCTGCATTTCTTCACTATAGCCGTTCTTAAACAGATCCCTTTTGAATGTGAAATGTTAATAAATAATATAGAAGCTAGTTTACGATGTTCCGACCGTGTGAGGTTCCGTCACAGCTTTGTCTAATACTTGATGCAATTTAGTTGTATGTCGTTGATTTCGTGAATATCTCCAGGTTCGCCTCATTTGAAGAAAAATGTCGTAATGAACGGAAAATTATTTTCTGTGGTCGCTTTCAGAAACTATGGAGAAATTCAGTTACTTTCTCAAACCACAGACAATCAGTCATGCTGTTTAAACAGACACTCAACCAGGTCGGTGAATCGTTGTTTTCTGCGGTAGCAATTATAATTGACTGTACCATAATTTTCAACATCAATATGCCATAGAATTATTTCCAAGGTAATTGGACTGTGGATCTTTGAATAACATACAGGGTGTTTCAAAAATAGCAGGTGTAATTTTAGGTACCCATCCCCCACACGAAGGCAATAAAAAATTCATTAGACCTACGACATGTGTTCGGAAAGGTTTGGGTTCCAATTTATGGCCATCAAAACAGTAATATTCACCGGAACGTTTTTCATTTCCATTTTCTTTTGCACCCCCGTAACGAATATACTGTGTACTTTCCCGCTTTACAGGATGAGAGCAGTGGTGTCAGCGGGGGTGGTCTGATAAACACTCAAGCACCCCGTCGCACATTGACTGACTGTGAAATGACGCGATTTTAAATGCGATAGAAAATATTTGAAACTATGTGATAGAGCAGATGAAATATAGCAATAAACATTGCCGCCATTTTGTGTCACTACAGGATCTATTTAGTGGCTTGATGAGTGGCTTCAGATAGATACGGCAGAACTGATGTGGGTTTTGGACTCTAAATCGCCAAATTAAGGGCATTATCTAGGCTGGAGGCAGTGTAATACGGTATTACTTGATGTCTCTTGGAGGTTGTAAGTAGGCTGTTTAGGTTGTTATGTTGGTAACGTCACGTAGCGCTCTGTATGAAAATCACTGGCTGTGCTGTGTGCAGTCTGTGGCTGGTTGGCATTGTTGGAATATTCGCTATTGTAGTATTGAGCAGTTGGATGTGAACAGCGCGTAGCGTTGCGCAGTGGGAGGTGAGCCGCCAGCAGTGGTGGATGTGAGGAGAGAGATGGCGGAGTTTTGAGAGCGGACGATCTGGACGTGTGTCCGACAGAAAAACGAAATTTGTAAGACTGGATGTCATGAAGTGATATATATATATATATATATATATATATATATATATATATATATATATATATATATAATGACTTTTGAACACTATCAAGGTAAATACATTGTTTGTTCTCTATCAAAGTCTTTCATTTGCTAACTATGCCTATCAGTAGTTTGTACCTTCAGTAGTTGGAATCCTTTATTTAGCTGGCAGTATTGGCGCTCGCTGTATTGCAGTAGTTCGAGTAACGAAGATTTTTGTGAGGTAAGTGATTTATGAAAGGTATGGGTTATTGTTAGTCATGGCCATTCTTTTGTAGGAATTACTAAAAGTCAGATTGGGTTGCGCCAAAAATATTGTGTGTCAGTATAGTGTTGATCAGAATAAGTAGAGAGAGATGTGTCTGAGTACGTTCAGTTCTGCTCAGCAGTTTAAAAATCAAATAACGTAAGGGATTTATCAGCACAGTAATTAATTAATTTTTCTAAGGGGACGCTTCATATGGCGACCCGGCCAGGATCATATGAAACAGCCTACTTACAAGGTTACTCATTTTTGTCCTAGACTCATACTTTTAAAACAACAAAAATGACCCATTTCTTTAACAACACACTGGAGAGTGCGTTCGCAAGGAAAATCCAGTTAGCGTTCATAACGTGAAAATGTGAATTACTATTATGGATAGCCATGCATTTTAAAGCGTCGATTCCGTGACAGGGAGATGCGCCGGCTCCGGATCGAGTTTGACCGGAGTATTAACGACGAGGGTCGGTGAGCTGGCCAGTCTTGTTTCGGTTTTTACGCTGTTTCCCACATACCGACCCTGCGCCAGTGCGCAGCCCAACAACGACAATAAGACGACAACTGTGGCTAAACTCCTCGCTTTCGTTCGTCTCTGAGAAGTTACTTTAACACAAAAAGCTGCGGTCTGCTAGCAGCGATATTCTGACATGCGCTTGACCGATATCTCGCGTACTTTCCGACGTGTTGTAGGTCTCCAGGGCGCAAACAGCGTTTCTCTCGCATCGAGCACTACGCGCAGCCTGGGGGCGGAACCCAAACGAGCGATCTACGGCAAGTGGGAGGCGATACCATCAGCGAGACGTTACCATTGTGCGCGCCTCTGGCGAGCGTGAAGAGCGGAGAAAGCAGAGGCTGCGGGCGCGAGGGGAAGAGCCATTACCGCCTGCTGGCAGGCACTACGCACCTATTACCGTTTCAGGAAGCACTCCACCGTCAACTACTTCCGCGAGGTTCTCTAGGCGTGGTACGCTCGCGCAAGGGGTGCCGGTGAAACCTGTGGCGCTGGAAACGATAATGAGGACCTTCTTGTTGGTCTCGTTGCTTCCATAACACTGGATAACGGAGACTTCAGCTTTAAATTATTTTCGTTTTGGAGTGCACAGGCAATTCTTATACCAACTTTCCATTCAACTCCGTTTATTGTTATTTTCAGTCGTTTTAGAAGCCTTTTATGGCTTTTTCTTCAAGCCATAAAAGACCAGATGTAGATATAGGTGTAGCGATTGCAAAAAAGCAACGAACGTATTTCAGTGGAAAATCAACATGAAAATAGGCTGTGTATTCCAAAACAAAATTCACAAAGGTCTTAGGATTGCTAAAACTATTTCGCCAAGGACAAATCCGTTATCCAGTAACAATCAGTACACGGTTTGAATGTAAATCACTACTTACATTTTCTGGCGGAGCTGTGAAGGCAAAGCGCTACGACCTTTCATTTGCATCCGCTTGGTTCTTGGTGTCATTCTATAAACGTAAGATCATATATCTCAAATGGCGCTGTTCACAACGACCGGCAACAAAACGACTCGTGGCGTCGCGTTACCGGCACACCTGTCATGGGCGACACTGGCAAGAGACGAAACAGAAAGACGTGGAACAAACTTTTACACTGTACATTTTCCCAACGTGCATCGAAGAGTAATTTAATGCTTACATCTTGCGTGCATTGGAGAAAAATTTAGAAACCTACGACTCCTTAGGCTCCAAACGCAACAAATGAGAATGGAAGAACAGATAACACGTCGTAAGGTGAGGGGTAGAAAGACGCACTCACGCTTCCGTTCGTAAGCTTGCCTCTGGAGGATTTAAGGAGTTTACTTCACAATCAGTCCGTATTATCTAACCGATAACACGTTCTCTGTGAAAAGTTTGCTGACGTGTCTTATTGTAACAATTTCTTTGTTATATTAGCGCGAAGCAGTTCCTGCTGCATAGCACAACAATCATCTATATTAAAAGAACGCCCTCGAGGTAAAATCAAGGTAAATGTTAGTCTTCCTACGTCCCAAAATTGTTGTCGTGATTGTTTGATGCGAAGTTCTAAAATTTTTGTTCTTTCTTTGGCGATCCGTGTGGTGATATTCCATTGTCAGTGCTACCAGCTGCTTAGGGATCTGTCCAGGTCTCGTCACGAGTCGCACGGCAGAAGTTTGAAAATTGTACTTTCGTCCCGTCATAGTCCGAACTTCGCATTTGATATTATTTGGAATGGACAAGGTCGTTCAGAACCCACTTTTCAACCACAATAGTGCCGCAGTGGCATCGTGTGATCACTGGATTAGTGTTGCCACCAACCGAAAAAGAACAAATGGCTCTTCTTCTTAGGGCAGAAGGACGTAAGTCCAGTTGCGACAGTAGAATAGTAGACACTTATATCCTTCTGCCTAAGGGTTACTTGTACTAAAACTCTATAAGACAGACATACTATCTCATTTTTGCTATTTGTTCTTCTTCTTCTTCTTCTTCTTCTTCTTCATCTTCTGTCAATCCAGAGTTACGCTCAATCCAGTGTTAGGCTTTACGGCCCGTTCCGACCTCACCAATTCTTCCTCGGCCTTACCACGCATTTTTGTTATTTACGGACTTAACGCCTTTGTGGCGGAAGGAAATCGTAACATTTTTTATTTTCCTTACGTTTTTATTTTTACTTCACACATGACCCTCCAACCTTGGAATGATGCTCCGAAGTCATTTCGTCTCATTCCTTCTATCGTTCACTCATTTTCCCTCTTCTTTCACCATTTACAATAATGTAATTCACGACAAACATTCACATGAGTGGTTTTTGCGCTACTCCAGACAGTCGTAAAGCACCACTCTCTCCTTGCACGGCAGGCGGAACAGACGCTTAATGATCTCGTCTGGCTTTAGTGGAGTGAAACTGCAGTAACTGTTACGTGGCCATCTGTAGAATAGTGGATGTATTGTGCTCCTCGCGTAATCTAAATGATGTCTCAGGTTACAAAACGACATGATGCACTGCTCCGCAGATGTCTTTCCTTGGATTTTCTGCCAATTTCGCCCCATTTCGTACTTGATTTGTACCAGTGTGTCAACAATTTTAGTGGGCCACATTCGTAGTGTGGTGGTTAGCCTTTGTCGTATTAACATCGAGTTCTCGAATTCAGTTCCTGGTCATCACTTTAGATTTTCCAATGTGAGGCCTGGATCGGATTCTCTCAGCCTAGTGAGGCAAATGAAAATGAAATGGTGGTATGGCCGGGATATCCCCTTCGGGGTTCGGCCGCTGTATTGCAAGTCTTTGTTTTAGTTGACGCCACTTCGGCGACTTGCGTGTCAATGAGTGCTGCAGGTAACAAAATAGCGAAATTGAGACGGAAGCCTCCGGATGCCATCCAATCGACAGGCCTGCACCAGTCTGATACATAAGCAGCATTTTCAACGTACGCTGACGTGCCATAACGTTATTCACAACTTCTTTAACGGCGCCGTGGCTCAGCTTTGGAACCCAATACAGCAACGATTCAGCTAGGCATGAATTCGAAGCGTCCTTCGTAGTTTTCGGAAGTATGTGGCACCACGTACCTACGCACAGCTCAGTAAGTCCCGCCAATTGCGGGTCGATGGTTTGTGAGTTCGTAACTGCTGCCCGACAGAGTTCACCCTCATACCCCTCAATCCGCTGTAGAAAGATTCTGGCCTTGCGCACGGACTATTATCTTGCTAGAAGGTACCATCACCGTCACGGAGCCCATAAGCATGGATGGATGCAATTTAAGCGCAACAATATTCATGCAGTCCACAAGTGTCTCGGTAGTTTCTATTTCTACCACAGGGTCTCGTGGAAACCAGGTGAATGTCCCCCATACCACAATAGTGTCTCCTCTAGCCTGCGTCCGTTTCCAGCAGCTGTTCACCTAGATGATGACTTATCCTGGCACGACCATCGACCTGGTGTAATAAGAAACATGTTTAATCCGACCGTGGAACACTTTTACATCTATACACAGTGCAGTATCGATGATCTCGTACACACTGCAATCGTAATTGATGATGGCGTCGGGTCTGCATGGGAACACGTGGGAGTCGTCCATAGAGGAAACCCGTGTTCAACAATGTGCGCTGGACGGCGTGCTCCAAAGCACTTGTTTCTTCACCGGCACTGCACTCTGTCGTCAGACCTGCCACAGATCGCCGCCCATCTTGCTTCGCAGAGTGGGCAAGTCTCCGACCTCCACATTCTTTGACGAGGCGTGGACGTCCAACAGCTTACTGCCTCTTCTTGGTTTCACCGCTCTTCACAGACGCTGACGACAGTAACGCACGGAAAACCAAACAGATTCGCCGTTACCGAGTGCTCATATGCAAGTGTCGGGCTGTAACAATCTGCCCTACGTCAAAGCGGTTCACCTCAGACGATTTGCCCAGTTGCGACCCGTATCATCCGCTGGAATGATTCCCCACTCGTCGTTGCCTGCTTACATTCTTTCCTTACACAAGCTCACGGCAGGCAGTGTTCACGATTTTGTGACTCGTCTTTGTATTTCTAACGCTTACAAGTTTCTCTTATGTACAATATTGTGCTACAGACGAACATCGGCCAGATGGTATACTCAGTGTTGAAACAAAGCAGTAGGCTTTACCAGAAATATCGACCCTTAGACAATGTGTCTAATAGTGTGTTTTAAATACGAGAGTATGCTATCTTAGGAACTTTACAACACTGAAAACACTTGATAATGGCACTTTGAAGCCGAAATCATGATAGGGCAAGTGTAATTATCCGAAAATTACCTCGAGCAATTAAACAGAGAACCGACTCGTGGAGATAACATATTGGACCTACTGATAACAAACGGACCCGAACTTTTCGAATCTGTATGTACAGAGCAGGGAATCAGTGATCATAAGGCCGTTGCAGCATCCCTGAATATGGAAGTAAATAGGAATATAAAAAAAGGGAGGAAGGTTTATCTGTTTAGCAAGAGTAATAGAAGGCAGATTTCAGACTACCTAACAGATCAAAACGAAAATTTCTGTTCCGACACTGACAATGTTGAGTGTTTATGGAAAAAGTTCAAGGCAATCGTAAAATGCGTTTTAGACAGGTACGTGCCGAGTAAAACTGTGAGGGACGGGAAAAACCCACCGTGGTACAACAACAAAGTTAGGAAACTACTGCGAAAGCAAAGAGAGCTCCACTCCAAGTTTAAACGCAGCCAAAACCTCTCAGACAAACAGAAGCTAAACGATGTCAACGTTAGCGTAAGGAGGGCTATGCGTGAAGCGTTCATTGAATTCGAAAGTAAAATTCTATGTACCGACTTGACAGAAAATCCTAGGAAGTTCTGGTCTTACGTTAAATCAGTAAGTGGCTCGAAACAGCATATCCAGACACTACGGGATGATGATGGCATTGAAACAGAGGATGACTCGCGTAAAGCTGAAATACTAAACACCTTTTTCCAAAGCTGTTTCACAGAGGAAGACCGCACTGCAGTTCCTTCTCTAAATCCTCGCACAAACGAAAAAATGGCTGACATCGAAACAAGTGTCCAAGGAATAGAAAAGCAACTGGAATCACTCAATAGAGGAAAGTCCACTGGACCTGACGGGATACCAATTCGATTCTACACAGAGTACGCGAAAGAACTAGCCCCCCTTCTAACAGCCGTGTACCGCAAGTCTCTAGAGGAACGGAGGGTTCCAAATGATTGGAAAAGAGCACAGATAGTCCCAGTCTTCAAGAAGGGTCGTCGAGCAGATGCGCAAAACTATAGACCTATATCTCTTACGTCGATCTCTTGTAGAATTTTAGAACATGTTTTTTGCTCGCGTATCATGTCATTTCTGGAAACCCAGAATCTACTATGTAGGAATCAACATGGATTCCGGAAACAGCGATCGTGTGAGACCCAACTCGCCTTATTTGTTCATGAGACCCAGAAAATATTAGATACAGGCTCCCAGGTAGATGCTATTTTTCTTGACTTCCGGAAGGCGTTCGATACAGTTCCGCACTGTCGCCTGATAAACAAAGTAAGAGCCTACGGAATATCAGACCAGCTGTGTGGCTGGATTGAAGAGTTTTTAGCAAACAGAACACAGCATGTTGTTATCAATGGAGAGACGTCTACAGACGTTAAAGTAACCTCTGGCGTGCCACAGGGGAGTGTTATGGGACCATTGCTTTTCACAATATATATAAATGACTTAGTAGATAGTGTCGGAAGTTCCATGCGGCTTTTCGCGGATGATGCTGTAGTATACAGAGAAGTTGCTGCATTAGAAAATTGTAGCGAAATACAGGAAGATCTGCAGCGGATAGGCACTTGGTGCAGGGAGTGGCAACTGACCCTTAACATAGACAAATGTAATGTATTGCGAATACATAGAAAGAAGGATCCTTTATTGTATGATTATATGATAGCGGAACAAACACTGGTAGCAGTTACTTCTGTAAAATATCTGGGAGTATGCGTACGGAACGATTTGAAGTGGAATGATCATATAAAACGAATTGTTGGTAAGGCGGGTACCAGGTTGAGATTCATTGGGAGAGTGCTTAGAAAATGTAATCCATCAACAAAGGAGGTAGCTTACAAAACACTCGTTCGACCTATACTTGAGTATTGCTCATCAGTGTGGGATCCGTACCAGGTCGGGTTGACGGAGGAGATAGAGAAGACCCAAAGAAGAGCGGCGCGTTTCGTCACTGGGTTATTTGGTAACCGTGATAGCGTTACGGAGATGTTTAATAAACTCAAGTGGCAGACTCTGCAAGAGAGGCGCTCTGCATCGCGGTGTAGCTTGCTCGCCAGGTTTCGAGAGGGTGCGTTTCTGGATGAGGTATCGAATATATTGCTTCCCCCTACTTATACTTCCCGAGGAGATCACGAATGTAAAATTAGAGAGATTAGAGCGCGCACGGAGGCTTTCAGACAGTCGTTCTTCCCGCGAACCATACGCGACTGGAACAGGAAAGGGAGGTAATGACAGTGGCACGTAAAGTGCCCTCCGCCACACACCGTTGGGTGGCTTGCGGAGTATCAATGTAGATGTAGATGTAGATGTAAATGTAACACTGCAAATAAAAAACAGCCTAAAGGCGGTACTGACTTTAAAGAAATATTCATAACACTGTTCCTCAGTTCTATGTCAATACTTGATAGAAATTATCTTCGGTTTTTGATGAAAACTTACGTGTTCTGCGCCAGAATGCTTCTGATGTCTTTATTATTTCAGTCATCTTCTGCAATCTCAAAAAAAAAAATGGCTCTGAGCACTATGGGACTTAACTACTGAGGTCATCAGTCCCCTAGAACTCAGAACTACTTAAACCTGACTAACCTAAGGACATCACACACATACATGCCCGAGGCAGGATTCGAACCTGCAACAGTAACGGTCGCGCGGTTCCAGACTGTAGCGCCTAGAACCGCTCGGCCAGCCCGGCCGGCTCTGTAATCTCAATTCTTAGGTATAATAATTCTTTCTCTTTTGCACTACTGTCTTCTCCACGGTTCGTACGATCAAAAAGTCGCTATATAGGCCTACCGTCGAGAAACCAGCTTTATTGCATCTTTACTTTTTTTATCATTAATCCAAAGTTTCTACCAAGAATCCTTAGCATCTCGCTCATTAGTTTGTACAATTCGTTGTTAGTTTTAACAGGAAGAGTATTGTCATCTGTGAACTTTGACACTGGTACTTGTTCCACTGCACTGTTATTAGGAAGCATCTAGGAATACACCACGTCACCCTATGAATCACTCCCATCAAGTGGCCGCCAGCGAACATAATGTTAGACTAATTTCAGCGTGCACAGACGCATTTGTGCTACCATCCTTCTTGTGCTTCATACGGATATGAAAGAGTGCAAACCATAATACGTGGTACAATAGGTAGTACCTTCCGCAATGGACCTCGGAAATGCTTATGATCCTGTAGAAGTGATGATGATGATGTAACAGAGCAGAATAAAGTGTCAGTTGAACTTCGGGATAAAATGGAGGACACAGATCAAGGACGAAAAAATTATCCGGGTGCGAGTGGGACTGGCGCCCTGATGGTTGCACACAAACTTACACTACTGGCCATTGAAATTGCTACGCCTCGAAGATGACGTGCTACAGACGCGAAATTTAACCGACAGGAAGAAGATGCTGTGATATGCAAATGATTAGGTTTTAAGAGCATTCACACAAGGTTGGCGCCGGTGGCGACACCTACAACGTGCTGACATTTGGAAAGTTTCCAACCGATTTCTCATACACAATCATCAGCTGACCGGCGTTGCCTGGTGAAACGTTGTTCTGATGCCTCGTGTAAGGAGGAGAAATGCGTACCATCACGTTTCCGACTTTGATAAAGGTCGGATTGTAGCATATCGCGATTGCAGTTTATCGTATCGCTTCATTGCTGCTCGCGTTGGTCGAGATCCAATGGCTGTTAGCAGAATATGGAATCGTTGGGTTCAGGAGGATAATACGGAACGCCGTGCTGGATCCCAACGGCCTCGTATCACTAGCAGTCGAGATGACAGGCATCTTATCCACATGGCTGTAACGGATCGTGTAGCCACGTCTCGATCCCTGAGTCAACATATGGGGACGTTTGCAAGACAACAACCATCTGCACGAACAGTTCGACGACGTTTGCAGCAGCATGGACTATCAGCTCGGAGACCATTGCTGCGGTTACCCTTGACGCTGCATCACAGACAGGAGCGCTTGCGATGGTGTACTCAACGACGAACCTGGGTGCACGAATGGCAAGACGTCCTTTTTTCGGATGCATCCAGGTTCTGTTTACAGCATCATGATGGTCGCATCCGTGTTTGGCGACATCACGGTTAACGCACATTGGAAGCGTGTATTCGTCATCGCCATACTGGCGTATCACCCGGCGTGATGGTATGGGGTGCCATTGGTTACACTTTTCGGTCACCTCTTGTTCGCACTGACGGCACTTTGAACAGTGGACGTTACATTTCAGATGTCTTCCGACCCGTGGGTCTACCCTTCATTCGATCCCTGCGAAACCCTACATTTCAGCAGGATAATGCACGACCGCATGATGCTGGTCCTGTACGGGCCTTTCTGGATACAGAAACTGTCCGAATGCTGCCCTGGCCAGCACATTCTCCAGATCTCTTACCAATTGAAAAGGTGTGGTCAATGGTGGCCGAGCAACTGGCTCGTCACAATACGCCAGTCACTACTCTTGATGAACTGTGATATCGTGTTGAAGCTGCATGGGCAGCTGTACCTGTACACGCCATCCAAGCTCTGCTTGACTGAATGCCCAGGCGTATCAAGGCCGTCATTACGGCCAGAGGTGGTTGTTCTGGGCACTGATTTCTCAGGATCTATGCACCCAAATTGCGCGAAAATGTATTCACATGTCAGTTCTAGTATAATATATTTGTCCAATGAATATCCGTTTATCATCTGCGTTTCTCCTTGGTGTAGCAATTTTAATGGTGAGTAGTGTAATTATATACTGTATATCGACAGTTCACCCCTTCCGGGAATCGAGAATGTCTGGTATTTTTGTCCGTTATTGACACTGATACAGGAAAGATATCGGTCCCAGGCATCCCAAGCTTTTCGATAATGTTTTAATTTCAATGTATACAAAGTCACGCAGGAGGCAGTCGACTGTTATCAAAGTAATTATTGTAATAATTAGATTAGTCTGTGTGTCTGTTTCACTCACAACTGGAAACGCCGTAGCTATATGCAGTAACCGTTCCTGGATATATGATAATAGATAAATTCCGAAACGCGTCATGTGAGCAGTGAAGTCATTCTTCCCCTGATGCTGACTGCTACTATTCCGATCCAGTCAACTTGACTGCAGAACTACTCATTATTTTAGTTCCGCGTTTGACGTCGGGTAACAAGTGACAAAAATAATATTTTTTCCTACGATATAACTACAAATCAAAAATTGTCGAATTTTTTCCTTTGCTTGTACTGTAAAATTTTACTTCTTACCAAATTTCATGATTCTAGGTCAACAGGAAGTACCTTATAGGTTTTGATGAGTGAGTTTACGAGTGTCAAAATATTTGAGCTAAATGATACGTCTTAATGACAGAGGAACAGACAGTCCTATAAGGGAGGATTAAAAATAATTTTTCGTGTGATATAATTACAAATATACAGTTTTCGTATATTTTTCTTGTGGTTCTACCGTTAAATCTTCCTTATTTCCAAATTTCAGGATTCTAGGGCAATGGGAGGTAACCTGATGAGTTAGTTTCCGAGTATCAAAAAAGTAACACAAATGAGCGTATGTTTTGACTGCACTGATTTGGAAGTTTGAATTTTTTACACCGCGAAAGCACCGTAGGCTTAGCATGTGAGATAAATTTCAACTTCATATGTAGGCTTCTTCCTAACAAAATGGGTTCTTAACAGACGGACGAACAAACAGAGTGTCAGATAAGAAATGACAAAAAATGGTTTCATGTGATATACTTACTGATTTGCAGTTTTAGGATTTTTTTTATTTGGTTGTACTGTGAAACCTTCCTTTTTGCCAAATATCATGATTCTAGGCCAACGGGAAGACCCTATAGGTTTTGATGAGTGAATCTGCGTACATTAAAATGACATATAAGTGGCTGTATCTTTTGATTGCGTTGACTTAGAAGTTCCAGTGTTTTGCACCGCCAAGAGGACAAGGCCCTCAGTATATTGCATAAACATCAACTTGGTAAGTCCGTTCGTTCTTGAGAAAAAGTCAGTCAGACAGACAGACAGATAGACTGATGGCCAGACATCAAAGCCATCTTATACAGGTTCCGTTTTCACACGCTGATGCACGGAACCCTAAAAACTGATGCAAAATTCGAAGATTCTTCTTCACTGTCTTTAATGTTTTCCCAAATAATATTTTAGCGAATTAATTCCCTTAACTTGTAGTTTCTGAATAGCGCGTCTCGATTCTAGTCGTGCTCGCTGATCGTCATCTTCCCTAGACTTCTACGACCAGCCAAGAATATAAATGTAACTCCATCTTTGACTCAGGAGCGTGAGACAGCGATCGGTCGATGAAATGTAATAGAGTGTAATAGTACTGTAACACCTGCCGTTAATTTGAATTGTTTTATTTGGCAACAAGTTACGACGTTCCAGTCACATCATCTTCGAGCCCGTCGTACGAATGTTACCAAGTACCACTGTTTATGTATAATACAACGTACCAATATTCGCGTCTGGTTCCAGTACATTTCATGAGCCGGTGTATTCTTCAAACATGTGACAGCAACTGCTCGGAAATCTACTGAACCACATACGAATGTCGGTATTGTGTATTATACTTTTTATACTGATGTTTTTCGCGATGTATCCACCAGTGTATGACGCCAGAAGACACTCCTCGGAATTTGTTGAGCTGAAATGCCGTACTGTCAACGGCAGGCACGCCGGCGACTCGCGCGCGAAGAAACGCCACGCCACGCCGTGCCACGCCGCTAATTGCGAGTGCACGCAGTTATTTCTGCGAAAGTCACGGACGCTGAGGTCAGTGGAAAAGGCGGCCAAAGAAACTTGACCTTCGCACAGTGACAGGCAGTCACAGAGGCTCGCAGGCCACCACTGAGCGCGGTCCGGTGGCTTTCGTCCACACCCGGGGACGGGTATAGTCTGCCAGTCATATGCTGACTATATCGTATTTAATAATGGATGGCATGTTGTAATGAGAGATGCTGTAACTGTCAATTTTTTAAAATATTTTTGACAACACTCTTAGCTGAAATCTGTCACATTTGATAATTAGATCAGATCTCATTTAATGATCATCTTGAGAAATTACTAAATAATTATTTAAGTGTATAACACAGGTTGAAAGAATTTAAAATTCTTAAAATTGGACCTGATTAATCACGAGTCGTGGGAAGTTAAATTTCGGTAAAAATAAAGTCGTGATCTGTAAAATCAAAAGAACAGTCTTATAGTTCACTTGTGGTGAAAACTGTCTGCACTCAGTGGCTTAGATCGATGTTTTTATTTAATTATGAATCTTAACGTCAGTTCTCCTGTATGTATGTATGTTAGTTGTATTATATAAATTGCTTCTTAGTTTTAAATTAATTGCAATATATCTTTTAGATAATATCTTTTTAACACCACACAGTATTGCTAGATTAGATTACATTACATTAATTACATGTACTTTTCGTTCCAATTGTTTCACAGCGAGGAGATCCTCGGGGATGTGGAACTTGTCACAAAACAAGAATATACCATAAATATTTACAAAATACGAACAGATAGGATGATATACCTTCCGCAGATCCCAAATGAAGTTCCCATTGTGGATGTGGTATCGATCAAAACATAATGAAATAAAAAAATAAAATAAAAAATCTTAACGCATTTACATTTAAAAGAATATAAAATTTGTCACCAAACATTAAGTGTTCACTCCAGTGAGGTTCATATGATAATTCTTAGGCTACTGAATCCACTCATCATCAAATATAAAAAAATTAATTAAAAACATTTTACAGCACTTATTTACAATGTTCGCAGTACTGCACAAAATTTGTACATAGGTACTGTTTGTCCTCAGCCCTTCTCAGCTTTCTCACTCCCCAACTCCATCATCCATGACACACTGGTCTGTTTGATGTAAAGCAGGTTGAGATAATGCAGGATACCACTGAATGTGGTCACAATTAGTGTATTACAGTGCAGTTATTCACATTTTACAGTTAACGAATATGCTCTTGTGGAACAAATTTGACTTTACACAACTCGTGATAATTTTAATAATTTTAAATATTGTCAAACTGCGTTATCTACTTAGTTATTTGTTAGTGTTTTATTTTATTTAATTTCTATATCTGAAGACTATCATTAAATGATATAAAAACTTCTTATCAGGTGTCACTAACTCCCATTGTGACTGTTAAAATAAATACTTTGAAAAATATATCATAATTTATGGCGGAAACTGACAGATATCAAAGCACGGTCATATTATATTAGAAGCAGGAACGTTCCAGTGCACATGGGTCTGCCAACGAACCGTTTGCGAGATAATTGCGGATGTTTGGTTATCAGCTACCATCGACTTTAGTATGAAACTAGCTAAGCACCTGGCATTGCCCAGGTATGCATTTAATCAAATCTTCTATTAATTCATCCTATTAATTTCCCCTCTCGCTGCCCATCTTCTCCTCACCCTCTGTCCATTTTCTCCTCACCACCTCGCTTTCTATCTTATCCTCTCCCTCACTCTGTTCATCCCCTCCTCTCACTCTCTCTTGCCATATCCTCCTCCACATCTCCCTATGCCTCTCCTCCTCCCCCTCTCATTGTCCATCTCCTCCTCCCCAATTCACTCTCCACATTAGCAGCCCCACCAAAGTAAGAGGCTAATGGTTCTTACTTACATATTTTTTCTGTCCAGATAGTAGGTGATAAGTGTACCAAGTGTGTTGAAATCGATCCACCGGTTTAAGAGGAGTTTTTCACCCATGGCTTTGCCCACGTACGCAAATGTCACTTAGACTTCACACGCATTTAACATATTTCACAAACATTTGTACATATATTTCACCAGTGCCTCTTTCGAATTTCGTCCTGCGGTTTCGTCTACGTGCAGCTAAATGTTTATGACGTCTTAATCTCCATAACAATGAGCAGTACAATGATATAATTTTGTGGGTACCTCTAGTGGTATACACAGATACTGTCTGCTAAATGTGTTGCGAATATAATTAGTAATAAAGACCTAATAAAAACGTCATGTATGATGCTACAGTTTTAACGCATATCAGTGTTTATGACTTCATATCTCTTGAACCATGTCTCGTACAATGATATATTTCTGCAGTTACACTCGGTGGTACATGTGAAAACTGTGTGCAAGATGTGTTGCAAAATAGAGCAAGTAACAAAGAAGTAATAAATTAAAAGGGCATGCCTGATGCGGCAGTTTTACTCTAATGAACAGTGAAAATGTAATTATCCAGAAAAGGTCTCGTAAAGAAGTGAAGTTTTGTGTGAAGTCGTTTGCAAATCACTAAGAGCTCTCATTCTCAAATACTGGACGAATACAGTCTGGCTACGCTCCTTTTTCACCTCCATCCACTCGAGACGTAAATGGTTGTTACCTTCACAATGCTTCTTTCGACACAGTAATTGGTATGCGTACGAAGTTTGGTTGAAACCGACCCAGTGCTTTAGGAGGAGCTGTATAACATACATACAAACCTACATCCACCTTTATGGTGTGTACACATATAGCCCTAATTAATACAAACATATTTTAGATCTAAACGTTTGGATTAATTCCCCGTCTAAATGGGCTCACAATTCACCTTAGCAATAAATACATATCACTTCATCACATGGCTTGTTACAATTTACTGTACACTAGCACCTGTTACAAGAGGTGTTCCACAAGTCGTCCTCATATCTGGGTGCAATACTCTACTCGACTCTGCAATGTGTCACACATTATTTCAAACGTCCCCGGATTGTCTCGTAAATCTTGACAAGACTGTAAAATTCGCCGCTCCAGTACTTCAGTCATATCTAAGAGAGTGCTGATCCCACAAGGAAAATCCAGGGAACTATGGAGAGATGCTCATGGAGGCCAGGGTAATGGCCCTGCTCGATCTATACATCTTAGACGATATTAGTGCTTACATGTCGTCTTACACCAGCAGCAAATTGTGCACGCGTCTACCAACATCGGCAACGGCCTTACCGCAGTGGATACACCGGTTCCCGTCAGATCACCGAAGTTAAGCGCTGTCGGGCGTGGCCGGCACTTGGATGGGTAATCATCCGGGCCGCCATGCACTGTTGCCATTTCTCGGGGTCCACTCAGCCTCATGATGCCAATTGAGGTTCTACTCGACCGAATACTAGGGGCTCCGATCAAAGAAAACCATCATAGCGACCGAGAGAGAGGAGTGCTGACCACACGACCCTCCTATCCGCATCCTTATCTGAGGATGACACGGCGGTCGGATGGTACCGATGGACCACTTGTGGCCTGAAGACGGAGTGCTGTGCTACCAACATTTCCCAGCCATGGGTATTAGGGGAATTTTGGGCTTCAAAGGTGAGACTTAATTGAAAGGTTAGTATTTTGAATAAATCGCAACAACGAGAACAGTGGCGGATTATAACCACGTATTCGCAATTATATCGCTGTTTACCAGAACATTTTTTCTTCTGTTATCGTATACTCCCACCCTTTACAGTTTTCGCTGGTAATCATGACACAACTATACACCTTTATGATGCCACACTAGAATTCAAAAGCATATCCTTGTAGCTCATATTCTTATGACAGGCGCATACCTCTGGCTGTACCTCTTATCGTGCGGAAATACAAATGGCGGTCCTACACTGACAACTTTGTTGCACAGCGCAATTTTCTCATTTCATTTCTGGTTTGAATTTGTGTAAAAACGTTCACCTCTGGGACGGAACACTTAAGTCCAATTAGACAAGGGCTCGCAGCCACCAGCTGCGTTTAGGAATCGTGACGGCGTTAGCTTGCGATACTTGGGACGATCACGAGGCAAGCAACGCAAGACGACCACAAGCAGATGGCGAAAACCGCTTCATGAGACTTCCCTTAACCGCAGCCGAAACTGCTAATGAAATACTTGTGACAAGTGAAAATTCCTGTTATTATGTAACGACGATTTCGCCAGGTATTTGATCGGAATTCGAGACAGTATGTTGTTAGTGTCTAAAACCATCCGAGAGTGATCCTTCTTTTAGTGCTCTGAACACTGTAAGATTTCATCATAACAGGGCTGATGAATGTAGGAGAGCTCTCTCATAGTCACTCGTGTTGTGGTTCTTTTATTTACTAAGAGAGCCTCTTCACAAGCCACGGAAAGGACACTGCGCCACGAACAGCCGAACAGCCATGAAAGGAAGTCATAATACAATATCTTCGTGATGGGTAGCATTCTCAGTTTGTGTTGCCATGGGCTGAGTATATGTGAATATTACTGTTGATAAATTTTTCGTCGTTGTACTGTTGCACTTTCTTTGGGCCCTAAAACAGAAGATGTAGCGTGAACCCCAATCCAGCACTTATTCGTAGGCTTCATACCGCGATGAAATTGTCGCCTCCAGTGCCTCTCGCTGTAAATAGACTTGACAGTTATCGCTCTCAGGCAGAGCGTTACTGTTATTTAAAGTTCGATGGCACGATTAGTTCTGCTTAAAGACATTTCTTGACGGCAAAGTTATTTCTCCGTCACTATCCGCAAAGGTACTTTTGCCTCAGAAAAAAAGCACACAGCCATACTAATGTGTACGTGCTTTTCATAAGAGGACGGGGCGAGAAGATTTTTACTTTGAGTTCATTTTAGGTACCCGTTTATTTACTAAAGAATTTCTAAGCAGGAAAGAATCGTCGTTTTGCATTTTTTTGAAATCAGACTAGATACATTTATGTTCGAATTCACGAATATACACCTTACATATGCAGCCTCATAAGGTATTGTTCTGACTGCATTTTCAATTCACATATATTTCTTTAGCACGCCGCAGAGACTCCGTTTTCCCAACGATCTTAGCTGAGGTTCTATCATCTTCAAGATAACGAGAATTATATTTAGAGAGAATTAAGAAAATACTGATGAAACCTTATGTAGTACCTTGATGAAGCGAACGTCTGTATTGAACCAGCCGGCCGGTGTGGCCGTGCGGTTCTAGGCGCTTCAGTCTGTAACCGCGTGACCTCTACGGTCGCAGGTTCGAATCCTGCCTCGGGCATGGATGTGTGTGATGTCCTTAGGTTACTTAGGTTTAAGTAGTTCTAAGTTCTAGGGGACTGATGACCACAGATGTTAAGTCCCATAGTGCTCAGAGCCATTTGAACCATTTTTTTTGTATTGAACCTAGGGGATACCAAAGGAAAATACGACGTAACACATTTGACGTCATTATGGCCATACATTTACGAGTTTTTATCTCTTTCTTTTAATAAAACAAGAGCTTACAAACAAGAGCTCACCTTGGGCTCACATCAGTCCATTCAGCAGTCAACACACATGATTTCGGAACAGGGGATCTTGGGTCTCTTTCTCAACTAAGTAGGATAGTGAGGACTGGGCTGAGATACTTGCAGTTAAAAAGTTGACTGCATAAGCAGCATTGTGTTGTCTACACAAGATTCCGAGCGTAACTTAAAAAAAAAGATAAGAGTGAAGGCAGCACACTACAGACAGTTTGCATTCGTTTTAAAAAAAATCTGTTATTCCATAATCGTGACTGTGTTTTGCTTTATGCTTGGTTGTACAAACATACATACAGACATCGATATAAATGCATACCTTCCGCGCGTGGAGGACGCATGAGGAGTAACAGGGTGTAACTACGTCTTCCACGTCGGTGGAGATGCGACGTAACGCACACGTGTCGGAACTCGGGAGTCACGATAACTCAGCCATTACGTCAGGTCGCAGGCCGCTGCCGCCGCTTTGCATACAATACACCCGCAACAACACACACCGAGTCCATTCACAGCGCAATATCCCTTTACAGGAAGACGCTACTGCTCCGTAGTTGCTGCGTCTCTCGAGATACACGATACGCTCCCCTCTTGTTCCTACCACAAGTGAAATCTTTACGAGACTGGTGTACGGATTCATGTGTAGCTGCCTTTCGTATTTCCTGGCGGTCTGACGGAAGAGCAACCAACAGAAGGATCACTTTGGGCACAACCTGTAGTTAGTTAGGTTTCATTTGTCGCTTTTGCTAATATACAACTTTTTGCATTACGTCACATCATTAGAATATATTTCTGTTCAGTGTATATCGTAACAAGGTTAGGGTCGTAGAACGGCTTGTTTCCAGATCATTACTTTTTTTTCTAAGGGATCAGTCGCATTACTATTGATGCAGACCTGTAGCTGCGGTCCACTTATGCTAAGGAGAACAGATGCTGTTGTGATTCTTGAAATTTTCCTACGTAAACAGTATTCCAAGAAGTTTCGGGATTGCAACCGGATGACGTCGACTTCTAGCCACGATATTTCGGCTGAGAACCATACAGCCATCTTCAGACAAGTGTTTTGCACTGTAGTTCACTTCTCTAAATTCACATAAAAAATTGGAGCGGAGACGCATTCTCAAAGGCGGCAACTACATGAGCGATCTCTTGTCGGGGTTCTTGCCCTCTTCGAATATTGCTCTATCTATGGTGCACAGGTCTATGCATAATGGTGCACTCTCTGTAGGAACGCGCACTTGCAGCTCAGTTTAAATTCAGATATCAAATTAACAAAATTAACTGTCGCTAGAGCGACGCTAGTCATAAAATGTTTCTTTTCTGTAGATATTAAACAAATCACTGGGTCCCACGCCTTATCCAGTTGAAAGCCGACATCACAGTTAATAAGATCTTCCGCTAGGCCTATGTTCATCTGATCCTTAATAACTGAATCCCAGAAAGCTCTCGTCGAGGCAGAATAATCCATAGGATGTCATGTAGAAATACAGTGTTCGGCTATGGCCGAGTTACTGGTCTGTGAAAGATGAGTGTGGCGATCAAGTTCAATGCCCCGTGCACGCACTGTGCTTGTTGCCTGACCATTGTAGACTTTGCCGCACTGGCAAGATATTCTATGGATATATATAGCCCTCCGAAAACACCCCGATCGTCCTTTACTGAACCGTGGAGAGCACACGTCTTTATAGGCGGCAGGAAGATTACTTTGACATAATATTTTCTTAGGATTCTACCTAATTTCGAAGAAATATTGCCGACACTTAGGAAGAACTCTTATTCTCCTTTCGCTCATGTGGGTGGCTTCTTCCTCCTTAATGCCGTGGTTATCTGATGGGGAGAAAACGCGTTATTTTGAACACAGACTGTAGGTGTACCAGCTCCTTTGGCAAGGCTGTCTCTATCAGACACAACATGTGCCCGGTGCTCCAAAATTCGAAGGATGCCCATACGGTTGCTTGCGACGGGTGGTGGCGGCTAAACGCCTGCAAATACAGGCCTGTATGTATGGACTTTGGTAGACGGAATGCCCCAAGTATCCATCCACTATCCGACTGAACAATACATCAGAAACGGCTAACAGTTGTCTTTCTCCACTTCCATCGTAAATTTTATCTATGTGGACCACCAATCTCCAGTCCAAAACACTCACCTAAAGACAGGTGAATGACTGTCAACCGAAATGTCGTGGCAAGAGGCAGATGTCATCTGGATGAAATCCCAAAATTTCATGCAGAACAAAGGCAATTTTCTTACTGCTTTTTTTCCACTCAGCTACTTCCATTGTTTTATTGCATTTAAAAACAACTGAGGCTTCATTATGAGGCTCTTTAGCGCTGTTATCGATGTGATATATCATGGCACATGGTTTTTGTTAATATACCTACCGTTCCCGAATTCATTTTTGGCATTAATTTCTGATCTTATAGTTGCCATACTAGAGCTGAGTGGAATAAGAGTTGTACGAGAATGGTCGTTCTCCATAAAAAAATATTTCACAGTTTACTTCCCCTACGTCCAGCCCTATGGAAGTAACGTTTCTTGTCTACATCTACATCTATATGGATACTCTTAAAATCACATTTAAGTGCCTGGCAGAGGGTTTATCGAACCACCTTCACAATTCTCTATTATTCCAATCTCGTATAGCGCGCGGAAAGAACGAACACCTATATGTTTCCGTACGAGCTCTAATTTCCCTTATTTTATCGCGATCGTTTATCCTTATGTAGGTCGGTGTCAACAAAATATTTTCGCATTCGTAGAAGAAAGTTAGTGATTGGAATTTCGTGAGAAGATTCCGTTGCAGCGAGAAACGTCTTTCTTTTAATGATGTCCAGCCGAAATCCTGTATCATTTCTGTGACACTCTCTCCCATATTTCGCGATAATACAAAATGTGCTGCCCTACTTTGAACCTTTTCGGTGTACTCTGTCAGTCCTATCTGGTAAGAATCCCACACAGCGCAGCAGTATTCTAAAACAAGGCTGACAAGCCTAGTGTAGGCAGTCTCCTTAGTAGATGTTACATTTTCTAAGTGTCCTGCCAATAAAACGCAGTCTTTGGTTAGCCCTCCCCATAACATTTTCTGTGTGTTCCTTCCACTTTAATTTGTTCGTAATTGTAATACCTAGGTATTATGTTTAGAATTTGTTTTCACCGGTATTCTGGTTTGATGCAGCCTGCCACGATTTTCCATCCTGTGCCAAGCACTTATTTCAGAGTAGCACTTACACCGAACGTCCTCCATACCTCGCATTTACTCCAATTTCTATCATCCTCACAATTTTCACTCTTTGCGATTCTCTCTGGTATGATGCAAGTTATTCCCTGAAGTCTCAACATATGTCCTGTAGTCCTGTTCCTTAACCACATATTTATTTCCTCGTTCGTTCTTCGGAGAATTTCCTCATATCTTATCACTCCACAGAATTTTTAGCATCGTTATGCAAGGCCGCATCTCAGATGCTACGATTCCCTTGTTTTCAATTTACCTCTCTGCCCTTGTGCATATTTGCAGTATTCTAAATGTTAGACAGTTACATATAAAAATAATCCTAATGTTCGTCACCTGCAATATTTTTTCCCTTCCTACAGCCCATTGCAGTAGTGAGTTAGTTGTAGCTGTATACCTTGTCAGCTGTCCCATCAACGCATGCTTTCATTTACTTTCCACACCTATCTGTATTACTAAATGGCTTAATATTTCATACTGGTCTAGTTTCATATTACCTATCTATCAGATTCCAAGGGTAACAAACATTTGATTTTCAGTATTTCTTATAATTAATGGCCGAACCAAAAATTTACTAACTGTGTTAAGTTCGAACACAATTAGTCACGTACTTCAATTAGAAACTGTGTCTACGTTTTGAGGCAGCGTGACTCGTGGCGCGCAGTTTATTCAGAATATATTGATCCAGTTTTTGAGAACGAGAGCCCTTAGCTGTCTTCGAAGCAACTGTACACGGCATTTCAAATGTTTACGTACTTCCCTCGCAAAATAATGAAAGGGAATAAGTTTATCTCTTACTAAATTCTCATTGTTTCTGATGAGAAACTGCAACATCAGACATTACATTTTAATTTATTACTTCCTTACTACTGCCTTTGTTCGCATCATAATGTTGTAGACAATATGCACTTATGCCACTGAATGTACTTGCGATGTTGTACCATCGTACGACATTTAGTTCACAAGATATGACGCCACAAGCTTCGAGATGTTTGGAAAACTAGCTTTTGTTAAAACGGAGAGCAAATTACCCATATTCACTCATCCAGTAAGAGCATTCAGAGGGTTCCAACAAACGTTACAGATTATTTCAAACCTTTTTTCTCGGTTATATCTTAACGTCAAATATTTGACACATTAACTCATTTGTAAAGCAACCCGATGTATTTAACAAATTATCTCATTTGTAATGAGATATCTGAAGCTGTCTTATACACATACCAAAAATTTTTATTCCTCATGAAAACCACACATTGCATGTCGTACCACCATACAGCGAGACCTTCAGAGGTGGTGGTCCAGATTGCTGTACACACCGGTACCTCTAAAACCCAGTAGCACGTCCTAATGCATTGATGCATGGCTGTATTCGTCGGGGCATACTATCCACAAGTTCATCAAGGCACTGTTGGTCCAGATTGTCCCACTCCTCAATAGCTATTCGGCGTAGATCCATCAGGGTGCTTGATGGGTCGCGTCGTCCATAAACAGCACTTTTCAATCTATCCCAGGCATGTTCGATAGGGCTCATGTCTGGAGAACATGCTGGCCACTCTAGTCGAGCGATGTCGTTATCCTGAAGAAAACATTCACATGATGTGCACGATGGGGGCGCGAACTGTCGTCTATGAAGACGAATGCCTCGCCAATAAGCTGCCGATATGGTTGCACTATCGGTAGGAGGATGGCATTCACGTATCGTACAGCTGTTATGGCGCCTTCCGTGACCACCAGCGGCGTACGTTGGCCCCACATAATGCCACCTCAAAACAACAGGGAACCTCCACCTTGCTGCACTCGCTGGACAGTGTGTCTAAGGCGTTCAGCCTGACCGGGTTGCCTCCAAATACCTCTCCGACTGCTGTGTGGTTGGAGGCATATGCGACACTCATCGGTGAAGAGAACGTGATGCTAATCCTGAGCGGTCCATTCGGCATGTTGTTGGGCCCATCTGTACCGCGCTGCATGGTGTCGTGGTTGCAAAGATGGACCTCGCCATGGACGTCTGGAGTGAAGTTGCTCATCATGCAGCATATTGCGCACAGTTTGAGCCTTAACACGACGTCCTGTGGCTGCACGAATAGCATTATTCAACATGATGGTGTTGCTGTCAGTGTTCCTCCGAGCCATAATCCGTAGGTAGCGGTCAGCTACTGCAGTAGTATCCCTTGGGCGTCCTGGGCGAGGCATGTCATCTACAGTTCCTGTCTCTCTGTATCTCCTCCATGTCCGAACAACATCACTTTGCTTCACTCCGAGACGCCTGGACACTTCCCTTGTTGAGAGCCCTTCCTGGCACAAAGTAACAATACGTTAGCGATCGAATCGCACAGCTGAGACGAAACTCAGTAGGCATGCAATTTGATTAGAAGTTCCTTATGAGGGACGGTGTCAAATGCCTTCTGGAAATGTAAAAATGTGGACTAATTTGAAATCACCTGTGGTATTTTTTCCTTAACTACATACTCATATCAGACTTTACTTATTTGTGTCATCTCTACAAGCGAAGGTCAGTATTCAAAGAGGGAAGATTAGGGTTAAACTATCCCGTCTTCGAGGAGATGTTAAATACGCAGAAGTAATTGGCCGTAGTTCTTTCGTAGGTCCATAGCAGCACTCGTTCCAGCTGATCAGGCAGATCAGACAGCAAGATGGGAATGTGAAGCCTAGTCTTCCCAAGCGCGTTACGTTGCTCCTTAGTCTTGAATAGACTGTCGGTGATTATGCGAGGGAGAATCAATAAACAAGTCGCAAACTGAGATGAAGATATGAGAGCCGCCTGTGACTGCTTGAAATTTATTTTCCTTTTCAACGTTATCCCCTCATAAACATTTATCCGATCGCTCGACAAGGCGTTAGAAGCCTGCAACATGTAATTCTTGTGGTAGTGTTCGCTTTCAACGAGTGACCTCTCGGGGGATAACAAGTCTACTTGGTTCCTTAGCTCGCTGCAACCCACAAGACCGATGTGTCCTAGAGGTAGCGAAATACCCCTAGACGGCGAAACAATTTACCATCACTGGCAGTACGGCCAGGAACCTCCCCGTTTTTCACTTCTTCTTGTCGTTTTCTCAATTTCTGTATCCAAATGAACAAAAATCTCCATAAAATTCTGTTGTAACCAAATAAGGGACGAATTTCGCTACGGACGGCCTCCGAGGACAGTCCATCTGTTCCCAAAAATCACGTTGTTCCAGTCAGGTACACACTCATAGCAAGCCTGCCATCTTAGTCTGACTGCAGATCATTAACCATCGGCCCTCGGACCACAGTATGTCGGCCACCTTCTAGATACGTACAGGAGCGAAATTTGAAACGTTGTGCCTTAAGCCGCATTTGCGACTTATTTACTGATTTACCCTCTGTAACGACATAGATTCAGGGTCGACCTGCGACAGCAATCGCACAACTTGCGTACTGGCCGCTAGACGCCGCCGCGAGCGTTAAGAGTGCATTGCGTACGGACCGCGAGGTGCCGCCACGAGCGCAACCATATATAAGTGCCGACGGAGTTCGGCCAGCTCTCATTTTGTTGGCATCTCATTTTTGCCTATTCTATTATTTGCTTAGTTGCTTAGCTCTTATTCGTTTATGGCTCATGTTTTTGTGCTCTCTTTCAGCTATTCTGATTGTTTTGGTTTACTCCCAATTGAGAAGTGCTTTTTGCATATTTCTCATTTTACTAATAATATGCTCCTTAGCTTTTTACAGTTGAATTGATTAACATAGTCTCACGTACTGTTCGTTCATTTCAGCCTGTTCATATTTTGATGTTCTTTAAATACTGTAATAATTTTCGCAAGCATTTCTTCCCTTAAACTTGTGTAAAGTATTCTCGCTATATAGGATTTGTTCTGTGACACAGGTGTAATGTTTCGAATATAAATTATATACGAAACTGTGCTTTAAAAGGAGTTTATTTTTTCAGTTTGTACTACATCAGACTACTATTTCGTGATATGAGGGAGAAATCTGAGGGGCGAACCCATGGAAATACTCTTAAGCGATCCCCTCTAAAAATAAAAATTTGTGTGACACTGAAAGACGTGACATTGTAGGCACCGAAAATTTATATATATAAAATTATACGTCACACCTCGTAGATAACATTCATCGAAAGTTAATGGTTCCACTGTGTGCTGTCTAGCTGGTAGATACTAGCTCATCACCCAAATGCGGGACCGAGGGAGGTGGCGCAGTGGTTAGCACACTGGACTCGCATTCGGGAGGACGACGGTTCAATCCCGTCTCCGGCCATCCTGATTTAGGTTTTTCGTGATTTCCCTAAATCGCTTCAGGCAAATGCCGGGATGGTTCCTTTGAAAGGGCACGGCCGATTTCCTTCCCCATCCTTCCCTAACACGAGCTTGCGCTCCGTCTCTAATGACCTCGTTGTCGACGGGACGTTAAAAACACTAATATCCTCCTCCTCCAAATGCGGTTTTTCGTCTGCAAAGACTGCCGTCCAGTGCGGAGGCAGCACCAGTTGTGAAACGAGGCTATCACTGCTGCTGATCGAAGAGCATAATGTGGCGCAGTCGCGTGAGCCACTGCGAGATTTCGAGAGCGCTGGTTTTCGGACGAGGTGCGGGAAAGTGGATCCGCGAGACGGGCAGACTGCAAATATCGCTGCGTAACGCCACGCCGGAGGTACAGAGGAGGCGGGCTGCTCCAGATACATAATGCGGGGCACCGGCCGTCCGCCTGGCAGGCATTTCGGATACGGCCCACCGCGACGGCACCACACAGCGTTTCACATGGCACGCCACGCCACGCCACGCCACGGCCACCGCAGGGCCCGCGCCAGTTACATCACAGCCTCTCACGTCAGTTGCTCCAGCAACGTCGATCGGTGAACCCTCTCGGCGCTATACACAGGGCGAGGTGGCACAAAAGGTGGAAAATTGGATTCACCTTCGAGAAGACGACAGTTCAAATTCCCGTCCACCGGTCTAGATTTTGGTTTGACTACTATTTTCTTTTTCAGAGCGAAAGAGAGTAACGTATAGTAATTTCACTTAATGTCGCAGTCAGAAGCTACTGTCATGAACTGATGAGACTGCAACCGTGCGGTCATTACCTTCGGCTCCTTGATTTTTCTGGGAGATAATAATTATTCTGGGGGACAATAAAAAGAATTATTATTGTAATTGTACAAAGCATTAACAGGCTTCCCTTTACTAGTGGATTGGGGTTGGGTTTGTTTTGGGAAGGAGACCAGACAGTGGGGTCATCGGTCTCATCGGATTAGGGAAGGACGGGGAAGGAAGTCGGCCGTGCCCTTTCAAAGGAACCATCATGGCATTTGCCTGAAGCGATTTAGGGAAATCACGGGAAACCTGAATCAGGATGGCCGGACGCGGGAATGAACCGTCGTCCTCCCGAATGCGAGTCCAGTGTTCTAGCCACTGCGCTACTAGTGGATTGTTGTATACATATCAGTAACATGCAGCAACTTCCCATTGGTTCTCTGGTAAACTACAGTGGGAAACGTGCTTCCTACGTACGTTGTCTCGAAAATGTAACATCAAACAAGGGGAGAGTGAATGTAACCTGGCTACAGCGGCAATTAACCTATTACGCTGATCGAGAGAGGTGGCGCAGTGGTTAGCACTTTGGACTCGCATTCGGGAGGACGACGGTTCAATTCCGCGTCCGGCCATCCTGATCTAGGTTTTCCGTGATTTCCCTAAATTGCTTCAGGCAAATTCCAGGATGGATAATTTGAAAGCGGATGGCCGACTTCCTTCCCCGTCCCTCCCTAATCCGATGAGACCGATGACCTCGCTGTTTGGTCTCTTCCACCAAATCAACCCAACCACCTATTACGCTGAAGAGCCAAAGAAACTGGCATACCTGCTTAATATCGTGTAGCACTCCCGCGAGGACGCAGAAGTGCCGCAACGAAACGCGGCATGGACTCAACTCAAAAAAAATGGTTCAAGTGGCTCTGAGCATTATGGGACCTAGAATTTAGAACTACTTAAACCTAACTAACCTAAGGTCAGCACACACATCCATGCCGGAGGCAGGATTCGAACCTGCGACCGTAGCGGTCGCGCGGTTCCAGACTGTAGCGCCTAGAACCGCTCGGCCACACCGGCCGGCTTGGACTCAACTAATGTCCCAAGTAGTGCTAGAGGGAATGGACACCATGACTCCTGCAGGGCTGTCCGTAAATCCGTAAGAGTACTAGGGGGTGGAGATCTCGTCTGAACAGCACGTTGCAAGGCATCTCAGATATGCTCAATAACGTTGATGTCTGGGGATTGTGGTGGCCTGTGGAAGTGTTTAAACTCGGAAGAATGTTCCTGGAGTCACTCTGTAGCACTTCTGTACGTGTGGGATATCATCTTGTCCTGCTTGAATTGCCCAGGTCCGTCCCAATGCACATGGATAAGAATGTACGCAGCTGATCAGACATGATGCTTAAGGCACGTGTCACCTGTCAGAGTCGTATGTAGAACTAAAGGCATCCCACATCACCCCTGCTGCCGGCCGCTGTGGCCGGGTGGTCCTAGGCGCTTCAGTCCGGAACCGCGCTGCTGCCTCGGGCATGATGTGTGTGATGTCCTTGGGTTAGTTGGTTTAAGTAGTTCTAAGTCTAGGGGACTGATGACCTCAGTTTTTAAGTCCCATAGTGCATAGAGCCATTTGAACCATTTGAAACATCACTCCTGCTGCACACGCCCCACACCATTACACAGCCTACACCGGCTTCAAGAGTCCCCTGCTGACATGCAGGGTCCATGGATTCATGAGATTGTCTCCATAACCGTACACATCCATCCGCTCGACACAATTTGAAATGAGACTCGTCCGACCAGGCAACATGTTTCCAGTTGTCAACAATCCAGTGTCGGTGTTGATGGGCCCAGGCGAGGCGTTAAGCTCTGTGACGTGCAGTCATCAAGGGTAGACGAGTGGGCCCTCGGCTTCTGAAGCCCATATCGTTAATGTTCCGTTGAATGGTTCGCACGCTGACACTTGTTGATGGCCGAGTACTGCAATTTGCGTAAGGGCTGCACATCTGTCATGTAGAACGGGTCTCTTCAGTCGTCGTTGGTCCCGTTCTTGCACGATCATTTTCCGGCAGCGGCGATGTCGGAGATTTGACGTTTTACCGAATTCCTGATATTCATGGCACACTCGTGAAATGGTCGTACGTGGAAATCTCCACTTCATCGCTACCTCGGAGATGCTGTGTACCACAGCTCGTGCTCCGACTGTAACACCACGTTGAGACTCACTTAAATCTTGATAACCTGCCATTGTAGGAGCAGTAACCGATCTAACAACTGCACCAGACACTTGTTGTCTTACACAGGCCTTGCCGGCCGCAGTGCCGTATGCTGCCTGTTTGCATATCTCCGTATTTGAATACAGATGCCTAGCCAGTTTCTTTTGTGCTTCAGAGTAAGAAGGTGCATAAACGGCCGCTCTTCCTGCGCATCATCGGACAACTAAATAATAAGATGCGTAACTGACGCTAGTACAGAGTGTACTGTACGTCACAAACTGTACGGAGGTTTACGGGGCATATGTACGTAGAAGTTCTGCAGTTGACGAATTATGGGCGAAGATTGTCTGATGTCTGGATACTTACAAGTACTCCGAATTAATTGTTTATTATTTAATAATGACTAAAGGCATAATGATTGTTACTTTTTTTTATTTAGTACCATTGTTTACTATTACCGCACAGCTTCGGAGAAAAACAGTTAATGAAATAGTCTGTGAATGCAGGCTTCAAATTGAATAAAAAACTGTTTAAAATACAAACGAAGTCAACAGATGCTGCAAACTCTAGGATTGCAGTAATCTGCCATTCCCATATGAAGTGATTTGACCCAGCGTTTGTCCTCAGTGATTTAGGGAAACCAGAGATAACCTCAGTCAGAACGGTCAGACGAGGAGGCGATACGGCTGCGTCACCTCTCTCTCTCTTTCTCAGTAGAACGTGAATAACCAAAACTCCTCGACGCTCGACAGCGAACTGCAAATGGAACTCCTTTCAGTGCTGCAAGCAACAAGAGTACGGGACAAGCAACCGCAAATGTCTCGCCGTGAATTAGGACGACGCATAGAAAGCTGTGAGCGGAACGCCGCAAAGCAACTCACTTGGGATCAGCCATTCGAAAGTATCTTATCGGAAGGCGCAGCACTTTCACGCGGTGCTTAAAGCACTGGGCGTCCTCCTGAAGACGCTGGCAAACAAAAACTTCAACTCGTCATTCTCAATAAATTTCTGCCAGTCACTGTCGTCCAGGTAGCCTGTGTATTCCTTCAACAAGCTCCACTGCAGACGTACTGAAGGATACTCGATTCCATTTCGATTAGGAAAACGCGTTTCTGTCGACTTTTCTCGTATCGGGCTACTCCTTGACATTTAGTGGTCAAAATTCAGTCTGCCACCACTAAAGACTCCGCCGATTCATCCATCGTTGGGAAGGATGTGTCCCACTGAGTGATGACTATGTACAGAAGGTATCGTGTTGCAATTTTGAGCTCAGTTCCCCTACTTGCAGAAAATAATAATAAATTAAGGATGGGTCCACCCTCCTGCAAGTACACAATTATTGTTTTGCTTTAATACCCAAACATGTTTAACCACAATTGTGGCATCCTCAGAGACCTTTCCTCATTTTATTTTCCTGATATATGTACATGTATATTTTATTTAGATTAGGAAATATGATACATTAGATTTTGTTATATAAATTATACATATATACATTACCTTCTATTTCACCTTGTGTGTTTACCACAAACAGGAGGAAAAACAAACGTGACAAATTCAAACCAGAACAAAACAATGAAACGAAAGACAGTCAAAAAGAGCACCAGAAACATACATAGTGCAGCGAAACGTGTGTCCAAGCCACAGAAGCATAACAAGACTCACTATTCGCAAGTGAGCAGCAGAAAACGTGATTAAACACTGTTAAAATACTAAATACAGTCGACAAATAACAAACAACATTACATAGTTCTTCATACGAAAAATTCACAAAAATGTTTGTACCCATGTCCACAAGGCATTGCAACTAAACAAAAATGCGTTCGGTATACAAATTCAAACCAGGCACAGCTCAAGACAAGCCAAATGCAGCAACGCTAACGTCCAAACTGGGGCACATGCCACGATTTTTACAAGAATATATATGGTAATGGGGGTATAAGTGCAGATATTTTTAATGATAACTGAGGGCAGTGAACTGAACAACTTTACATTGGTATTTACATCAAATGCAGACTAATAATTACAGCTTATTAGGAGTAGTATGTTTTTAGGTTGCGTAATACCTTCAAGTACATGTGGCGAGAACAAGTCATTAATGCATATTTTCCCCTAGGCAACATGTCAGGCGTTGAAGTGTGCATGCTTGAACGCATAATGGCTAGTCTACACATACAGCCGCGGGTTCACTTATTGTTGTAGGTACAACTGTGCAGAAAATATCAGGTAGTAAATTACGTGACATGTTTGCCGGAAGACTGTAAGAAGCAGAGAATGATTCGTGTACATAATAACGTACCAATGATCTCAATATCTGGACTTATACCCCTAACACCCAATATATTTTAAAGGCTGAATTATACACAAAAATTCAACGCAGACGATGTCATAACATCGCTTATGTTGGCACACAACGTGGTATACTAATTTAGACCTTTGGTTGAATTCGATTGGCAGCCAAAGGACATACACAATCTTCTTCTTCTCTGTATGTAAAAGGCAATGTTGAAATTTGGAGAACGTGTGGATCTTCTACTGTAGGTGTCGTTTAAGAACATATTTTTCGAAATTCCAACCCAAAGGGGTTAAATAGAGAAGGATTTTTATTATAAAAAGTCACTGTTAAGGTACTTTTGAAACTAGACCTACAAAAATTCGTATTTGGTTTCTCGGTCGGAAACAAAGAAATATGTGTTTCAGTATTTATGGGAATTAACACTATGGGGATGAAAAAGTGGATGAAAGCTTTTGTTGAATAATATTACAGAACTACTAAAGCATTGTTAAAGCTACATCTATGAATATTGGTATTGATTTACCGGTTACAAATAAAAAAACACGTGTTTCAGTGTTTTTAGAAAATGAACCTCTAAGGGGGAGATGAGATTTTTATGAAAATATGTTATTATGAAAGCATTTTTAAAGCTACACCTTGTTGTTGTTGTTGTTGTTGTTGTTGCTGTCTTCAGTCCTGAGACTGGTTTGATGCAGCTCTCCATGCTACTCTGTCCTGTACAAACTTCTTCATCTCCCAGTACCTACTGCAACCGACATCCTTCTGAATATGCTTAGTGTATTCATCTCTTGGTCTCCCTCCACGATTTTTACCCTCCACGTTGCCCTCCAATGCTGAATTTGTGATCCCTTGATGCCTCAGAACATGTCCTACCAACTGGTCCCTTCTTCTTGTCAAGTTGTGCCACAAACTCCCCTTATCCCCAATTCTATTCAATACCTCTTCATTAGTTATGTGATCTACCCATCTAATCTTCAACATTCTTCTGTAGTACCGCATTTCGAAAGCTTCTATTCTCTTGTTGTCCAAACTATTTATCGTCCATGTTTCACTTCCATACATGGCTACACTCCATACAAATACTTTCAGAAACGATTTCCTGACACTTAAATCTATATTCGATGTTAACAAATTCTCTTCTTCAGAAACGCTTTCCTTGCCATTGCCGATCTACATTTTATATCCTCTCTACTTCGACCATCATCAGTTATTTTGCTCCCCAAATAGCAATACTCCTTTACTACGTTAAGTGTCTCATTTCCTAATCTAATTCCCTCAGCGTCACCCGACTTAATTCGACTACATTCCATTATCGTCGTTTTGCTTTTGTTGATGTTTATCTTATATTCTCCTTTCAAGACACTGTCCATTCTGTTCAGCTGCTCTTCCAAGTCCTTTGCTGTCTCTGACAGAATTACAATGTCATCGGCGAACCTCAACGTTTTTATTTCTTCTTCATGGACTTTAATATCTACTCCGAATTTTTCTTTTGTTTCCTTTACTGCTTGCTCAATATACAGATTGAATAACATCGGGGACAGGCTACAACCCTGTCTCACTCCCTTCCCAACCACTGCTTCCCTTTCATGTCCCTCAACTCTTATAACTGCCATCTGGTTTCTGTACAAATTGTAAATAGCCTTTCTCTCCCTGTATTTTACCCCTGCCACCTTTAGAATTTGAAAGAGAGTATTCCAGTCAACATTGTCAAAAGCTTTCTCTAAGTCCACAAATGCTAGAAATGTAGGTTTGCCTTTCCTTAATCTATTTTCTAAGATAAGTCGTAGGGTCAGTATTGCCTCACGTGTTCCAACATTTCTGCTGAATCCAAACTGATCTTCGCCAAGGTCGGCCTCTACCAGTTTTTCCATTCGTCTGTAAAGAATTCGCGTTAGTATTTTGCAGCTGTGACTTATTAAACTGATTAAACTTACACTACACCTTAGAAAATTTAAATTAGGCATCTCAGATAGAAATTAAAAAATGGGTGTGTCACTGTTTTTGGCAATTCAAACCCTATGGGGATGAAACGGGGGCTAAAAATTTTTATGGGTATATTTCATTGTACAAACATTTTTGAAGCTAAATCTAGGAAAATTTGTACATGGGCTTCTTTGTTAGAAATAAAAAATACGCATGTCACTGTTTTTGGAAATTCAACCCCTAAGGGGTTCAAATAGGGGTGAATGTTTTTACGGACATATTTTGTTACGAAAGCATTTTTAAAGCTAAATCCCTGAAAACTGGTGTTTGGCTGCTCAGCTAGAGATGAAAAAATACGTGTTTCACTGTTTTTGAAAATTCATCCCCTAAGGGGATGAGTGAAATAGTGTGAGACTGATTCACTGATTCGTCATCGCCCAGCCAAAAACGCAAAGGTTAGGAATTTGAAGTTTTGAGAAGGTGTGGTGTACAGTAGGCATCGTTTAAGAAGGGATTGTCCGAAATTACACTCCTGAGGAAGTGATAGGACATGAGAGACTTTTTAAAATTATGTCCTATTAACGGAATTTTGGAGCTGGAACTACGAAAATCGGTATTTGGCTTCTTAGCCAGAATATTAAAAAAAATGAATGTTTCAGTATTTTTGGAACTTCCGTTCCTAAGGGGATACAATAGTGAGCGAAAGTTATTCGAAAAATTAATGATTACTAAAGAACTGCTAAAAGATTTTAAGGCTACTTCTATGAAAGTCGGCATTTGACTTCTCGGTTATAAATTTAAAAAATACGTGTTTCATTGTTTCTGGTAATTCAGCCTCAAAGAGAGTTCAACAGGATGAAAACTTTTAGGAAAATATTTCATAACATTTAAAAAACTTTAAAGCTTAATTTATGAAAATTGGAATTTCACTTCTCGGTTAGATGCAAACAAATATTTGTTAGGAGATGAAAGTTGCTATGGAAATATCTCTACAAGAAGGCAAAAGGCATGATTAACAAAAACTTTGGACTCCAGCTACCACAATCACCTTTTGGTCATAAGTACATTCGGAAAAGACCACGCTTACATGGTCTTAATTAGCGTGAGAAGCTTGGAAGATGCTGCAGTTAGTGAGCAACATAAAAATTCAGTAAATAAAAAAAAATCTGTAGACTACAGAGTCTCCAAGAGCGAAGCAGCGGGTGCTAAGATAGTGTAAAATAAAAGTTACAGTACATATGTAATTTAAAAAAAAAAAAATCCAACGTAACATGTATTTCCTAACCTAAATATAATTTGTTTTTACGTATTTCAGAAAAGTAAAAGAAAAGAGCTCACTGAGGATGCCACGGCATTGTGTGCAATAAGAATCACACCTTACCAAGTTTTATGTTCTCAGCGGAATTTTCTCGATTGATAATTAAAACATTATACCTATCCCTCGCCCATTGTCAAACTTCATGAAGTGGTCATGGTGTGTTGGCAACAATTCGCAAATCACTGCAGAGACGCATAGAGTATTGCACACGATGACGTGTGGAACGCCTCTTTCTACAGGTACGACTGTACAATCCGTCAAACATGTGACCTGGTTAAGCAGTAGTGTATTTCTTGCCAAGGCAGGTGTAGGTGAAATTTTAACTCACTGAGATGTAGACATAATAGAAAAGTTCACGTGTCAGGTGCACTTGTAATACTTAGGACAATATTTCATTCTGAAGCCAGAATTTTGATTGGGAAAACGGTGGCGAGAGGAGGGAGGAGAGAGACGGGATGGAGAATTATAGTGCACTGTTCCTCATGATTCCGCGCCACTGTCCGCTAGTCAAACATCTGCAATGAGCCAGAGGGAGTGAGCAGGAGAGACAATTGGACGGCGACGCCTCCGCAAAAGGAGGCCATAAAATTCGGCAGCCTCCGAAGGGTTTCTCTAAAGGCTAGGCCACGATGTTGTGATGATGATACGTTGGGTTCGGGGCAAGAGAGTCACTGCTTTAGTGTCCGACTTAAATTTTTTTTACGAGTTCCATAAGGTTCGGTGAAAAAGATAAATCCAACGCAAAGATTACGAATACATGAGATACAAGTGACCGGCTGTTCACTGGATCCAAAGGACGAGCGAAAACTGTTAGACTGTAGACCACACAAAATTGGTACGTCAGTTTTCTCGTCTTCAGCTAGAACTGAGGGCGTATAAGCACTTTATTTTGCCCTTGGTCGCGACCGGATCATTGTCCCCCGCGACCAGGCACTACCACAGTTACATCGTTCTCTGACTCGAAAGCGAAATGGCCTGCATTGTATCACACTGTGTTCCCTGCTGACCTGTTAAGCCTGCTTGTTGGTTCCCTCAAAGCGTCACGTGCCTTGGTGCCAGTATTTTTCTCCTGCTGATACGTCCATTGTGTTATGCATCATTTCTCTTCTGGGAACATTTCCTTAACGTATTTAGGTCATTAAACGAACGGTAGCAGAGGCGAAACATTGTACTTTGATAACCCCTCATCTGCTGCAGTGCCTTGAGGGATGCAGTAATGGACTACGTCGTGGTACCGAGTTTACTCCCTTCACCAGTGACGCAGTTCATCACAGTCACTGATATTACACAGTTACGTATCGGACAAATATGCTACGAAAGCTACTAATCGACATACGGTAGAGCTCAGGCAAAACACAACAGAGAAAGTAACCAAGAACACTGTAAGAATAAGTAAAATGTGACGTAACTATGCAGTACATCGCTGTAAAATAAATGTATGACATAAAGTCAAGTAGGAGGATAGCGACTATTCTTGTAAATATTCGTAGATCTGTCGTTCAGATGGCTAAGTCACATAAAAAGTCATACAGTAGATGAAGAATGACTTTATTGATCATAAAGTGTGCATGACGCGTTTCGAAATTATTCCCATCTTCAGAAATCCAAGCACAGAGGCGGCAGAAAGACAATGACGTTACCAGTTACTGACGTCTCATGTTACGCACACAGCTGCTAACTCTCTTGTCCTTGTGTCGCCTCTGCACCTGGATTTCTGCAGAAGGAAATAATTCTGAAACGCGTCATGACCAGTTAACTCATTCTTTATCTGCTGTATGACATTTTATACGACCTAGCCAACTTAGCTACAGGTCTACGCAGTATCAGACAAATGTCGAGAGGTGACGTGTCACACAGGATCCTCAATGGCACATCGTTTATGCGTTATGAATGACGCGTATTGTATTTTTATAATAGGCAACACACCGTAAGAGACTTGATTTCTGTTACCTTACTAATATTTGTTGTTTACACTATTTACACCTCTGGTTCTGCACCCAGGATGCATTAAGAACTCTTTGAGGTCATAAAATGATTGCTTGTTACGGCGAGGCAATGGGCAATGGAGAAGACGTCCTTGTAATTGCGAGTATCGGGATGACAACAGAAGACAGTCACATCATAGAGCCTTCGCTGTACTTTGTCAACGACTTCTAGGAACAAAATCTTCGTCCTGAGCGTGTCAGAAGGACGAGCCGTAACTTACGAACATTAAATTTCAGCATTACAACGATCAAGAGGCTTAGTAATAAACTTTCACCCAGTGGCCATGTTGTGGACTTACAAAAGAGCTACAATTTGGGGTGTTAGTGGGAAACGGTCTAAGTGCCAAACGATATTTTTTTTTCATGAAATGAAGAAAACATCTCAAATGTTACGTAATGTTTGTTTGCCATTAATAACGGTTTTATTTAATCATAAATATATAAATAACTGGTCCTGAAAAGGAAAACTTTCAAAATAGCAGGTACGGAACAAGATAAAGTGAAGTGTTTAGAAATTTAGTTCCAATTGTATGTTTGAGTTGCCTCACTGACAAATGTTTCTCTAAAACGTGTAATAGTTGTTATCCATGTAAGGAAGAGTAGACAAAGTTCTTTCTTTTTTTCGGCGCTTGTTTGAGTTGATGGATTTAAATGAGGAAGATCTTTCAGACGTGTCACGTTTTGCTTTGTATAACCTTTTTTGAAGATTAAGTAAAAATCACATTCCTCAGTTTCGCTGAAGGTTTTCTTGACCAGAATTTTGTTGGAATTACTCACTTTAATTGAAGAACGTGGGTCAGCTTGAGTTTGGGTATATTTATGTACAGTTCTGCTAGCGCAGCCAAATCAAAATAGTCTAGAAATAACACCTCTTTCTGTTCATTCGAGAGCTCCTTGCGTTTTTACTTGCATTTGCATATTACCTGGAATAAAGTGACGCAAATATATGTTTTATAAAATAAAATATTCATATACTATTTTGACTATTACAACATCTGCAAGTTTAATTTATAATAAGAACATGAAGAAATATGATTCACGAAACATATTTTGAGGTTATAAAGGCGATACATACCTATCGTACTGGAATTTTTGCTGGTTTATTTATCCTTGTTGATGTAGCGTAAGACTTGCCATGGACTCTCGAGTCTTTCTTAGTAGGCGCCTTGTTCCCAACAATATTACATTCAGTATTTAGGTCCGTCTTAATGCAACAGTCTAATAGATAACGAACTGAAGAATGTAAATGCATATGTTCATGGGTAAACACAGCAAACAGAATGTACGGAAGGCCTCTAAGCGAACTGTCAGTGTAGATGGCACTTACAGGGTGAAAAGTATTTGAACCGACAAACTCTGGGAGGTTGTAGGGGACATCAAAACAAATATTTTTCCCTAATGTCATTTTTTCCTATGAGGATTATTTAAACCGGAGGAGGCCGTATTACGCTCTTCGGTTGTTACACGGCGTATTGCGCTCTTCATCAAAACAAATATTTTTCCCTAATGTCATTTTTTCCTATGAGGATTATTTAAACCGGAGGAGGCCGTATTACGCTCTTCAGTTGTTACACGGCGTATTGCGCTCTTCACTTGTATAGGTAACTGCTGTCCACCAGTGTAGTAGTGTATTGTCTCTGTTTACTAATGGAGCGACACACCTGGAAGGAGTACGCTGATATGGTTGGTGCGTACTACGTAGCGCACCACAACGGACGAGTTGCACACCGGGTTTATCAACAAAATATCCTAATCGCCGTATCCCGCATCGTATGACCTTTGCTGGTGTGTGCCAGCGTCTGCTTGAGACCGGGTCATTTAGCAGATTACCTGAACAGGGACGCCGTCGCCCGGTAAGAACGCTGGAAATTGAGGAAGCTGTCTTGCAGCATGTGGAGCGGGATCCTTCAATCAGCACTGGTGCAATTACACGTAACATGGGGACGAATCAGACGAATGTAAGAACAGTCCTTCGAGAGGAATTGTTACTTCCATTTCACTTACAGCGTGTCTACAAACTGGATCCAGTTGAGTATCCGCCCAGAGCACAGTTTTCGCAGTGGTACCTGGAACAGTGTGAAATGCATCCTACATTTCCATCCTCTGTGTTGTTTACCGATGAAGCAACGTCCTGGCTTGATGGAGTCTTCAATATGCCCAATTCGTATGTTTGGAGTGAGGATAAATCACATGCCACAGTTACTAGCCCTCATCAAGTGCGGTTCTTCGTTAATGTGTGGATCGGTGTTGTTGGGGACTTTTTAATTGGGCCGTACCTGCTTCCTATGCCATTAAATGGCAGGCACTATTACAATTTTCTCGCCAGAGCATTGCCACAATTGCTGGAAGACGTCCCGCTCCCTACAAGACAACGGATGTGGATCCAACATGACGGGGCGCCGGTACGTTTCAGTCGCCGTGTGCGTCGATTCCTGGACCGACGGTTCCCAGAAACGTGGATTGGCAAAGGTGGTCCTGTACCATGGCCTGCTCAATCCCCAGATATGTCCCCTCTGGACTTTTTTGTGTGGGGAGAGATGCGCAACCTTGTTTACGCAACTCCTGTTGCATCAGAAGAGGATCTGGTTGCCCGGATAGTAGCAGCAGCAGGAACAATTCAGGATACTCCTAGGGTTTTTGCCCGTGTCTGACAGAACATGATCCGACGGTGTAATCTTTGTTTACGTGTCAATGGAAGAATTTTTGAAAATCTGCTGTCATTGAAATTGGGTTGTGTTAATGTGTTGTCTCTTGGTCATAAAAAAATGGAAAAGTGTTTGTTCATTTAATTAATTTGTCGCCAGAGAAATCTTCCTCTACCGGTTTAAATACTCCTCAGAGGAAAAAATGGCATTATGGAAAAATATTTGTTTTAATGTCCCCGACAACCTGCCAGAGTTTGTGGGTTAAAATACTTTTCACCCTGTATACCAGTCCATGGAAAGTACAACTATAATAGAGATACTCCAGGTACCACCTTTGGAGAAGCCTGTGAACAACATGAGGATGGTCTGGTACTTGTATTGTGTCCTACAGTCTTACCAGCAGTTAATTTTAACGATTTCAATGGAAGATCCGAATACGGGCTATAATGGCAATTACACCGTTTCACATAAACAATACGCAATTCGTAACTGTTGGAGTTGGCGTGACTGGTGACACACGTTGACTTATTGCGTGCAAAGGTATGCAGGGAAAGCACTGAAGAGGTTACAAAAAAGGGGGAGAGAGGGACAGAGAGAGTACACGCGGATGGCAGTGTAATCGGTACACTTACGCCGTCCGCCCATTCAGCTGCCACCAGATGGAGCAGCAGACCGCAAGTCAGCCTGAGTCGGGCCAGTTCCTGTGAGAAGAAGTCGCTGACAAGGCAGACCGCTTTCTCCGCTAGCGTCTCCTCTTCCGCCGCCTCTGGTCACCTCGGGAAACCGGCGGTCGGCCACGTGTCGGATGGGTCACTCAGCTCGCCAGCTGGAGAGGAGAGTCGGTGCGAGCGACCCAGCGGAGAGTTCCAGGATGGGCGCGCCGTTCGCAGCGAGTCCTCGAGAGCTGCTCTCTCGCCTATCGTGGCAGCCGGCAGCATTCTGCGGATGCCGGCCGTGACCGCAGAGACACCACACTGGCGCGACTTTCGATACTCAACTTAGCACTCTCCAATGCCAACTGTTCGTCTTTGTACTATAACATCAGGTCACTCCTGCTCGAGTGTCATGTCATTTCTGGAAACCCATAATCTACTCTGTAGGAATCAACATGGATTCCGGAAACAGCGATCGTGTGAGACCCAACTCGCTTTATTTGTTGATGACACCCAGAAAATATTAGATACAGGCTCCCAGGTAGATGCCATTTTCCTTGACTTCCGGAAGGCGTTCGATACAGTTCCGCACTGTCGCCTGATAAACAAAGTAAGAGCCTACGGAATATCAGACCAGCTGTGTGGCTGGATTGAAGAGTTTTTAGCAAACAGAACACAGCATGTTGTTCTCAATGGAGAGACGTCTACAGACGTTAAAGTAACCTCTGGCGTGTCACAGGGGAGTGTTATGGGACCACTGCTTTTCACAATATATATAAATGACCTAGTAGATAGTGTCGGAAGTTCCATGCGGCTTTTAGCGGATGATGCTGTAGTATACAGAGAAGTTGCAGCATTAGAAAATTGCAGCGAAATGCAGGAAGATCTGCAGCGGATAGGCACTTGGTGCAGGGAGTGGCAACTGACCCTTAACATAGACAAATGTAATGTATTGCGAATACATAGAAAGAAGGACCCTTTATTGTATGATTATATGATAGCGGAACAAACACTGGTAGCAGTTACTTCTGTAAAATATCTGGAGTATGCGTACGGAACGATTTGAAGTGGAATGATCATATAAAATTAATTGTTGGTAAGGCGGGTACCAGGTTGAGATTCATTGGGAGAGTCCTTAGAAAATGTAGTCCATCAAGAAAGGAGGTGGCTTACAAAACACTCGTTCGACCTATACTTGAGTATTGTTCATCAGTGTGGGATCCGCACCAGGTCCGGTTGACAGAGGAGGTAGGGAAGATCCAAAGAAGAGCGGCGCGTTTCGTTACAGGGTTATTTGGTAAGCGTGATAGCGTTACGAAGATGTTTAGTAAAGTCAAGTGGCAGACTCTGCAGGAGAGGCGCTCTGCATCGCGGTGTAGCTTGCTGTCCAGGTTTCAAGAGGGCGCGTTTCTGGATGAGGTATCGAATATGTTGCTTCCCCCTATTTATAACTCCCGAAGAGATCACGAATGTAAAATTAGAGAGATTCGAGCGCGCACGGAGGCTTTCCGGCAGTCGTTCTTCCCGCGAACCATACGCGACGGGAACAGGAAAGGGAGGTAGTGATAGTGGCACGTAAAGTGCCCTCCGCCACACACCGTTGGGTGGCTTGCGGAGTTTGTAGTATAAATGTAGATGTAGATGTAGATTTGAGGGCCCGCCAAATGTTAGGAACTGTTCTTGAACAGGTGTAAGACTCATTATTGTATTTTAATCACTGGTTGCAGTAACAACTGTAAAATAACTAGGGGTAAACGTCCAGAGCGAGTTGTACTGGAATAATCAAGTACGTGGAAACATGTATTGGTTTTATTGACTATGGGAAAGCTTTCGCAATGGTCAGCAGACATACAAAATCGGCTGAAAAGTATCCGGAAGCCCTTATGTGATGCGCGTTTGACTACTAGATCTCACAAGAGATGGGCTGGCCAGTGAAAAAGTTGGCGGCGAACGTTTTGTTGTCACTAGTGAAGCAGTAACAGGAGAATGAGTGGTCGGGGCGGCTCAGTGACTTCGTACTCGGAATAATCATTGGCTGTCACCTGAGTAACATATTATCAAAGACAATTCAAGAATTCTAAAACTGCACGAGTCGGCTGTTTGTGATGCGACTGTGATGTGGAAACGACAGCGAATGACCGCATCTAAACCAGGACCAGGCACTCCTAATGTACTGACGGACACGGACTCTCGAGCATTGCGTACGGTCATTGTAAGAAATCGTATGAAACAAGCGGAAGGGATTACTCTTTCCAAAGTGCTACCAACAGTCCACTAGCACAATGATCGTGCGTAGCTAGCTATAAAAAGAGAGCGTTTCAGTGTTGGAACAACTCCTCATAAGCCAAACATTTCTGCAGTCAGTGGCGAGCGGCGCTTCAGATGCTGTACACAGCGAAGCCATTAGTCACTGGGTGTCTGGAAACGAGTGATGTGGAGTAATGACTATCAGATGGAACTGTCTGGGTTAGCTGAATGCCCTCCCCCCCCCCCCCCCCACCCGGACGATGTTGCCTGCCATCATATGTAGTGCCGCCACCAAAGTGCGGAGCTGGTTGTGTTACGGTAGGAGGAGGGGAGGGGAGGGGGGGGTGTTTTTCTTGGTTGTCATATGTACCCCTTATTCTGCTTAAGAAAATGCTAATTGCGGAAGGATATAAACACAACAAAAATGTTCATATGGGTGTGAATTCCTAAGCTACCAAACTGCTAAGGTCATCGGTCCCTAGACTTAAACACTGTTTAAACTAACTTAGCCGGCCGAGGTGGCCGAGCGGTTCTAGGCGCAACAGTCTGGAACCGCGCGACTGCTCCGGTCGCAGGTTCGAATCCTGCCTCGGGCATGGATGTGTGTGATGTCCTTAGGTTAGTTAAGTTCTAGGCGACTGATGACCTTAGAAGTTAAGCCCAATAGTGCTCAGAGCCATTTGAAGCATTTTTTTAAACTAACTTATGCTAAGAACAACACACACACACACCCTTGCCCGAGGGAGGACTCGAACCTCCGGCGGGAGGGGCCGCGCAGCCCGTGGCATGGCGCCTCAAACCGCTCGGCCACACCGCGTGGCGATACAAACACATTTGAAAACATTGTGTACTGCGTAAACTAGAGCACGACGAAGCACGCTGTCATACAGTATCATCTGTGAGATAACGGTTTGCAGATAATATCAGTGCTGAAATGGATAGACCTGCCCATCATCTCGAACTGGTCCTAATGGAATACCTTTTGAATGGGTCAGAAAGTCGACTTCGCAGCAGACTCCCATAACGATACAATGTACTGATGTTCACTACTTTCTCCGGTTTCGGCTTTTTGGAAAGAATAGGCTGCCATTCCTCAACATACATTCACACATCCCACAGAAAGTGTCCTCGTCAGAGTTCAAGCCGTTGTAAAGGAGAAGAATGGACAGAATCCATATTAATGTTCACTATTAGGTATCCGGTTACTTTGGTCAGACATTCTATTTTATAGAGTATTCTAAAAAGACGATAGTGCCGCAAGCACTTCATATAAGTTATCAAGAAAAATAATAATAATAAACACGATAAGAGAGAAGACTGAGAGCATAACAATTAATAGGGCTGTGAGGCAAGGGTGTAACTTACCGCCCACTCTTTTTAATATCTTTACTGACAACATTGTTAGATAATGGAAAACAGAGGCCTATGAAGGCAATTAATAAATGCCATGATGCTTGGTAAAGACCAAATAATTTTACAAAAGAGTGAGGTCGATGTGCAAAGAACAATACACTGCCTTGACTACAATTCCAGTAATTCACACAGAAAGATGAGATTATAGCTTTTTAAAGGAAAAGACTGTTCATGTAAAATGGTGCTAATGGTTATGTTTCGGGACAAGTTTCCCATTTTTCCTACGGTTTCGATGTAGACTACAAACTTCAAAATTACCCAGAGAACAGAGTAAATAAATATTAGATGTGTGGTAGAACGCGAACAACACCAGGCAACAAAGTGTAAAAGCAACAATAATAAAATCTGCTAAAGAAATGACTGCACCTGTTTTCACACATCGTCCATAATTGAAATCAATACGAAAGTAAGCAGAAACGAGTAAGCTGGCCACTGCCATGAAATTTGTGGGACTCTCAGAAAGAATGCAGTCTGAGGGATCAGATAAGAAATGAAAACATCAGAGCTCAGCTGCCAATTTGCTCAGTTAAGAGAGTAAAACGGCTAGAACATATTGACAGGAGGGAGCGTAAAAAAAAAAGTATTGGACTACAAACAGTAAACGAAACGAGGTTCCGGAAGACAATGAAAGAGATGACTAGACCGAGATCAGAGCAGGTGAAGGGTTTACTCCTTGACAAGAAGAATAAAAAGAAAAATAAGAAGAAGAACCATTACATAGAACGCAGGAAACGCAAATTCCTGGTATTACTGCAACGAATTAGGAGGTTAGAGTTGAAGAACAAGTGTAGCCTGGAAAACGAAAAGGAGAGAAATTGCTCTTGTCAAATGAGTAACAGTATCCCTTCTAAAAGTCGTCAGGCTCATTTTCTGGAACATTTCAGCAGATATTTGCAATTTCGTTTTTCTGTTGTGTCGCTGGAGTCAGCCGAAACAAACAGGACTCATCACGTCAGTCATATGACTCCCAAATTCGACGGAAACCGCCCGTTTGTTTCCCTGTACAAAGAAAATTATTTTTAAAGTGCAATTTCACGTGCCAGTTCAATAGAACGGTCGCATATTAGTCTAGTTTTTTTCGGTATGTATTAACAGGGACAGTAAACGGGCGCTGATGACTACAATGTTGAGTGGACCTCAAAACAACATCATCAGAGACAGTAAAACTGGAAGAATAACCAATACTGCATCAGCGACAGCACTGTCCTGGCCCGCCGCTGATTGCTACCGCCAAGCATCCAGAGCTACTGAATCGCTGTTGGGCCGATGTTTATTCTTAGTGCTTTTCTGACCCTCTTTTTACGTATCCATAAAACTAATATCGGACTATACTAATTTGGGAGCGCTCTGTGTAATGGAACTCGTAAAATTCCGATTTAGAATTAATTTTGTTTGTAATGAGAAACAAACCGACACTTTCTTCTGTCGCTAGGTGTCGAATGAAAGACGTTACGAGCAGTATTTGTTTAGGCTGACTCCATCTACGAAACACAAAAACTAAATTAAAAATACTGTTTGAAACACCAAATAAAATGTCACTGCCGACTCTTAGGAGAGACTCCTGCAATAACTGAAAACGCATACGACTAAATCGATATTTGCAAATTATGATGGGTAGCAACCATGTTCTTCCTATTAAATCGAAGCAGCTGATTCGTTTATTAAAGCACTGGCCTTTTCCTCAGCAAATTTGATACTACTGTGACAAGGAACAATCTCTGCTTATCTTTAGCTTATGCGTATGCAGTTATTGTACGGCGATTGAAGGGGTGTGTAGTTGCACACCACTCTGCCAGTTATTGATGTAGGTTTCCCAAAGAGCAGTCTCTAAAAGTAGCATCTCAGTGCTTGTTACGCAGACGGACCCCATTTCAACTCTCTGATGAAAGAAAAAAGTCATTGTCACTGGAAACCGAGCCCGAGTGCACCAAGTAGCAGCCAAAATTGCTAATCTTAGTTACACAGGTAGGGTTAGGTTTCATGCGAGTTTTGTATAGCCTTTGAGACCTTTCGTTCCACAAGTCTTCTTCTCAGACGAACTTGGTAACAATCAGACATGAAATCTCACTTGATTATGTTCCGCATACGAAGACTCGGTGATACACCTTTTCAGTCAATAAAAGACAGCAAGAAAATTAGTATTTAGTGTCCTGTTGAGAGAAATGAAAGACAGTTTACTTCTCAAGGGCACTGGCTATCAGGTAACCTGGAGAAACCTCAAGGTGGCCTGCAGATATGTCGTCACACTCACCCTATATACGAGCACGGTGTCTTGACCATTGTTCCACCTGGTTAGAATTTCAGACAACTGAATAGAGAATACGTGATGAATCTTCTTGGGTTACCAGTCGAGTAACATTTTCTTGTAACAAAATTTCTGTGAGTTTCTTACTACACTGAAGATGGCGTGTTGAAATTTTACTTCAAGATGATACAGCCAGTCGACAGATTAGCTCGAAATATTTCATCAGCGAAACTCGCCAAAAAAAAGGTAGCATTCTCACATGGCGGAAAAAGGTGAAAATTTACGGAAACAGCTAATTAGGATCTATCCGGTTGAAATTAATCTATGCACAAAGGTAGTTATGATTTAGTCTCTAAATCGTCACGGTATCAGCTATTGCTGATAACAGTTTCGCCAGCAGCAGCAGAAAAAGGAAAGGTGTAAGCCATCAGTGATATAATACGATACTATTCAGTCAGTGTTACATGCTGTATGTACAGAAAGATACTCAACGGTTTTCGTTGTACAGATAGGAAACGGTCCCATTCTTGACTGAACTGTTTATCACCTTCTTTTCACTTCCTTAAAAGGATAACACCATTTACCTTGAGAGACGACTTACTAACACTTAGACTTATATTCCATTTTAACTAATTTCTCTTTTTTCAGGAATATCTTTCCTGCTATTGCCAGTCTGCGCTTTACGTCCTTTATACTTCGACCACCATCACTTACTTTGTTGCCCTAATAACTAAGAAAACTTATGTATTACTTTCAAATGTCTCGTTTCCTAATATAATTCCACGCGCATCGCCTAATCTGATTTGACTGCATTGCAGCACTCTTGTTTAACTTTCGATAGTGTTAATCTCTTTTTACATGACACTCTTCATTCTGTTCAATTGTTCTTCGAATTTCTTCGCCGTCCTCGACTGAATTACAACGTCATCGGCAAACTTAAAAGTTTTTATTTTTTCTCCCTTTAACTTTAATTAGAATCGTGTTTTGCAACTTTAATGGTTATACGAAGCAGATATATGTGTCCTTACAGTGCCGTGCAGCAATTCCAATAGCTCACATAAAGTTAGAACGTAGGAAAGCGGATACGCGCTAGGGTAGCCAGCCGCGGGTAGAGTTGCGGTAGCACTGAAAAAGCCTCCTATAGAAATACGCCTCGTAAGACTGATCGCCGCAGAGGTCGCCGCCGGAGTCGGCCTCGACGTGGCGGTCGCTCGCTCGCCTGCCGCATTCCTTCCGCATTGTTGCCCCAGTGGCCGCCACGGACGCCGCTCCACGTTGTGCACCATGACGCTCGTGTGGGTGGGAGATACTATGACGTTATTCTAGACGATCCAACGGCAGCCTTGTTGTAACGTGTCATTTGGTGGCCGCGTCTGTGTGCTCGTAGAGTTCACTGTCGTACGCGCCAGGTCTAGTTTCGGGTGACGGACGGCAGGGGGATTTTGTTCGAGCTTACGGACAACGATCTGGTCACGGGTGTTCTGACTGGTTTGGTCCGACCTGCCACGATTCCTCTCCTGCGCCAATCTCTTCATCTCAGAATAGCATCCAACGCCCTTATTTATTTCTTGGATACATTGCGTTCCCCTAAAGTTTTTGCCCCGTATAGCTCCCTCAATTGCAATTATTCCTTGATGCTTCAAGATATGTCACATTATCCTGTCCTTTCTACTTGTGGATGTTCACCACACGTTTCTCTCCTCGCCGCTTATTTGGAGGAACTCTACATTTCTTATTTTATCAGCCCACCAAATTTTCATTATTCAGCTCCATATCTAAAACCTTTCGATTCTCTTGTTTTCTATTTTTCTCACGGTCTGTGATCCACTTCCGTAACATGCTGCGCTCCAAATGTGCTTGCTCAGAAATTTGTTCCTCAAACTAAGATCGACGAACGATAATAGTAGACATTCTTTCAATCAGGAATGTCCTCTTTGTCTGTGTTAGTCGCTTTTCATATCTTCCTTCCTTCGTCTGTCTTCGTCGTCTTCTAAACTACCAAAATTACTTCATTTCATCTACTTTCTGGTCCTCAGTCTTGATGTTCAGTTTGTCAGTAATCTCTTATCTGCCACTCCTCATCACCTTCATCTTTCTTCCATTTACTCTCTGTCGATATTTTGTGCTGATGAGACTGTTCATTACGCTCGACACGTTGTGTAGCTCTTCCTCACTTTCCCTGACGACAGCACTGTCAGCCAATTTCATTTGTTTCTGTCATTGCTTATCCGATGTAAAGACTGAACACTAGGGTCGAAAGACTACATCCCTTATTATACCCTTCCCAATCCCGGTACTTTGCTTTTGGTCCTCCACTTTTTTTATCCCAAAAAAATGGCTCTGAGCTTTATGGGACTTAACTGCTGTGGTCATTAGTCCCCTAGAACTTAGAACTACTTAAACCTAACTAACCTAAGGACATCACACACATCCATGCCCGAGGCAGGATTCGAACCTGCGACCGTAGAGGTCACGCAGCTCCAGACTGTAGCGCCTAGAACCGCACGGCCACTCTGGCCGGCTTGTTATCCCATCTTACACCATTTATGTAACAACTTTGAACATCTTGTGTGAGTTTACGCCACGGAACGCTTTTCTAAGTCGACGAATCCCATGAAAGTGTCTTTATTTCTCTTAAGCCTTCCGTTATCAAGCTAAATATCATAACTGCCTCTAGATCCTTTACCTTACCTAAACAAAGCTGTCCATCTAACACACTCTCAATTTCTTTTCTATTCTTTTGTATATTATTCTTCTCGGCAGCTTGGATACATGAGAAGGTAAGCGGACTGTGCGATATTTCTCACTCTTACCTGCCCTTATTGTCTTCGAGATTGTGCGGATGAATTTTTTTTTTTTTATTTTTTTTACGAAATTCTGGTAGTATGTCTCCAGACTCATAGTTCGTACACACCAGCTTGAATAATCGTTCAGTTATTATTTCCCCTACTACAATGATTTCAGAAATTCCGAAGGACTAATATCTGTATCTTCTGCCTTATTTGGTCACAGTTCTTCCAAAGCTCTGTCAAATTCAGACAGTAATACTGAATCCCCTTTCCTTCCATATCGAGTCTCACTTCTTCTTCCGTCATGAAGTAAGTTTCTCCCCCTTGTAGCAGCCTTCAATGTGCCTGGTGATGAAAAAGTCAGTATAAATTTGAAAACTGAATAAATCACGGAATAATATAGATAGAGAGGTACAAATTGACACACGTGCTTGGAATGACATGTGGTTTTATTAAACCAAAAAAATACAAACGTTCAAAAAATGTCCGACAAATGGGGCTTCATCTGATCAGAATAGCAATAATTAGCATAAGAAAGTAAGACAAAGCAAAGATGATGTTCTTTACAGGAAATGCTCAATATGTCCACCATCATTCATCAACAACAGCTGTAGTCGAGGAATAATGTTCTAAACAACACTGTAAAGCATGTCCGGAGTTATGGTGAGGCATTTGCGTCGGATGTTGTCTTTCAGCATCCCTAGAGATGTCGGTCGATCACGATACACTTGCGACTTCAGGGAACCCCAAAGCCAATAATCGCACGGACTGAGGTCTGGGGACGTGGGAGGCCAAGCATGACGAAAGTAGCTGCTGAGCACCCCATTATCACCAAACGACGCACATCTGTCGGACATTTTGTGAACTTTGTAATTTTTTTCTTTTGTTCTAATAAAACCCCTGTCACGTCAAGCATGTGTGTCAATTTTTACCTCTCTACGTACATTATTCCGTGGTTTATTAAGTTTTCAAATTTATACTGACTTTTTGGTCACCCGGTAGTTTATCCAGCTATTCGCTGTCTCTTCTGTGTTTAAGAATGCAATTCTCATCGCACTTTTAATGTTGAAGCTTCTGCTTTGATAATCATTCTAAAAAGGTTGTGGTCGGAGTCGACTGGGCTACCTAAAGGCACCATCATAACAGAGTTTCCCAACACCTCGCGGAAAGAAAGCTCTGACGTTTCTGGTTGGCAGAAGCACCCTGCACAAGCGCTGTTAGTGGGAGCAAAAAAAGAGCCGATGAAAATCGCTGCATTCTGCGCCTGATTCTAATTGGCTGAAATGGCTGAATGTTAGATAACTTTGAAGACCGCATTGGAGTTCAACAGCCGGCGAGTCGGGGCCAGAAGGACTCGTGGGCCCTGCAGGATGAGTTCGTGTTTTAAGATGTTGATATTAAATGTGGAGTTGACGAGCCTTCGTGGAATAACAAAGTTACTTACAAAATAAGGAAGGAATACAGAAATCGGAAGTACGTTCCCATTGCGTGGGCTAGGAATTCGGTTTACGCACTTTCCTATCTTTTCGGCCAGCTTTGCGATTTAGTGTGCCTTAACTTGTTCGGTGGTAACAAGCCTCACAACAGAGCCTGGAGCTACGAGGGTGGGTTAATGAGTCTGCGTTACCTCCGTAGATTAGCTGAAAAGCTCTATAATCGCCGACAGTTACTTCACATATTGCACACTAGGAGCGCTCGCATCACTGACCTTCCCCGCAGCTGGGCGCCCCCTCGGATATTGTTTTCGTGGGCGTCGGCAACGGGACCACTGGGGCAGCGGCAGGCGCGTCTGCCCCGTGCTCCGCCTCGGCTCAGTGCAGAAAGCCGACCTTGGCCGTGGACAGCCGCGTCGCACACCTGTTGATGGCTCAGTGGGACACAGGCGGGCCCGCCAGCTGCGGCTAATGGTTCTGGTCGTTGAACTTCTCCGGTCCGAGGTTAGGCCGGCGTTACTGCAACAACGCGGTTTCACTCTGGAATGCATGTGACCTTTCGCAGAAGAGCTACATTTTCTAACTGTCGCTCTTACATCCGCTTGGGTCGACCTCCGCTGCCACGGCCGTTAAATCGCTGTCATGCACGGGGACGCGAAGAAGTACCGACAGTTCTTGGTATCGAGCTGGTTGTGGCACGGGGCAGTTTGCGAATTTTGAATTAACCGCTGGCAGCAACGCAAATTTTTTCTAGTGGATTGTATGGTAGCATTCGACAGCACAATTCTCTTGTCAGTGTAACTTTTTCCCCTCGGAAATTTTTTTTCAGTAGCAATATAGCCTTTCCGTTCATCAGTGCAAATGCTGTATTATTGTGCAAGTCGTAAGTTCAGTGTTGTAATAAAATTTTTAAAATTTATTTACAGTCAAAAATTAATGCTTATATGTAAGCGAATATGAAATAGTGATACACGGAGACCTTCGATTCTATTTCGTATCGAGCTAGCTGTTACAGTGCCAAGACCTGCTCCGTGTCACGTGCAGTTTCTTATTATGAAGTTTCCTTGTCAAGGCAACACGAGAAATCACAAAATGAAGTCAAACAGATGCTGCGAAGCGGCAAAGGTAGTAATTTGCACAAAGGAAACAGAGATTTCCACAATACTGATAACAAAATACATGAAGAAGAAAACAACACTGAATAATACAGAAATATGTTTGGTTTGATTTGTAGGGACGGAACTATGAAATTTTTGAGCAATGCTTAACACGCTGCACCATTGGTAACAATGTATCCCCATCCACTGCAACAACATGCCCCATTTTCCGGTAAACTGTTAGTGTGTGCAAGACACGAAATAATATCAAGTCACTGATGTTCCTGACATCTGAGCGTTAAGAAAGAATTTTGTGGATAGGATATTTACGCTACAGTACAAGTTATTTTGTATTAAAACAGCTATAAAACCTTCTTGTACCGAAGTTATTGAAAAAATTCGAACACCTTTCCCGATCTCCCTTAGTTTTATCTCGATAGTGATACTTTTTCATTCGGTACATGCATCTGATATTGTTCCGCACATCAGTATTTTATGGCAGTTATCGCATCGAATAGTCTTAGCAAACATTTATTAAATTTTTGCTGTTAACCCAAAACTTTGACCGCATGACACAGTTCCATCATGTTCAACAACTGAACGCGTGAGCACCGATAGGTCAACAATAGATGGAGTGAGCGTACAGAAACATCTGCAACTCTTTGTACACCTTGTCAACGTTTTGGGTTGGGTTGTTTGGGGGAGGAGACCAAACAGCGAGGTCATCGGTCTCATTGGATTAGGGAAGGATGGCGAAGGAAGTCGGCCGTGCCCTTTGAAAGGAACCATCCCGGCATTTGCCTGGAGCGATTTAGGGGAATCACGGAAAACGTAAATCAGGATGGCCGGTTGCGAGATTGAACCGTCGTCCTCCCGAATGTCAACGTTTTGCATGCATTTTTCTCATTCGGATCCCCTTTCTTTTCACGATTCGACTTCCTCCTTTGTTTTTGTATTCTTGTATTAAAACAGTTTAAGTGCAGCAAATGCTCCATGTGCAGTCAGAAAGGCGCCAAATACTTGGCAGTATTTTAATAATGAAGGGCGGTGCAAAATCTGTTTCAAAAATTTGAAATCTTCGGTAAATACTTCAAACATGGAAAATTATTTAAGAAAACACCGCAAAACAAAGATAAAATTATTTGCTGAACAGTACAGTAAGATAGTTAACAGAAAATTATATTTGTCAGTATAAATACGTGACGAAACAGATGCACCAAGCGCATAAAGCAAAAGATGTAGTTTTGACATAGTTTAGTTTTTAAAATTACAGTATTAAAAAGCTGTCCTAGGAAGTCGAAAATAGGAATCCAGAATGACCAAAGTAGGATTGTTCTTGTACAAACATGAACTGAGAACAATATAAGCAGTAAATCAAGAAAGCAGTTTGTTATGAAGGATAAACGCTAGTGTTTATCATGTATGTTGAGGAAGCAAAGAAGGGACTGGAAGAAAGGTGTACAGCAGGAGTAAATATAGAAGGGAAGCTGATGCAAAATCTAACCTTCGCAGACTTCAGTGCATTTTTGGGAGAAACTAAGACCTTACAACTGTTGAACGAAATAAAAAGGAGCCTTAACGTAAAATTCGAGTTAAAAATGAGGATATAATCACGGATTTGTCGAAGAGCCGGGGAAAAGGAATAGTTACTTGTTAAACATCAAACACGGGGAAACACAACAGAAGTTGATGTTTCCATTGGGGGGGGGGGGGGGGCGCTCAACTGCGCGGTCATCAGCGCCCGTACAAAGTCCCCTTTTTTTTCACAGTCCAGTCTAGCTACTGTCACGAATTACGATGATGAAACGATGAGAACAACACAAACACCCAGTCCTCGGGCAGAGAAGAATCCCCAATCCGGCCGGGAATCGAACCCGGGACCCCGTGATCCAGAGGCAGCAACGCTAGCCACTAGACCACGAGCTGCGGACACAACTTAAGTGAATGGCTTCAACTGTTTTGGAAGTAAGACTGTATGTCATCAGATGGCTAGCAGCACAGAGAACTGTATGTTTCTTTGGAAATTTTGGAAATTTGTGGTAAGTTCCTATGAGACCAAACTACTAAGGTCATCTGTCCCTCGGCTTACACACTACTTAATCTAACTTAAACTAACCTACGCTAAGGACAACAGACACACCCATGCCTCAAGGAGGACTCGAACCTCCGACGGGGGAGCTGCGAACCGTGGCAAGGCGCCTCGGACGGCACGGCTATCCCGCGCGGCTATCTTCCTTTCAATAACAAAACTTCACTGGCGCTTAACATCGAAAGGAAAGAGAAGTTTCCTGAAATGACATATGAGATGGTAGTCCATTGCGTGTTGTGGGTATCCTGGGATCTTGCGAGTGGCCTGAGTCATTTCGATTTCAGTCTTCCATATAAAACCCCACATTTCCCTAATAGCGTCTGGTCTCTTCAGTGACCTGACCAAAATTATGTCCTGGAGTTTTATTGGGCGTATGGTGAAGTACTTACCGTGCAAGTAGGTGGAAATTGCTGGAAACCGAACTGTCGTGATGCTGACTTGTCTGAAGCGTGGAGACAGCTGTGTTGAAATGAATGGGACTGAAAGACTTTCTTTGTCTCACTGAGTGTAGGTTACGGCCACGGGAACTCCCCGTGCAAATTCAGCAGTGCAGTTCAAATCTCGTCCGGTCATGCTCCGATTTCTCGTAGTTTCCCAGTTTCCCTAAATAACTTCAAACAAATGTCAGGACAATACATTAAGGAGGGCAAAGCCTTCCTCTCGCCGTAAGAAAATGAGATAGTTATCTGTCTCCAAAAACTTGGATATCGACTAGGCGCCAAACACGAAACCTCCACCCAAGCCTCTCTTGAAAGTTAGAAAGCTGTCAAGAGCTATGCTGATATATTAATATAGAGATTTAGATGAATTGGAAAGCTACTACGAACATACCCTCTGGCGACCAGCATAGTTTTAGGTTAGGTTAGGTTAGGTTATGTTAGCATTTACTGCAGATTTCCTGTCGTTGCCCCATACTCTAGTTACGTCAACAGGCACGAGTCAGTAATTGTTATACAGGAAAGTGAAGACCTTAGGGGCGTTTCACCACGGTGTGAAAGTATTACTTTCGCTTCCCCTTGCGGGAACGGTATTAACCTTCATTTTTAAAATTCATGACAGTCCTTTTCGACTGTGTAAACATAAATATTTTCTCAATCTGTTTCTTATTATTATGAACCCATTGTATTACATTGGAAGCATGCTCGCCATGTTTCTTTTTCCGTCTCACAAAAAATCAACAAGGAAACCTGAAACAAAGGAGGGAAAGTACGAAGGTTAGACTCTGTATAATCGACGTTGGCAGTAGTGACGTAACAGTAGCTTTATAACACAATGATAGACCGTGGCATATTCAAAGTAAATGCGCCCGTATTTGACTAAAGTATTTCAGTGAAACAACACACAACGTACATCTCTGTGGCTGGACGGGAGTTTGAATCCTACTCCTTTCGAATTTGTTTACCTATTTATGTAATTTACTTATTTCTTGCTGGAAACCAACCGTCACGTGTGCCTAAAGCAGGATGTACAGTTCATACAATACATTACAAATACTCTTCATTATCATATTAGTTTTAAGGTCCTAACTCCTACAATACAATAATAAAGATATTAATTTATGCGATGTCCGCCGCTACCCGGTCAGTCCCACTTTCAAATACGCGCGCCGCCGGTTACTCCGCCGTGTTCCCTAAAGCCGCCACTACTTCACGAGCGCGCTGCCAAGAATGATTCTGCCGCTGCCGATGAGATGCATGCATCCCCATCTCCGGAACTCGAGGCCGGGCGTACTTGAGTTCGAACGTTCATGCACTGACGTCATTCTGTGTGTTTGCCTGTTGAATAACTCTTACAGACTTTCATGGTGGCCAGGGCTCGACATCTTCTGAATAGTCATTGTATAGAAGAGTGACAGACTTGATACATTTTTTGTACCAGTGTCTATTTCTACATTCAGATCTGCTGTTCGCAACTGACGCTGCAACTAAAGCAACAAATTTATGTATCATTTTTGTTATTTGGTATTAGATGTAAAATAAATTAACATCTGAATTCTCTGTCCATGATCAGCACCTGTTCATCGCTCCTGTCTCCATTAAAGAACCACACTTCCTGCAAGGAAGACATAACAATTTATGGAATATGATTTAACAATAAGTATACACAAAATCGTCATTAATAGGAATAATATGAAACGAAAATAAGTAATGAAACAAGAACACAAAAATGAATATATTGCTTTTCTTCTAATTTGCATTTCTCTGACTGACCCTCGGTTTGTGGCTTCCTCTTCGAGTTTTGCCTGCAAGGAGCGGGAAGACGAACTACACTTTCAGCCACCTGTGCGTTTCCTGGAAATATCGCCGTTATGCAGACAACCTATTTTCTACGCTATCAATAGCTCATCGCTTAGTGTGTGGTGCGGCGGGCTGGAGCCATAACAACTGCGTCCCGGTTTCATACATAATGCACTTGATTCTACCTACGTAGTATTATACATTTAATATTCTATTTGTAATTAATCAACCATTAATTGAGGGACTATTCGTTGTAGAGCAACATACAAACCTGTTACTAGCTGCTAAAGTATTTACATTTATCTAAATCTACACCTATATGATTACTCTGGAATTCACGTTTAAACGGTTAGCAGAGGGTTCACAGAACCACTTTCAGACTATTTCCCTCGTCCGTTCCACCCTCGAATAGCATGTGGAAATATGAACACCAAAATCTTATCATGCGAACTCTCATTTCCCTTATTTTATTACGATTGTCATTTCTCTACACGTTGTGATAGTCAAAAAATATTCTGGTGTTCGGAGTAGAAAGTTGATGACTGAATTTTCGCGAAAAGATCTCGCCGCAACGAAAAACACCGTCGTTTTAATGTTTGATATCGCAAGTCACTTATGTTATCCGTCACACTTTCTCTCATACTTCGCGGTAACGCAAAACTAACTGCTCTTCTTTGAACGTTTTCGATGTTGTTTCTCATTCGCATCTGGTAAAGATCCCATACTACCCAACAATACTCCATAAGCCGACGGACAAGCGCAGTTCTGCGAATAAAAAATTGTGTTTGGTTCGCCATCCCCACAACATTTCCCATATGACAGTTCCAACGTATACTATTCGTAACTGTAATCCCTAAGTATTTAGCTGAATCGACAATCATTGAATTTGTGTGATCTATCGGCAACTGAAACTTAACAAATCGTTTTTGTACCTTTGGAAGATCTCACACTGTTTATTGTTTAGGATCAATTGCCACTTTCAGGATGATGCAGATACCTTGTCTAAATCATTTTGAAGCTTTTTCTTGATCTTCTGATGACTTCACTAGATAGACAACGGATTCAGCTATTGAGCTACAAAAGACTAAGAGGGCTGCTCACAATATCTCCCTTATCCCCTCCTCCTCGCACAGCCACAGAGACAAGTGATTCTTCAAAGGATCGAAGATCCACACGTATAAATCAACTTCAGACCCTTCAGTAATTTACAGCTGAATTAATATGTTGTGGAAAAGTGAACTAGAAAAAGATTAGAAAATCTTTGAAATTATATTTAAAGTTTGTTGGAAGTTGTTAAATACTGTTAATCTAACACTGGATGAATATAGTCTCGTTTATTTGCGCTTCGTTTTAAGAAAAGCTAGTTTTTCACTCATCTCAATCTTTATAGCCTCGTATGTCATGAACTATGACTCATATAGTTATACAATATTACAGGTGCTTTCAATGGTATATGTGGATACTGCCTGCGAAATATGATTCGAATGGATTTTGTAATAAAGAAATACTAAATTAAAACGTTATGTCTGATGCTGAAGTTTTTCTGTGTGAACTGCGAAAATACAGTTACGAGATTATTTTCTCACTTGTTTGATCTTTTATGCCCACGTTCAGTTCCTAATCTATTACATATGGAAACATTTCTATACGTCTTTCTTGCATCCGCAGAGCCTGATTCGCACCTGGTGGCCAAAAGTGGAACCAGTTCTTTTCCAGGGTAAATCTCTGTGAGTAGCTACACTTTAATTATAACCACCCAACAGGCACATTAAGAACAGCACAGGGCCTATAACACTTTCTTAGGGTGGGTACTCCATGTATCACCTGGATTTCACTGGATGGCTTCCCGTCATTTACAACGAACTGTGAGTTTTCTGCCGGAAAATCACGTGTCGAGTCGCACAGACTCATTTTGGGTGCGTGATACCAGAGGATCAGCGGTGCCGCCGCTAACGCCCACGGCTGAGTCAGCCGCAGCGCCCCGGCGAGCGGGCGACGGCGTTTTCGCTGCTCGTGATGCGCATGCGGGCGCTGTTGCTTTCTCCGGGGCCGTGAGAAACGTGAGGGCCCAGCTTCACTTTCCCGGCGGGATATGAGTCCGCGGAAGACGGCAGCGGGTCAGGGAGAGCAACTGGACAGCCGCTTCGCGTTGGGTAACCGCCTCCCGCCCCGTTACGTCTTCCACGAAGTACTTGTGCCACTACACCAAGATTACTCACAGAAGCAACTAAGTACTTACAAGGGAACCTCCCCATCGTACCCCCCCTCACATGTAGTTATAAGTTGGCACAGTGGATAGGCATTGAGAAACTGAACACAGATTAACCGAGAAAACAGGAAGAAGTCGTGTGGAACTATGAAAAAAATAAGCAAAATATACAAACTGAGTATTCCATTCACAAGATGGGCAACATCAAGGATAGTGTGAGCTCAGGTGCGCCGTGATCCCGTGGTTAGCGTGAGCAGCAGCGGAACGATAGGTCCTTGGTTCAAGGCTTCACTCGAGTGAAAAGTTTACTTTCTTTATTTTCGCAAAATTTATGATCTGTCCGTTCGTTCATTGACGTCTCTGCTCACTGTAATAAGTTTAGTGTCTGTGTTTTGCGACCGCACCGCAAAACCGTGCGATTAGTAAACGAAAGGACGTGCCTCTCCAATGGGAACCGAAAACATTTGATCGCAAGGTCGTAGGTCAACCGATTCCTGCACAGGAAAACACGTCTGATATATTCTATACGACACTGGTGACGGCATGTGCGTCACATGACAGGAATATGTTGTCGACCCACCTAACTTGTACACTTGGCGAATGGGTAAAAAGATTCTTCTACCTTGCCCAATTTAGGTTTTCTTGCGGATGTGATAATCACTCCCAAAAAAGTGATGAAAACATAAGAGTTTGTCACATAAACTGCAACAAATGAATGCAACAGTTTCACAGTCGCACGGTTTTCCCTGTGCTCTGTCAAAACATGTTTTTAACGTTTTCAAATTTTTCCTTGTGTAGACCGTCAAATCCTGCATATGTCCAAGCAAATCTGAACATGTCCTGGAATTTTTGAGAGCAAAGTTGATTATGTGTGAGTGCCTGAACTTTGATAATTGTCTGAAAATAAAAAATTAAACTTTTCAGTCGAGGGAATACTTGAACCAAGGACCTCTCGTTCCGCTGCTGCTCACGCTAACCACGGGACCACGGAGCTCCGGAGCTCACACACTCCTTGATGTGGCCTATCTTGCACATGGACTGCTCAGTTTGTCTATTTCGCTTATTTTTTTCATAGTTCCACACAACTTATTCCTATTTTCTCGATTGATCTGTGTTCAGTTTTTCAAGGCCTATCCACTGTGTCAACTTATAACTAAATCTGAGGGGGGTACGCTGGGGAGGTTCCCTTCTTAGCTTCCCCACCATTCAAAATCGTAACAGTTTCATCGTATCGTCTCTCCGCAGTTGGGTTTTCATGTAATGCTTCATTTACACTTATAGCTAGACAAAATTGATTGATGATTATGGTTGGTAATACCCACCTGCCTTTCTACGAGGCGTGTTTTTTTAAGTAAGTACCGCTTTGAAATTTAAGAAAGACGTGCTAAGATATCTCAATAATTTTATTTTTACGTGAAAGCCTGTACCTTAATCTACTTTTCTACATAATTTCCGTCAATATTGAGGCACTTCTCATAACGTTCTACCAGTTTTTGAATGCCGTCCTCATGGAAGTTGCCGCCTGACTTGTTAACCACTGCATCACCACTGTTTTAACTTCGTCATCGTCTTGAAGACGCTGACCGCCCAGGTGTTTCGTCAAGTGCAGGAACAGATGGTGGTCACTGGGCGCAAGACCGGGGCTCTACGGAGGATGAACTAGAGTTTCGCATCGAAAAGATGTCATGAAATCTTTGGTCTGATTCGCCACATGCGGACGGGCATTGTCTTGCAGCAAAACGATGCCCTTGCTCAACTTCCATGGACTGTTGCTTTGATTCTGAAGTGACGTAGGCCACCCATGTTTCATCGCCCGTAACAATTTGGCTTAAGAAATCATCACCGTCGTTGTGGTACCGCTCAAGAAAAGTCAATGCACTGTCTAAACGTGTGGTTTTGTGCACATCCGTCAACATTTTCAGTACCCAACGTGCGCACAATTTTTGGTAATTCAAGTGCTCGGTCACAATGCCATACAAAACACTACGAGAAACATTAGGAAAGTCATCCCGCAAGGAGGAAATCGTAAAGCGTCTGTTTTCTCTCACCTTATTGTCCACGTCCTGCACCAAACTTTCATTAACGACCGAAGGACACCCACTCCGTTGTTCATCATGCACATTTGTGCGGCTATCTTTAAGTGCTCTCACCCACTTTCTTACCATTCCATCACTCATAATGTTTTCTCCGTAAACTGCACAGATTTCACGATGAATATCGATAGCTTTTAGGCCTTTAGCACTAAGAAATCTTATAACAGCCCGTACTCCACAGTCGGTGGGACCCACGATTATCGGAGGCACCTTAAACACTCAGTACACAACGTAAACAAGGAAAAATCAGACTGTAATAGCGTCAGTGCGTATATTAAGGTAGAGGCTTTCATGTACAAATAAAATTATTGAAATATCTTAGCACGTCTTTTTTATTTCAAAACGGTACTTACTTAAAAAACACGCCTCGTATTTCCACTCATTTTTATACGACAAGATTTCAGTAAGAATGTCACACGATTAAATGAATAATCTCTAAAGAAATCGAATAACAATAAAAATTAATAAAGCAAACAATACTTCCAGGCTTTTGAACGGATAGCGCAGTCGGTAAGACCAATACCTGCAAAGGGCATGATCCCCGTTCCTAGTCACAACCTTGCTCCTCACAGTTTTAATCTCCAGGAAGTTTCAAAACAGGTCACGCTCTGCAGCAAAATGCAAGATTCATTCTTAATTCTGAAATGAGAGAAAAATTAAGTGTCAGAGAAATCAAGAATGGAATTCCACAACGTTCAGTGTTGTGTCTATTCTAATTCCTTCTATATCTAAATGACCCTTCTCTTCACATTCGTGGTACTTTTTTGTACATGACCGAAGTGCTGCAATTACAGAGACAGTAACAGCAGAAATCGGATATAAAGTTTTCGAAAAAAATAATAAGTGGTTATCTGTAAATGAATTCTCCCTTAGTTTCAGAAAAATGGTTATCTGTAAATGAACTCTCCCTTAGTTTCAGAAAAACACCGTTTTTGTACAAATACAATAACATAGTACATGAAGAGGAATCCGTGAACGGAGTAGAATAATAGAAGAAATAAGTTATTAAAACCTCAAACTGCTAAATTCAACACATCTTGATCCTCAAATAGTTGCTAGTTTTTGGTAACAAATAAATCATCGTTTTAATATCACTATAATACACTCATTAATGTCTTGTGATTCAGTTTTATGTGGTAATTCATCACTTTCATATTATCCCGAACTGAAAATAATATTCGCTAATGAAATTCCTTGTAAATATTTCACAGCAGTTCGAAAGAAACAGTTCCGTCTGCAGTTACAAGATAGAAGAAAACACTGATTACTCATAATTAAGGCTTTCATTGATCAGTGTCTGAGAAAAACATTTAATACGGAGACACAAGGATCTTAAATCATTTCCCCTATGACTGACTGTAAAAAATCTGACAGATAGCAATACAAATTTTAATTCTAAACTCAAATAACTTCTTGTGGACAAATCAGTTTATTCAATAGATGAATATATAATTCTTGTAGTATTTGTAGCAGAGTAAACAAAAATGCTCACTTTGTTGTTAAATTTGTGTTCACTTGTAACAAGACCGATGACAAAACCCACCTAATAATATTCATTTCTCTCCTAAAATGTCGGCATATGACCCATATATAAATGATCTACATACTTATGCGTTCCAGTTTCGGTACAAATCATGCAAATAATCTAGGCAGCCTGGAATTAAGCAATAACAGACAGTATAAGATTGGAATTTAAATTAGTAAAACGAGCTGGAATTGTGTACTATAGTGACAATGGCCTATTACTATTCATTATTCCAAGATTCGCCTAGGCTGTCAGAATCAAGATGGCTGAACGAGAGAACAATCCCGTGTTAACACTACAGAAACAAATTTACTGGATCATACTAAGTTTAGGTGACTTTAATAACAACAATCACTGTTAGTTAGACTTAAGGTATACCTTCAACTCTATAAGGAGAATATTCGGTTTGTCACGCACCGTTTTCAGCTCTTTCGGAAGCCTGCTTAAAATTCATATTGAATTCGAACTCACAATTACCTGCGATAGAAACTGGGACTTACACCCCACATAAATACTACTTCTCCATCTGGTCTTCAATGACTGGATGAAGGTGTTCCTTTAAACACGTGAATGTAATAAACAACAAATGTCATTACTGAGAATAAGTAGTGCAATCTCCTGAAAGATTCGTAAATTTATTGAAGAGCGAGTTTAGACGAAGCTTAAACGTATCACGTTCAGTTTCTGCACGAGATCATTGTGTCTTCTGTGATTCCTTCCCATCTACTCTCGCCACTAGAAATCTGATGTCCTCATTTATCATGCCGCCGCTTTATGACGTCACTACAATTTTGATACCAACATCCATATCTTCCTTTACAGTCCTGTTTTTCGTATTCCAACTTTTGCAGTTTTTCTAACACGGAATTTTTCTCGTTAACGTTGCTTCCAGTGACTAGTTAACTGCTGTACGCTTCAGTACATTTGCCACTAACCTTTATCATCTTCTGATAACCAATTTTCAATCACTACTTTCCTAGCCTTTTCTTTCTGCGTCGTACGTCATCAATCCACTACGTTTTAAACTCATCTCAAACATATCCCTGTTTTAATGTTCTCACATCATCCACGTCTCCCTTCACGTCATGATCGTCAAGGAAGTTTATATCTGCAAGCACGCTTTCAGAAAGTAATTATGAATGGGGGACTGCGATCTGCCAAAACACAATGTTTGTTTCTAGCTCCAAACGCTTTTTACCACTGTCGTAGGCCGGCCGGGGTGGCCGAGCGGTTCTAGGCGCTTCAGTCCGGAACCGCGCCACTGCTACGGTCGCAGGTTCGAATTCTGCCTCTGGCATAAATGTGTGATGTTCTTAAGATAGTTAGGTTTAAGTAGTTCTAAGTTCTAGGAGACTGACGACCTCCGATGTTAAGTCCCATAGTGCTCAGAGCCATTTGCCTAATGATCTCGATGTCGACGGGACTTCAGTCTTTCTTAACATTCCTCATAACACGTAGCCATTGATACTATCACAGCCTTGTGATTACCGAAGCCCTCCTCTGTGTTAACTGATTCAGAAACTTCAGGTGTGCTTGTTTCTAGGGCGTCTAAGACGATACTCTCCCGAGTTGGTCACCTATCTATTCGAAGTAATTTTCGGGTAAGATATTCAGCACGTTTCACACGAAACTTGTCTGACACTAGTTTTGATTATATGACTGTCCTACACTCTCCGATTTTACATTGCCAGTCGCATAATATTTACTTGCAAGTTTTGATATCGTATATCTAGATTTTTATTTATAACTAGATTAATCCACACACACACATATACATGAAATTTAAAATTACGAATGAAAATGAATCGATAATGCATAATTGGGACAGCCACCATCAGCCCACGAGAGATGTGGGATCATCACTAATATGGGTCATTCTTTCCAAGTCCGACACAGCCCTGGGTATGTTAACAATTTTGATAAACCGAAAGTCTACTGCGATTGTTTAAAATACTCAGGCATTCCAGACGTATGCTGGAACGTATACAGGAGATTCAGCTGCCCCTACCAATAGTTTCTATGCAACTTCGAAAACTACATGCGAGATTTTCATAGTCTCTCGCTCACTACTCTAAATCTGTTAGTCCTACAGAAAAAATGAACAGAGCCCTTTTGTAGGAAATTTAATGTAGTTAAATGTTTTGCTGCGATACGTTTTCCCTGGAGGCTACAGTTTTCGATTTATTCAAGAAAAATGCGTTTGGAGGTCACGTTTGTACATTTTTCTTGATAAATTCGAGAACTATCTCACTATAAAATTTAATTGCATTACATTTCTTATAAAGACCTCCTGTTCATTTTTTCTGTAAGTCTGTGTATAGCAAGTAAGAAAATGTGAAAACTGCACTTTCTTTGATGGCATTGCAGGTTCCATAAAACCACAGATGGCGCAGCTGAATCACCATGAATTACGTAGAGCTTATAAATTCAACGTCTTATTAGACTTACATAATTGCACAAGGGGGCACGTCTACAGACAATAAACAAACCGTTGTAGCAGCAGCAGCAGCAGTAGTAGCAGTTTTACAAGGACGTTGGTCATGTCGCTGTACTTCAGTTTGAGGACAGAAAATAATTGTTATAATACAGGCATTTACAACTCCAGTATGACAGGGACGGGACGTGAAGTTGGTCATGGGCTGATAGTAAGATCTAGACTGCCATTTGTCTGAAGTGATTCAGGAAAACCATAGAAAGCTTAAATCAGGATATCAGTATGAGGATTAGAACCTTTGTCCTCTCGAATACAAAGCCACGCAACACAACATCAACCGATTTATCCTTGGGGTACAATAGTGTTTTGTGTATACATACTTGCAAAGAAGTTACTCAAAATATGTAAAAAGATAGTACTATACTGTTCACCTATTTCTGATCATCAATGCTGCACGCACTGCACACATTTTTTGTGCTGCAGCTTCCCATTTGTAAACCTATGATAGCATTACTCCACAATGAGCGTTGTTGACCCCAGAAAAAGGATAAAATGTGTTTTAGGTTTTCCTGAGATTTGATGATTTTTAAATGTTCTCGAACAGATGACGCCTACCAACTGAATACCTTAGAACATTTCAAACTGCTGAAAACTTTTTGAAAGGACAGATGTGTTTTATTATTATAACTGTGTAAGCTTGCATGGCTAGTGCCCGTGCGAATAACTCTCTTTTGGGCATTGAGTGGCAAATTTTGAAACTAAAAAGAACAATTGAAAGCTACAGTTTCTAACCTCTTTGCAGTTTTCCTCTTCAGCGACGGCTTAGTCAGCCTGAAGAGAATCCCTACAAAGATGGTTCATAAACTAAATTATCTTTTCATAGTGAAGTCAGAAAGCCTAGTGTTTAGAACCGTTCTCTGCAGAGCAGACTGGCTTTCAGCAGTGTGAACCGTTTGCAGCAGAGATATCGGACAACGAACTATGAAATATCGATATATCAGAATCAGATACGCCACAGTTTTAATCAATGTTTACAAGCCGAGACATCGGTAACATCTATATTTTGTTGCGATGTAATCGGAAAATATATTATTTCATCATCATCATCATCTATCTCATAAAGGAGAAAACTCAATTCGCCTTTCTTTTTAATATTGGAATATTTACAGCATGAGAAAGGTACCTACACTTTTTCCATTGAAGTTCTTAAAGAATTTTAACTGTTTTCAATGTGTTTTGGTTAACCCTCTCTCTCTCGAAAGTAAGGTACGTAGAAAAGTTTCAGATATAATTCTCGAAAGGTGGAAGGTAAAAAACAAAAAAGGTAACTCTAGACATCTAAACATTTATCTAGAATTATCAGTCCATTTACAGATGGACCCCCTTAGAGAGTTAGGAAGTAATCCGGTCACCTTCTGGAGGGAAATATCGCAATTTAGTTTCAGTCTGTATCAGGTAACTAGGAAATAATTATCAGCTGAAGGGGGTTCAGTTCCAGCAGAAAAACTATTTTCAAAAGCTGTTGAAATGGTTTCTGCTCAGAAAATTAGATTATAATGTATCATTTAATATGGTTTCCCTTAATTTTTTTATTAATTCATAAAACTGATTCCTCACAATTTTAAATAACACGTGCAATCTTGAATTATAATCTGAATTCTAAACCTAAATATTCGGCACCGACCTTCCGAAACAACGACATTTTTATTCGATTAACCATCGATATTGATATTTAGTGCTGACACATTCAATTATATCGAACATCGATAACTCCATCGATATCAACGCCCAGTAACAGCGATATTTTTGTGTGTTGTTGCAGGCAGCCACCTTGGACCGCGCTGCTGCTATCGGTGGTGGCAACGTGCATCGCGGCGCATGCGCAGTTCCTGGGGGAGGAGTGCGCCCTGCTGCTGGACGGGCCGGGGCGCACCAGCGCCTTCGACTACGCCCTCAACGCCCTGCGCGGCTCCTTGTGAGTAGAGATGGCTCTGCCACTGGCACCACGCATTCTGCTGTTTCTAGTTTGAAATTTGCCGCTTTTGGCGTTTACTGTCACTCACATTGTTCTTCTTGAAGATTTGATACTACACAACTGGCCATTAAAATTGCTACACCAAGAAGAAATGCAGATGATGAACGGATATTCATTTGACAAATATGTTATACTAGAACTGACATGTGATTACATTTTCACGCAATTTCGGTGGATAGATCTTGAGAAATCAGTAGCCAGAACAACCACCTCTGGCCGTAATTACGGCCTTGATACGCCTGGGCATTGAGTCAAACAGAGCTTGGATGGCATGTACAGGTACAGCTGCCCATCCAGCTTCAACACGATACCACAGTTCATCAAGAGTAGTGACTGGCGCATTGTGACGAGCCAGTTGCTCGGCCACCATTGACCAGACGTTTTCAATTGGTGAGAGATCTGGAGAATGTGCTGGCCAGGGCAGCAGTGGAACATTTTCTGTATCCAGAAAGGCCTGTACAGGACCTGCAACATGCGGTCATGCATTATCCTGATGAAATGTAGGGTTTCGCAGGGACGAATGAGGGTAGAGCCACGGGCGGTACACATCTGAAATGTAGCGTCCACTATCCAAAGTGCCGTCAATGCGAACAAGAGGTGAGCGAGACGTGTAACCAATGGCACCCCATACCATCGCGCCGGGCGATACGCCAGTATGGCGATGACGAATGCACGCTTCCAATGTGCGTTCACCGCAATGTCGCCAAACACGGAGGCAACCATCACGATGTTGTAAACTGAACCTGGATTCATCCGAAAAAATGACGTTTTGCCATTCGTGCACCCAGGTTCGTCGTTGAGTACACCATCGCAGGCGCTCCTGTCTGTGATGCAGCGTCAAGGGTAACCGGAGCCATGGTCTCCGAGCTGATAGTCCATGCTGCTGCAAACGGGCCGTTGGGATCCAGCACGGCGTTCCGTGTTACCCTCCTGAACCCACCGGTTCCATATTGTGCTAACAGTCATAGGATCTCGACCAACACGAGCAGCAATGTCGCGATACGATAAACCGTAATCGCGATAGGCGAAACGTGATAGTACGCATTTCTCCTCCTTACACGAGGCATCACAACAACATTTCACCAGGCAACGCCGATCAACTGCTGTTTGAGTGTGAGAAATCGGTTGGACACTATCCTCATGTCAGCACGTTGTAGGTGTTGCCACCGGCGCCAGCCTTGTGTGAATTCTCTATAAAGCTAATCATTTGCATATCACAGCATCGTCTTCCCGTCGGTTAAATTCCGCGTCTGTAGCACGTCATCTTCGTGGTGTATCAATTTTAATGGCCAGTAGTGTATGTCACCTGAGCAAAAAAATTCCATCTGGGACCGGATGACATTGCAACCATTCTAAAGCTGCCCATGCCGACTTCTGGTGATGTACCTGTGAAGTGGTAACGCGATAGGACATCCGTGGGTAAATCAAGACCAGACAGACCTCATGTATTGACACACGGGAACCGTCGAGCATTGCGGAGGGTGGTTGTAAAACGTGGCATGAAGTTAGCGGAAGAACATCACGTTACAAAGTGCTAAAATAGTCCAGCTAGCGCAATCATGTGCGCAGGTAGTTCAAAAGAGTGCGGTACGACGGTCGGGCAATTCCTCATAAGCCACACTTTTCTGTACCCAATGCGACGCCAATGGGAAGTGAATGACTGGAAAAGAGTGGGTAGGCGTGATAAATCACACTGTACCTTGTGGCAACAACAAAGAAGTGTTTGGGTTCAGCGAATGCCTAGGAGACCGTTACCCACTATTGAGGGGGTAGTGTAACAGTATTGTTTTCTCGTGGTTAGGATGTGGCCCCCTCATTGCACTTAAGGAAAATGCGAAAGGATAGGAGCATTTTTTTACGGAATGGGGTACTTCGTACAGTAAAGGAACTGTATGGAGACGAGGATTGTTTCAGCATGACATTGCACCCTCTCACAATGTAGCATACTTAATAGTTTGTTGAAATAGATTGACCTGCCCAGAGTCTGACCTGAACGCTATGGAACATCTCTGGGATAAGTTAGAATAAATACTTCACTCCGGATTCCAGCGACCAACATCACATCCTTATGTGGTTTGGGTTCTTCAGGAAGAAGGGGCTGCCATTCCTCCACAAACATGCAGTTATCTCACTGAACGTGTCCCCAGCAGAGTTCAGACCTTGGTAAAAGCGAAGAGTGGACACAACTCATATTAATATCCACTAATATCCGAATACTTTTGATCAGATAGCGTGTTCTTCAGTATATTGACTTAGTTTTAATGGATTCCTTGTTTTCAAGGACTCACAGCAAAGATTTTGTGTTCGCTGAGTCAAAAGATTCCTCTTAATCTAGTAATACCAGGCATACCCATTGTTTTGTTATACGAGGCCAAATCAGAAAGCCTTTTACCTATTTTTAACGTGCATACAGGTAATGACAAATATACATCCAGTTCTATGTACCTTACACTATTTTTCCACATAGTCCCCTCAACGGTTATCGCATTTGTCCCATCGCAGTACTAAATGTGAGAAGTAGAATTCGAGCTGACTATGGACTGCTGTCTTAGCGTCATCGTTACTTGTCAATCGCTGTCCTGCCAGGAACTTCTTAAACGGTCCGAAATCGTGGAAATCACTAGGCGCAAGCTCTGGACTGTACGGTGGGTGGTCCAGAATCTCCCAGTAAAGTACGCGGAGCATTTCGGCAATTCTGATTGCCACATGTGGTCTCGCATGGTAGTGGAGCGGAATCACATTGTCTACATGAGAATCCTTCGGCATCTTTGCTTGACGGCAGCGCTCAGACCTGACAGTGTGGAACAGTCACTGTCGGCATTGATGGTTGTGTCTTGTGGCATGAAATCCAGCAGGAACAGTCCACGGCTATACCAGAAGGAATTTAACATCACTTTCCCAACAGATGGCGCTGAACTTATTTTTTTTTTTTTTTTCGCATGCGAACCAGGATGTTTCCACGCCATGCTCTGCTGCTTGGATTCCGGTGTGAAATGCAATATCCATGTTTTATGGCCAGTAACAAAGCGGTCCTGGAAACCTTCCCCCTCCTTGGAGGAGTACTGTTCTAGATGATCCAGTGAAGGCATCATTCGCTTACCTCTCGTGATGTCATCCAACTGCGTGGATACCCCCCGACATGAAACCATCTGGTACCCTAAGGAACAATGAATGATGTCGTGAGCGCTCCCACACGATATTCCCGGCTCCCGGGAAATAGCCATAATGTGAACACGCCGATCTGCTTTCACCATTGCATCCATGCGGGAAATGGTTTCGTCAGTCAGAGACGAACGAGGCCTCCCCAACAGCTTATTGTCATGCAAGACTTCACGGCCTGTGTCTAACTGACAATACCACCACCTCACAGTTCTGAAAGCGAGACTGTTTTCTCAACATGTGGGCTGCACTTCCCTGTAGATCTCAATGGGCGTTCGTCTCTTGCTCCATAGAAAATGAATCACACTTCGTTACTCTAACGCCGTGGACGTGTGAAGTACAACTACCAACTATCATCTTTAACAAGTGACGGCAGCGCCGTGCGGGGGAGATATCGGCAGATGAGGCCGGCACGAACCAAGAAAGGTCCAACGCTGGAAATGGATATGGTGGCTTCACGTTTACAGACGTAATTTGGCTAAACAAAAGTAGAGGCAAAGACTTTTCGATTTGCTCTTGTATTTCGGTCGGGAACAGGAAACGCCCCATTCCGGTACATACGTTTAAAAAGTCACCTCATCTCCCTGATTGATTGAAATCTAATTTTTTTGTATGCATACGATATTAGAGAATATCCTGTACATTACGGGAGGATGAGAGCTTGAAAATCCGAAATTCGTTAAACAGCAACTTACAATGTATGTATCACGGAGATCCCAGTCATCACAGCCCAGTTGAATAAGCTCGATCACATCGAAAATGGCACTCGTCATACAAGACGCGGCGCCAGCAAGTATAGAGGGCAGACGGCGCTGCCAAAGCTGTTGGGGCGGTGTAGGCGGGGACGGCGGTAGCGTCCACTTTCGCGCCTGCGGAAGGCGCTTCCAGGTGTGCGTGCCAACAGCCAGGGTCGGCGCCGCGCCTCCCCCGCCAGCGGTCGGTGAAGGCAAGCAGTAAAACGTCAGGCGGCGCTGGCTGGAACTCCGCCAGTTCCGTGCTGCTTTCACCCACTACACCACATTTTGGAACGGGCGCCGGTCACACGTACCTGCCATGCGAGCCTCTATCTGGGACGCCAGACTGTGCTATTTCGATTTGAATCCGAAGACATGGAAGACGACCATATGAGATTTTCAAGGCACATAACCACCTAACAGGATGATTCAGTGCACGATGATTCAACTGCATCTAACATTGTCGGTTTATGCAACCGGCAATGTTATAGCTGCCCTTCATAAACCCCGCGCGATATTTTCGCATTGTCTCTCTCGCTACGCGGAAGTTGTTAATACCGGGTGATCAAAAAGTCAGTATAAATTTGAAAACTGAATAAATTACGGAATAATGTAGATAGAGAGGTACAAATTGACACACATGCTTGGAATGACATGGGGTGTTATTAGAACCAAAAAAATACAAAAGTTCAAAAAATGTCCGACATGTAGCGCTTCATCTGATCAGAATAGGAATAATTAGCATAACAAAGTAAGACAAAGCAATGATGATGTTCTTTACAGGAGATGCTCAATATGTCCACAATCATTCCTCAACAATAGCTGTAGTCGAGGAATAATGTTGTGAACAGCACTGTAAAGCATGTCCGGAGTTATGGTGAGGCATTGGCATCGGATGTTGTCTTTTAGCATCCCTAGAGATACCGGTCGATCCGATTAACTTGCGACTTCAGGTAACCCCAAAGCCAATAATCGCACGGACTGAGGTCTGGGGACCTGGGAGGCCAAGCATGACGAAACTGGTGGCTGACCACACGATCATCACCAAACGACGTGCGCAAGAGATCTTTCACGCGTCTAGCAATATGTGGTGGTTCTAATAAAACCCCATGTCATTCCAAGCATGTGTGTCAATTTTTACCTCTCTATCTACATTATTCCGTGGTTTATTACGTTTTCAAATTTATACTGACTTTTTGATCACCCGGTACTACACAAAGAGTAAACAGGGCCTTTTTGTACGAAATTTAATGTACTTAAATTTTTGTACTGGGATACGTTTTCGATAGGGGCCACAGTTTTCGAGTTTCTTCGTGCCTCGAAAGCTTCGGACAAGTCTGCCAAAAAATTTAGATTTTGTGTTTATTACTGTTTGTCGAATTACATTTCCTGTTTTCTCATCCACATCAAACTCTCCCAACAATCCTTCAAAAACTTTTAGCAGCACGTATGTATCTCACAAAGCATGGGCATATAGCACAAAGAAATGTTTGTGACGAATAACCAGTCGAATATGACAACGAATGAGCGTTCGAGGCAAGTTAAAACTGTGCCTGACCGGGACTCTTACCCGAATTTTTGTGTTTTTCACGCAATGCGCTGTCGATTGTGTAACCAGAGGACGGCCAGGACCGACCTTGCTTCTCACCAAACCTTCCAAACCCCACTGAAGCTCTTGCAATATTGTAGAACTAGAATGCACAGGAGAGAAGACGTTGGACGACGTTCGATTCCACCACAGTCTCAGGCATATTACTGAAACAACACAGTTCTTTTGCTCTTTAGAGGAATATACACTAAGACAGATATTTTAGGTTATCTCAAATCTTTTTATTACCCTTTGTAGCCGCGTAATTTACGTACCAAAATTTCTAGAGTTGTCTGTATCTTATGCAGCACACCCAACATAAGCGCAGATGTTCTAGGTAAGCTGTTGGCATCGCACGCTCTCAAACTCGTTTCCAGATGTAGATAACAATTCAGAAAGCAGTACGGACGGTCCACTCGCCACATCCTGCTCCGTGTTCTGCTTAGGGCTTTCAGACCGGTCACTGACATGCCGCACGCAATCAGGGAGCAAATTAATGTGTACTCCAGTGGCCACAGAAGAGAAAGTGTAATCAGGATGACTAAGTGACGTATGTGCTAACTCCTAAAACATAAACTGTGTTGCCTAATGGGAGATAGTCTTGACAGGAAAGAACGATGGAAGAGCGAGATTTTAGTTGTTAATTTCTCGCTGATGTCAGTATCATTTGTCACTTGGTACCGGCTTAGTTGGTTAAGCTGGGAGCCGGCCGTGGAGTAGTGTAAAGGAATCGTCCTTCCCTTCGCTAGAAAATATTTAGGGAAACCACAGAATACATTGGTCCACCTCCATAGCTGAGTGGTCAGCTCGTCTCACTGCCATATGGATTATCTGGGTTCAAATCCCAGAAAGGATAGGGATGTTTCGTTGATAGGAGGACTGGAAAGGGACACAATCAGCTTCGTGGATGCCAGTTGAGGAAGTAGTGGCTCAAGGGGCTAGCTACTCAACGACGACCAAGAGCTATGTGATGAGCCGATGCTCCTCCATACCGCATCCGAATGACGCCAAATGGCACAGGATGGATATTGCGTGGTCACGTGGGGCTGGTCGCAGAGTTACGAATTAGTTATAGAATACACTGGTGGCCATTAAAAGTTAGCAATTAACGAAATTTTACTTATTGTGTTGTGTAGGAGGAATACAAGATTTAATTTTAGGTAATTTAGAAGCAAAATTTAGCACGCAGAGCTGCCATCTGTAGCACCATCGAGAGCTCTTACGCAGATAGGTATCCGCTCAAACCTACAGACAGGTGCGTCATTCCATGCTGTTTCAACTCTATGCTAGATTTCATCAATCTTATTGACTGGAGAGTGCTGCCGTGCTAGTCTTACGGAGTTAGATACTGGAAAACGTGCTGCTCAGGGCAACCGTCGAACACACTCTATACCTAGGTAGGACAGGATAGCATAGACAACGTGTGGTCTTGCATTATCTTGTCGAAAAACAGCGTCACAGAGAGCACGAAGATAGTGCACAGCCACCAGCCTTGTTGTTGTTGTTGTGGTCTTCAGTCCAGAGACTGGTCTGATGCAGCTCTCCATGCTACTCTATCATATGCAAGCTTCTTCATCTCCGAGTAACTACTGCAGCCTACATCCTTCTGAATCTGCTTGGTGTACTCATCTCTTGGTCTCCCTCTACGATTTTTCCCGCCCGCGCTTCACTCCAATACTAAATTGATGATCCTTTGATGCGTCAGAACGTGTCCTACCAACCGATCCCTTCTTCTAGCCAAGTTGTGCCAAAAATTCCTCTTCTCCCCAATTCTGTTCAGTACGTCCTCATTAGTTATGTGATCTACCCATCTAATCTTCAGCATTCCTCTGTAGCACCACATTTCGAAAACTTCTATTCTCTTCTTGACTAAACTATTTATCCAGAATGAGATTTTCACTCTGCAGTGAAGTGCGCGCTGATATGAAACTTCCTGGCAGATTAAAACTGTGTGCCGGACCGAGACTCGAACACGGGACCTTCGCCTATCGCGGGCAAGTTGGTAGAGCAATTCGAGCTTGTGCTGCATATATAATGACCCGGTCGTTAATGGGACGTTGAACGCTTTCGTCCTTGTACGTTCCAGCGCTGAAAATAAAAATAAACTGCTGGATGAATAAGCTCTTTCTCGTTCACCAACGGAAATATACACCGCCCATGATTGGTTAAAAATTGGCGTCAAGTAGTCTAGTAGTATTAGTCGAGTGCTGTTTCCACGCCCAAACACAAGCACATGGAAGTTGGCGGAAATGTCAGTTCTTATCTTACAGTACCACCAGGAATTTCACCAAGAAAAATTTTATTCTGTTTGACACCGGTGGAGGAGGACTACATTCACGTATCACTGCGATATCACATCGAAATGATGTAAAAAAAAATCGCGAAAGACTTTGTGGAAACCCGCACGTGGAACATGGGTAGCGTATAGGTTTTATAATCCATAAAGAAAAGATAAAGCTTTCTCTTCGTAAGCGCTTAATGATAGTACAGGAGCACTTACAAATTACCAACTTGCAATACCGTTACCTTAACAAAATCGGAGATTTATGTAGAAGTGAGAATCTCACACACACGCAGGTACCGCCACACGTGCACGTTGTTACGTGACAGAGTGAGGGTGCAGCCAGAAAGCAGGACAGCGCGCCGCGACTGTTTAGCGGTCCAGGTTCGGGCTCGGGTTCAGGCCGTGGCGCTATGTGGAACGGGTTTCGGGGCTACGGGGTGTCTCTGCGGTCGACCTCTGGCTCTTAGCGTGGAAACCGGCCCTCACCTGGGCGATACTTAATCTCTGGCCAACATTTCGGCCGCGCGTACTAAAGCGCACGCCACGAGCTAATTTCTTCTGTATTCCTTTGGCTGCCGAAAGCGGCTACGCCGCGCGGTCAGAGGCGTCTTGCCACGGTTCGCGTGGCTCCCCCGTCGGAGGTTCGAGTCCTCCCTCGGGCATGGGTGTATGCGTTGTCCTCAGCGTAAGTTAGTTTAAGTTAGACTAAGTAGTGTGTAAGACTAGAGACGATGACCTCAGCAGTTTGGTCCCACAGGAACTTACCACTAATTTCCAATTTGGCTGTCGAGCATATTTCGTCACCTTTGGCAAACAGTTTATCACAGCGACAAGGTTCCCGAGATAAAAGTGAAATAGTTAGGGAAAAAGTAACTCCTGTGGTTACCCTTCCGGTGCCGGTAAATTCAATTTCATAATCAGTTGTCCACCGAACCTACAACTTGTACAGAAATCAGACTCCAGATAGAGTCAATGTGAAAGGGAAGCTGTAGTTGAAAAGGAAGTGAGAGAGGGTTGTAGCGGCTCTCTATGTTATTTAACGGGTATAACAAGCAAGCAGTAAAAGAAATCAAAGAGAAATTTGGAGAGAAAATCGAAGTTCAGGGAGAGGAAATAGAAATTTTGAAGTTTACTGTGACACTGTAAAGCAGTCAAAGATGGGAACACATTTGGGTGAGCAGTTGAAAGTAATGAATAGTGTCTTGAAAAGAGGTTACAACATGAATATCAAAAAAAGTGAATCAAGGGTAACGGAATGTAATCAGATACATGCTAATAGAATTAGATTATGAATTGAGGAACTCATAGTAGTTGATGAGTTTCGATTTTTGGGCAGCAATTTAAGTGACGAAAACTGAAGAAGAGACGATATAAAATGCAGAGTAACAGTGGCAGGAAAAGCATTACTAAAAATGAGAAGTTTCTTAACATCGAAAATAGTCTTAAATGTTAGGTAGTCCTTTCTGATGCTATTTTTCTCGATTGCAGCCTTGTGCAGAAGTGAAACGTGGACGATAAATAGCACAAAGAGAACAGAACCTTTTGAAATATGATGCTACAGGATATTGCTGAAGATTAGATCGGCAGATTGAATAACTAATGAAGAAATACTGAATCGAATCTGCGAATAAAAGAAATTTGTGGAACAGCTTGAATGAAACAGGAGGTCGGATGACAAGACATATTCTGAGGTATCAAGATATGGTCAATTTGGTAAGGAAAGGAAGCTTAGGGGAGGGGGTGGACGAAAATCATAAGGGAGACCAAGGCTTGAGTAAAGTAAGCAGATACAGACGGGTGCAGAGATGAAGAGATTTGCACAGGACAACTAGGTTGGAGATCTGCATCACACCAGACCGTAACAACAATATCTGCTGGAGCGTAACTATCGATACCGACAAGTCATTGCTACGGTAACCAAATACAGTCAACTCCCCTACTACTACTTTCAACAAGTTCATGCAAATGCCCAAGGAGGGCAGTCTACACACAGGAACGATCAAATTATGTTTTTAATTTCGTTCCTTTATTTTAAATTAATTATGATAGGATTTGTTGTGAAACTTTAAGCATGTAATTCTTCACCAGTCTATATAGCATATATCACTTAAGAAGTATATGACTGGTTGTCAGTGATGTAATGGGCGGAGCTCACAATATATATTCTCGAGTAATGGTTTATTCTTCAGCTGACTTTGCCGGGCTGTTTTTAATACTGCTCCGCCCACCGCCACCAACCGCAATCGCGGGTGTAACATGGTACTTTCTTATTATCGTAGCTTTCATTTTATGTTTTTTGGCCGTACTAACATCCCTTTGTACAGGAATCCCTCTGAATGTGTATCACTATTGTATTGCATTACTTACGACCTGTATGTCTTAATTATAGATCGAAACATCTATTGCTATCGAGAGCGTTTTACTGAATTTTAAAATATTTCTAGTCACTTAGTCAGTAGTAAAACAAAGAAAAGGTTTTAGGAAATTCCCTGGGCATTCATAGAACACATTCCTCCTCTACTCAGAATTATCTCCCAGGTGTAGCTCCACGGGACACAATCTACAAATGTAATGAATATTCAGGAATACTTGAATATAGTGTGGTAGTGCCGTTACTGTTGGCAGCATACGTTATTGATCTAATGGACTGGCCCTGAACATAAATAAATGTAACGTATTATGCATAAAAAGTGAGGAAATCCAGTACCTTTTGACTAAGCTATTGAAGACAAATCACTGGAAATAGTAATCAACGTAAAATGTCTAAGGGTAACCATCCGGGCCGACCTGAAGTGGGACGACCAATAGTAGAAAAATCAGATGCCAGGCTGAGATTCATTGAAACAAGCTTAGGGAAATGTAACCCATCCATTAGAGAAGTGATCAACAACACACTTGTTATACCGATTCTTGAGTATTACTCATCAGTATTTGACCCTTTTGACGCTGGATTAAAAGAAGAGTTAGCGAATATCCAACGAACAACGGCAGGTTTCATTACAGAATCGCTTAGTAAGAGCGGGATCTTTACGGAGATGATCTACAAATTACAGTAGAAGATGCTATAAGAGGGTCGTTATGTATACGGAATTTCCTGTTGGAATTCCGAGAGCGAATGTTCCAAGAAAAGTTGGGTAACACATTACTTCCTCACACATACGTCTCGCGTATACGTGTTTCTCCATTCCATTAGCGATTGGAATAGGGAAAAGTGTGGAGAGGAGGGGGGGGGGGGTAATAATGGTACCAGCCACTGCGAAATGTAGATATAGATATAGAGGCACAGGATCTTAACGTCCCTACATTGACGGCGAGGCCATTAGTGAAGGGATACGAGCCCGGACAGGTGAAGGATGGTACGAGGGAGTCGTTCAATATGTAATGCAACGCGGACACATTCTAGGTGATGAACAGATCACAATGAGAGATGAAATGATAATTAAATAGACACCCTAGCTGCAAACAGGCGTCGACACACTTCACTGGGGACATGTTGAAAATGTGTGCCCCGACCGGGACTCGAACCCGGGATCTCCTGCTTACGTGGCAGACGCTCTATCGATCTGAGCCACCGAGGGCACAGAGGATAGTGCGTCTGCAGGGACTTATCCGTTGCACGCTCCCCGTGAGATCCACATTCCCAACATGTCCACACCACTACATTCGTAGTGCGCCTAATAGATGTTTGCCCATCATACTCATTACTCGTGGCAGATTAATCTACCAAGTCCCGTACGAGTTCGGGCATAGCGTGTGCGTTCACACAAGAAGGTCAATGGCCAGGAAGCCATATTTTAACTATATATGACGGTAGTAGTGGTTTGGACATGTTGGGAATGTGGATCTCACGGGGAGCGTGCAAGGGATAAGTCCCTGCAGACGCACTATCCTCTGTGCCCTCGGTGGTTCAGATGGATAGAGCGTCTGCCATGTAAGCAGGAGATCTCGGGTTCGAGTCCCGGTCGGGGCACACATTTTCAACATGTCGCCAGTGAAGTGTATCAACGGCTGTTTGCAGCTAGGGTGTCTATTTAATTATCATTTCATTTCTAGCAAAGCTGCATGGTCATCCACGGTATGTGTTCTTTCGGGAACAGATACTACCGTCATATATACACAATGAGAGACCTAGCTGCACAGCTGCACGTCTCTGTTGGTTGTGCTGACACTCAAAGGTGTGTCTCAGCTGGGTTCCTTCCCACCTAACAGAAGACCATGAAGAGTAACGAGGGCCCATCTGTGTGGAATTCCACGCTTCTGCGTTACGAGGATGACCGTGACTTTTTTTTCTAACGATGTCAAAGACGATCAAGCATGGTTTCATCACTTCGATCTGGAAAGTAAATGACAGTCAGTGGAGTGGCGCCAGACCACCTCTTCTCCGAAGCAAAAGTTCAAAGCCGCACCCTCAGCCGGTGAATTCACTGCGATGGTCTTCTGGAACTCTGAAGGGATTATTCTATTTGATGTCCTCCTTCATGGTGCAAAAATCAACTCTGAAGTGTTGTGTGCTGCCTTCAGGAAACTGAAGAAACGACTTAAGCGTGTTCATTGCCACTTAAATGTGAAGGAACTTCTCCTTCTCCATCACAATACAAGACCTCACATAAGTCTGCGCACGGGACAGGAGCTCACAAAACTTCGTTCGATTGTTCTTCCCCATCCACCCTACAGCCCGGATCACGCGAATGGTACCATGCGGACATACAGGCCTTCCCAGTAAGGTGGCGTATGGCCGTCGCATTGAGGGATATTACGTTGAAAAATCTGCTTTCACAGAGAAATGTTTTGCATTGCTGAATGAGCGCCCCTCCTTCGTTGATGTCAGCAAAAAATTCATTTACTTACGTTTGTATTGCATTCCCCATCTTAATGTCTGCTTTACTTCTCTGTTCGATTTGTAGCGTTATCGGCGCGTTTAAACTGAATCTAGGCTGCGCTGTCCACAGCTGGAGTGCGCGCTACGCAACATTAAAGTATCATTAAAAGACAAAAAACAGAAAGTCAAATTACCTGTATATTTGATTCGTAAAAACTATGACCAGCCGCTGCCTATATGGTTTTAATTTCCATTTAGTACAATTTGTAAGAAGAATGAAAAAATAGACGGTATCTATTCATTGTTGGCGCTTCATTTAAGAAAAAAATGCACATACCTTCAACGCACAACTCTTTTCACAACGTCAGGACAATGTTTGACGCTAGTCAGATTCTTTTGGCCGGGAATGCCCTCTTTCCTTGTGCTAGTGTGCCTTTAAGTCCTCCTTGCTTCGTCTGTCATTTGTTATTTTTCTTCCAAGCTAGCAGACTTCCTTCTCTTGATCATGATCACCAATATCCCTAATCTCATTTCTGCTGTTCGAAAGTTCTTTCGTCTGTCTTCCGTTTACTGTCGGCCCATATTCTGCACGCATTAAACTGTTCACTGTGTTCAATATGTCCCGTAATTCTTCCTCGTTTTCACCGAGAATAGCCGTGTCCTCTGCGCATGTTATCGCTGATACACTTTCACTCTGAATTTTAATCCCACTCCTGGCCCTTTTCTTTTAATTTCCACATTGCTTCTTCGATATATAGCTTGAAAAGTATTGGCAAAATCAATCCGAGCACTTAGTTCTTAGTCTTCAATTTTTTATTTTATCTTTTGGTTTTAAAGTATAACTCTTTAAATACAGATATATGATTTTCAGTCAGCGTAATTGCCTACGTCATGCGATTTTAGAAGCAGAGGGTAATTGGCCGGACTTACGAATTGTAGGCATGAAACCAGGCGTTACGACAACAATAGTTAGGCTGCATAAACACTTACAAGTGTAATGTAGTACTGAACTAGGACGGAATTTACAGATGTGTCATACTGGAAATTACTGTCCACAGTCTCTACAGTACGCTATGCACCAGCTATCCATCACCGGTTATAATCATTATGGTGCACACCTTAGTTCATGTGACCAATTAGTTGTATATTGTTTGCTTGCTTCTCCCATCATGATTTAGTTTACAGCAGGATTAGTGTACTTCATTTAATTGTGGACTGAAGCTGCGGCATTCAGAATAAATCTCAAAACATGCTATTGTGTATGTTTACCTCTTTGCATTTTTTTCAAGTATTGTGAGTTTTCGATATATTATTTATTTGTTATATTCATCTCTCAGGCTGAAAACAATCTGAGCCACATACGATGAACACATGTCGAACGCATCAAAGCCACTGCAACAAAAAGACTTCAGTGTTAGCATATACTTTTTTTTTAAATGTACGATAATTTATATTACCTGTAACTATATATCTCGGCTGACTGGTTGCTCCCTCTGTTCCAGCGGCTACAACGGTCAACAGACGTGCATCACATACGACGCCGTCAACCAGGCGTACCTGCAGGCCAGGAAGCGCATCAGTAAGTACCAGTTCAGTGATGGCTGTTTCATGTTTCACTTTTACGTGTACAGCTACAACTACGTTACAGTCCAACGCCACATTCCAATCGTACTTTTCATTAGATTTTAACTATAATCGCCTGTACGTGAAAATAGTGCTGCGAAAATAAGTATGAAGAACAGGCAACAAGAAATTTGTGATTGCTGTTGACATCACTCTGGATGCTCTGTGAAGCATGGCCACGTGGGAAAGCATGATTTTTGGTCACTTGTTTTTTAGTTGTGTACTGTCCAGCATTATATAAGCTAATAAATCCAAGCATAGGTGGCCAAAATAAATAATCAATGAAACTAATTATTTAAATAAAAACCGGTTTTTAATGTACCACGTTTTTAAATTGAACTACAAGCTATAAAATACTTTCTCTTAACGCCAAACAAATTCCTAGCCCCATGCAAATAATTCTGAAAATTTGTGATTGTGAATTTTGAAAAGCTATGAAAATATTTATAAGCTTTAAAATGAAAACCGTGGGGCGCATGCAACAGATAACAGTAGGGATGTGAACTATTCGTCACACGCTTCCATTACTAAATCCTCTGCGATATATATTATGGTGGAGATGGTGTAAGAAACACCCTGACAGCACATAGCAGCAGTGTTGCCAGTTTTCAACCGCAAAGTGCTGACGGCTGCAGGAGGAAACAATAGCCGTCTACAGACCTGTGACAACACTGAGGCATTGCCATAGAGACGTTTACAAAATGGCGTTACTCTATTGGTTGTGGTAGGCCCGCTGTGTGTGTGTGTGTGTGTGTGTGTGTGTGTGTGTGTGTGTTAGTTTCAGTTTTCTTATTTATGTCTTTCTCTTCATCAAAAGTTCTGTCGCATCCTCGGTACCAGAAATGGGACACCTATTAATGTGTTACTGGTGGTGGTGGTGGTGGTGGTGGTGGTAAGTGTTTAACGTCCCGTCGGCAACGAGGTCATTAGAGACGGAGCGCAAGCTCGGGTTAGGGAAGGATTGGGAAGGAAATCGGCCGTGCCCTTTCAAAGAAACCATCCCGGCATTTGCCTGAAACGATTTAGGGAAATCACGGAAAACCTAAATCAGGATGGCCGGAGACGGGATTGAACCGTCGTCCTCCCGAATGCGAGTCCAGTGTGCTAACCACTGCGCCACCTCGCTCGGTTTAATGTGTTACTCATGACTATTTTGTTATCCTTATGAGGCATTTTCCTAGAAAACGTCAGTGTTTCTATTTTTGCCGGCTGGGGTGGAAGAGCGGTTCTAGGCGCTACAGTCTGGAATCGCGCAACTGCTACGGTCGTAGGTTTGAATCCTGCCTCGGGCATGGATGTGTGTGATGTCCTTGGGTTAGTTAGGTTTAAGTAGTTCTAAGTTCCAGGGGACTGATGACCTCAGATGTTAAGTCCCATAGTGCTCAGAGCCATTTGAAGCATTTTTTCTATTTTTGTTATTGATAATTTAGGTTTATATTGTTTAATGTATGTACCGCTACATATAATTTATCTTCACTATCCTGTATGGTTACCTAGTCGTCGGCAAAAAGCATCGTAATTCGAATTTATCTGTCCCAACGGTCGGGAGAGAGGTGTGCGAACCAAGTGCTCCTCCATTCCCGTGATGCCATTGGCCGTCGGGCGCGTGTGGCCCGTCTGAGGCCAGACCGCAGTACTTCACCTTACTTCCCCAATAAATTATTCTATACCCCTTACCCTTAAGTGCTCCTCCAATTTCGAATCGTTTCCTATTATTACCCGTACAAATTTAAAGGAAGTGTTAGGATTCACAAGTTTCTCAGTGTCCTTGTAATCGAAAACCATAGCGTTCTTTCTCTTTGATATTTCAATATCTTGAATTTATCCACAGTTAAAAAGAGTTGAAATATGTTAGGAAGAAACAAAAACACTGTCCAAGTCGTTCCGAATTTATTTACGATAGCAAAGGTACTTTCTTTTTAACGACAGCGTCTTTAACGACAGCATTCTCAGCGAACAATGTGGTATGCTGCTGGTCCAATTGTATGTGATAAATGGAATTGGAAATTTGTTTTAAGGTCTTATGGCACCAAACTTCTGAGGTCATCGGTCCCTAAGCTTGCGCCCCACTTTAACTTAAACTAACTTACGCTAAGGAAACACACACAACCGTGCCCGAGGGAGGACTCGAACCTCCGACGGGGGAGCCGCGTGGACCGTGCCAAGACGCCTCAGAACGTGCGGCTAATGATGAATGCTTCATTTATAATTAAGACGTTGGTCTTAACCGCTTCTTTGGGAAACACACAGCGTTACTTTAGTTCCCGCTGAACATTCGCCGTCCAGCATAATTTACTGGGTTCTATGAGTAAAACTTCTTAGAATCACCTACAGCAAACTCTGATTATCCGCGGCCTATTTCTCCCGCTTTTTTAACACGGAAGTGGTCACGGGTGACCGAAAATTCTACGTTACAACCTGAGTGTAGTAAACAACATGCTGTTCAAACACTGCAAGCACTGAACTGCAACGGTCGCGGAAGATAGTCATTGGTTTCTGTTAGTATCGAACATTGTGTCAAAAACGAAAACGTATTATGTTAACGATACAGCAGAAAATGGAAATAATACACAAATGCCAGACGAAGACGATACTGCTACACGAGATCAGGCATTGATTTACAACATGCGTGAAACAGCGAACTATGATGGTCAGAAAAAACGAAGACAAAATAATTAAATTTGCTAGCAGTTCTGACTCATCTAAAAGGTCTCTCAAAGCGGAAAACTATAAAAATGTCTACATATGCAGAACTGGTTAAAGCCATGTTGTAGTGGTTTCCACAGAAAAGAGCAGAGGGCGCACAAGTATCTGGCCCAATACTCGCCAAACAGGCCCAGTTCTTTTAAGAAACCTTGGGGACTGAAGGAGATTTCAGTGCATCTTCTGGCTGGTTAACGAGTTTTGAACTGCATCATAGTATCCGGAATCTTGCCACCCAAGGAGAAAAGTTAAGTCAGCATAATAAGGCTACTTATTTTATAATGATTTCCAGAAGTTCACTGGAAGAGAAAATTTAGAGCTAGAGCAAATATACAATGCGGACGAAAGCGGGATGTTTTGGAGGTGTCTGCCAACAAAGACTTTAGCTTTCGAGACAGAGCGTAGTGCGCCTTGTCATAAACCAAGCAAGGAAAGGATAACTGTGTTGTGTTCTGCTAATGTATGGAATCACATATAGTTAAGCTTGGTGTAATAGAAAAAGCTAAAAAACAGCGCTTTTTCAAAGGACAACAAATGTATAGTATACCTGCGCATTACTTTCACCAGAAAGGGGCCAGGATGGACCGCACAATATTTCAAACATGGTTCCACAATCGCTTCGCGCAACAAGCGCGATAACGCTTAATGCTGTGAGGTTTACCTGCAAGAGCTGTATTGTTACTGGACATTGTACCGTCGCGTCCGAACGAAAATATTCTAAAAACGGATGAATGGTTGATATTTGTAAAATTTTTACCCCATAATGAGACAGGCTTAATCCAGCAAATGGAACAGGGTACCATTGGTGCCGTGAAGAAAATTTATAGAAGAAATCTGCCACAAAAACTTATTGATCAGGGCATCAATCTTCAAACATTCTGGATACAATTAACTCTGCTAACCGCAACTTATTAAGTATCGGAGTAACATAAAACAGTCAACCATAACCAAATCATGGAAAAATATTAATTCTAAAATTGATGAAATCAGTAGTTTCGTTGACGAAGAGGACTGCTCATTAGTAACGTTAGTTGCTCTTTTGAAAATTACTCCAGAGTGTGAAGCTGTTGAAAAAGAAAAAAAATTCCGATTGGTTTGACGTCGTCCTCACAAAGGCAGGTCATGAGATGCTGAGCCACAATGGTAACAGCCGGCTGAAGTGGCCATGCGGTTAAAGGCGCTGCAGTCTGGAACAGCAAGACCGCTACGGTCGCAGGTTCGAATCCTGCCTCGGGCATGAATGTTTGTGATGTCCTTAGGTCAGTTAGGTTTAACTATTTCTAAGTTCTAGGGGACTAATGACCTCAGAAGTGGAGTCCCATAGTGCTCAGAGCCATTTGAACCATTTTGAACCACAATGGTAACATTCAGCGAGTACAAGGGAAATCCGAGGAGGAGAATGGCAGTGATGAAGATGACAACATTCCGCCAATTCCAGAAACAGTAATCAGTCTTGCCTCACTCAGCACTTGAATGGACCGAGGGGCTACTGGACTACCTGGAACAGCAAGAAGATGCTCCCCATCCTGACAAGTTGGTGGTGCGATATGTAGACGACAAGCTACCTCACTGAGACAAAAACCAATTCAAGACTACTGTGTTTCAATGTAGTGTAATTTAACGTGAAACTGGATTCTACTATATTCTTTGTAAGCACTGTATTTTCACAGATACTACAATGATTAAAGAAAATTTACTATAAAGATTAGTTAAGTGATATTAGATTATCCGCGGTTTTCAAGTCCCCAGTTGTCGCACCTAATCGCGAATTTATTGTATTTGCAAGATATCGTGTGTATAGCTCTGCAGCCGTGTTCACAAGAGTGGTTTTTGTTAAACCCGTGCTTATGATTTGGAAGAGGCTCCTACATTTTTCATACTTCTAAAGTACACAGTCTGGCAGACGGCAGCACACGCATATGAAACACGTTCTCTAGTCGACTACATGAACATAATTTATTTTTAAATTCTTATGTCTTTTATTGTTTATCACTCAGTCCTTTAATGTACGCGATAGATTTCTGCCTGAAAAAGCATCAAACACTTGACCGTTAATGGCATGGGTGTGCTGTCGATCGTCGAATGACGTTCTCGGTAGTAAGCAGTTGCTGATCGACAGTCCCAATATGGTGTTCCATTCCCTTCACTTGATTGCTATTGGTGCATAAAGGACGGTATTCATTCCATTAGTCTCTCACTAAGGTATAATGTAAGGCTGTCGTATCGTTGTTTCGATTACGCGTGACGCACAGCATGGCACTTACTGCTACGCTAAATCGCTAGTCCCTCACAAAGTATTACTTATTTACCACATGTAAAGGCATTTCTGTGATTACTTTCGCTTTGGAAACAGTTACATGATCCACCAAATAGCAAGAGCTGATGGCTTTGTGCTACACCTCACAATTTTGTGTGTATATAGTTATTTAGCTAAGATTAAGATGGGATTCGTTTTTCGGAAAATTTGCTCTTGGTCAAAGGACCAAGCAGAGTTATGCAACAGCTGTATCAAAAATAGATGGCAACACAGATTAGCAAAAGTTTACAATCGTTTGTTAATAAACTTTTTACAACAGTTAACTGGAGTGTGAAGATGGTGCGTTGTAATATAGATCAATCTTAACTTGCGATAATCTACCTCTAGTCCTAAATTCAGTGAAAGACGACTAACGTGCCTTCTGTAATGTCAAGTTTGGCTCTTCTTGGCGGCGACTGCAGCTGAATTCTGAGACACTCGCTGACGAACTCTGCTGAGGTACTGACTAACTACAGTGCTCCAACACAGTTAAAGAATTACTTTATCGAAATCCTGCAATTGTAAATTTGAAATTTGGCTGGAAGAAGCCTACAACCTTTCCTCTGTAACTGCGCAAAAGCGTGGTGACTGCGACGCCACCTTCGGGCTCAGCGATGCTTCAAACAGCAAGGTGTCGGCACATACCAAATAAAGGCTGTCAGTTCAGAAGTTTACGTGAGGAGTAAGGTGGGTTAACTATATCACATTGGCACCAAATTTCACCAAAATTCTGCCCAACGCTACCGAGGACGTTTAAGACGATGGAAAGGCCGTCACATCCCTTTTACCGACCTCTCACTCCTTGTTTTGTCGCCTTTATGATAGACGTCTAAACCGTGACACTCAGCGTTGGAATCATGCCAAGGAAAATATTTCAGACGCACCGCCGGTTGGAATCGATTCGAAAAGGCCTCAGGGGATAGCATAAAAGACAATGAAACCACTTCTCGTGGGGGCGTCGATTCCCACACGTTTCGCTGTCGAGGACGGCAGTTCGTCGTGCGATATGTAACAGTACGACGTTCTTAACAACCTTTGACACGGACGCCTCAACCCTTCTCTAAAGACATCGTGGGCCTGCAACACCGCTGAACGTTACCTGATCACTGTGGAGTGGAATGCGACCGCGATTTTTGCTCTGGTACACACCGTGGAAACCACTACGAACCATTCAAAAGCATTCGCCGAAATATGAACTCGATGCGAAGCAGCAAAGTGTGTTTATGCTTTTTCAGCCCTGTCGCATGATCATGAGGGACTGAATATCAATATTTGCTTGAAATAAACCGCAAAGGGTCTCTCGCTACGGCCCACGCACCTTTGCTGAGCACGTTAAAAACGTGCCTGTCAGAAACCTCGCTCTAGCGCATTAGCTGGGTTTTGTCTGCCATTAAGCGCTACAGTAGCCACAAGGGCGAATTTGTGTCGAAGTCTGTCGGGTGTATTTTTAATGTGCCCAATGAAGGTGAGACCGAGGGCATTGCCGAACTGGGGATTCTTAGATGGACCGTTAGTCATTTTATTCGCGCACGTGTTAATGTTGCATATCCCCCGTGATCACGCCACAGGAGGACGCAAATAGGAGGACTGAAAAACCGTAAGCATCCTGTGCTGCGTCGGATCGCGTTCAAATTTCGTCGAATGACTTTGAACGGTCTCTAGCAGTTCCACCCTGTACACCAGAGCAAAAACTGCTGCCGCACTACACTCCAAAGGTGTCAGATCACGTTCAGTAGTGTACATCCTCACGATGTCAGAGTAGGGTTGACACGACCAGCGAGTGGCAGCAGTGCCGATCGTTTTCCAAGAAAGTCGTCCCATTGTCTTTTTTCGCCGTTAAATTTGCGGGAGTGAACGTCCCAAAGGAAGGGGTGGTCTCATTGATGTCGTTTATGTCACCATGTCGGTTCAGAGAGGTGGCTACCCACAAGCAAAACCGCGTCATTTCAGCGCTGGGTGTCGCGGTTATGCCTTTCGCCGCAAAGGCGTCAAAAGAGTGGATGAAATGCGGGCAAGAGGGAGTATGTCGACCTTCGCACGGTGACGTTGGGCACAGTAGTGGTGAAATTTGGTGCCAATGTGACGTAATTAACGCGCCTTACACCTCACGTGAACTTTTGGGTTGTGACCTTTTTTCCGCATGTGCCGACGCCTCACTGTCTGGAACGTCGTCGAACCCGAGTGTGACGTCACAGGGCTCCACGCCTTTGCACCGTTACAGAGGAAAGATGTAGTCATCTTTTACTCAAATTTCAATGACAAGGTTTCTAAAAGGTGATGCTTTACCTTTGTTGTGCGATGTAGCTGCTGGGTGGAGTCGTTTGTGTGCTTATATCCACATTTTCCGGATGGATGCCCACTTGGGAACTATTTGTGTGACACTAGACGGAAGCATTACACAGTGCTTGTTAAGTGCGCCTTCTATTGGAGCTTAACCGTAATTAAGTTGCGCCTGAGTCGTACGCGGCTCGGCGATCATCTATTTAAGCTTCCTGTATGTTCTGGAGGACACAGCAGAAACTTCAGAAAATTCCTACCGAAAGAGAGTACAAGTCTTTGGGGTATCCACAAAGGCGTGAATTTGACAATGGAAGCAACAAGGTTAATGCACATGAGAAACTTGGTTCGAATCTGTATTTAGGCATTCCGCCAGCTTCCTTAAACGAGTAAAGCAATTGCTATAATTGTTTCTTGGAAAAAGCCACGGCAGAGTCCTTCCCCAGCTGAGCTGCTCAGTGTCTACGGATGTCGGTGTTTACTTTCTTCCTTCGAAAGATACAACAGAGGGGAGAATTTTTGAGCAGGAGAAAGATTAAATTGCTTAAACCATACTATCGAAAGATGTTCGATGTATTAGACAGTCCGATAAAAGTCTTTCTTTCTTTGAAAGTTTGAAAGGGGAGGGGGGGGGGGGGGGAATTCCTAACACCTGCTGTCATCTTGTACATTCTTCCAGTTAACGTTCTCCAGTTGTTCCCTTCCTCGCCGATTCGGCCAAGAACCTCCTCATTTCTTACCTTCTTAATACACTTAATTTTCAGCAACCTTCTGTAACACCACTCCCCAAAAGTTGCTATTCTCTCTTTTTCTGAATTTCAATCAGTCCATTATTCAGTTTCGTAAAATAGTTTGTTCCGTACGTACATTCTAAGAAATTTCTTTTTGAAATTCAGGCCTTTTTTTTTTAGTAGTACCCTGTTAAAGCTAGTCTCCGTTTCACATCTTCCTCACTTCGTCTGGGACGCATTATTTTGTTTTCGAAGCAGCAGAATTACTTCACTTCGTTTATTACATGCGTTCGACTTTGATACCAAGTTCGTGGCTAATCTCATTATGAAAACATTATCACATGGTAAGAAGATGTATAGGACGGCATTACTCCAGAACAATCTACTTTCCGTTTAGCTTATCTCACAGACTCTTACATAAAGAGCGTACTGGTAAGCAAGACCTTACACTCAGTACAACGTAAGCCGAAATCATTTAATACGACATTGCAATGCCTGTGTTATTCTGATTACGATGCAAATTTTCTTTGGATACGCGTGCATGTTTGAAAAAACAGGCACTGCGTCGACTACAGCCGTTATGAAATACATTAAATGCATTCGCAATTGCGAATAAGGACAACCATCCGCTATAGAATAGAATGACGACACTGAAAATTTGTGTTGAACCGGGACTCGAACCCAGATTTCCCGCTTATCGCCAGCGGTCGCCCTACTATTTGGCTATCCGTTCACGACTGATAGCCAAACCCAAACTTCCATATGTCGTCAAGCATGTGCCTACGACCTGTACTCGTACATCCATTGTGTATATTTTCTTACAGGTGAGACGTTGTACTTTGAAGTCGCTTGGCCGGTATCGTCAGATAATTACGATACTGCAGTGCCTGTGTTATTCTGATTACATGCATGCATATCCAAAGGAACCTGTTATCGTAATCAGAGTTAGGCAGGCACTGCAATATCGTATGTATCTGCCGATACCGGACAAGCGACTTACAAGTACAACGTCTGACCTGTACGGGAATATAAATAATTGATGTACGAGTACAGGCCGTAGACTCATGGTCGACGACATGTGGAAGGTTGATTTGGCCGTGAGTCGTGAACGGATAGCCAAACGGTAAGGCGACCGTTCGCGATAAGTGGGAAATCCGGGCTCTAGTCCCGGTCGGTACAAATTTTCACTGCCGTCATTCCATTCTACAGCCGATGGTTGTCCTCATTAGCAACTGCGAATGTATTTTATGTAAAATCATTTAATTCCGTAGAGAAAATTTAGCAATGAAAGTTGTAATTCACAAGATAAATGAATGAAAGAATCGTATATTGAATCTATATATTTGCAACAAAGACCATCTAGCACTTACACTCTGTGTTGCGTTGCAGAAGTTTCCAATGTACACTATTTGTTCAAAAGTATCCAATAACCCTTATGCAATAGCGAATTGACCGCTAGCTGTCACGAAGGCGAACTCTACGTAAAAGGAGGCGGGGAGTGAGGTGCCAGTAGAGAAGTGGGAACAGAGAACGAGTCAGCCAGGAGTGCTGGGCGACTACCAACGTGGCCTCGTCATTGGATGACACCTAACTGGCAAACCATCGGAGACATTTCGACCCTCCTGAAACTGCCCAAGTCGACTGTAGATGACGTCATTGTGAAGTGTAATCGCGAAGAAACAACCACAGGCAAACCAAGAGCAGGCAGACGTCATGCACTGACGAACAGAGGCAGTCGAGCATCGCGGAGGGTGAATGTAAAACACCGCTTTAAATCAGCGGAAGCAATGACTCGTGAGTAGCAAAATGCTACCAGCAATCGAGCTAGCACAATGACTGTGAGCAGGGAGTCAAGAAGAATGGAGTACAATGGTCGAACACCTCCCCATAAGCCACACAGTTATGAAGTCATTGCTGAGCGACGCTTGAGATGGTGTAACTAGCGACGCCACTGGACTGTGGATGACTGGAAACGAGTGATTTACAGTAATTAATCACGCTATACCCTGAGTCAGTTCGCTGGAACGGTTTCAGTTTGGCTAATGCCTGCAGAACGTTATCTGCCACTACGTACGGCGCTAGCAATGGAGAACGGAGGAGGCGGTGATACGATATGCGGGTGTTTCTCGAGGTTGTGGTATGGTAACCTTATTACGCTTAAGAAAACGCTAGATGCGGGAAGATAACTGCGTACAATAGTGAAACAGTGTGGAAACAGTGATTGTATCACCATGACATTGCATCGTATCATAGGTAGCATCTTTAAGACAATAGTTTGTGGACAGTAACATTTCTGAAATTGGCTGGCCTGCCCATTGTCCCGTCCTGAACCCGATGAAACACCTGTGAGGTGAGTGGAACGTCGACATCGCTCCAGACCCCAGCGTCCAACATCGCCCACTACCTTCTCCGGTTTCGGCTCTTAAGGGAGAATGGGCTGCCATTCCTTCACGGACATTCAGACACCTCACTGAAACTGCCCCAGCTGTGGACACACCCTATGTTAACGTCCACTAACAGGTGTCCGGATTTCTGATCGGATAGTGCATTCTTCTCCCCATCCGACTATTCAGTTTACTCCACATTAAATGAATAGCCATATGGAAGTGGCATCCGCTTTATCCACACACCAAATAACGAGCTAGAAGTGCTGGTATCAGTTATCACGCACATCGCCTGCTGTACCGTGGCCTATAGACGCCTGCGTTTCACCTTGCAATGCTAAATAATTGAACGTCACACGCGCGGCATGGAAAGGACAGCTGCCTTATAAATTGCTCATTCCCTCTATAAGCATCTCTAAGAATTAAAAAGATTTTTTTTCAATTTATTGGCTTTCAGGCCGTGCCCATTCAGCCATTTTGATAGTGGAATGTCAATTGCGACTTTTTTATGTATATAGACTGAAGCGGCGAGTGAAAATTTGTACTAAGGGTGGAAATCGAACTCCTGCCTACCGTTTTTTTCTTGTAAATCTAATTTACCCGTACTTCGCACCGCCACTTAAACTCTACCATCAAAAAAAGAAATGAATTATCCCTCTTCAGGTGTTGCCCTAGCTTTTCCCAACAATTCTCCGAAGGGATACGTTCCACAGGTCTATAATTTCTTTTTATTGTTTTGTAATTACATGATTATCATTAGTAAAGACTTCAACGGCAGTGATGGCGGCGATGAAGATCATCAGAACGGCGGAACTGGTGGAAGAGGCAGGCTTTTGTATAAAAGCACCAGACTGTAGCGTCTGCTCCCACAGTGGGCGGCTGCAAAAGGTGTCTGTCCCACATGTTAGTGGCGGCCTCACTTATAATTCTAAGCTAAATGCTTGAATTTTTATCATCGAAAGGTTCAACTACCTTTCCCCAAACCAAACTTTAACCTAAGACATGATGGTAAATTTCAAAATGAAAACTACTCCAGGAAGTAATCAATATTCCATCGCTATTCATGGCGGTGCAACTAGGCCTTTGGATCCTGGAGAGCCTAGAACATCATGTAAGGAAGAGTCGGAGCTTCCTAGTACTTCTTCAAAGATAAGACCCAAGAAAAAACATCTACTGGGGACTCTGAATATCAACACACTTCTGAAAGCTGGAAAACTAAAACACCTAACAGACACTCTCAATCAACGCAACATACTTATATTAGCTCTTCAAGAAACAAGGTATCTGGATGAAAATGCATTTTAATCAGGTGGATACAGGATCTACAAAGGAAAACCAGCCATTAAAAATTCCAATAATACGACTACATTAGGGACCGCATTTATGGTCAAACAGCAACTTACGGAATCAATAACTAATTTTAGCTCCCCATCAGAACGAATTTCATTTCTGACGTTCAAGTCAGGCAATAAACGCTACACTATTATAAATGCCCATGCACCTATTAACCGCTCGGCTAATCCCGCTCGGCGGTGGCGCACACACCTGCACGGTCTACCCTGGCACGCCTCCCTCCTCGATCCAAATTCAGACTGGCGCCCCAGTCTACTTTAAATCCCCCCTTAGACGCCAACAGAATTGCCGAGGTTCTCCATGTTCTGGAATAGCAGCTCAGCATCGACCGTAAACGGGAGATCCAGCCTGAAACCCCAGGTGCACGAACTTACACAGATGACATCGCCGATAACCTCGTTTTGAGCGCCCGTAAGCACCAAACCAAACAAATGAAATGACACAATTTCAGAGACTTTACTGGTCCCGTAGACATATGATTTTATGTATATAGATTGAAGCGGCGAGTGAAAATTTGTACTAAGACCGGGAACCGAACCCGCGTCTGCTGCTTACTAGCCAGGTGCGTTAGCCACAAAGCCACCCTGGCACAGCAGCACATACAACTGCGCGGGCTACCCTGGCTCGCCTCCCTCCTCGATACACACATAAAATCATATTTGTATGAGACAAATAAAGTGAAATTGTGCCATTTCATTTCTATAAGTATCTGAGCCTGGATTTCATGCTGGACCCCCTATTACTTTCACTGCAGAAGTGAATTCCATAACATCGGAAGCCTCTGAAATTATATTCGTGTGTGTTAAAGTAGACTTGGAGGGGGGGGGGAGGAGCAGTGAGAATTTGGATCGAGGAGGAAGGCAAGCCAGGGTAATCCGTGCAGTTGTGTGCGCCGTCGTGCCGAGGTAAGGTACAAATTTTCACTCGCCACTTCAGTCTATAAAAATACACTCCTGGAAATGGAAAAAAGAACACATTGACACCGGTGTGTCAGACCCACCATACTTGCTCCGGACACTGCGAGAGGGCTGTGCAAGCAATGATCACACGCACGGCACAGCGGACACACCAGGAACCGCGGTGTTGGCCGTCGAATGGCGCTAGCTGCGCAGCATTTGTGCACCGCTGCCGTCAGTGTCAGCCAGTTTGCCGTGGTATACGGAGTTCCATCGCAGTCTTTAACACTGGTAGCATGCCGCGACAGCGTGGACGTGAACCGTATGTGCAGTTGACGGACTTTGAGCGAGGGCGTATAGTGGGCATGCGGAAGGCCGGGTGGACGTACCGCCGAATTGCTCAACACGTGGGGCGTGAGGTCTCCACAGTACATCGATGTTGTCGCCAGTGGTCGGCGGAAGGTGCACGTGCCCGTCGACCTGGGACCGGACCGCAGCGACGCACGGATGCACGCCAAGACCGTAGGATCCTACGCAGTGCCGTAGGGGACCGCACCGCCACTTCCCAGCAAATTAGGGACACTGTTGCTCCTGGGGTATCGGCGAGGACCATTCGCAACCGTCTCCATGAAGCTGGGCTACGGTCCCGCACACCGTTAGGCCGTCTTCCGTTCACGCCCCAACATCGTGCAGCCCGCCTCCAGTGGTGTCGCGACAGGCGTGAATGGAGGGACGAATGGAGACGTGTCGTCTTCAGCGATGAGAGTCGCTTCTGCCTTGGTGCCAATGATGGTCGTATGCGTGTTTGGCGCCGTGCAGGTGAGCGCCACAATCAGGACTGCATACGACCGAGGCACACAGGGCCAACACCCGGCATCATGGTGTGGGGAGCGATCTCCTACACTGGCCGTACACCACTGGTGATCGTTGAGGGGACACTGAATAGTGCACGGTACATCCAAACCGTCATCGAACCCATCGTTCTACCATTCCTAGACCGGCAAGGGAACTTGCTGTTCCAACAGGACAATGCACGTCCGCATGTATCCCGTGCCACCCAACGTGCTCTAGAAGGTGTAAGTCAACTACCCTGGCCAGCAAGATCTCCGGATCTGTCCCCCATTGAGCTTGTTTGGGACTGGATGAAGCGTCGTCTCACGCGGTCTGCACGTCCAGCACGAACGCTGGTCCAACTGAGGCGCCAGGTGGAAATGGCATGGCAAGCCGTTCCACAGGACTACATCCAGCATCTCTACGATCTTCTCCATGGGAGAATAGCAGCCTGCATTGCTGCGAAAGGTGGATATACACTGTACTAGTGCCGACATTGTGCATGCTCTGTTGCCTGTGTCTATGTGCCTGTGGTTCTGTCAGTGTGATCATGTGATGTATCTGACCCCAGGAATGTGTCAATAAAGTTTCCCCTTCCTGGGACAATGAATTCACGGTGTTCTTATTTCAATTTCCAGGAGTGTAGAATCATATCTGTATTAGGCCAGTAAAGTCTCTGAAACTGTGTCATTTCATTTGTCAAGGATGCGAATGTAAGACAAATCAATATCCAGAATCGAGAGGCGAAAACCTCCGAGCCTTCACCCCCCCCCCCCCACCCTCCCCACCCCCCCACCCCACCCCCCCACCCCGCGTAGAAATCCACTGCGCCGATCGCGCAGTTCATGAAGCGGACATATCAAAAAGTTTGCAAGCCATGCCCGCGAAATGAGAGGCGCTTCCATTGCATACAGTCGTGCAGGATTCTAGATATAATTTTTTAATTTCATCCGTCTCAGTTGCGTTGTGTGGTTTGAGAATGGTCGTGTCAGCCATAAACCGGTAACCACTGGATTAGAATTTTATATCAGAGGAACTGAGACGTACGGAAAAAAAAAAGAAAATCAAATTTCCTCAGTTTTATGGATACCCTGGTTAAATGGCAGTGTTATGAAATTTCCCAGTTTTAAATGATTAAAAGTAGGGTGTTCGCAAGTGTTCCGCACTCGCCTCCAACGTTAACGCCAGCCAGGGATACTGGACTGTCCTAGAGAGACGTGCGGCCTATGGACTACCACGTGACCTGGCGCTTGGGGCTCGGCTTTCGTGACCTCCTCACTCACTCTCTCTCTCTGTCTCTCTCTCTCTCACCCTCTCGCCTGCGGCCGGCACGGAATGTAACCGGCGTGTTGATCAGCGTGCAGTTGTTTCAGGCGCGCGCCGACACATGTAGTGTACGAGCAACGAATGACAAACTGCCACCGAGCACGTCTGTACTGCTTCACGCGTGCTCTAATCCGCAGCGGAGTGGCTTTGAGATTTCGTCACCTCTCGTCGCTCGCAGATACGGGCGTCTTCAGCGCATGTAACGCTTCTTACTTTCAGATAAGTTTCGCATTTCCTTGTAATCCTCTTTCGCATAAACACGTTTGACATTCTCTCAATCATCCTGGGTCCACCATTGCATTATTTCTGTGATCAGACGCCCTTGCTATCGGTACACCTAATTGACCAGAGAAGTGATCACAAACACAGGTCCGTCAACTGTCTGCGAATAGTGTAACACCTGTCGCATGGGTTTCAGCACTTAGGCTGCTGTCCAGAAAGCAGCTAATTTTTTCCCAAAAAGTGCATAAGAGGAGTAAAAACTATATGGTTCCATCTCGTCTACCGCCCTTCTCAGTCTTGCAAGCTATTCTATAAGCATTACGTTATACGAGCAGCGTAGAAGATTACCTTATATCTCTTCCACGACAAAATTAAACTTATTTTCCTGGTATTGTTTTCTAAATCCACCAAGTACCCAGTGGACCTCAGTATGAGACATTGCTGTTGCTGCGGACTCCAGTCCCACGAGTGGTTTCATGCAGCTCTCCACGCTCGTCCATTCCTTGCAAGTCTCTACTATTGCAGCCCACACCCAACTGAACCTGCTTAATGTGTTCACGCCTAGACTTCCCTCCATAAGTCCCCCTCTCCACCAGCCACACACACTTTCCTCCATTACCAAATTGACTATTTATGAGGCTTGAGGATGTGTCCTACGAACCAGTCCCTTCTTTTAGTCAAATTGTGCCGAAGGTCATTTCTCTTCAATTCGATTCAGTACCTTCTCATTAGTTATTCGATCTACTCATCTTGTCCGCAGCGTTCATCTGTAGCACTACATTTGAAATGTTTCTGTTCTGTTCTTGTCTACGCTTCCATACACCATTGAACTGCATACAAATACCTTCAGAAAATATTCGCAAACATTTAAATTTATGATCGATGTTAAATTTATTTTACAAGTAGAAACTCTTTTCTTGCTGTTAATCGTCTGCATTTTATATCCTTTCTACTTCAGCCATCGTTTAATACTTTAAATATTCAAGTCGTGAACATTAAAGTTCAATTTCATGTTTTATGTGCTTCTCATATGCTCATTACTATGGCGCAGACAACATTGTTCTATACCACGAAGCTTCAAGATATGACGTGTATCTGTCTTGTTTGCATTTGAAGTTTGACACGTTTTATGATAGAACACTATGTATGGCATTGTAATACCTAGACTCTTTTACGCATATAGTAAAGTCCTCAGGTGACGCAGTGGCAAAAAGCATTCTATGATGTAGCTACTACTGCCCAGTTTCAAGTATGTGATGATGGCAATACCTATCGCTGTAACTAGTAATCCAGTAATTGTGTTCACATAGCGATCTTGGTAAATAAAATGGTTTTCGAAAGAAGACTACAATACAAAATTATAGATCGCCTCTTGCAGTGACTGATCATGTCAGGTAACCGTACAATGTTTTAAACATTGTATCATTACTTGTCCAGTGTCTGATAAAAATTTGTCGTCATCATCATCAGGAAACTGACGTCCACTGCTGGATAAGTACTTCCTGTACGCTTTACAACGCATCACCCTATCCTGTCATTCTCTGATGTTTTCTGACGTCATCCACCAATCTTCCGACATCTCGGTCTTGGAATTCAGAAGAGAATTTCCTTGACCAATCTACCATCCATTCATTGAATTATATGTCATGCACACTTCAGTTTCAGTTTTGTTGCATTCACAATCAGGTGTTCCACCCCAGCCTGTTCTCTGGTCCATTTGACTGTTTTACTGTGCCTCCTGGTTATTCTCAACACGCATGCTTCGCTGAGCAACAGACAGATTTTTATTTAAAAATCCATATTTTATTGCCACAGACGATTTAGTACACTATAACACAAAAAAACGATGCGCCCCGAAGTAATTATCCGAATGGTACGGAAATCGATAGTGATACACATGTACAGACAAACCAAGAATTACAGTTTCAAAAAAATGGTTTATTTACTCTAGAGAAAGAGCTTCAAAAATTGATTAAGTCAATAAAGCGATGCCGGCCGGTGTGGCCGAGCGGTTCTAGGCGCTACAGTCTGAAATCGCGCGATCGCTACGGTCGCAGGTTCGAATCCTGCCTGGGGCATGGATGTGTGTGATGTCCTTAGGTTAGTTAGGTTTAATTAGTCCTAAATCCTAGGCGACTGATGACCTCAGAAGTTAAGTCCCATAGTGCTCAGAGCCATCTGGACCATCAATAAAGCGATGGTCCACCTCTGGCCCTTATGCAAGCACTTGCTCGGTTTGGCATTGAATGGTACAGTTGTTGGATGTCCTCCTGAGGGATATCGTGCCAAATTCTGTCCAGGTGACACATTAGAGTGTCGAAGTCCCGAGATGGTTAGAGGGCCCTGCCCACAATGCTCCAGATTTTCTGAGCTGAGGAGAGATCCGATGACTTTGCTGCCCGACGTATGGTTTCGCAAGCACGAAGACAAGCAGTAAAAGCACGCGCTGTGTGCGTGCGCTCGTTACCTTGCTGACATGTAAACCCAGAGTAACTGACCATGAGGGGCAACGAACTGGGTGTGGATATCGTCGACGTACCGCTGTGCTGTAAGTGTGACGCAGATGAAGACCAAAGTGGCCACATTATGAAATGGAATCGCAGCCCAGACCACCACTCACGCTCGTCGTGCCGTATGGCGGACGACAGTGAGGTTTGTATCCCACCGCTGTGTAGGGCGTCTCCAGACACCTTACCGCTGGTCGTCGGGGTTCAGTTCGAAACGGGACTCATCAATGGACACAAGTCTACGCCAGTCATTGAGATTCCAGGCAGCAGACGTGTCTGGAGATTCCCCGGACAGTGGTAGGATAGCAATCTGACGGTCGCACACCATACAGCTCGACGACCAAGAGCGACGGACTGGGGTGCCATTTCTTTTCATAACAGGACAGCTTCGTTTGTCATCCGCGACGTGACGTAAAACATAACTCAGGAACGTCTGACCAAATTTCAAACATTTGGTGTATACAAGACTCATTATTTGTATAACGATGCCCCCGTTACCGCTAAGGGTGGAGGTGACGATGAGAAGAGGTAGCATATAGAAACGTAAGATGACCTGATGGTAGTTCTTTCCTGTAATTAGGTGACTAGGTATACTTTAAAAGTATGAAGCGCAATCTGTGTGCGTCAACAGCATCGTGTTTTAGTGCCAAAGACCAAGACACACGTCGCAGTACCACAGATGCATTTAACGCCTTCTCCAGAGTCGTATGGCGTAAAACGACGGGGAATCTGACAGTTGCTATCTGCACCCCGTTTTCTCGAAGCGACGATCAGTTACTGGCAGAATTACAAGTTTCCTCAGAATTCAGGTGAAACTACACTCCTGGAAATTGAAATAAGAACACCGTGAATTCATTGTCCCAGGAAGGGGAAACTTTATTGACACATTCCTGGGGTCAGATACATCACATGATCACACTGACAGAACCACAGGCACATACACACAGGCAACAGAGCATGCACAATGTCGGCACTAGTACAGCGTATATCCACCTTTCGCAGCAATGTAGGCTGCTATTCTCCCATGGAGACGATCGTAGAGATGCTGGATGTAGTCCTGTGGAACGGCTTGCCATGCCATTTCCACCTGGCGCCTCAGTTGGACCAGCGTTCGTGCTGGACGTGCAGACCGCGTGAGACGACGCTTCATCCAGTCCCAAACATGCTCAATGGGGGACAGATCCGGAGATCTTGCTGGCCAGGGTAGTTGACTTACACCTTCTAGAGCACGTTGGGTGGCACGGGATACATGCGGACGTGCATTGTCCTGTTGGAACAGCAAGTTCCCTTGCCGGTCTAGGAATGGTAGAACGATGGGTTCGATGACGGTTTGGATGTACCGTGCACTATTCAGTGTCCCCTCGACGATGACCAGTGGTGTACGGCCAGTGTAGGAGATCGCTCCCCACACCATGATGCCGGGTGTTGGCCCTGTGTGCCTCGGTCGTATGCAGTCCTGATTGTGGCGCTCACCTGCACGGCGCCAAACACGCATACGACCATCACTGGCACCAAGGCAGAAGCGATTCTCATCGCTGAAGACGACACGTCTCCATTCGTCCCTCCATTCACGCCTGTCGCGACACCACTGGAGGCGGGCTGCACGATGTTGGGGCGTGAGCGGAAGACGGCCTAACGGTGTGCGGGACTGTAGCCCAGCTTCATGGAGACGGTTGCGAATGGTCCTCGCCGATACCCCAGGAGCAACAGTGTCCCTAATTTGCTGGGAAGTGGCGGTGCGGTCCCCTACGGCACTGCGTAGGATCCTACGGTCTTGGCGTGCATCCGTGCGTCGCTGCGGTCCGGTCCCAGGTCGACGGGCACGTGCACCTTCCGCCGACCACTGGCGACAACATCGATGTACTGTGGAGACCTCACGCCCCACGTGTTGAGCAATTCGGCGGTACGTCCACCCGGCCTCCCGCATGCCCACTATACGCCCTCGCTCAAAGTCCGTCAGCTGCACATACGGTTCACGTCCACGCTGTCGCGGCATGCTACCAGTGTTAAAGACTGCGATGGAACTCCATATGCCACGGCAAACTGGCTGACACTGACGGCGGCGGTGTACAAATGCTGCGCAGCTAGCGCCATTCGACGGCCAACACCGCGGTTCCTGGTGAGTCCGCTGTGCCGTGCGTGTGATCATTGCTTGTACAGCCCTTTCACAGTGTCCGGAGCAAGTATGGTGGGTCTGACACACCGGTGTCAATGTGTTCTTTTTTCCATTTCCAGGAGTGTATATACCTAAATTCATTAGAGACACGGATGAACTGTGCGCATAAATATGTGTGAAATATATTAAATGTATGGTGTGCCCCTACCAATAGGTTTTATGCAACATGTAACGCCTTCAAAAAAACACGTGCGAGATTTTCGTATTCTCTTGCTCGTTACACGCAGCCTGTTAGTACAACAGAAAAAATGAACGGGATATTTTTGTAAGCAATTTAATGTAGTTAAATTCTCTACTGGGATAAGCTTTCGCAAGAGGCCGCGATTTTCGACGTTTGGAGGTCACTTCTGTACGTTTTCTTAATAATTCGAAACCTACGGCCTCTAGAGAAAACGTATCTCAGTAAAAAAATATAACTACATTAAATTTCCCACAATAAGGCTCTATTCGTTTTTTTCTTTAGGACTAATAGTTTACGGGTAGCGAGCAAGTGATTATGAGAATCTTGTAAGTGGTATTTCAAGACATTTCATAAAATCCATGCATAGGGGCAGCTATGTGACTGAGTGAAATACAGGTTACATATGTCTCTGTTTTTTATATGTGTATCTATGTACAAGGAAAATGTCGCTGGGCGCAGCTAGTAAACATAAACATAAGCTGTTATTTTCCGATAGAACGGAAGCTCAGTTTTGAAAACCATATTCAAGTAACGAAATGAACTCTAGGCTGTTTTTACACTCCTACTTATTTTTCTGAATACCCAATGATTATTTTCAGCCACACTAAATACAGAAACTCAAACAATTGGTTGTTAATTTGTAATATTTTCTTTTCTGTACGTGTAGTTGATTTTCACACGCGATTTGTTAAATTCTTCCATTAGTTGTTGAAATTTATTTGCAGCAGAGGTATACAGTACAGTGTCAATTGGAAATTGGAGGTGATTCAGACATGTTCTATTAACACATATAATTTCTTCGTATTCCTAGTGTATGGGTATGTAAAGTTCCTCTCGAACTGCCGGCCGGAGTGGCCGTGCGGTTCTAGGAGCTACAGTCTAGAGCCGAGCGACCGCTACGGTCGCAGGTTCGAATCCTGCCTTGGGCATGGATGTGTGTGATGTCGTTAGGTTAGTTAGGTTTAATTAGTTCTAAGTTCTAGGCGACTGATGACCTCAGAAGTTAAGTCCCATAGTGCTCAGAGCCATTTGAACCATTCCTCTCCAACTATTGAGAATAATTCCGGTGATATTATATCTCCTTGAATAACTCTTTTTTTTTTTAATTCTAAATTTCTCACTATCATCATGATATTTCATGGTATTGACGTATATACTCTAAGAGCCTATTAACGTATACTGAGTCAATCTCTTGCTTCCAAGTATTTCCAGTACAGAGTTTGTTGAAACTCAGTCAAAAAGGATCTCAGAAACTGTTAATCCCAGACAAAGAGGTGATTGGTCTTCATGTCTCAGTCCTATAACTTCGAATATGACTAGAAAACGATTGTGCTATATACACTTCTAAAGCTTAGAAGTTAGAGATAATTCTACTAAACGTATTGCACATTTCGCTGACGAGATAGGTATGTCTATAGATGTGTGTGTGTTTGTGTGTGTGTGTGTGTGTGTGTATATATATGTGTCCGTTCAGATGGTTCAAATGGCTCTGAGCACTAGGGGACTTAGCATCTGAGGTCATCAGTCCCCTAGAACTTAGAACTACTTAAACCTAACTAACCTAAGGACATCACACACATCCATGCCCGAGGCAGGATTCGAACCAGCGACCGTAGCGGTCGCGCGGTTGCAGACTGAAGCGCCTAGAGCCGCTCGGCCTCTCTGTCCGTCTGTGTGTCCGTATTTCCGAAGACAGTTCTTGTCACAAGATAGTTATTGTTCATTACTTAAAACTTCCGGGCTGAGAGGCCGTGGTCGATCTGTAAAACTTCTTCTTCCTGGCATTTCGTAGCCAACTGCGGGCAACATCCCCCGAGGTGAGTCAACGACTGGATGTCCCGTTTATACAGGGCGCATAGAGGGCACCACCCTACGTCACTTGGGGTGGACTGTAATCGATTGTCACATCGTTGGTGCAAAGTCGACCGCCATATATTGTCTAACTTTAAGCCTTCCTCTTTCCTATTAAAATTATCGTGGTGTTTCTGAATATCTGTAGCTTCCCTATACATAAGTGCATAATAATAATCCGATGTCCTGGCTAGCACTCTCGTCTCATTGAATTTTATTTCATGATCACCATCTTTAAAAACATGTTCCGCTACTGTCCTAGTCGACAGTTCCTTTTGTGTTCGGTTAAGCGGGTATTGACACTTCTTTTCGTTGTTCCAATATAAACCTTCCCACAGGTGCACGGAATTTTATACACCCCAGGAGTTGCTAAGGGATGTCGAGCGTGTTTCACTGATCTTAAACACTCACTAACCTTTTTGGGGAGATCTAAAGTTTGTTTCAGTTTGAAACTTGGCCAGAACTTACCCAATACGGTCCGTAATACTGCGAATAAATGCAAGAAAAGTTTTTCCAGCTGACAGTTATTGTTGCTGAATGCTGTCAGACACTTTTCTTCTGGGATGAAGTGCTCGATCTATCTCCTTGTCGGCGTATCCATTTTTCTTGAAGTCTGTTCGTAAATGAGACGAGCATGCTTGCCAGGACATCGCATTATTATGCACGAATGCGTAGGGAAGCTACAGAGATTCAGAAGCACCACAATAATTTTAATAGAAAAGAGGAAGGCTTGAAGTTAGGGAAGATATGGCGGTCGACTTTGCACCAACGATGTGACAATCGATTACCTTCAATCGAGAATAATGACGTTCGTCAGAGATAGACGTACAGTCGGCCGCAGGTGACGTATGGTGGTGCCCTCTATGCGCTCTATATGACCTCCACGACCTAGCAGCCAGTCGTTGACTCACATCGGAAGCCGTTTCCTGCAGTTGGCAACGAAACGTCAGGAAGAATAAGTTTTACAGATCGACCTCGGCCTCTCAGCCCGAAAGTTTTAACTAACGAAGACGCCGGCCGTGAAAGCCTACACGTTATGAATAGTTATTGTTAGTAATTTTCCAATTCCAGGGGTAAATGGAAGACGGAAGTATGAAACAATCATTTAAATGCATGTATTCCAAAGTCTAAAAATGGGCTTTACGCCAGACTAAACAGTCTCTGCACACAGTATAGCAAGGGACCGTGAAATTATACGCTAATTCTATTTATACAGTGTTTTCCGAGTTCGGCTACACCCATTTCGCATAAATCAAATAATGTATGTCGTCACTATCTATGTTGGCTTTGTATGTTAGTGCTGCAATTGCTTTCTGCGTCATATTCACACATTCTGGTACTTACAAACAGTCACCAAACACGTGTCACTTTCTAACTTCTGAGTTCTGTAGCATGTAATAGCTTCCAGTAACAGCTTCCAGTGTCGTTATACGTACGAGAGTTGAATAAAAAGTAATGCCTCCACCTTCGTTAATTGGGTTTGGATGGGAATATTTTAATAAATCAAACGCAGGAATAATGCTTAGAATGTGATCTTTAATTACCAATATTCACTTTTCCACATAATCACCAGCCAATTGGATACATTTCTGCCAACTATGAACAAGTTTTCTGAAGCTGTCACGGAAGAAGTCGACAGTCTGTTTCCTCAACAAAAATCTCACAGTTCTCTCAACGTCTTCATCAGAAGCATAATGATGTCCCCGCACATCGTCTTTCATTATCAGGAATAGATGGAAGTCAGACGATGCTAAATCTGGACTGTATGGAGGATGCTGTACGGTGGTGAGATTCAGTCTCTGAATTTCCAGGGTACACATCGTGCACAGATCTTCCGATAGCCAAGCAAAGCAATAATGTGACCCACACGTTCTTCTGAAATGCCGATTGTGCTTGCATTTTGCCTCTGAGTGATACGACGATCGTCCTGAATCAATCTGTCAACATTCTGCTTGTGAAACTCTGTGGTTGCTGTCACAGGACGTCCAACTCTTCGTTTGTCACGCAGGTCAGATGTTTCCGCCTCAACATCTTTAAACTTACTCGCTCAACGACGCACAGTACTCACATCAACATAATCACCATAAACTGCTTTCATTCTCTGATGAATCCCCTTTCTTGTGACACCTTCTGCTGTCAAGAATTCAATGACTGCACGTTTCTTAAATCGCACTGACTGACCGTCTGCGCAGGGTTCCATACTTTACACTGTAACAACACAAAGGTTCAATGCTAATGCCTCCCGCCAACTGGAGCTGTAGAGAAGAGGCTACGGAACTAGTCAGTACCTGCCGCATACCAATGCCGCCAACTGTTGAAGAGCTACGAAGGTGGAGGCATTACTTTTCAGTCAACCCTTGTAATTTCCACTTCACATGTATCCGCAGTTGCGACAAATTGTTTAAATAACTTGAAACCACTTGCAGCCATAATTTATTTTTTATTTGTTGTACAGTTGTACAGTTTCGGTCTTATGCCATTTTCAAGAATCCTGATAAACGGAACCAACAGGAATTCAGTGAATTAACAATCAGTTAAAAGCTAAACACAGAATCAAAGGAGATCATGAAATGTGTTTGGGCTGCTAAAAGACTACTGTAAAAAACGTAAGTGAGGGTACATTATACCTTACTAAAGTTCACCTTAAAATATGATGTCCCCATGTGATTTATATTCTTACCTGTGAATAAATGTTCTAATTCCATTGTTTAAAATATTAGGAAATTCTCTTTATTTAAAAAAACGGGATTTGAATGTATAGACAGGTAACGTTAGTGTTTCCTAATTTGTTTGAAACTATTTTTCTTTCTTTTTATACATGTCATTATTATTAACCTTGTGTGTCAATAAGAATGACTTTTAGACAGGTAATGTTAGTGTTTTCTAATTTGTTTGAAACTACTTTTCTTATTTTTTATGCATGTCATTATTATTAACTCTGTGTGGCAATAAGAATGACTTTCAGATAGAACTTGTGACTAACGCTATGTATGAAGGGAAGAAGTGACGATACACAAGATCTAGCAGGGTTCTTCTTATGCTTACTTTAAGCGGTGTGTGTGTGTGTGTGTGTGTGTGTGTGTGTGTGTGTGTGTGTGTGTGTGTAAGAGACAAAAACTTAATATAGCTAGTAATTGTTTTCCTTCGAATATAGTCACTGCCGAATTTCCGAATCGCATGACTGTTTAGCATTTACATTATGTTGTTCCAGATGTGGCACATCCAAAGGCACATATCTGGAAGGCTGAGGAGGTGGCGACGGTGGGCGAGCTGCTGCTTGATGTCTCCATCAATTTAGCAAAGACGTGAGTACTTTTTAGTCGACCACAGTATTACTGCATGGCTCGTGTGTTTATCTGCAAACAGCAATCCCATCATAATTTGCTCTGTTGTCCTAACGAGCAACAACTGGCTCGTGAAGTTATTCGAGCTTTCACAACGTATACGGTAGCCGAAAAAATAGATACAGTTTTTGCTTACTATAAGGTCAACACGTGTTTCCGATTGCTGTCACGAGACCAAGAAAAATAGTATTGTAGTTGGGTAGTACTGGACGTTGTTTTGCCTCCATTGGGTTATTAAGTGTTTATTCATTTAAGACATTCTATTCTGCCACTGACCTGCCATTATATTCCTGGTAATCGTAAGTAATGTGTCATACATTTGTCATGAATGCAATATACTGTTATTCTTTAATTAAGACAAGTAAGTATGACCTGACATTACCTTCCATTGACCGAAAACAGCAGCACTTTAGTGACCAGGTACAAAATTATTCAAGTCTCCACAGGTGGCAATTAAAACTGGATCGCAGTACCTAAAACTGTGACAAACAAAAGAGTAACGACCTATATTGCATTTCTGAATACACGTTTATTGCCTTCCTTGCAAAGAATTGGTAATCACTCATTCCCCGAAGAAATTGGTCGTTATAAGAGAACTCGAAAACCATTATACTGCCTTTAATTTTTCTCTTTAAGGGCGATGTTTATGGACACAGTTTAAAGGTTCGATATTTCGTTACAAACCCTGTACTATAACCAAGGAACTAATTTATCATTTGCCGGTATCAAATACGTTTGGACTTGGAAAGGAAGACTACTGCTGTGGATGTTCCTCAAAATCATATTCCCCTTCAGCTCAGGCGACTTCTCATCGATAGTAGATCGCTCATTACTTTTTGACATCAACTAGGCAAGAAAAGTATAGGATATAATTGTAAGAAATGAATAACGAGAAGAGAGAGAAACGCAGAATTTTTGGTGCCACTTTCTAGGACGTCAGTTCTGTAGAATTGGGAAGGTTATAACACAAAAACTTTGGGTAACTGTGGGGAGAACATCTGGTATGTAATGGAATCAACAAATAGTGGATATATCACGGGGAACTGTGAAGAAGCATTCGATGGACAGGTATCGAATTTAGAAGACAGTGATTATCGTCGATCATGCCGAATTCCTTAATTTTTTTCATAATTTCATTAAAGTGGCCTTAGTTCGAGAAGAAATCATTCTCTAATTATTGCTGCAAAACCACGTGCTGAGGTTTAAAAGTAATATCGTGTGGTTACAGACTTAACAGATACGTAGGAATTGATTTCTGTTCCTTTTGTTTCGACAAAGATCTGTACCTAACGTGGACCATTTTTATGTTCAGTTATTAACGATTCTCTGCTGAAAGCAGCCTGAAAGCCGCTCATGCAGAGGCCAGTGAAACCCAGGCGCTTGTTAGAAACAAAAAAGAAGTCGCAGTCAAGGCTGCTTCATTTTTATTACCTTCACTGATAGCCGCGCTAATAACCTGGACCCTGCATAACTGCACCACTTTCTCTGGAAAGGCTGTTTCGTGAAAGCCTCCTCTCTTTTCTCCTGTCTATAACGTTTAGGATTCAACACGTTCACCGTGTGAAAAAAAATTAACAAAATGCAAAATACAAGTCGATAAGGAAAGAAACAGACAAAAATACAAGGTACCGCAACCGAGATAACTAAACTACTCGTGCGATTGTCGTACACGTGAAACTGGATTATTACCGTTCCGTCTTATTTTGGTTTACTATAGTGAAGGGACCATTTTTAAGATATGCACTTGCAGAAAAGTATGGGGTTTAAGTATTAATAATGCACACCGAAATCCTATGTTCAGCCAAAAATATCAGAGAAAGTCATTATCCCACATAGAGCATCAGATAAAAAACGTAAAAGTTATGGGAAAGAGCTTTATACGTATTCCTTCTGAAAACGGATGAATATAATAAAAGAAGATATAATATGCTTAGTTAGCGATACTTTCACAGAACACTTAACTGCCCTTGGAACTACTTTTCAGAAAACACTATGTCTGAACACACATGTAAGTCGAAACTATTACGTGCACATACCAAAAATTGTCTGTATTAGAATACATTTTTTTCTGGAGGAGATGGATTAGATTGGTTTGGATAAAAGATAATTTTTGCACTTTTTGTTGGATAGATCCACACTCTACATCTACATCTATACTCCGCAAGCCACCTGACGGTGTGTGACGGAGGGTACCTTGAGTACCTCTATCGGTTCTCCCTTCTATTCCAGTCTCGTATTGTTCGTGGAAAGAAGGATTGTCGGTATGCCTCTGTGTGGGCTCTAATCTCTCTGATTTTATGCTCATGGTCTCTTCGCGAGATATACGTACGAGGGAGCAATATACTGCTTGACTCTTCGGTGAAGGTATGTTCTCAAAACTTTAAAAGTCCGTACCGAGCTACTGAGCGTCTCTCCTGCAGAGTCTTCCACTGGAGTTTATCTATCATCTCCGTAACGCTTTTGCGATTACTAAATGATCCTGTAACGAAGCGCGCTGCTCTCCGTTGGATCTTCTCTATCTCTTCTATCAACCCTATCTGGTACGGATCCCACACTGCTGAGCAGTATTCAAGCAGTGGGCAAACAAGCGTGCTGTAACCTACTTCCTTTGTTTTCGGATTGCATTCCCTTAGGATTCTTCCAATGAATCTCAGTCTGGCATCTGCTTTACCGACGATCAACTTTATATGATCATTCCATTTTAAATCACTCCTAATAGGTACTTCCAGATAATTTATGGAATTAACTGCTTCCAGTTGCCGACCTGCTATTTTGTAGCTAAATGATAAGGGATCTATCTTTCTATGTATTCGGCACATTACATTTGTCTACATTGAGATTCAATTGCCATTCCCTGCACCATGCGTCAAATCGCTGCAGATCCTCCTGCATTTCAGTACAATTTTCCATTGTTACAACCTCTCTATACACCACAGCATCATCTGCAAAAAGCCTCAGTGAACTTCCGATGTCATCCACCAGGTCATTTATGTATATTGTGAATAGCAACGGTACTATGACACTCTCCTGCGGCACACCTGAAATCACTCTTACTTCGGAAGACTTCTCTCCATTGAGAATGACATGCTGCGTTCTGTTATCTAGGAACTCCTCAATCCAATCACACAATTGGTATGATAGTCCATATGCTCTTACTTTGTTCATTAAACGACTGTGGGGAACTGTATCGAACGCCTTGCGGAAGTCAAGACACCTTTGAACCCGTGTCTATGGCCATCTGAGTCTCGTGGACGAATAGCGCGAGCTGGGTTTCACATGACGGTCTTTTTCGATGTCATTCGACAAGAAGACATAATACATATGTACAAGAAAAGAGATGTAGTTAACTTCCTCCCACTGGTTAAACAGCCCTCATGGACAACATTTGAAACATATTTTCTTTAAGAGGTAATAACAAACTTGTCGCAAAACATGTAAATGTACAGTACACTGAGGTGTATATGATACATAATTCTTAGGCTATTACAGCCACGCATCATCAAACAGAAAATCAATTTACAACATTTGTTTATAACAGGGGGTCGATTGTAAACATGATGGATGGAAAAAGTAAGTAAACTGTTTATTATTTCTAAAGTAATGGCTATAACTGTTAACACATTTATCCCACAGTGGACCACAACGCTCAATGACCTTATGCAAAAATATATTCGGTTGATTCACTAAGAAATTCGTCAGCTGAGTAGGAGCTGGCCCCCAGTGCGTCCTTTAGGTCCTTCGAAATTTTTTGCGGTTGCTACCAAGCTGCATAAAATGGTCTCAGTTCAATTGTCAAATCAAATCTGGCCAAAATCTCGAGCTTTCCACGAGATCCTCATCAGGAACAACTTGTTGTCGTGACTGCTGTTGTGGTAACCGTTTACAGTCCATAGACGGCTTGTGATTGATCCGAAATACGTCATCTTTACATCACACTGTCAGATATTGTGTCCATCCTTGCACTGTTGGTGCCAGCACACTCGTAGGAACGTAAACAATCGAGCGCATTTCTCTGTGGCTTCTCAGCGTCGAGAATTGACTTCCACGCAGTGTTAACAAAATAACACGGTAACCAGATATGCGAAAACATTATGAAAATCTGTTTAACAGCTTGCTTATCCATCTTTTGAACGAAATACATCACTGATTCTGCGTGTCAGGGATCCTACAATTTGCTGGTAGGCTTGTGGAGGTTCTTGGCAAGAGATGTCTACGCACAGAATATGTAATTCTCGTAAGTAACAGGCCGTTGGTTTGTGTACGTGGTGATGGCGTCCGATAGCGACCCTGATGGGTTCCATAGGATTTACATCAGGCGAATTTGGTCATCGAGACATCAACGTGAGTCCACTATAATGCTCCTCTAACCATTGTAGCGCGGTTCTGGCTCCGAGACACAGACAATTAATCTGCTGAAAGATGACATCGCCTTCGGGGAAGACATGAAGCATCAACGGAAGCAAGTCGTTCGCAGCTGTCAGCGTGTCTTCGATTACTACCACAGGCCTCATGAAAACGCAGGAGAATGTCTCCCGTAGCATAATACTGCTCCCACCAGTTGCGTCCGTGGCGCGCTGCACCTTTCGAGCCACAGTTAACCTCGATGACGGCATTTGTGGAGACGACTTAGTGTAGCAAAAATGTGGGTCACCCGAAGAGTCGACAAGTTACCACTGATCGATGTCGAATTCCGATGGCCCCGTGCCCACTGCAGTAGTATTTGACGATGTCGTTGGCTCAACATGTGAACACGTAGGGACGTTTTGCTGCAGAGCTCCATGTTTAAAAATGTGCGATGAACGGTGTGCTCCGAAACACTTTTGTGTGCATCTGCATTGTACTCTTTCGGCACAGATGCCACAGATCATCATCTATCCTACTTTACATATGAGGCAAACCTCCAAACCCCACTTTCTGTGAAGAGTCGCGGACAGCCAACCATTTAGCGCCTAGTGGTAGTTTTACTGTCCTACTGCCTCTTTCCGTGGGTGCTCCCGAGAGTAGCATGTGAACATTGGAACAGCCTCGCCATTTTCGAGAGACTCGTTCAGAGGTCTGCGTAATAATAATCTGCCCTTTGTCAAATTCGTCTATCTTAATGGATTTCCCCACGTGCAACCCGTATCTTCACTACGGTGATGTCCCGTCTGTGTCTGCTCCGCTTGCATACTATTGTTAGCGCGTCGAGTGCCTCCAACGCCAGCATGCGGCATCCAACGTTTCGGTGGGCAGTGACAATGTTTCGGCTGACCAGTGTTGTGTGTGTGTGTGTGTGTGTGTGTGTGTGTGTGTGTGTGTGTGTGATGACAGCCCGTGTAGTGTTTTATTTATCTCGCCTGCAATCGCCTTTCTGTGATTTTACAGTGTGTGTGTGTGTGTGTGTGTGTGTGTGTGTGTGTGTGTGTGTGTGTGTGTTTGTGTGTGTTTGTGTATGCATGTGAAGTTCAGAACTTTGATACTAAACCACCAAACAATTAAATCTACATCTTTATCTATATGATTAATCAGCAATTGAGAATTAAGTGCCTGGCAGAGAATTCATCATACCACCTTCATGCTATTTGTCTACCGTTCCATTCTCGAACAACGCTCGGAAGAAACGACTACATACATCTTTCCGTGCAAGCTTTGATTTCTCTTATTTTATTTTGATGATAATTACTCCTTATGTAGGTGGGCGCCCACTGTATACCTGCACACTCTGAGGCAAAAATTGGTGTTTGAAATTTCATGAGATCCTGCCGCAACGAAAAACGCCTCTGTTTTAATGATTGCCACCGTATCATATCCTTAGCACTCTCTCCCCTAATTCGCGATAATGCAAAATCAACTGGCCCTCTTTGAATTTTTCGATGTCTTCCGTCAATACTATCTGATGCGGATCCTACACCGAGCAGCATTATTCCACAAGAATGCGGACAAGCGTCTGGTTAGTAGACCTGTTGCATTTTCCAAGTGTTCTACCAATAAATCGCAGTCTTTGATTTGCTCTCTCCGCTACATTACCTACGTGATCGTTGCAATTTAAGTTATTCGCGGATTCCTTTTAGTATTCATGTGGATGACTCACACTTTTGATTACTTAGAGTCAATTGCCGCTTAAGGCACCATACGGATATCTTGTCTAAATCATTTTGCAATTAGCTTTGATCATTTGATGACTTTACAAGACGGTAAATCACATTATATCTCCAAACTATCTACAGGGATGCTCAGATTGTCTCCTAAATCGTTTACTCGTATGTAGATAAGGAACAGCAGGCGCCCTATAACAATTGTTTGGAGAACGCCAGATATTACTTCTGTTTTGCTTGATGACTTTCCATCATTTACTATGAACTGTGATCATTCAGACAGGAGACCACGAATCCAGTCGGACAACTGGGGTGATACTCCATTGGCACCCAGTTAGATTAGAAGTCGCTTCTGAGGAAGGATGTCAAAAGCCTTCTCGAAATTTAATGGTTTGGAATCAGTTAGACATTCCCTGGTGATAGCACTTGTAACACGCCCGGAAGGAAAGGGGGTAAATATGCAGTACTAATAAAAGCTAGGCTTTAGCACTCGATACTGTAAAACACCCCCTAGACACAGGAACGAGGCTTGATATTTAACGGCCGTGTGCCTAAGCCCGCGTACCTGGTCCTTCCCGCGACGGTTAATCTGCTGCTCTCTGCACTGCCCGCTATGATGTGTCCTGTAATAACTATTGTCTAGCAGGGAGAGGAGTCATTCACACCAACAATACCAAGTTGATCTGGTACAATTCACTGTATTCTGTTAAACACTCGCACACGGTGGGGCTGCCCTGTTCACAATTAACATTATTCCACAATGGACGTGATCAGTAATTGTACTCCAAGTACGTGTCCGTTGTGATGTATAAGGTTGCTGTCTAAATGATGGCATCCAATGCAAAAACACAGTGCATAGAACACAAAATAATCACTGTTCAACGCATGTTTTGTCAGTCGACGATTGGCACAGTCCTTCCAACAGTACTAAAAAATTCAACAGCTTATAACACGAGCGTGCGATTCCGATGGTCCATAAAATTTCTGGTACGATATACGAACGAGAAGGTACCTGCACTAGTGATATTCAGTCAGTCAAAACGATATGTGTTTCTTTCACTTAGAACTTGCAATTAGGATCATACCAGTCGACATTATTTTTTCGTAACGGTCGCGACGCGGTTGATTGTTGTTCTCCCGACACGACACACGAAACCGAGAAACATCACCTTTTGGATAAACATTGTTACTGCGTCGCGAACACTGAAATAAAACGCAAGACTTCTGTCGCAAACATTTTCAATCACTTCTGCGTAACTATGTGCTGCATCCACGGCATCAACACAATACTCCGCCCACGCTCCACGAAAGCTACGCCACGGCTCTCCACTCTTGCTCTGCGCTAGGCAGAGAGGCGACAATCGGATAGTCAACCATATAATTCTATGCTTGCACACTCATTACGTTGTGAGAAAATAGAGATCTAGTAGTGTTTCACAAGGACGATGTTTTCTGAATTCGTGTTGGCTATTCGTCAATAAATCGCTTCTTCGAGATAATTCATAACGTCCGTCCACATTACATGTTCCAAAATCCAATTGCAAATCGACATTAGCGATATGGGATTACTCCAGTTTCTATCTTAGGTAGGCCTATTGGTGTGACTTGTGCAAATTTCCAGTCTTTAGGTACAGGTCTTTTGACGTACGAGTCATTGTATATGATTGCTAAGGATGCATCTATTATATCACCATACTTAGGAAGGAATCTCACTGATATAATTTTGAACGGCAAGCCTTGTCTGCATTAAGTAATTTAAGCTGCTTCGCTACACCAGAGATATTTGCTTCTTAGTTACTCATGTTAGCAGTAGTTCTTGATTCACATCCTGGAGTATTTACTTCTTCTTAGATGCAACCCTCTAACGTTACAGAGAAAGTCGAGTTTGAAGCTTTCCGAGTGTCGTTAATACCGTAAAGGAAATTCGAGTTTTGGCGGGCTGCGTGGCTCCGTGGTAGAATGCTCATCGACCACGCGGGCAGCCCGGGTTCGCTTCTATGAGGTGGTAATTTTTTGAAGAAAGTTGCATGTTTCAAGAGCATTTCCGTGAAGCGTATAATACATAAGGATGTAAAAAATTATTTGTAATTTTTTTAATCCAAACAACCTTTATTAACATTCTTTTGTAAAACATTAATAATTAAGAATTTATACTTGCAATGAAAACTGAATTTTTTGGGAGATATGTAATTAGAGATAGGAAGACGTCAATGTTTCATAAAAATGACGTTTAGAAATGTGTTAACAGCACATGTTCTGTGAATTTTATATTTGAATGATGTAGGTATTCGAACTAAACTGAGAAAAACGAAATAATACTGACCTAAATTGTGACTTGAATCAGTCGCTATTAGTCTCGATCGCTACTGTTTTTTCCCATCTTTGTGCATCTTGAGCTTCACGGAAATGCTAATAGGACATGCACCTTTCTTTAACAATGTGCATCATCCGCGCATCGAACCTAGCATCCCTACGTGGCAGGCGAGCACTCTGCCATAGAACTACGCTGCCTCTGAAAAAGATAACGGGTGTCTCCTTGGATTATTAAAGACGCTCGGAAAAACTCAAAGTCGATTTTCACGAGAATTTTTGAGGGATGCGTTGCTTTGGTTGACTGGTATTTGCTCGCTGAACTTGATGACTTATAAATATAAAAAAATTACAAAAATTCTATACCCGTGTGGCCTTCTAGTAAGATTAATTGTAGCCGCTGTGACGGTTGAAGTTGTTCTTGCAGATTATAATTTTCGCTGCTTATCTAATAACATAATCCCAGTATGTAGAAGCGTGGGACAAGATTTTAATTGCATCAAAAAGTTTTCTGATTGTATTTATCATATGCGGACGCAAACATCGATCAATCACGACTCGCCTATGGACTGTAAGTACCTTCTAAGACAACAAAACGACGCACCGCAAAGGGTTTATACAAATTTGTCATAAACTGACATTCGTACAGATATCGACGGTAAATGCAATGTTGTAAACTTTGACAGCCAATGGGCGAGTGTGTGACGTTGCAGCGTAGTTTCACCGCGCAGCTGGCAATGATAGTAAACAGTACGCAGATGGACAGTCACTATGCCTCGCAGAGAGGTGCGTCAACAGATACGCAGATGTCAGCATTTGAGAAAGGACGTATAGTTGGTCTCAGTTGGGTATCGGGAGTCGAGAATAATCGGTGAGTCGCTCGACATTTGAACAGAAAAGCACTCCGCCTTCAGGCCACAAGTGGCCCATCGGGACCATCCGACCGCCGTGTCATCCTCACTGAGGATGCGGATAGGAGGGGCATGTAGTCAGCACGCCGCTCTCCCGGTCGTTATGACGGTTTTCTTCGACCGGAGGCGCTACTATTCGGTCGAGTAGCTCCTCAATTGGCATCACGAGGCTGAGAGCACCCCGAAAAATGGCAGCAGTGTATGGCGGCCTGGATGGTCACCTATCCAAGTGCCGGCCACGCCCTACAGCTCCTAACTTCGGTGATCTGACGGGAACCGGTGTATCCATTGCGCCAAGGCCGTTGCACATTTGAACAGAAGAGATGCCATTATTCGACGATGTTGGCAGGAACGTGTGAACCATGGCCGAACGCAGCGCCAAGAAGGAAGTGGTCGACCTAGAGAGACGACAGGACGTAAGGGTGAACACTGGTCTGAGACGGATTCAGTGGCCCGGATTCGTCATTATCATCGATCCAGTACGACAAAGTTCATTAACAGTTGACTCATCGAAAGGAGGTTGAGCTCACGGCGCCACTTCCGCCGCCTACCATTGACTTCTGTACACCAACAAGCCTATTTGCAGTGGTGTCGGGCACATTCGGCCTGGAATGAAAAGAGTTCAATGATGAGTCCCGCTTAGAAATGAGCCCCGATGACCTGCAAACACGTTTCTGGACAGGTCCGGTCAGTGGTGGGATACCAACGGGACTGTTACCCGCCATAAGGCCTGGCAACCAGGTCTGGAGTGTCGTTTCATTTCATATCAGGACCCCTTTTGTAGTCATCCACGGCCACTTACAGCACTGATTTATTGTCCTTCATGCCAAGCCATCCTGGACTTACATTTCAGCAAGATAATTCCCAGCCGGACACGGCGAGAATTTCTACTGCTTATCTTCATGCTTGCCAAACCCTATCTTAGCCGGCAAAATTGCCGAATCTCTCTCCAGTGGGGAGCGTTTGGTGCATTATGGGCAGAGCTCTTCAACTTCGGGGTTTTGACGTTCTAATGCGGCAGTTGGATACAACTCGACACGATACCCCTCAGGAGGGGGGGGAGTTGGGTTGGGTTGTTTTGGTGAAGGAGACCAGATAAAAAAATGGTTCAAATGACTCTGAGCACTATGGGACTTAACATCTGTGGTCATCAGTCCCCCAGAACTTAGAACTACTTAAACCTAACTAACCTAAGGACATCACACACATCCATACCCGAGGCAGGATTCGAACCTGCGGTTCCAGACTGAAGCGCCTAGAACCGCACGGCCACATCCGCCGGCTGAGACTAGACAGCGAGGTCATCGGTCTCATCGGATTAGGGAAGGACGGGGAAGGAAGTCGGCCGTGCCCTTTCAAAGGAATTATCCCGGCATTTGCCTGGAGCGATTTAGGGAAATCACGGAAAACCTAAATCAGAATGGCCGGACGCGGGATTGAACCGTCGTCCTCCCGAATGCGAGTCCAGTGTCTAACTACTGCGCCACCTCGCTCGATTTCTCAGGAGGACATCCAACAACTCTATGAAACAATTCCAAGCCGAATAACTGCTTGCGTAGCGGCAGAAGTGCACCAACGCGTTACCGCCTTGCTTGATTTTTTAAGCTTTTTCTCTTGGATAAATCGTCAAATGTCTCTGCAATCATTTCTTTTTCCGTACAAGCACGTAACATCTACTGATTTCCGTCCCATTCGGACAGTTCCTTCGTGATGGATCTTTTCTTCCCCTAGCATGTAGTTATTACAACAGCGGATTGGACAGCCAATTCTTCCTAACGAAGCCGATGAGGGAACGTAATCTCATACAAAATGGAAGTTGTATCCAGATTCGACGCTACAACCAAGCCGAGATTGTTTTGTACAAAAATGTCGTTGCAAGAAACTTAGATCTCACTATTAGCAAGTTCTTTAATAAAGGATGGTTGAGCCGAAACGGCAGTGCAATTTATAGTTGTCTCTGAAACAACTAGGAAAAATATGAGTTATAAAATCATAGTTTCACACTTGAACAGTCTATTCTGTTGAATGGGGTTCTTGGAATGATAATCATCATTCTGTGCCTCTTGCGCTGCATCATGTAATGGTTTGTATCTTCTTTTTTCAATTCCACCGACACTAAGATTGTTCGTTGACGAAACGCTCCTTTCGCCTCTTGTACACTTTATTGAGAGTGATTGCATGGCTCGAATGAATCGATTCAGAGAATCTGCGTGCACTGAAGCTAGAGAGGTAGGAATCGATCTGGTGTCCTAATACACACACACACACACACACACACACGCACACACACACACACACACACACACACACACACAGACAAACGCATACACATACACAGACAGACACCTGGGAAAGTGCCGCTGGCAGCCAGGCAGGACGACAGCGAAAGCCGACAGCGAATAAGCATGTAAGACGTCGCTCAGAGGCCGCAGGCCATCCGGGAAAGCCCGCAGAAGGCGCTGCTGCTGGCTGCGGCACAGTCGCTGTGCAGGCGGAGGAATGTGTAGAAGGCGTCCGGTGTGTCCCCTTGCCGCTGTATAGTGACTAACGGAACTTTGCCTCTCTACTTGCCGACGGTTCTCCCACATTTTTTCCCGACTGACAGTCAAGCTACACATCAAATCATCCAAACACAATAATTCTTAGAAGAATGTTTTTATCGTTTAATACTTCTCTCATCTCGTTCTTCGTGATATTTTATGAAACTAAATTCTAAAATATAAATAAATAAATTAAAACCTCGCACCACGAAGGAATTATCCGAATGGGGCGAAAATCGGTAAATGTAATGTCCATGTACAGACAAACAAATGATTACAATTTCAGAAAATTTGGACAATTTATTCAAGACAAACAGCTTTGCAAATCGAGCAAGTAAATAACACCTTGCTCCACCTCTGGCCTTATGCAAGCAGTTATTAGGCTTGGCATTGACTGACAGAGTTGTTGGATGTCCTTCTGAGCTACCTCGCTGGTCAAGACAAGCAGCAGAAACTACCCATATGCGGGCAGGCATTATCTTGCTGAAGTGTAAGCTCAGAATCCCTTGCCATGAAGGACAACAAAACGAGTAGTAGAATATAGTCAACATACCGATGCGCCGAAAGAATGCATCGGATGACAACCGAATGGGTTCTGCTATGAAAACAAATGGTACCCCAGGCCACCACTCCTGGTCGTCGGGCGCACAGCTGCCCAGGGCGTTTCCAGACCCTCTTCGGTAGTCAGAGGGGCTCAGTTCAAATTGGTTCAAATGGCTCTGTGCACTATGGGACTTAACATCTGAGGTCATCAGTCCCCTAGAACTTAGAACTACTTAAACCTAACTAACCTAAGGACATCACACACATCCATGCCCGAGGCAGGATTCGAACCTGCGACCGTAGCGGTCGCGCGGTTCCAGACTGAAACGCCTAGAACCGCTCAGCCACTGTCCGGCCGGGCTCGGTTCGAAGCTGGACTCGACACTGAAGAAAATTCATTTCCAGTCACTGAGGTTCCAGGCCGAAGACGTCTCTGGAGACGCCCCAGACAGCGGTGGGATACCAATCTGATTGACGCCCGCCATATGAGCCAACAACCTGCAGTGATGGCCAGGGGTGCCATTTAATTTCATAGCAGGAGTCCTCTTTGGTTGCCATCCGCGGCACACTTACGGCACAGCGGTACGTAGACGATACTCTGTGCTCCGTTTTGTTACACTTCTTGGCAAGCCATCCTCGGATGTTTTGTCTTAGAGTTTGCAATTAATAATGGCAGTGAACCTGAACGCTTCTTAAAAGGCAACAAATATAATATTAAGTTAAAACAAACAACTGCAATGACCGTCCTCTTATATATATATATATATATATATATATATATATATATATATATATATATATATATATATGAGGCCGTTCGGTAGGAATTTCTAGGACAAACGGTGTGCACGGTCGAAAATTAAATTCCTTCGCCTTGTTGCTATGGCGAGTAAAGAGTTGAACGTGTTCCACATTGTACGCTGTATCCGCTAAATCCTGTGATAACTCATCTGACAACCACACACTAAAGCGTACGGATTTAAAAAAGTGATGTTGGGTTAGAAAATGGCTGACTATGAGTGGTTCTTTCAAGTGAAGGCAAACTGGTGCGAGGTAGCCACTTAACAGATGACGGTGACATGGCGCAACACGTACACAAAATTATTTCCTCACGATGACACGGACGAGAGGTTATTTCCTGGCGACGACATGGACGAGAGCTTACTTCTTGGCGACTAGATGGACGAGAGGAGCTCGCCCAAGTCGCGTGAAGAGGTTAAATCTCCTTTTCCTCGCTCCCACGGAGAGACGAACAGTGTTCGTAACGAAGTGATAGAATGTTCGTCAGAAAGGATAGAACAATTAAAAGTCGTGGGAAGTACCGTTGCAGTATTGGCAGCAGCATCGGCAGCCTCATTCCCCGAAATATCGACCTGTCCAGAAACCCATACGAACGACACGTTGGTGGCACTATCAGCGAGAGAGTGTAGGAACTCGTGGATCCGTTGTACTAAAACGTGGTGGAACATCCAAGAGACTCTGCAGAGCACTAACGGAATTAGAGCGTGCGACAGATTTAGAGATTCTGTGTCACTTTGACGTTCAAGATGGCCTGATTACAGGCTAATTTCATTCCATTAAAAATCGAGCACTAGTCTAATAGATGACTTTAAAAACCTCTTCGCCGACCACAGAGTATTACCCCGTGTTATTGTGATCCTTAGTGCCGCCGATGTAGCTGAAGGTGCTATCCCCAACAACAAATGATGGTCCAGAAATCTCGAGTGAATGACAGAATCCGGAACACAGTTCTTCGCATGCGAAGTAAGTTCAAGACTGGCATGGACCTCCGCAGGAAGCCAACAGGAATTACTTTCTCTCCTCGGGAATGTAGCAGGTAACACGAGATGAAGCTTTCGAAATAGAACACGAAAAAGGGCTGTGGGAGGCAGCAAGCGAACAGATCTTGCCTTGTATTGGCAATCAGGGACTTCCTCACACAAAATATCATTTTTTTTTTTTTCAGAGACAGCTCTGTTCTACCATCGTTGTCACAACGTAGAGCTCTCAACATCACTTCCCCAGTTTCTGTAAGTGTTCAAAGTATGATGATCATTCTAAGATCATAAACGGTCCCCTTCCTCCATTTTATCCCATTTCAGTAATCACTACATTATACTCGCTTCCTCATCCATTTGAAACACTTAAAATATGCGATCATATCTTCTTCAGCTTCAGATGGATTAGTCGTCCCAGTTCGATCTATTGTACTCTTATATAATTCATACTTCCCTCCGTTACTCTCCGCAGCTCAGTAACCAAATGAATTGTCGTATTTGTCGCCACTGTTTTGAAGAAAGACCACTCACCCTACAATAAGTCACCCTTGCCGACTCTTCCATTTCAAATGGTTCAAATGGCTCTAAGCACTATAGGACTTAACGCCTGAGGTCATCAGTCACCTAGACTTAGAACTACTTAAACCTAACTAACCTAAGGACATCACACACATCCATGCCCGAGGCAGGATTCGAACCTGCGACCGTAGCAGCAGCGCGGTTCCAGACTGAAGCGCCTAGAACCGCTCGGCCACAGTGGCCGGCCTGTTCCATTTTCGGCCCCATCTATATTCCGTCATGAATTGGTCAATTTCCATTTAAACCACCTGGACACCGCAGTTTAATCTTCCCAAACTCACCCTTTTCTACCACCTTAATCTATACCACCAAATCTGTACTCCATCCAAACTCACCTTCTCCCTTCCAAGCGCCTCACCACTGGACCTAGTCCTTTAGTTGAAACAGTATTTCATCCACAAGCGACCTTATCGATTTCACCACTCTCATGATGCGATCGGCAATGATCTAAATTAAATCACCAAATATTTAGCATTGTAAGTCTTATTTATCGTTTAAATAATTAAAAATTAAATAGTTGTGCGTTAAATTTACGAAAATTTATGCTATTTCCCTTTTCTAAGTGTGATGTGGCAGAAGTACGAGAATAAAGATTTCAGTCCACCTTTGTCGTGAATGGCGAGAGACTAAAAAAGACAGACAAGTTCACAAATATCTGTTATGTGCCGGGTTAGTTAACATAGACGTTTTCTGGGTGTAGAGCTGAGCTACTTGGTGGACAAAACACACGTTTCGGTCACAGTTGCAGTGGCTTACTATGGCTCTACTAATAAATAAATTTCAGTTTTATCCAATCCGTGGTAGTTATTTTACAATGCGACGCAGCTCTAAAATAAGAAAAATTTTATGTTCGTGCATCTCGGTTCAGGTCTTGTTAGTTCAGCACTTATCATGCTAATATATCCCTAGATGCTATCAAACCATTACGGTCTTGTTCTAACAGCTTCCTCTTTTCCACCTGACTTTTTAGTAAAAAGAAACGTTCGTCTCATTTCCTAAGAAAGCTACGTGGTCTTAAAAAGTATTGATTATGATCTGAAGATGTGTTTATCTTCTGTAATGGCAACGTTATCCTCATCACGTAAACAATGCAAAAATGTTTGAATGCGCCTTTATTTTGCAACTCTTCTTTCTCTACGGCACTAGTTCACTATAACTGATGGTTCCAAGAAAAAAGACAACTTTCGTTATCGGTGTCAGTATCTGTTATCCGTATGTAATGTCCGTTTCTTGTCATATAATTTTACTTCATCTATAAAGCGCTAATTGTTACTTCATTTTTGAGCGTACTCCTATTGCGGTGGGATTTAAGGCCAATGAAGATAGTCTTTATCCGTCTCTATTTTTCGTCTTTAATCTTACCATATATATGTTTTTCTAGGAAAACGTGTTATTTTAGTATTCGCCTTCATTTTTTTCTTATGGTAAGTTCAGTAAATTTGTTTGTTCACCTACAAATTATGCTCTTAACTGCTGCAGCATAATGTTTTCCTTCCCTACCGTAACTGTTATCGGACCTCGTCACTGCTAAGTATTTGTAAGTAAAAACTTTCTAAAGCCAAGATCGCATAAATATACCTTTATTTGCTAACAATGTTATAAAATGTGTTTATTTTGAGTTCGATCTCACGTCAATTTGCCAAGTGGTCATGTAGATAAAATGTAGCACAGTATATAAAGGTTTGTCATAAACAAAATATTTACCTAAAAGCACCTTGTGCACATGGTCATGTCCATATAAGTAGCGCTCAAAGATGACTGTTACGTCATAAACACAGTACCAATACTGTGCTTTTTATTGTGTGCTGTGTTTTTATGACGTAATAATCATCTGTGAGCGCTACATATATGGAAATGAACATGTGCACAAGGTGCTTTTTCATTTTAAAACTCTATTTATGACATATATTTATACAATGTGCTATATTTTATCTACATGACAACTTGGCGTCTGATCGAACTCAAAATGAACACATTTTATAATACAAATTTTTGAAGGCCTGAAGATGACAGCAAAGTCTGTCGAAACTGGTTGTTTGAAAATAGAGAAATCTTTATGCAATCTGGGCTTTAGAAAATTTTTACTACATAAAACAGATCGGTCAGTCTAATTTTTCAGCATGAGAAAATTCAGTGTTTGTAATTAGACCTATGTAATGTTTAATAATACCTTCATTGTAAACTTAACGTGTCTGATGAAAGTAATCCTGAAAACCGTATCAAAATTAGGTATGAAGCTACAGTTACGGTTGAGAATGGCGATGATGAAATAAACTCCACTTCAAATTTTAAGTAATTTTCTCTTTTGATCGAAATTTCTTGTGGAATCACGGTGAACAACATGTTAAACTATGAAGCAAAAAGCCAGGTTGCAAAAGTACTGCATAATTGCTATAACAACACACTATAACTAGTCAAAATGTTTGGCTTAGTATGCTAACTTAAGCGAGCAACGCACAACACTTAGCTAAACATGAAGTGGGCTAAAGTGACCGAATGTTTAAAAATTATTACTGCTACAAAGCGTGTAACACATCCCACTCCTTTACCACACCTCATTATAGATGGCAGAATAGGGAGCACTGATTACAGTCTTCATACAGTTATCCAAGTAAAATAACCTTACCCAATTAACAACAAATAGGGTGAATGGGAGACCAAATAGGCTTTATGTTTTGGTTATTGCGGGAACCAACATCCGGTTTAGCGGCACAGGAAACGTCTTTAATAAAAGCATAAAACAATACTTTAAAAAATACTTAACAGAGAACACTATAGTTTTATAGCTAAACTCGGTGCAAATGAATAGGTAATATCGTAGCCTAAGACAGACAAAATTATTGACCACCATATAATTGAATCAGATACATCAGAAAGTATGGTGTAGCACCCCATTTCATCTTGACGATGGTGGCAACACGATGTGAAATTCACGAGACATCCATTTTGTCCGCCCGGGTTCCCGGGTTCGATTCCCGGCGGGTCAGGGATTTTCTCTGCCTCGTGATGGCTGGGTGTTGTGTGATGTCTTTAGGTTAGTTAGGTTTAAGTAGTTCTAAGTTCTAGGGGACTGATGACCATAGATGTTAAGTCCCATAGTGCTCAGAGCCATTTGAACCATTTTGAACCATTTTGTCCGTTCTGACGTGTGACCTCTCACACTTGACCGACCACCCACGGATATCGGTAGGAACGGGGTCGAACATGCGCGTACTTCCTTCTATAGCGTCCACCCAGATGAGTTCAAAAGGATACGATCGGATGGTCTTGTGTCCACACGTACGTGAACTGATCTTCGAAACATTGTGACGTATTTGCGGAGAGATGGTGTGGTGCATTGCCTTTATGGAGTTACAAACGCATGGACATGATCCATTAGATGATTCTGTGTCGTATGTAAGTGAAGGACGCTTGAGAACATATCAGGAGGCTTATTTCGTTTTATAATACCTGCACCACCTGTCTGGATGATGCCCAGTAGTCAAGCAAAATGAACTGTCTCTTCGACGTACTCGTACCATGCCCTCAGCCAGTACCAAACTGTACTGCAAATCATAGAACCAGGAGACACCTCCTGTGATTCAAGTGTGACCCGTGTCATATACCTTTTGCCAAGGCTGCTGACTCTTTAAACATCACTTTCCGCTTTCACTGTAGCTGTCTTCACGATACTGCGGTGCGTGTGTTGTCCAGAAACACGATGCAACGTTCCTTCGTACACGCATGCATGTCCGACGGAAGAGGCACTGCGGCAACTACAGTCGTTGTAAAATACAAGACATGTATTCACAGCTGCGAATATGGACAACCACCAGCTGTATAATGGAGTGACGACGATGAAAATTTGTGCCGGACTGGGACTCGTACCCGTATTTCCCGCTTATCGCTAGAGGTCGCCTTGTCATCAGGCTATCCGAGCATGACTCACGGCCACACCCATAATTCCATATATCGTCAACCACGTGTCTACAACCTGCACTACCGTACGAGGGAACACACATGATGAAGGTATGAGAGCGGATTGTGGACACATTGTTGACGAGATATGGAACTTTGGGTATGACCGCGAGAATCATGCTCGGATAGCCTGATGGCAAGGCGACCGCTTGTGATAAGCGAGAAATCCGATTTCAAGTCCGAGTCCGGCACTAATTTCCATTGCCGCCATTCCATTCTGCCGCTTATGGTTGTCCATATTCGCAACTGAGAATGCATTCCGTGTAACTGTCTTTATTGTGCTTCTTCAATTTCCGCCTATGTGGCGTTGCCAAACATCTAGAAAGACATAATGCAACGACAAAAAAAGTGAAACGTCAAAAACATGTAGTGTAAAAAGGAGTTGTCAGTTGAGAAGAGTAGAGCGGAATGGATCGGTCAGGAGAAATCCGTGACATAGAACGATGACTAATCCCCAGATGTCACCTGATAAATCCGTCAGGGACATTTCAAGCGGCCCAAGTCGAATGCTGGTGATGTAAATGTGAAGTGGAAATGCGAAGGAACAACCCAGACCAGGCAGACCTAATGTGTTGGCGGACTGCGATTATCGAGCACTGCAGCGGGTAACTGTTAAAAAATCGCACAAGATTAGCTGAAGAGAACAGTCGAGAGTTCCAATTTGCTATCAGCAGTCCAGCTAGAACAACGACTGTGCGAAAGAAGTGAAAACTAACGGCGTGCAAAGGTTGAGCAGCTCCTCATAAGCCACACATTTCTGTAGCCAATTCTAAAGGACATTTGAGATGGCGTAAAATGCGTCGCTGTTGGGACAGTGTATGACTGGAAACGAGTGATCTGGAATGACGAATCATGCTATATCCTCTGGAAATCCTGTGGAAATTTGGGTTTGGCAAATACCTGCAGAGCGTTACCTGTCTTCACGTGTACTGTTAGCTGTGAAGTGCAGAGGATACGGTGTTACGGTACGCGTATGTTTCTCTTGGTTACGTTGTGGTCCCATTATTGCCCTTAAGAAACAGCTAAAAGCGAAATATTTTTGTATGAAATGATAGTTAAATCGACACCCTAGCTGCAAACAGGCGTTGATATACATCATTGGGGACATGTTGCAAATGTGTGCCCCGACCGGTACTCGAACCCGAGAGCTCCTGCTTACATGGCACACGCTCTATCCATCTGAGCCACCGAGGGCCTGCAGGGACGTATCCCTTGCACGCTCCCCGTTAGACCCACATTCCCAACGTGTCCACACCACTACTGAAAGAGGAGATCCCGGGTTCGAGACCCGGTCGAGGCACACTTTTTCAGCATGTCCCCAATTATGTATATCAACGCCGGTTTGCAGCTAGGGTGTCGATTTAATTATCATTTCATTCTAGAGAAGCTGCACGGCCATCAATGGCATCTACCTTCATACACTACTGACCATTGAACTTGCTATACCAAGAAGAAATGCAGATGATAAACGGGTATTCATTGGACAAATATATTTTGCTAGAACTGACATGTGATTACATTTTCACGCAATTTGGGTGCATAGAACCTGAGAAATCAGTATCCAGATAAACCACCTCTGGCGTAATAACGGTCTTGATACGCCTGGGCATTGAGCCAAACATAGCTTGGATGGCGTGTACAGGTATGCCCATGCAGCTTCAACACGATACCACAGTTCATCAACAGTAGTGACTGGCGTATTGTGACGAGCCAGTTGCTCGGTCACCATTGACCACACCTTTTCAATTGGTAAGAGATCTGAAGAATGTGCTGGCCAGGGCAGCATTCGAACATTTTCTGTATCCAGAAAGGCCCGTACAGGACCTACAACATGCGGTCGTGCATTATCCTGCTGAAATGTAGGGTTTCGCAGGGATCGAATGAAGGGTAGACCCACGTGTCGTAACACATCTGAAATGTAACGTCCACTGTTCAAAGTGCCGTCAGCGCGAACAAGAGGTGACCGAAAGGTGTAACCAATGGCACCCCATACCATCACGCCGGGTGATACGCCAGTATGGTGATGACGAATACACGCTTCCAATGTGCGTTCACCGCGACGTCGCCAATCACGGATGCGACCATCATGGTACTGTAAGCAGAACCTGGATTCATCCGAAAAAATGACGTTTTGTCATTCGTGCACCCAGGTTCGTCGTTGAGTACACCATCACAGGCGCTCCTGTCTGTGATGCAGCGTCAAGGGTAACCGCAGCCATGGTCTCCGAGGTGATAGTCCATGCTGCTGCAAACGTCGTCGAACTGTTCGTGCAGATGGTTGATGTCTTGCAAACGTCCCCATCTGTTGACTCAGGGTTCGAGACGTGGCTGCACGATCCGTTACAGCCATGCGGATAAGATGCCTGTCATCTCGACTGTTAGTGATACGAGGCCGTTGGGATCCAGCACGGCGTTCCGTGTTACCCTCCTGAACCCACCGATTCCATTCTGCTAACAGTCATTGGATCTCGACCAACGCGAGCAGCAATGTCGCGATACGATAAACCGCAATCGCGATAGGCTACAATCCGACCTTTGTCAAAGTCGGAAACGTGATGGTACGCATTTCTCCTCCTTACACGAGGCATCACAACAGCGTTTCACCAAGCAACGCTGGTCAACTGCTGTTTGTGTACGAGAAATCGATTGGAAACTTTCCTCATGTCAGTAAGTTGTAGGTGTCGGTTAAATTTCGCGTCTCTAGCAGGTCATCTTCGTGATGTAGCAATTTTAATAGCCAGTAGTGCAGATAACATTTTTGTATCTTTGTAGATGTTTGACAATGGCGTACAGACTAAAATTGCAGTACCACAATAAAAATACAGCCAAAATCGAAAAGTGCTGCAATTTGTAGAATCTGTAGAGGCATTACAAGAAGTTAGTGGCTACTGACTGTGTTTGCCTGGAACAGCACTCCGTGACACTGTGTCGCGAGAAAATCTCCGTGCCTCTTTGCGAGGGAACTGGGCCGTCTGCTGTCCAGCTACCCACCATGTGGCACCAGTCTACTCTGCTATATCTCACTTTTTGCCCGTACTGGGTTCTATTGTCAAAACAATAGCCTTGACAAGATCTGACCGCGTCTCAGTCACGTGACGTATTTGACTATGTTATTCCCTGAGGGACATGAGCTACGTCTCTCCAATACAGCATTTATCTCTAACTCAGGTGCTCGTCAGTGTATAAAAACATTAAGAAATTTTTTTAGTGATACGTGTTGTACTTGCTATTACATGAACAGACAGTTATCCAACTTCATCAAATTAGTGACTGAAGCCACATGTACGAATTTATTTGCAGATACGGTCTGAGCTACGAAGAGATCGAGAAGGGTCTGCCACTGATCGACACATCCAAGACGCTGATCCGCGAGGTGTGTCCACCATTCCTGTCCAACGTGGAGTGCAGACCCGGCAAGTACCGGCGCTTCGACGGTCTCTGTACCAACTTGCAGCATCCAACCTGGGGTGCCATCATGACTCCTTTCAGCAGGTAAGTCTGAATACTAATCCAGCAAACGGTACTCGTGGAACACATTATGAAAATTGAAGGAGGATTGGGTAGAAATGAAAGGAAAGGGACTCTCGATATCAACTGCATCACGAATTCGTGCGGCATCGGCGGCGACGAGTTAAATACGTCCTTGTCCTTCTGGCTACTTGGACACTCCCGCAGGAGGTCGGATGTAATTGCGCATGCGCACTGAATGAGGTGGATCTATTGCCCATCGAGGCGAATCAGTTATATGAAAGCGTGGGTTCTGTTCTTTCGGAGATGTCCGGTGGCGCTAGGAGGGAGTGTGGGTCGGCTGAGAGGCGTGCCGAGACAGTCCGCGCAGTTGTGATAAAACACTGTGTCCGGGTGACGCAGTGGGTAACGCAACTGCCTACTATGCAGAAGATCCCCGGTTCGAATCTAGGTGCGGCACACGCTATTCACTCGTCGCCGCTGATGCCGCATGAAGTCCTGGTGCAGCTGACATCAACAGTCCCTTCACTTTCCTTTCCTTTCTTCCCCCTCCTCATTCAATTTACATAACATGTATCCTAGTTGCGGATTCCGCATAGTGTCTGTTCTTTCGCACATTAAGTATAAAAGATATTGTGCAGTATGTGAACGTAAGCTTGAATCCATTACAGTATTATACTTAGAAAGATGTACGATAAGTCGATATTAGGCAGCTCTTTTCCAAATGTGGACAGAACATTATTAATAAAGCTCAGAGTCCTGAGTATTATTAATGACTGTCTTCTGAAACGATTGATGGTAATCGTAAGTAATCGGCACTACTCCACAGGTGCGTGACGTAACAGGTTTACTGATGAACTCAATCATTTTTGCTGTGGCTCTGTCTATATCCAGCAGTGGATAGATCGTGGGAGATGCTGCTTTACTTTAAATACGGTTTATGTGGTCTCTAATCGCGTACCAGCTACAGATTTTAATGGAACATGCTTTGGTACGATCTCTGTTTTGCTTACTGAGGGCAGATAGTTGTCTTTTGTAGGAAACAACTTCATTAGTTTCACTAAATGCTCAGGAATATTTGTTATCGTGGATTTTCCTATTAATTTCAACGGGTGGTGTTTGAACCTTGAAACGGTAACACTGACCACCTTAAACGGCAATCAATGCTAATGTTAAACCTCTGCGAGGATTTTTTGAGAAAATTGTGACCGTGAGAAAAACTAATGGGAACAGAACAATCAGACTGGGATTCGTTTCCGAAAAACTTCAGCAGAGTGTCACCAACAGTAAACAGATGGCTCAGGAACAGACGTTCTCCCAGCACAAAAGCAAGTTGTAATATTATGTATTAATATCGGTCGCCAGCCTAATTAAGCATTCTTGTGTCAACCAATGTAATAAATCAAAATGCAGTGCTAAGGCTAACCTAACCTTCCTTGACACACACACTAATCTCTTCCTTTATATCTGTTCACAGTACAACACAGTAACCTAAACTTGCAGATAATTGTACTATTAACTGGGAAGTTAGACAAACAAACGATCAATGAGACAGCAAACAGTAACATATGCCTCTCAACAATACGTACCTTAAACGGACTAAATGCAGCAGTTTATAGAGCCAATCACCAACACACATGAAACTAACTGCAGTACTAAACATGGAACTCCATGAAATGATTCTTACTTAAATCAGGGGGTCTATTAATGATCACACTCTATGACATCATTGCTGAGTACAGGGTCTCTATGCACGTGCATTAACCAACTAGCAATAGAATAGCTAACGTAGTAAATATTTCTTTCTTAAGCTCAGTTTCAAGCGATTAAACAGAACGCAAATCTAACTACACTGGCTCTAAAGGAGCCTTTGCTTTGCTTCATTTACTAACTAGCCTTAAACTTTCATGGTTTGTAGAACTATGCTCATTAACAAATCTACACAAGTATGTATGAGAAATGGAAAGTATTCCCATCAATAATTATTAATTAAGTAAAGCACAACAAATTATAACTCTTTAAATAACAAATGTACTTTGATAAGCACTCTTTTGACCTATTCAAAATATAGTTGGCAGTGCAAATGCCAACACAACATTGAAATCAAGTTCAAACACTTTCTCATAAAATGAACACTGATAAAACTTCGTAATTTTGATCAAAGAGCATAAATGCAACAATTAATAATCTTCTTCACCGGAGATCAATATTATTGTTCTTTTAAGTAACAAATTTACTATTTTCAGACAGCTTTTCAAGTAAGGCAAATATAATTTAAAAATGACTGCAGATTGATTTAAAAATGCACTAGAAGTTGAGTATTTCTCAAACTATAAAACTGAACTTTAAACACTATAACTCCTCACATTAGAAAGCAATCACAACTATTTTTACAGCTGCCGAATAAGTCTTTCCATAATAAAATAGGACACTCCGAATTAAATTCACTAGGATAGGATTCCTGTCCAGGTTTGAGATTTGGATTTGGGATAATTGTGGGTGTAAGATAGAGTTTTTAGCAACACCACGATTATTGTCAAAATCAACCAAATTTCACAAAGACCTGGTCCATTTACAGAGCGCCAAACATAAACAATTTAGTGGAAGGCTTGTGGCGTAATTTGCAGTGGCTGTTAACATGGCGTCGATGCAGTCATGGGAGTACTGTTGGCGTAGCTCTGTTACAGATCTTCTTGGCGTTGGAATTATATTTTTGCAAGGCCAAAAACCATACCATGATAAAAGTATCACCAAATTCAGCATTCGAGGCCCATAAATACTGCTCTTAATCTCATCCGGCCTCAAAACTCCAGGAATATGAGCCACAATGATCCTCTACTGCTAGAGAGACGTTAACCACAGCATTTCTCAGACCAGGCTCCTCACCAGTCACAAAGGACGAGCTGCCACTTGCGCGCCAGCCACACCTTTTCCACTCCACCAGGCTACTTCCGTAGCTGCGGGCCTTCCCCGCATCTTTTACATTCAACCCTACGTTCCCTAACTATGGACCAGTTCATTTACAGTATATTATATAACAATCATTCCAGTAGTTATTTGAATCCACAAGCACAGATTAAACAGCATCGTTCAAGAAATTCAAATAACTGAAATAAGTGTATATAGTCAAAGAATTTCCATCACAGATACAATACTCTACATAAGCAATGCTACAACTTGACATAAAAATATCGATACAGATACAAAATAGGTCGAAAATAGGTGTTACAACCTGAGTTCTTCCTTTGTTCATATCAATACCGACCATCTTCCACGAGCACAGGTGTTTCTTTAATTGAATTTTTTTCCTGATTTATTCAAAGGTAATGTTTTCTTCGGTTTGTTAGCATAATGATGTTGATGTAAATTAATTTTTGCTGCATAAGAAAACACGATTTTGTGTGATGGGCCTTGTGTGGCAAGGTTAAGTTTGCTACTACTTAGTCTTCGTGTGTATTTACGTGAATTTCATCGCAATATTTGAAGCTGTTACTCTGCGTATGGCACAGGAACCTTTGTGCAACCAAACCACTACGTGTAGAAAAAGTGAAAATATTGTGAGCACGGACTACGCCACTGAATGGTACGAACGATTCTACACAGAAGGAACCCCAATTTTTACAACATTTTTCAAATATAATCTTAATAACAGAATTTATTAATTTTGGTTGGAAGGGTCTGACATCGACTTCAGTTACTCTGTAGTTCAGCGTGTGTGGCTCAGTGGTGATGGAAAATGGAATGTCTCTTCTAGTCACTATGGCGAGTGTCATTATTTTAATGTCAGTGCAGGATTATTCTCCTGTTTGTGCGGTCGCCCGGTTTTCATGTCCTTACCTCTGAAGTCATTCACAATGGTTTCCCCCAGAAATTTTATTTAAGTATGGTTGTCATGCAAGCAAACGAGTGGAAAATTTTACCGATGGTTTGATATCACTTCATGTGTTTCATGTGAGTTGTCGATCATTAAAATAAATCACCAGTTTTAATCAGAGTAGCTTTCCCTTGCCATACACTCCCACAAATTATAGTCGTTTCCCCGAAAGACATAGAAATAAAGTCCTATTAGATTCAAAATAACATTTAATATGATTTCAAGGGTAATGGGTGTTTACGTGACGTGCCCTACGTCTCCCTGTGGTCGGACCGTATCATACGGACTTACCTGCTGCGCAGTAAAATATCAAGACGTTGATGACTGTAAATCGTCTTGAATGGCAGACATTGCACGCGCGATGGATAAGAGTGAGACCAAAATTTCGTAAATTACTTGCTCCCTCCCTTCGTTATTCTAGGGCAAGTACCACAGTCCAAGTCTATACACAGATAGTGTAACTACTCAAGCCCAATAATAGTGATTAATTACCCCTTAAGGCGATGTCAGAATTAAACAAAAGTAGTGCCCTTGGACTGCAGGGTTTAAACCAAATCGCACATAGTTAACATCTAAACAATGTAATAGTACTCTTGCAAAGGTATATGAGAATACCGAACGTGTAATTCAGTATGTAAAAGGATATGAAAATGTAATAATCGTACGCGATTGGAACGCTGTACTAGGTGAAGGAATAGAAGACAGGTGATGGCAGCGTATGGGCTTGATAGCGAGCGAGAAATACTACTTTTGTTTATCCATCAACTATGCTACCTCGGAAGCAAAATAACAAGTGAAGTGCGAAGCAAGGTGTACTTAAAAAAGCAGACTAGTACAAGCAAACGCCATATTCCTGGCCAAACGTATCAAACATGGGCATTAATTTGGAAAAGAAATCATGAAAATATATGTTTTGAGTACAGCATTATATGGAAGTTAATCATGTGGACTGTGGGAAAACCTCAAAAAAGAGAATCGAAGTGTTTAATGCAAGGTGCTTCAGAAGAACGTTGAGAATTAGATAGATTATACAGATCTGAAATGAGATGGAAACGGAGAGAAAACGTACATGTCGGAAACATTGATAAGAAGAAAAGCGGCAGGACGATAGGACATCTGTTAAGACATCAGTAAATAACTGTCATGGTAGTGGAGCTAGCTGTAGAGGATGAAAATTGTAGGAGACAGAGATTGGAATATAATCAACAAATAACTGAGGACGCTGCGTGCAAGTGCTACTCTGAGATGAAGTGGTTGGCATAGGAGACCAGTCATATAATTGATGGCCCAAAATAAATTTACAGTACTGACGGTGATGATAATACACATTTTGAAGTATCCACCAATAGCAATAACAATCCATGCCCTGAGAAAGACGCTGTAAACATGCCTAAGACGTCGGCTTTTTTGTATTTTAACTAATTTATATGCTGAGGCAGCAGCACTCCCAAACGGATACTGAAGAAAGTCATGATACACGTCACTTATTTTTAATTTTTTATTTTTTTATGTTTTGTTATATGACGGAGAAATGGTTTACTCACGTAAATGGCTAAACATACTGCTGTGTTCTCCGCGTCAGAGTAAATCAGTAAAAGCCTTCCCTGCGAAAGAAATCTGTGCTATTGTATTTTTTGCATTTCGGTACATTACTGCGAATGCACGCAGATCTTCATTAGCGACAGCTTGCTGCAGGTGTTGCGGTTGTACGTTGCATCTATTGCAGAATGTACGAGATTCAATATGTGCGTAAAGTGTGTTACTGAAATAAACCATCACATATCCTAAATCAAACGCATCATCACATGCAGCTACTTCTAAATTGAGTTGAGCCCGATAACTATAGCTCCACGGCCGCAACGTGGAGCACTGCGTATGCGCGAGAAATTACGATGCCGCACTGAAGGATAGAATCACAAAGAGCTCAACATGTCACAATATATGAAGACGCAAACACCGCAGTAACAGTCTTCTCAATAAACCTAGACAAAATCATGAAATTAATTCCTCGGGATCAAGCTGGCTGTTTACTTTCCAGCGATGCGCTGCGGGCTGCTACAAACTCTGTGTGGACAAGTATTGACGACCATAAAAATCCGGATATGTGTGAGTAGGGCTCGCATACTGAGGGCACCGTAAAACCTTAATTATGTATGTAGACAGTTCATTCATAACAGAAATCTACAATCTCTACGATTTTTGCCAGATATCGATACTGGCAACATATCGGTCCCAAAAGTTACAAGCCATCCCAGAATGACAAAAAAATTTTGAAAATTTTCAGATTTTCCTTTATTTGTATTGTCAAACCTTGCTTTTTGCAAATTTTATGATTTTAGGTCAACTGTAGGTTTTGATGAGTGAGCGAACAGTCTGTAGGTATAAAAGTGTAGATATGTTTGTTGATAACAGAGACTGAGGACGATGTACTGAACAACATTACATCAGTATTTGGGTCATTTGCAGAGTAGCACCTACAGTATATGTGACAAGAGCAAGCCATTAACGCTAATTTTCCCCTGGGCAGCAGGTCAGGTTTTGAGGTACAGACGGTGGACGAAAACCGGTTAGTCTATACTGACAAGTGTAGTCCACATAGTGGTTCAGTCATGACCGTGCAGAAAATGTCAGATCGTATAGTTTGTGACATGTCTGTGGAGAGACTGTTGACGCAGAGAAAAAACAACCGACACTCTGGTATGATTACAAAATGGTTCAAATGGCTCTGAGCACTATGGGACTTAACTGCTGAGGTCATCAGTCCCCTAGAACTTAGAACTACTTAAACCTAACTAACCTAAGGACACCACACACATCCATGCCCGAGGCAGGATTCGGACCTGCGACCGTAGCAGCAGCGCGGTTCCGAACTGAAGCGCCTAGAACCGCTCGCCCACAGCGGCCGGCTATGATTACATATTAACATGCCACATATGAAAATATTTGCACTTAAACCGTTACACGCTACTTTTACCTTAGCATATTTTCCCTTTTATCAGCAGTTGCCTGTTTTCACATGCCATAAACTTCTATCCTGTCACTCTTCTTCCGATAGACTACTCCTTTCGAAGCCTTTGCCATAGTTCATTTTCACGATGCCCTCAGGCTCCCTCGGCTGCTTCTTCCTGATCGAGGCCAGTTCAGCAAACAGTACGGCTATCGCCATTCTTCCATCCGTCGGATAATAACGTGCATTAAATGTATTCTATTTCTGAAACTATTCGACGTAGAACATTTGTCCATGTGAAGTTTTTTGCTTGATATTCCCGAATATTGACCACAACTCCTGGGACACCTTGTATAGATCAAGAGAAAGCATAGAAGTATCAGTTTATGCTGCGATTTGATACCATCTGATACTTCATTTGCATAGCTAGCAGCAGCTATTCGCTGACTAGGTTTTTCTTAATACGGTGATTACATTCAACCAATTAAATCTTATTCTTTGTTGCGAAACTTGACTTCAAGGTCTTCAGTTTGATACCCCACATCTCAGAGCTCGAGTCTGTTACTAGTTTCACCACATCCACCTTCATTCACACATATTCATTCCTTAGTCAATCAAAGCGGCTCGGTATCTTGCTCCACCATAACTCGTCCATATCGTCAGCCTGAATTCCCTCCCCCCACCCCCTTCTGTCTCTCGTTTAGTGACCAAGACCATGACCCACATATCAGAATGTTTTGAACCACAGCACATTGCACTGCCACCTTTTCTTCGTCTGCATATGTGGCGACTCCAAAAGATAACATTTAGTGATCTAACAGCTCCCATCGCTTGATTTATCCTGTGGAATATGTCCACTTCATACCGGCCAGTCTTAGCGATTAGTGAACCTAGAAATTTCAACACTCCCACATTTATTACCCAGCCAAAATCTAAATCTAAATCCTCACATCGTCATCTTCCAACAACAAAATATTCTGTTTTATCCATATTAACTGTTAGCACCCACAGTTTATAAGCATCCATTAACTTTCTCATTTGATGCATGGCATCATCCTCATCCAGAGCCGTAAGTACTTGATCGTTGGCATAAAGTGATTAAATGTGATTTGTAGAGTATCCATGTAGATGTAGGTGTAAATGTTTCGATTTAAATGTCTTCAAAGCTGCCAGGTAAGTCGAAAAATTGTTCCGTTCTTTTATATCCCTACTCTGCCCAGGACATACTCGCCTTTCTTGTGCTATGATAGGAGCATTTTCTCATTCTCGTTCGCAATTTTTACTCTACCGTAATTTTGATATTAAACCACCACAGCTTAGAAAGCAATGCAGATTTTTGTTGACTAGGGAGATGACTGATTACGTATATGTTCTTTTATTCTGTATAGAACCGTATTGCTTTTATAGTAGCAACGGATAAAACTTTAACAAAACAACAGGATGACCATTAATTGCATGTATTTGTCTACGTTCTTACAAAATTTGAACAGATCTGCAAAAGTCTCATACATAGAAATGACGCGTGTAAGAAACTCACAAAAACGTGTTTTTTGCACATAGCTAGATTTTTGAAAGCGATTTTTTAATTTGATGATAAGAATGCATTTGTATATTTAGTTAGTTCACTTTAAACCGTTTCCACGCATGCAGCTGATATAAAAACGAGTTATACGTGTTACATTTACCTCGACTCCAAAGTATCGTATCTCGGGAACGGATAAAGACGGCTGAATAAAAAAAATCGTTTTGATTTTACCCACTTATCTATCTTCGTGCGAGGCTTTAATCTATTCGTATAAGTTTAGAGTAGACACTGATGAGTCTTTTAGGAACTAAAAACATCACTGATTCTGTGTATCAGTGTCAGACAGTTCGTTGGTAGGTTCGTGGAGGTCTGTGGCGTTAGACGTCTACGCACAGGTCATGCAATTCGCGGAAATAACGGGCCGCTGGTTTGTGTACGCCGTGATGGCACCCGATAGTGACAGAAATGGGTTCCATAGGACTTACATCAGGTGAATTTGGTCGTGAAATATCGACGTGAGTCCTCTACAATCCTCCTCAGACTACTGTAGCACGGTTCTGTTTCCGAGACACGGACAATTCAACTGCTGAAAGATGACATCGCCTTCGGGGAAGGCATCAGGCATGAATGGAAGCAGGTAGTTCGCAGTTGTGAGTGTGTCTTCGGTTACTACCAAAGGTTCCATGCAAGCGCAGCGGAATGTCTGCATAGCATAACAGTGCTCCCCCCAGCCTGCGTCCGTAGCGCGCTGCACGTATCGAGCCACAGTTCACCGCGATGACAACGTTTGTGGAGACGACCATCATCGACCTAGCTAGCAAAAATATGATCCACCCGAAGAGTCGACACGTTTCCACTGATAAACGGTCGAATCGCCAGGGTCCCGCGCCCGCTGTAGGCATAACTGACGATGTTGTTGGGACAACATGTGAACACGTAGGGGTGGTCTGCTTAGAAGCTCCATGTTTAACAATGAATGATGAATTGAATGCTCTGAAACACTTGTGCGTGCACCAGCATTGTGCTCCTTCGGCAGAGATGGCACACGTTACCACCTATCCTACTTTACATAGCAGACAAGCCTCGCAACCCCACGTTCTTTGAAGAGTCGTTGACGTCCGATCATCTAGCGCCTGGTGGCCTTTTTACTGTCCTTCCACCTCCTTCCGTTGATCCTCACGAGAGTAATACGTGAACGTTCGACCAGCTTTGCCGTTTTCGGGATATTAGTTCACAGGCTCTGCATAATAATAATCTGCCATTTGTCAAAGTCGCTTATCTCAACGGAATTCCCCATTTGCAGCCCATATCTTCGGGATCTGGAAGAGAAGTTGAACAGAAAGGACAGTGTCTCGAGAGGAGGATACAAGATAAAGATCAACAAAAGCAAAACAAAGATAACGCAATGTAGTCGAATTAAATCAGGCGATGCTGGGGGAATTAGATCAGGAAATGAGACATTTAAAGCAGTAGATGAGTTTTGCTATGTGGGACGCAAAATGACTAATGATGGTCGAAGTAGAGAGGATATAAAATGTAGACTGGTGATGGCAAGGAAAGCGTTTCTCAAGAAGAGAAGGTTGTTAACATCGAGTATAGAATTAAGTGTCAGGAAGTCTTTTCTAAAAGAATTTGTATGGAGTGCAGCAACGTATGGCAGTGAAACACGGACGATAAATAGTTTAGACAAGAAGAGTGATGTGTTGGTAAATGTGCCAACACCTTGTAGATAGAGGCGCCCTAAATGCACGCTATCTAAGCAGACGGGCGTGAATTCTGGAACAGGATAAGTAGTGAATTCTAACAAGAAAAGTATGCAGCTCCTCGAATACTTATCTTTTATTCTTTGATGTGAATTACAGCATTCTTGATGAGACATTTCATACGATAACTATCAAACTATGTAAGGCTAATGGCGCCTTGCTAGGCCGTAACCATGGACTTAGCTGAAGGCTATTCTAACAGTCTCTCGGCAAATGAGAGAAAGGCTTCGTAAGTGTAGTCGCTAGCAAAGTCGTCGTACAACTGGGGGCGAGTGCTATTCCGTATCTCGAGACCTGCCTTGTGGTGGCGCTCGGTCTGCGATCACACAGTGGCGACACGCGGGTCCGACATGTACTAATGGCGACACGCGGGTCCGACATGTACTAAATGGACCGCGGCCGATTTAAGCTACCACCTAGCAAGTGTGGTGTCTGGCGGTGACACCACAAAGAGAATAGAAGTTTTTGAAATGAGGCGCTACAGAAGAATGCTCAAGGTTAGATGGGTAGATCACGTAACTGATGAAGAGATACTGAACAGAATTGGGGAGAAGAGTAATTTGTGGCACAACTTGACTAGAAGAAGGGATCGGTCGGTAGGACGCGTTCTGAGGCATCAAGGGATCACCAATTTATTAATATTTGAGGGAAGCGTGTAGGGTAAAAATCGTACAGGGAGACCAAGAGATGAGTACACTAAGCAGATTAAGAAGGATGTAGGTTCCAATAGTTAGTCGGAGATGAAGAGGCTTGCACAGGATAGAGTACCATGGAGAGCTGCATCAAACCAGTGTCTGGACTGAAGACCAAAATAAAACATCTTCGCAAGGGTGATCCCCCGTCCCTGTCTGCTCCGCTTACATACTTTTGTTTTCGCGTCACGTGCCCGCAACGCCGATAGATGGCATCCAACGTCGCGGATGGCAGTGGTCATTATGTTTTGGCTGGTCGGTGTGACACGCTTCATAAACCTTCCAGAAAAACGTGTTTTTTGTACGTAAAATCCTAACAAAGCAAGATTTTTATCAAACAGTTAAAACTGAGCTTAGATAAAGGTCTGATACACGACTGGACCAAATTTGAACCGCTAGTCTCGCTCTGGTCCAGAGTTATTTAAGGGTGACTGTTTTTGCACGTAAAATTCGAACAATGCACATACAAATGGTACCCCTAACTGGACATTGATTTCAGCCCAATTAAAATATTTTGCAAAAGTGATTAATCGATTCAGACCTGGGCGCTAGTTGCAGTTCGTAATTCAAACTTGCTTAATGTGCTGAAAAATTGCTACAGTAAGAAGGATGTTCGAGTAGCTACACAAGTGGCCTCTGATCCGGACTAAACCAAAAACTTTTCACCCCATGTTCGTAAACAGTTATACAGGGTGAGTCACCTAACGTTACCGCTGGATATATTTCGTAAACCACATCAAATACTGAAGAACCGATTCCACAGACCGAACGTGAGGAGAGGGGCTAGTGTAATTGTTCAATACAAACCATATAAAAATGCACGGAAGTTTTTTTTAACACAAACCTACGTTTTTTTTTAAATGGAACCACGTTAGTTTTGGTAGCACATCTGAACATACAAACAAATACGTAATCAGTGCCGTTTGTTGCATTGTAAAATGTTAATTACATCCGGAGATATTGTAACCTAAAGTTGACGCTTGAAACCTCCGACGTTCAGTTGCGTAACAAACACGGGCCACGGTCGGCGAGCAGCATCTGCAGGGACATGTTTACGATGACGACCGTGTTTACGAGTGTGGCTGTAGTGCACCGTTGTGGTTTGGTCTAGCTGTCGCAGTGTCCGCAGGTAGCGCTTGCTGCTATTGTTATTCTGCATTCGTCTCCGCACGCAGACCAACTGTAGTACACCGTGTTACCAGACGTCTGTGACAGTGTAGTGTTGTAGGAACTGTGACCATGGTGTATTCGAACTCTGAAAAGGCGGAGATGATACTCATCTATGGCGAGTGTCAACGAAATGCTGCTGAAGCCTGCAGGGTGTATGCAGAACGGTACCCGGACAGAGAGCATCCAACGTGCCGCACATTGCAAAACATCTACCGCCAACTGTATGCAACAGGTATGGTCGTAGCACGCAAACGGGTCCGTAACAGGCCCGTCACAGGAGAAGCGGGTGCAGTTGGTGTGTTAGCTGCTGTTGCCATGAACCCACACATGAGTACACGGGACATTGCGAGAGCCGGTGGACTGAGTCAAAGTAGTGTCATGCGCATACTGCATCGTCACCGCTTTCACCCGTTTCATGTGTCGCTACATCAGCAATTACATGGTGATGACTTTAATCATCGAGTGCAATTCTGTCAATGGGCATTAACAGGGAATGCGTTGCAGTTCTACCTGTTTACCGATGAAGCGGGTTTCACAAACCACGGGGCAGTGAATCTACGGAACATGCATTACAGGTCCGTGGACAATCCTCGCTGGCTCAGACAGGTAGAGCGACAGCGACCGTGGACTGTAAATGTATGGTGCGGAATCATTGGCGACCACCTCATTGGTCCTCACTTCATTGCAGGGGCCCAAACAGCTGCAACATACATCGCGTTTCTACAGAATGATCTGCCAACGTTGCTCGAAAATGTCCCACTGGAAACGCGTCGACGTATGTGGTATCTGCATGATGGTGCACCTGCATATTCCGCAATTAACACTAGGCTGACCCTTGACAGGATGTTCGGCGGGCGTTTCATAGGACGTGGAGGACGCATAAATTGGCCAGCCCGTTCTCCTGATCTTACACCTCTGGACTTCTTTCTGTGGGGTACGTTAAAGGAGTATGTGTACCGTGATGTGCCTACAACCCCAGAGGATATGAAACAACGTATTGTGGCAGCCTGCGGCGACATTACACCAGATGTACTGCGGCGTGTACGACATTCATTACGCCAGGGATTGCAATTGTGTGCAGAAAATGATGGCCACCACATTGAACATCTATTGGCCTGACATGTCAGGACACACTCTATCCCACTCCGTAATTGAAAACGGAAACCACGTGTGTACGTGTACCTCACCCCTCATGGCAATGTACATGTGCGTCAGTGAAAAAGACCAATGAAGAGGTGTTAGCATGTGGACGTAATGTTCTGTTCCAGTCTCTTCTGTACCTAAGGTCCATCACCGTTCCCTTTGGATCCCTACGTAATTCTGTGCTCTCCGATACACCCGATCGAACAGCGGAGGAGTGGTACTCAAGCGTCAACTTTAGGTTACAATATCTCCGGATGTAATTAACATTTTACAATGCAACAAACGGCACTGATTACGTATTTGTTTATATGTTCAGATGTGTTAACAAAACTAACGGGGCTCCATTTAAAAAAACGTAGGTTTGTGTTAAAAAACATACTTCCGTGCATTTTTTTTTTTTTCCTGCCTAAGACTGGCATAAATAGGGGGCTCTAGTCGTGCCATAGCAGTGTGTTCGTCGCACCTGAAGATGTCGGTCAGTTACGCTGATGAAATATTGTGGAATTTTCACTATGACATCCGACGTCGCGCCTGATAACTATATATACAGTTATATATCTTTCTTGTTTTCCATCAGGAAATAATAGTTTAAATTTCTGCTTACAAATTTCGTAGTGCTGCTCTTCATGTTTTCTTGTTCCGGTTTGTAGCCCTTTTTTCGCTGACTTCCACTTGAAATCTAATCTGTATAGCGCTAGGAAATAATCTACTTCGTGTAATGCATCCCATTCTGTTGCCAACTGCTGAATGTCATCGCCAACTGGGGAACGTGCGGCCTTCGCAGGTTGGTGGGTCCGCTGTACGCTGACGGCATGACGGCGCCCCGCATCAGCGTGTCGGGCAACCAGCTGCCGCTGCCGCGGATCGTGTCCCGGACGATGCACCCCGACGAGGGCTACCACGACCACGCGGGCACTGTCATGGTCATCGCCTGGGGGCAGTTCATGGACCACGACTACACACTCACCGCCACGCCGCTCGGTAAGTTGTTTACACATATTACCGCTTCACTGGTTAGATTTCCTCTCGCACCATTAGGAAGCAGATGTTTCCGCTTCTGGCGGTGTTACTCTCACTAAATTTACAAGAGGGTAACAGAGAGAGAGAGAGAGCACACACTTGCCGAGAACCACATAGTGTCCCAGTGCCAACGTTTTAATTATCTCTGCAAAGTGTTCAGTAGATGGAGGGCATGACGGCAGTATTGATGATAACAGGCCTATTTGATTAGGTCACAAGCTGTGCTACGCTCATGTACCTACTTGAGAACAACACACCAAGTGCACACAAAAATGGTTCAAATGGCTCTGAGCACTATGGGACTTAACATCTGAGGTCATCAGTCCCCTAGAACTTAGAACTACTTAAACCTAACTAACCTAAGGACATCACAACTAACCTAAGGACCTGCCCGAGGCAGGTTTCGAACCTGCGACCGTAGCGGTCGCGCAGTTCCAGACTGAAGCGCCTAGAACCGCTCGGCCACACCGGCCGGCCATGCATCACACGACTACCTTTTATTTCCATCTCGATCTATAATTCAGCCCACAAAACGCTACACACGAACCTTCCAGGTAAATTAAAAATGTGTGCCGGACTGGGACTCGAACGTAGGACAGCTGAAAATACCTTTTGTTTCAGTAAAGTGTCACTATTGGTATTAGATGCTGATATTAAAATGAATAAGGAGATCCTGAAAGTGACTGTTCGGAGCATAACATTACATGGAAACCCGGAGAAGAAGACTCTGAAATCGTTTGAATTATGATGCTATCGTACAGCGTTAAAAATTAAGTAGCCGGATAAAGAAAGTAAGAAATGTTCTAGAAATAAGAAGCGAAATAAACCTAGGGAGGCTGCTTACCAGACGAAGGAACAGGTTAGTGAGGCGCTTGAAGGAGAAGTATATCGCTGATCAAAAATGTCCGAACACAGCTATGTAATGAACAATTTACCACTAGATGTCACAAGAGGCGCATCCGCCAGGGTTTGGGTTTGGCTAATGCCTGTCCAATATTACCTGCAGTACGGAAGTACGGAGGAGATGGTGGTATGGTATGGTGGTGCTTCCCGTGATTAGGATGTCGTCCCCTCGTTGTTCTTTGGAAACCGTTAAATGCAAAAAGCGCTGAACATATTTCACAGGACTGTGTATTGCGTAGCAGAGGGACAACTCGGAGACGATTATTTGTGCCAGCATGACAATGTGCCCTGTCGTAAAAACAATGATTTGTGGACAGTAACTTCCCTGAAATAGACTGACCTGCCCAGAGCCCCACCATGAACCCCGTGCAACGCCTTTGGGGTTAGAACGTTGACCCCCAGCGTCAAATCACTACCTACTCTGAGTTCAGCTCTCGATGAAGAACGGGCTGTCATCCCTCCAAAGATAGTTAGACATCGTATTGAAAAAGTAAAAGGTGGTCGCAACTCATTTTAATGTCAATAGGTATGCTGATGCTTCTGAGCGGATAGTACGGTGGCGTATAAAATTACTGAGGATATTGAGCGTAGTGGCAACGGAGATGAAAAGTGTAGCGTAATAAAAGACACGATGGAGGTCACCATTCAACCAGCCAATAGAGTAATTATAAAAAAGTAACGAACTCCATCTCCTTTCCCTGTCACTGAACGTGTGTTCCATGCATCTCAACTAATAGTTCATTGCATCAAATTGTCAATTCACTACACCTTTCTTTGTCTTTTCATAAAATGTTTCACTTAGGAAATGGGCTCACAGTAAGCAAGATATGTAAGGGTGTTGTCCACCTTGTACATGTATTCCTTTCAGATGGACCACACGGTGAATCGGTTACACTGCATCTGTAAAAAAACCGCACCGCGAACGCCCGCATCGACGATTGTCTCATTCAGATAATCCTGCTAATACTTACCCAGGCACTATCACTGCCTTTAACCACGCTGAAACATCTGCAACAGGTAGAAACATGTATTTTCACTACATAACCTTCATAGGTTGCAGCTTCTTGATCAGATAAAAATTTCTTCTTCTGTATTCTTACAGTGACATGTGTTAAGCAATTTCCCGAAAACACAGCAGTACTTGTGCTGATTCTCCTCACCATCTTTCCCTCTTCTTTTCCTTCTCTTTCTCTTCCTTCATCGCCACCTTCCCAACCTTTCACTCTCTCCTCATCTTTATCTTCCAGTATTTACATTCAGACAATGTACCGGAGAACTCACTGCTGTGCATTATTCAGCGGAGTGGCTGACTGTATGCGTGCTAAATACAAGAGTTTCTTGTTCCCTCGGTCCCGTCAAAGGAACACGTGGTTAAACACATACGGAAAACGAAACGTCAATTTCACGTTTTATTGGCGCTTGTAAGAGTGGAGACTATGGTTTGGCTGCGCGTAACAAACACTGTTGAGGCAGCGGTAGTTACGAATTTTATTACAGAAAAGCGTTAACAGAGCGGAACTTGCGCGATCATACCAATTATTTACGATGTGTCCCTACTGTTGTAAGGTTTCTCTGCCATTAAAGCTCGGTATTTCAGTAAGAGATAACGGTAGCTGAAGAGTTTTTACGGACGTCTACGACACTTTCATTGACATTCGATCGAAATAGCGCTAAAGAGGTTACCTCGCTGGCGTGGGAGTTCCTTCCACCGCCGTACTAACAGCAGGGCCTCCGCACGGCATTTTTAATGTACTTTACCGCTGTAGCTGACGATGCTGTTTCCGGATATGAGGTTGTGCTCTGATTCTACTTCCTTTCACTAAAGATGTTCTTATTTCTCAAGACATTATAGCTCACAAAATATTTTTTTCTGTCGTATCGGATGAATTCTTGGCAGTTACGGATCATGCTAATGACTCCAAAGAAGAACAAAGTAGCTGCATTTGAAGGTCACAGGACTTTGAGCATTGTAAGACTCAGAACATATTAACAAGACGGAAACATAGGCGCATTAAGAACAAAACTTCAGCCAGTTTAGTTGAAGCCTTCGCATTACAGCTCAGAAAACTTCAGAGTCAACAGAAAAATTTACATAACTTTCGTAGACTCCATGAAAACATTTGGCACTGTCAGCCCGGAACAAACTGATGGTAATTCTAAAAATCATTAAACTAGACTAAGAATAAATAAAGACTTACACAAGGAACAAACAGCAATCCTAAAGGTGAGAAATGTACAAAGAGAAGCTAGAATTCTTAAAGGTGTTAGACAAGTTTGCAGCGTCTCCTCCCCGATCAGCATTTACAAAGAACATACAATAACAGAGTACAGGTATCAGAATAAATGCAGAAACAAAAAGTCGAAATAAAATAAAAAGAGACAGCAGTACGCTTGTGCTGAATCAGAAGAAGTAAACATAAAAATCAGAGGAAATAAAATAAAAGAAACAAGATTATACAGATATTTAGGAAGTAAGGAATGCGAACAATAAGCGAAAATGAAATCTCTTCAAGGATTTGAAGTATGGTACTGCTGGTGGCTGTTAAAATGGGTAGATATAACCACCAACCAAGGAGTCTTGCAAAGAAGTGACGAAAAAAGGTCACTTAGGAGAACAACAGCGCGAAGACGACACGAGTTTACTGAGAAAATAATACGACACATCCAGTTCGTTTTAAATGTCTTACACGGAACATTGCAAGGAAAGTTAGCCCGAGGGAGATCGCGACTGTCATTTTAAAAACAAGTTACAAATACTGCAGGAGTGTCTGATTATGAAGAACTGAAGAAGTTAGCTTCTAAGAGGCCCAGATGGACAGCTGCTAACTAATCGAAGGATTGACGATGAAACAGACGGATTTTCAGACTCTCTGTAATCAGACAAATTTTATTTAAAAAAAACTTTGTCTGAAAATTTAATCCGAATTCTCTTCCGAACATTATCATTCTCCTTATGCCCTCCCTTTCCCCAGAAGAGTAGGAACACCATTATTAAGAACTGACCTTTTCTAATAAAAAAAATCCTGCTCCAACAATACGTCTTAACGCTTTGTAAGTGGTGTTACACTCTCATAAAACCTTGAATCACTCACATAGCCGTGCTCTTTATGTACGACAGACGAGAAATACGCTGTCCAGTCGCATTAATGTTATCGCCTGTCGAAACCCGGAATGACCGTTGCAGGGTGTTCTGGAAGAGATCAGTGAGGGAGGCTCTCGAAGGTAGCGAAAGTAATGTGGAGCCACGCTGACTCCAGTCGAATAGACAGCTGCGTAAGGTTTCTTGGTTGAGGACCCGTGGCGCGAACAGTCCGATCGAAGTGGTCCCACAGATTCTTGATTGGGTTTAAATCCGAGGAGTTTGATAGCTAAGGGAGTACAGTAAACTCACCCTGGTACTCTTCGATCTTGCACGTAGACTGTCAGCTGTTGTGACACATTGCATTGTTCTGCTGATAGATGCCGTCATGCCGATGAAAAGCAAACTTCATAAAGGTGTGGACATGGCCTTCAAAGATAGATGCATACTTGTTTGGATCCAATCTGCTTCCAGAATAACGAGATCACCCAACGAATGGCACAAAAACATTCCACAGACCATAACGCTCACTCCTTGCTTCCTTTCAGACGCTTCACGCTCCACACACCGATGGATCATAAAGCGTGAGTCATCTGTAAAGACCATGTTTCGCCATTCAGTGGACGTCCAATTGCGGTATTGCCGTGCAAATTCTAGCTTTCGTCACCGATGAACAGTAGTCGGCATGGGTGCATGAACCAAGCGCTTGCTGCGGACGCCCACCCGCAGCAACTTTCGCTGGACGCTCGTTGAAGAGACACTGCTTATACCCCCTTGGTTCATCTGGCCGGTCAGTTGCTCAACAGCTGCACGTCTATTCGCTCGTATACATCTCCGAAGCTTCGGCGCCGGTTTTGGATAGCGACATTTTGCTCTGCAGTGTATACTTTACCAGCAGCTACACGCGAACAGTTTAGAAACTTAGCCCTTTCGGAAATGCTTCCAACCTTGCCCCGAAAGCTAATGAGCACGCCCTTTTGGATGTCAGATACGTCGCTTCGTTTCCACTTTACGACAACGACTGCGCTGTTCTCCCGCGTCTCCCGACACGTTTCATGTACCCTTCCCTTCTAGTACTGCCACCTGCCATCTGTATGTAGTTATTGCACGATTTTGTCGAATGTAAGTGGTGATCGTGTAATTGATGCGTATTAAAATGAAGAGACCTTATTGATAGTATATTACGGCAGTGTTTACTCCTCGGTCACGGTATCGCTACGACACTGAACCAAAGACATCCCTGTACAAGGAGAAGACGTAAGTCAAGCAATGATCATAATAGTATCTCTGGCGTATGAAATACGAGATCACTGCAGTTCCTCCCTCTTGTCAATTCTGTTACATTTTCCACAGAACAACTATCGGATGGAATGAAATCACTTAAAATTCGTTTCCAGAGTTTCTTGTTCCTCTCGCCAGCTCTGAGCTAAAGAATTCTCGGAACGAATTTCCGATGGTATCATTATTTCTACCTGTTGTTAAATAGGACTCCAGCTATATCTGAACTCATGGAAACTTGTAACTTTAGAAAATTTCATAAATTGAAGTCGACATCAATATTTAAAACCTTTTCACTTATGACATCAATGGTTTCAAGTGGGTGCCTTTACGTTCTAACTGAAAATTCCTTGAGTTGGAACACCATTAAAAAATGAGCCATCCGATTGTGCCTCATAACCCTTTCAGAGTTTTACTTACTCTTCAAGACTGTACAGAAGTCATGCGCCTGGTGAAATTAATCTTTGAATGGGACTCAGCTTGAGCTGGCAGAAACCTTAAATTTCCTCAGTTTGGCCAAAAAATGACGTCGAATTTTCTACCAGATCTTACCTACCAGGTATACCCATACCTACCGATATAACAGGTATTTTAGATACTGAAATGAAATAATAAAAAAACAGTAATTAAATAATAACATTTGAATATTCGAAAGTTAAACGTGTCTCGCACTTAATACTCAGTAGTCATGCACAACCCTTCAAGGCATTATCAATTGCATGACACAGATTAGTTTATTGTAGCCGCTAATAGTTTTTACCTAGGGACTTAAATGTCAAAGAAGAAGATAGGAGGTGTTTCATCTATTCTTGGGGCAGCAAATTTTATTACAACAGCAATTAATATGTGATCAGAAAGAATAGCTCTAGATCAAACACCGTTATTTATTTTTAGGTTTACTCCAATAACTGTAATAGTGAATTGGAGTTTTAATCATGTATTGTTTACAGCTAGACCTGTAAATAGCGGATATGACTGAAGTGGCTACGTTTTTCGTTACTGGTATACTGCTACAAGAATAAAAATTCCAAATTTTCACCTTAAACCTTGGACAGGGAAGCGCATTTGTTGAGAAGCGACTGTCGACTTCATCAAATATTTATGGAGTTCGGCTGATAAATTTAACAGAACAATATCACAATATATTTAATGGTTTCTCGAGAAGTAATAACAGTTCGCTTCAGCAGAACGACAGGAAATTGAAAGATTATGGATAATACGTATAATGTAGTGTCACCCACAATAATCTTGGTCGGCGTTTTCACCTCTCCTTGACAGTATTCATATTCACTAATGAAATGTTATCAGAGATATTTTTGTCACAATCTGAGATATTGTGATACCAACAGCAACAACACTACGACAAAAAATACCGTTGTTTCTCATTAATACAGATATGATTGGGTCATAAAAGAGTTCAACATTCAGTCATAAAAATCTCATCCTATGGGACCAGACTACTGAGATCATCGCTCCCTAAGCTTACACACTACATAATCTAACTTAAACTAACTTACGCTAAGGACAACACATACACTCCACACACACCCATGCCCGAGGGAGGACTCGAACCTCCCGACGGTCGGGGACGGGGGGGGGGGGGGGGGGTTGGGGGTTGGAAACCATGGTAAAGCACCCTACACCACGCGGCTTCCCCGCGCTCCGCCTAATTGCAGAAAATGTATGACGTAGCAAAACAAACTTCAAATATCTAGTGAAATAGCATTACCTCTGCAGAAACCGTTCGGCAGCCGAACAGTTCAAGATGGTGATCTCATGGGTAACGATGTTCCATAGACGAATTTTTAATTAAAAATACATACTACGTACAGCTAAGAACAACTAAGTTTTAATCACACCAGCAGTACTGATGACTAATACGAGATTTAGACACAATATTTTAACTATCAGCTCAAAAAATAAAGTTACTCAATTAATCTCTGCCGGCCTGGGTGGCCGAGCTGTTCTAGGCGCTACAGTCTGGAACCGCGCGACCGCTACGGTCGCAGGTTCGAATCCTGCCTCGGGCATGGGTGTGTATGATGTCCTTAGGTTAGTTAGGTTTAAGTAGTTCTAAGTCCTAGGGGACTGATGACCTCAGAAGTTAAGACTCATAGTGCTCAGTGCCATTTGAACCAATTAATTTCTTTGTTTGTTTGCGGCACATGTCCACAGTCCTAGATCACAATGAAATCCATTGCCACACTACCAAGGCACACTGCTAGAGCAAACAAAACAAAATGTCGCAGCCAGGGATATAGTTATGTATCGAGCAGTACTTCGTTTTCGGCATTTGTTGAGGAACAACGCTGCAAAAAATTCATGCTGAGCTGCTGGAAATGTACGGCATAACCTAGCGGTTAGGTGACAGCCAAACAAGGATGAATGTCTAACAGGGGTCCGCGCATAATTGTCATCATCTGTTTTGTCCAAATGTGTGGTATTTGCAGGTCTTCGCCGGAAATGAGAGTGAAAGAAGTCGAAGCTCCCGATGACAAAGCTTTTAGAGAAAATAGCATTTTCGGCGCAGGTTGGGCGAGGCATCAGCCATTTTTTTAACATAGTGTTACGACACTGGATAATAAGGGGTAGAAAATTTTAAATTATTATTAAACCTCATCAACGTTGCCATGCCAGAGACAGATTAGGAAGCAGGAAACGAGCCAGTATGTTGTGGGTGGGTCAGGCCCTCGACACGTTACAATACCCTCTTCTGAGTGAGAATATGCATTTATCAGATAGAAGACGGAGACAGAAACCAAAGGATGGGAAACAGTCATATCCGTTAGCTCATAAGACATGGTGCAAGAAACTCCTATATTTTACACCAGAACACGTAGTAAGGAACGGACGCGGCAGTTAACAGCCTGTTAGGGCAATATAGCAGAATTAGAACACATGTGATCATTATGGACTGAGCCTCACGTCATAGCCTCACCCTTACCCCTATAAATACTCCAACGCTCCAGCCCTCGAGATGAGTTGATCATTGGGATTGATGGCATTCACAGTGATAGCTCTCGATTCCATGATTGCAATACTGTAGTGAATCTATGACCCAGATGCTCTAGCACAGTCTATGTACTCAAGATGGTGATCTTTGCTTGGTGAACTGCATGCTGCTTGCTGCTCACCATCTGTTGATGGAGAAACTGACTTTCTTCTGGCAACAGCAGGGTTAGTAGGGTACTGCCAGCACTGAATTTCAGCGCATGAGCCAGCAACATGACTTCTTGGATTCAATGTTCCTGTTCAACACTCAATGTCCTCCAGGTGCTGAAACCTACCAGGTGGTAGGGAGGAGGTCAACTGACCACATGACTACCAAAACAGGTGCTTCACAGATGGATTCTCATAGGTCATCATAGAATTCAGAGTGCGGCTGAGGAGACTCCAGACAACCAATGCAACATCACTCTGTCTGGGAACCGGCCGCCCCTGCTCGGCAGCAACTCCAAGTGGCTTCAGGGTCGTTAATATCGTATCCCGGGCTTTTGACTGCTGCGCTGACTGGGCAGACATCAGCAAGAAATCAAGGCGCAGCTGAATGAGCAAAAGCCTAGGCTCGTGCGGAAGAACGACGACTTGTAAACATTGTGTATAAATGATTGAACCCAAATAATGTTTTTCTAGCATCAAAGACGCTTCCCAGGTTCCCAACAGCTGTCCTAGCTTCACTCAAAGCTGTCTCCACTCGACCTCTCTGTCACAGTTTCCAAGCAGCGGTTAACACAGCGGGAAGAGTACAGAACGGTACCCATGCGTCGTACAGTCGAACCCTTATGTGGACATTTTTCTTTTTATTTTCGATTTTTAGGTTACATATACTGCAAATAAACTGAAAATTTTCACTTCATGGTATCGTATCTAGATCTGCATCTACACCTATATGAATACTCCGTGAATCACACTTAAGTGTCTGGCAGTTGGTTTATCGAACCACCTTCACCATAATTCTCTATTATTCGAATCTCGAACAGCGCGCGAAAAAAACGAACACCTATATCTCTCTGTGTGAACTCTGATTTCTCTTATTTTATTATGATCATCTTTTCTCCCTACGTAGATCGGTGTCAACAAGGTATTTTCGCATTCGGAGGAGGAAGTTGGTGGTATAAACTTCGTGGGAAGATTCCATCGCAACTAAAAACGCCTCTGCTTTAATTATGTCCACCCCAAATCCTGTATCATGTCAGTGTCACTCTGTCCCCTATTTCGCAATACTCATCTTCGAACTTGCTCGATGTACTCCGTTAATTTTAGCTGGTAAGGATTTCAGACCGCGCAGCAGTACAGGCGTTCTGGCAATAAAGCACAGTCTTTCGTCTCCCTTTCCACAACATTCTCTGTGTGTTCTTTCCAGTTTAAGTTATTCATATTTGTAGTTTAATGACTTCCTTCTAGCACTCATGTGGATGGCCTCAAACTTTTCATTATTTAGGGTCAATTGCCAATTTTTGCGCCACACAGATATCTTTTCTAAGTCGTTTTGCAATACGTTTTGATCTTCTGATGACTTTACTACACTATAAATGACAGCATCATCTGCTGCTCAGATTGTCTCCTACACCATTTATACAGACAAGAAACACCAGAGGCTCTATAACATCATCTTGGGGAGCGCCGGAAATCACTTCTGTTCTACTCGATGACTTTCCATCAGTTACTACGAACTGTCACCTATTTGGTAGGAAATCACGAATCCAGTCACGTAACTCAAAAATGGTTCAAAAGGCTCTGAGCACTATGGGACTTAACATCTGAGGTCATCAGTCCCCTAGAACTTAGAACTACTTAAACCTAACTAACCTAAGGACATCACACACATCCATGCCCGAGGCAGGATTGGAACCTGCGACCTTAGCGGTAACGCGGTTCCAGACTGTAGCGCCTAGAACCGCTCGGCCACCCCGGCCGGCTCGCGTAACTCAGACGATATTCCTTAAGCACTTAATTTCTCTACAAGCCGCTTGTGTGATACACTGTCAACATGCTTCTGGAAATCTAGAAATACAGAATCAATCTGAAATCCCTTGTCAATAACACTCAACGTATCGTGTGACTAAAGAGCTAGTTGAGTTTCACAAGAACGATGTTTCCTAAATCCGTGTTGACTGTGTGTCAATAGACCGTTCTCCTCGAAGTAATTCATAGTGTTCGAACACTGCGTATGCTCCAAAATCCTGATGTATATCGACGTTAATGATACGGAACTGTAATTTAGTGCATTAATCCTACTACCTTTCTTGAATATTGGTGTGAATTATGCAACTTTCCACTTTTTGGGTACGGATCTTTGGTCGAGCGAGCGTTGTTTATGATTGTTAAATATGGAGGTACTGCAAGAGCATACTCTGAAAGGAACCTAATAGGTATATAGTAAGGACCGGAAGACTTGATTTTATTAAGTGATTTAAGTTGCTTCACCACTCCGAGGGTATCTACTTCTAAGTTATTCTTGTTGTCAGCTGTTCTTATTTCGAGATCTGGAATATTTACTTCGTCTTCTTCGGTGAAGCAAGTTCTGAAGGCTGTGTTTAGTAATTCTGCTTTGGCAGCACTATCGTCGTTAGTTCAAAAAATGGTTCAAATGGCCCTGAGCACAATGGAACTTAGAACTACTTAAACCCAACTAACCTAAGGACGTCACACACATCCATGCCCGAGGCAGGATTCGAACCTGCGACCGTCGCGGTAGCGCGGTTCCAGACTGTAGCGCCTAGAACCGCTTGGCCTCCCCGGTCGGCTCGTCGTTAGTATTTCCATTGCTATCGCTCAGAGAAGGCATTGATTGCGTCTTGCCGCTAGCGTACTTCGCATACGAGCATAACCTCTTATTTTTGGAGGATCTGGAAGTTACAACATTCAGTCTCGCTGCAACAACCATGAACCCGGTTTGATGCTCGTTATTAGCTCTGGATTATTTGTTGCTGAGAGGTGAACTGTGTTTTTAAAACCGTTCACTATTCATATGGCCCCATGAACGAACTGCCCGAAATAATTTTCAGAGAATGCGTTTAGCTCAATTTCGGATGATGTTTTATGCGTACTTCCAGATTTAAACATGTATTTTCGTCAACATATCGAAATTAAATTAAAGGCACCACCAACTATAATTGTCGGAAAAGAATCAAATTTTTATTTTATTCCGGTTGCCAAGAATGACCTCTGTCCATACTAACTCACAGGAACTATCTACATCAATTTCGCGACAAGATAAACTACTTCTAAAGGCAACAAACACGCCACTGCCAACTGTATTAACCTATCCTTTCTGAACACCATCAGGTTCTTCGTAAAAATTTCGGCTGAACTTATCTCCAGATCTAGTGTGCTCTCAGTGCATATAACGATTTGAGCATCAGTGCTTTCTATTAGCGCTTGGAGCTCTGGTACTTTCCCAAGACAGCTACGACAATTTACAACTGTATACCGATGGTTCCTGTATCGGCGTTTCTCCTGTGTTCGACCTGCACCCTTTGAGACTGAAGCCCTTTTTATGTTTTCCCAAGGCCCTGTAACCTAAAAAAAAACCGCCCAGTCCACGCCACACAGGCCCTACTACCCGTGTAGCCGCTTCCTGCGATTAGTGGCCCCTGACCTGTTCAGTTGATCCCAAAATCGTACCACCATATGGCGAGAAATCTGCAGCCTACGCGGTTGCAGAATCGTCTGAGCCTCTGATTCAGGCCCTCCACTCGTCTCTGTACGAGAGGTCCGCAATCGACCCTGTCGACTATGCTGCAAATGGTGGGCTCTGCTTTCATCTTCCAAGCAAGACTGAAAGCTTTTATCACTTCTGTCAGCCTGTAAGTAGGCTGTTTAGGTTTTTATGTTGGTAACACCACGTAGCGCTCTATGCGAAAATCACTGACTGTGCTGTGTGCAGCCTGTGGCTGGTTGGCATTGTTGAAATATTCTCCATTGTAGTGTTGGGTAGTTGGATGTGAATAGCACGTAGCGTTGCGCAGTTGGAGGTGAGCCGCCAGCAGTGGTGGATGTGGGGAAAGAGATAGCGGAGTTTTGAGAGCGGATGATCTGGACGTGTGTCCATCAGAGACAGTAAATTTATAAGACTGGATGTCATGAACTGATATATATACATTATATATTTTGAACACTATTAAGGTAAATACATTGTTTGTTCTCTATCAAAATCTTTCATTTGCTAACTATGCCTATCAGTAGTTAGTGACTTCAGTAGTTAGAATCTTTTATTTAGCTGGTAGTATTGGCGCTCGCTGTATTGCATGAAAGGTCTAGGTTGTTGTTAGTCAGGGCCATTCTTTTGTAGAGATTTTTGAAAGTCAGACTGCGTTGCGCTAAAAATATTGTGTGTCAGTTTAGTGTTGATCAGAATAAGTAAAGAGAGTAATGTCTGAGTGCGTTCAGTTTTGCTCAGCTGTTTGAAAATCAAATAACGTAGAGGTTTATCAGCACATCATTAATTTTTCCTAAGGGGACGTTACAAGCCGCTCGAAATCATAAGGAATCTCTTCCGATCCAAAGCGACACATATCATTGTTACTGACGAGAGCCACTACCTGCTGTTAGCTGCACCCTGTGCTCCTCAAGGCATCGAGAAGGACCCGTTCCACGTCTGGAACGACTCCACCCGGTATGCAAACGTAGTGCACATTGGCTTTCTTTCCCTCCATAAGGGCCCCATAATGCGCCTATCATTGGAGCTCACAACTGCCAATAATCGCACCCTCTGTGGTTGCCCAGATCTTGCAGGCTGAGAGGTTTCCTCTGAAACAGGACAGACGACGACATCTGGCTCAGCGACGGTATCAGCCAAAGACAGCACTTGGAACCTGTTTGTCAGTCTAACCGGGGAGGCCTTAGTGTGCCCCCTAGGAAGTCTTTCGCCACCCGCCGTCCCCTGAAGCGACCTCCCACTAGACCACGGATGAGGCGTCAACCTCAGTGCGAGCAGTAGCTGAGCTGGCCACTGGTACAGACCGATCAGCGTGCTGGACATCCGTTGGATCCTCACAGCCACCCACAACAATGACGCCCATCCACTGCAGCTTTAAGCTGTGTAACCGAAGCCATCACAGCCTGGTGCTGGCAGCGAAGTGTCACCAACTCGGCTCGCATCCACACACAGCAATCACAGTCCTTATCCATACTAAAGACCGTGGAAAACTACACTACACAGACAAGAAGGACTATCGACACGCGCTGCGGAACTCTACTGTAGACACAGAGGAAAACGCAATAACTGTGTCTAATAAAGTAGATTAACAAGCAGAGATTCAAAAACTGAACTACTAAAGCACTCAGGTGCGACTAAATAATTCGCTCGTTATTTGGAACTTGCAATATGTCACAAAATTGGTTTACTTTCCGATACAAACGAAAACGCGAGAATTATGTCCGTTAAATATTAAATTAACACAGAGAATCTTAAGAAACTTAACTATCCTAGCACACCGATGAAACTGTACAATTAGCTCCTGGTTAGGAAATCGTAAAATGTCGCAAAATCGGTTACTTTCCTGTTGCTGCTTGTTTCTCAACCGGATGCTGCTGCCCGACTAGTATCGTACTTATTAATAATTTCATAAAAGGCATGAAAAGAGAAGGCAAAGGAAAATATTGGACTGGAATAAGTTTCTGGAATACTTTTATTATTAGATACTTTCATTAACCGTTGATGATTTACTCTTACTGGAGTAGGATTCATCGTAAAAACAGGGTAATCAGTAATTTTCTCATTTTGCACATATTATAAACGCCGCATTTTTACAATTCTATGTTTGTTCTAAAGATTCTATAGAAAACAAACATAGTCTATATTCATTGCACAGTTTTGGGAGCAGAGCGTGTATCATGTGCTGGTGATGTACAATGGAATGTGTTGAATTCCTTATCTGATCGTATAAACAGACATCGTAGAATTGCACTAACGAAATGCATCTGGTTGGATCACTTTAATACTGCACGATGGCAATCGTCCTTCATCTCAAAAATTCTCGTAGTATAGTTGTAGATCCGATTAACAGAAGAAATTTGTTCTACTGCACGTAAGTCTTCATCACATCACGCAAAAAAGTTTTATGTGACGGTGTTGTAAGTTTCCCAGATTTTGAAGAAGTAATGACGAGATTTCTATATTTTGCCACGTACTCACCCAGTGTTTCTTGAATCTGTGGTACGCAAGAGCCAGTACTCTCTTGCAGGCATACATATACTGTTCGCCATAATTTTCCAGAGAGGGTTACAGCATACTGCGCTATATACGAATGGCTTACTTTGTTCATTTTCGGTTTATTTCCGGCGGAAGTGACGTAAAAGATAAAAAATAAAAGAAGTTTCCGCCTAGGGACTCTGCCTCACGATCCACTGACTCCGTTCTGTGCGTCAACCGCTGCATGAAAAATTACGCTAACGTAAGTAGATCATGCCTCTATCGACGCCGCCGAAATGCTGTTTTTTCTACATTCTTGGCCATCTGGAACTCCCCCTTCTGTCACTTTCATTTCTGGCCAAACCCCGCTTGTATCACCAATTTGGAAGAGATCGATAACGACGAGTAGGCGCGGTCTCGTTGTAAAAGGGAAGTGGCAGAACATGTTTCTGTTTAGAACCAGGAATCATTAGAGAAGTGGAGGTTCTGGTGCTCAAAGACCGACATCATATAAATGAGGTTACTGTGGAAAAAGCGGAAATGGTCACGCATCAGTTTTCAGCAATTGGACAGTTGGACAGTGGCAAACGTCGCCGCCCGCAGGATTCCGCAACTTTTCGCACACACTCAAATTGCGAGCCGAGCCGGAGCAGCAGTTGAAATGTTGGAACTGTATCAGTCCAATGCAAATGACTTATTTACCCAGCTAACCGCGATGGAGAAGCCCTAAGAGCATCAGTATGACTACGAGAGGTAGTCCCGAACCAAGGAATGGGAATATTTTGATTTCCTATCGCCCGAAAATGTGAAGACGAACAATTATCGGCCAAGATGACAGTGTATGTTAATTTAATTCTTGTTTTATTTATTTGTAGACACTAGTTTGGTGCAGTGCTAACAGATTATGCTTATAAAAGGGAAACTGTCACAGAAACGTACTACAGAAATTTCGACAAGAAATTAAATAGGCACCTATGGACAAGATATGTGCTTTATTGTAAGTGGAGAAGTGACCGCCACATCGCTTTTAGGCAATGTGTTTCCCGACTAGTTAACGGGAGACTGTCAAGACGAAGCATTGCGGGAAGTTGTCTAAGAAGGTGGTTTTGCTCCACGCCACAGTTCCACGTCATTCTACCCAGGACTTATTCTTCCTCACGACTCTTACTATTCTTCATGACACTCCGTGACTTCTTCCTCTTTCCGTGGACGAAGAAACCATTGCGTGGCACGTATTTCCGCAATGACGATGAGGTGATTTTCGGAGTAGAAAGTTTGCTGAATCGCCAAATATGCAGACTTCCACAACCACGGGCTGCGCCGAGTCACCCATCTTTGGTGAAAATGTGTCACACTACGGAAGGATTAACTCCATCGCTAAGTTTCTCAGTCACAGTTTGATTAATCAAAACTCTGTCATTAACTCTCGTATTCAGATTGGCTACAATACGCTGGAGTCGAGATTGCGGGTTGTTTCGCAGTAAAGCTGTCATCTACCCGAACGTCGGTTTCAACACCTCAGTTCTTACGACAGGTCGTATTGCAGGCGGTATGCCCTCTTTCCCTCAGGCCTTTTGCTCTCAAGTCTCATTGCAGCGATATAAATACATTTATCAGTATTCTGCCAACCATTATATACTGCCGTGATGAAGGACTCAGTGCATCAGTATCATTTCAAAATCTTTCTGTTTCATCTATGGATGACCAGTGGCAGGAACGACAACCAGTAAGTCTCTGTGTAATCCCAAATTCCTCTAATAATATTGTCAATATAACCACATGACGTGTGTATCGGAGGCATAGGTCCTTAAGGGACAGTCAAACGAAAACGACACAGATGGTAAAAAAAAGTAAACTGCTAATTATTTCAAAAGTAATAGCCCTAACTGTGACCACATTTACCCCACAATGCGACAAGACGGTCAGTGTCTTCATGGACAAGTGTTCTGTTGGTTATGTAACCAAGATTCTGCCCAGGTGTGCACCTCCTGGTCCGACGCAAGTCAACGACCACGAATGTGTTTCTTCACTGCTCCAAAAATGTGGAAATGGCGTGGGGAGATATCGGGACGGTATCGTGAATGTGATTTCTATTGTTTTGGAGCCACAAAGAAATACATTCGTGGCCGTAGTTTTGCTGGGTACAGTCATGGTTCCATAGGCAACCGCGTACATTTTTCTATGTAGGCATTGGCCATTTTGTCGCACAGTGGATAAATGTATTAACACTTACGGTTTTACTTTTGAAATAAGAAACACTTTACTTACTTTTTTCCGATTTGTCTCGTTTTCATTTGACTGCCCCTAATAATAAGGTTAGGCAACGGCCTTGCCGCAGTGGATACACCGGTTCCCGTGAGATCACCGAAGTTAAGCGCAGTCGGGCGTGGCCGGCACTTGGATGGGTGACCATCCAGGCCGCCATACGCTGTTGCCATTTTTCGGGGTGCACTCAGCCTCGTGATGCCAATTGAGGAGCTACTCGACCGAATAGTAGCGGCTCCGGTCAAAGAAAACCATCATAACGACCGGGAGAGCGGTGTGCTGACCACACGCCCCTCCTGTCCGCATCCTCACCAGAGGATGACACGGCGATCCGATGGTCCCGATGGGCCACTTGTGGCCTGAAGACGGAGTGCTTTAATAATAAGGTTGCTTGACTGTTGTTGGAAAGTACGATTTCGAAATTTTAACAGTAAGCCATTCAGCGACGTACTGCAAAATGGGTTCGAGAATCTTTGGTTTTGACCGTGAGTCATTTCTGTTGCAGACCCCATTAACCGCAACGAACCAGAGGAGTGCTGCCACCGCCCGCCGCACCTGCGCAACCCCTACTGCCTGGACATCCTCATTCCAGAAGACGACTACTTCTACAGCCTGTTCAACGTCCGCTGCCAGGACTTCGTCAGGGGTTTCCCTGGGGCGAGGCCCGGCTGCAGACTCGGTAAGCCGAAAAGCTCCATCGGCAACTGAAGAAAGCAAACTACTGACTGCCTACATTCGTCGGTGCTCGCCCTAATCCCATTTTTCTGGTTTCGTTACTTCTTCATCGTGGCGTATCTTCAGTTTAAGGATCGCTTTAACCGCGTCTTTTGTACATTGTTGTGCACTAAATTAAATGTCTTGTGGTTAACTGTTACCTGAGTCTCTGATCCTTGAGATATACTGTGCAGAAATATGCAGTCAGTCCTCGATTATTCCTTACTCTCAGAAACTAATGTGATAATATTATACATAAGGGAGTCTGAGGTTCTGCGGAGTCTCATGAGAACGTGGAACTTAAGTGGTTACTGCACTCTTGCTTCCAGGCTCCAGGGTGCCGTTTAACACATTAACTGGCGTGCTCGATGGCAACACGGTATACGGAGTCACAGAGAAGTTTGCCAGGTAAGTGAGTAGACTCTCTTAGTAGCATAGATTTTGGACGTGACAGCACAGTAGGTATTGTCGTCATAGTTAACTGTGGAATTACTAAATTTCGAGAATTAGTAACACGTTAAAAGACGAAGGTAATACCGGGCCACTCAGTAATTATGACAATCTCACCTTTACTTGAATTATATAGTAAGCTGTAGTTTTAATATTCCAACAAGGCTGATGCCAAATTTACGTTCAATTTCTCTTGCTTTTCTTCCCAAAAGAAAATGAAGAACGATTTTTTCCTCCTTTGCATTTTCATTTGAGAAATATGCAATGCAGATTGGAAGCGAAGCGCTAATATTATCTCATTACCTCAGTTTTCAGATTGTCCATGAATCACTAGTTTCCATAAAATGTCCTGTGCCAGACGCATATTCACATTGCTCCTTCAAATGAAGGTCTGAATTTGATCCTGGCAGACTACTTTTGGCGAGAGTTCTCTATGCCGGTGTTAAAAACTAAACTACGCCCGAAAAGGCCATGAACGCCCAACGGTACCGACCGTCAGCCGTGTCATCCTCAGCCCACAGGCGTCACTGGATGCGGATATGGAGGGACATGTGGTCAGCACACCGCTCTCCCGGCCAAGTGTCACTTTACGCTCCTTCTCAATCTAGTAGCTCCTCAGTTTGCCTCACAAGAGCTGAGTGCACCCCACTTACCAACAACGATAGACAGACTGGACGCTCACCTATCCAAGTGTTAGCCGAGACCCACAGCCCTTAATTTCGGTGTTGTGACGGGAACCAGTGTTACCACTGCGGTAAGGCCGTTGGCATATGCCAGCGTTAGGATCATTACATAGGTACTAAATACATTCTAAGACAAGGAAAAAAACGTCGCACCATGAAGGACTTATCCAAATGGGACGGAAATCGGGACGATCCAGACAGGCCTTCAGCCTGGAATCTCACTGACTGGAGTAGAGTTCCCTTCACTGATGAGTCCCGCCTCGAAATGACCCCGATCACCAGCGGTGACGTGTCTGGAGACGTCCCGGACAGCGGTTTGATACCAGCCTGACTGTCGCCAGCCACATAGGCCGACACTCAGGAGTCATGATCTGAGGGAACATTTGTTTTCATAGCAGTATCCCTGTGGTTGTCATCCGCGGCACTCTTACAGCACAGTTTTTTCCCCCTTGTAGGCAAGCCTCCTGAGCTCACATTTCAGCACGATAATGCCCGCCCCACATGGCGAGAGTTTCTACTGCTTCACTTCGTGCTTGCCAAACCCTGCCTTGGCCAGCAGCAAGGTCACCGATCTCACCACAATTGCGAACGTTAGGAACATTATGGAAGTCATGCCAACTGAACAGAATATGGTACGATATCCGTCAAGAAGACATTCAAGAACTCTATCAATGCCAAACCGAATACCCGCTTGCGTAAGGGCCAGAGTTGATTTATTGACTTGTCAGTTTGTGAAGCTTTTCCTATAGGATAAATCATCCAATTTTTCTGAAACTGTAATCATTTGTTTGTGTCTGTACATTCACATGACATCTACCGATTTCTGCTCCATTGGGGTAAGTCCCTCACGGTGTGCCATTTTCTTTTTTTTTTTTTTCCTCGGAGTGTATGACCTAGTTAATTATGCTATTTGATTCTAATTTAGTATGGAATCCAACAATGCGTATCTAACAGTCTTTTGGTAGTTTCCTCGGGACGACTTTATTAACAAACGATTCTTGCCCTCCCACATCTAGGTCTTCCAACCGACGTCCCTACCACTGATTTGGCGTGTTCCTTCCTTTTCATATCACTTTGTAGTGTTACCTGAAACCATTCAAACGACGTGACAGACTCTAATTGGCAAATATATTATTAATTATTACAGTTAATAATCTCGTTTACGTGTTCAGATTTAGACGTGGTCCGGTATGACTTACAGGCACCTACGCGCCGGCTACGGCGGTCTGCTGCGCATGAACCCGGTGTTCAACGAGTTCGGCCTCAAGGACCTGCTGCCACTCAAGCTGGATATCCCGGATGAGGGCTGCACGCGGCCCAACAGGTCCATGTACTGCTTCGAGGGAGGTCAGTATGCTGCCGGAAAACCTACTGTCAGATTAAAACTGTATGTCGGGCTTCGCCTACAACGTGGGACCTTGTCTTTCTCGGCCAATGCTCGTATCAGCTTAACTATCCCACACCCACTACTTTACTTCTGCTCTTCTGCTTCTTCTCACCTACATCAGTACAATGCAGGCACCCACAGCCATTGGAATTCGTGGTAATGTGAACGTGGATAAAACCGCAAACACCTGTTAATTCATGACTTGTTCACCAGCGGTTTCGCTGCGTTAAAGCAACCTCTTCAGATGGGTTTACATAGAAAGGAAAGCATTCTTGTAACCTATATATTTAAAAAAATTAATTATGGATAGCCAGTAAAATAAACTCAAATAAATAGTAACTAAAGTAGTGTTGTGGATTGGCAGGAGAGCCAACCCAGGAAAACTAGAGGAAGCCGAAAGGCACGCGTTTTAGCTCACGCAGGCTGGCGTGAGGTCTGGAACAGGACAAGGAAATTAGACCTTAGAAAAAGGGACGTAGCTGGTGGAATACTTAACTTTAATCCGTAAATGGTGAACGTCGGTCTTGACGGTACATTATTACAGTATCAATAGTAACTGGTACTGGCGCCTTGCTAGGTCGTAGCAAATGACGTAGCTGAAGGCTATGCTAACTGTCGTCTCGGCAAATGAGCGCGTATTTTGTCAGTGAACCATCGCTAGCAAAGTCGGTTGTACAACTGGGGCGAGTGCTAGCAAGTGTCACTAGACCGGCCGTGTGACGGCGCTCGGTCTGCAATCACTGATAGTGGCGACACGCGGGTCCGACGTATACTAACGGACCGCGGCCGATTTAAAGGCTACCACCTAGCAAGTGTGGTGTCTGGCGGTGACACCACAAGTAGTGTCACTTAGATTAGCACACGGAGACGCCCCAACAGAACCCAACCCCATAAAGGGAGGGAGTGGTCAACGAATAATAACCGGCAGAGCACTGGGGCGAATAGTGCAGGGGATAAGGCACTATGAGAAAAATAACCGTAATTTATGTAATAAATAGGACTGAAATGTAATATAAGAAGCATAAAATAAGACACTATCAATAGAGCAGTTGTCTGGGAAACGCAACCCATTAACTAGACCCGTTAGTACGAAGATAAAAATCCTCAGGAGGAAAAAGTTATGCAAGAGTAAAAATCGGGAAGCAAGAAGTTAATTAAGCCGGGGGGCCAATACGTGCAGACTGAATGCAGATGAAGGACAAAAAATAATTAAAAAACCTTGTAAAATTATAAAACTTATTTGACACAACCTACCAATAACTAGTCAGAACCGAGGGTGAACATCAGAAACAGGAGGCCCCATTTATAACGGCAAACCTAGGTATTCAGAAGAAATGCTTTCCTTTCTATGTAGAAAAACGTGCAGATGCTGCTTTAGCGAAGTGAAAGCTGTCATGAATAAAGTATCAATTAACATATGACTGTAGTCTTATTGAAGTTCTCCTCACCTAGTTTCCAAAAGTGACATGAGCTCTCCGGCATATCTTCCTCGGCTATAAGTCCCGGAAGAAGGGATAGCCACAGCCTGGGGGATAGTTTACAGAGTGGATACAGAGTGGATCTCTCGCTCTAAGCCGTGAATAGTTGAACAATGAAGAGTTTGTTTAGTTATTTCTTTTAATAGACGCATGACGCTGTTTTGCTCTGAGTGAGCACTTCAATACTGTATCGTCTCATTATAATTCTGTATTATTAATGGCGCAGTAGCCAGGCCGGAGAATGCAAGAATGGTAAGTGAGAGGCAAGGCTGCAAGGGAAAGACTCAAACCTTTTTAAAAAAATTGTAAGAGCAGTTGCTCATTCGGTAACAGCAATTCCCATGAAAGACAAGAATCTGTGTTCGAATCACGGTCCAGCACACAGTTTTAATCAGCCAGTATGCTTGAAAACAGTGCACACTCCGCTGTAGAGCGAAAGAAAATAGCACAATGTTAACATTCTTTGTTATTAGCTTGCATGTAAGTTGTATGTGCCCTGAGCTGTATGTGCGCTAAGTTCTGTATGCCTGACTACCGCACTCCGACACTTATTCATTCGAAAATAAAAAAAAAAATGCTTTTGGATCCAAGATCATAGAGCAATCCTTTGTGTTGCTTCATTCCTGGTGGTATATTATACTCACCAGTGATTCTTCCCTTTCAGCTCTAAGAAACTGTGTATGTTCTGTCTTTCCGAAGTTAAAAGTAATCCTTTTACGTAATCCTTTTTAATAACTTTTGTTGTAACTTCTTGTACACATTTTTCTCTTGATTTATTATTAATACCTTCACCACTGGCAAAAAATAACTCGTTTTGCTCGCAGTTCTGATTACAATCAGACCACTTGTAGAGAAAGAAGAGAGTGTAGAAGACTCGTCATGATCCTTGCAGAACATTTCTTTATTCTCATCTGAATATGAGTCGGCCTGCCTCTACAAATTACTTGGAATGATTAGTCTAACTTTCTGCATTCTTCCTCTTAAGTAACTTCCGAGCACATGTGGGCAGCGCTCATATTTTGGAGAAGTTGCAATCACCATCCAAGCCACTAAGTAGTTTTGGATGAAGGACAGAATGATTTCCTCAATTCCTAATTGTTCCACATAACTATCCGAACTGAAGCTGCGTCTCTAACGACCTCGTTGTCGACGGAACTTTAAAAACTTCCTTCTTACGTAGTAAACTAATTGTACACCGTAACAGTAACTCTGTGAAAGTCAGCTATCTAACACTTCAACGTTTTTTTCAATCAAACGCCCTTCCTGAGTAGTTCGAAGATCCCATACAACGATACTTCTTTTTAATTGCAGTACTAATCATAGCAGAGTAGCGTCGGTGGAAGGAAGACGAATTAGTAAAAAAAAAAAAAAATAGTTCGTATTACCTATGGCAACCGGGCTTCCAAAATTGAATTCCAACAAGTCTTTTGTGAGGTTACTATCGTGTTCCCATAGACTACGCGAATAAATTAAAGATTTTCTCCAACCCATTCATCACCTGCATGTGCAACACCGCTCATTACCACAGAAGGAGCCCAGGAGGGTCTAGGTTATCACGTCATAAAAGATTAATGCGAATTATGGAGCCGTGAATTTTCCAAGCATATTTAAATGCAGTCTTGAAAAATCCAGAACTATAAGAAAGTCATCTAAAAGTTTGCCCAGATAGTCCGTGTACAATTTGGCCAAATTTTGAATACTTAGGAAGCGCTTTCTAGTTTCATAAATATTGAGCGAAATCATAATTTTATCACATCACAGTGTCCCTGATTCCGACTGAGTTCTTTAAATAATATTCACACAATAAAAATGCTCTCTTTTCTGAAATATGTAGTGCATTTGTCAAGCGAGATTGAAATATTCTGTTGTTAAATCCCTCTATAAGAAAGGTGACAGGAGCGATGCCGCTAACAATCGACCCATTTCACTACCGACATAATTTTCCAAATTTTGTTTGCAAGGTGATGTAATCTAGTGTAATATTTTACCTTAGTAACAATGATATCTTTAGTAAATTAGTTTGGATTTTCTCAATCGAGAATGGGATATATCCATCAATTGTCCGCCCCCACAGTTGAATGGTCAGCGTGATAGACTGCCGTCCTAAGGAACCCGGGTTCGATTCCCGGCTGGGTCGGAGATTTTCTCCGCTCAGGTACTGGGTGTTGTGTTGTCTTCATCATCATTTCACCCCCATCCGGCGCGCAGGTCGCCCAATGTGGCGTCGAATGTGATAAGACCTGCACCAAGGCGGCCGGACCTGCCACGCAAGGGGCCTCCCGCCCAATGACGCCAAACGCTCATTTCCATTTTTTCATCCATGCATTCACCAAGATTTACATGTATTAAATGACAATTAGCACTGGTTAGTATTTTCTGCAATCTGTCTAAGGCATGTGGCTGTGTAAGTCACATAAAGTAGTAAATACCGGCGCCCAGGTTGCTCCCGTGTTTCTTGATTTCCGGAAGGTGTTCGATACAGCTCCGTCCCGCCGTCTCTATAAAATTATAGCGAAATATAGCAAAACCTGCAGAGGATAGAGGTTTAGAGCAGGGATTGGCAGTTGACTCTCGGCATATACAGATCTAACGTATTGCGCATAAACAGGCAGAAAGGCCCATTCTTGTAAGATTACACGAATGCAGAACAATCGCTATAAGCAGTCACGGTCTTAAGTATCAAGGAATATGGTACTGACCGATTTAAAGTGAAACGACCACATTAAATTAATCGTAGATAAGGTATGCCGGGCTGGAATTGACTGGAAGAGCCCTCACGAAGTGTAATCCATCTACAAAGAAAGTAGCTTACAAAACCCGTGTTGAATATTGCTAGTCAGTCTGGGGTCCACACTTGATAAGACTGACGGAAATAGAGACAATCCAAAGAAGAGCACAGCGTTTCGTTACAGCTTCATTTAGCAAACGCGAAAGCATCATCGGAGATACCAGCCAACTCCAGTGGCCAAGACTGCGAGCGAGGTGTTCTGCATCAGGGTGTGGTTTACTCATTCAAATTCCGAGAGCGTACCTTCGTAGAAAAGTCAAACAATGTAAAGCGTTTCTCACACATATCTCGCGAAAAGTCTATGAATGTAAAATCATAGTAATTAGAAATCACACAGAAGCTTGCCAACAATTTTTCTTCCCACGAGCCATTTGCGACTGGAACAGGCAAAGGGGAGAGAAGTTACAGTGGTACACAAAATACCCTCTGCCACACGCCGTAAGCTGGCTTGTGGAATGCAGATGTAGATTCTCCCAGATAAAGTGACAATTTATGCAACTGATGGCACAGCCTAGCAGTGGATTATGTCATACCTTGCGAAAAGAATGCAGAAAGTTCTATTTAAAAATTCAACAAATGTAAGGAGAGATTTTTATGACTGGGGAAAAATCACTAATGGGATTCGACAAGACACAATCTTAGGTCCACTGTTGTTTCTCGTGTACGTAGACGACCGTCCACTAATAAACAACAAGCATAATTATTTCTTTTTGCTGATGACAATAGTACTGCAATCAATCCAAACGTACTTACGGCAACAGAAGAAATTATAAAAAAAAGTAACACATGATGAGGAAATCATAACTAGAGCAGAAACTTCGAAAGTTTTTGGTGTCCATATTGACGAGAATTGAAACTGGAGAAAACTACATTTTAGAACACTCAAATGAACTCAGTTCAGTTCCATTCAAGGACTGTTCTCACAAATGTCAACAACTACAAAAAAAAACAATTTCCAGGAAATATTTTATTGAATTACTTGAACAGTATACCCATACATTGATGATATCTTACACAATTATATTTCACAAATAAACTCTAGATGTATAATACAATGATGGAGAAACATTTCTATGAGCTTTCAGTTACAAATATAAAAATAGGTAAAAACCATTAATTTTTCCTAAAACTGAACATCTAAAGACTCATTATTTTGTAGCATTAATGTTGAAGCTTATTTTAACCTGCTGAATAAATACTAATTTAACAAATTGGTTCATTATTTTCATTGTCATGTTCATCGCAACGCTCTAGGGCCTTCCCATAGAACTCTGTCATCTACTGATGATGTAACAAAACATCCCTTTAGTTTCTTTACATTGTCAGGTTTTTTGCTTTCACATGGTTTTTGTTACAGCTGATTGATCAATGTCTTTGAAGCTGTATTAGTTTTCTTCACTTCGACAATGATCAGAGAGGAAAAGTATGTTGTTTCGATTGTTTGAGATTACAAAAATTTCACAGTTATAAATGTAACATTAAACAGGCAAACAGGAGACTTTCATAAAATCCGTGTACTGCAATAGGTTCGTCCCATTTATAAGTAAAACTTATTTTTTTATCCAAATTTTGTGTAGTTGAGTTTGTGGAAATGGTCCTCATTTCCACTTCAATCATTGCACATCTTGGGGAGCAACAAATTATTAAGCTCACATATTTCGCGAATTTGCATTCAGTAATATAACATGGAATCATGATCTGGGATAAATCATCTTTAAGAAAGAAAGTATTCGTTACTCAAAAACCTGCTGTAAGAGCAACATGTGGTGCCCACCCATGATCATCTTGTAGACCTCTGTTTAAGGAGCTAAGCATTTAGACTGTTGCAATTAACCTCCACAGTTCAAGAGTAGCAGTGATATACATTATAACAATACCAGAAGAAAAATAATATTCATTGTTCCACACTAAGGTAGTTTGTAGCACAAAAAGGGTTGCACAGCGCTGTCACCAAAATTTTTGATCACTTATCCAGAGACGTAGAATGTCTGACAGATAGCAAATTTAAATTTGAACACAAACTGAAGTGGTTTCACCTTGTCACCTTCGTACCTCCCGTAGGAAAAGTTCTATTTATGTAAGATGTAAAAGTGATTAATAATTCACAACTGCAATAAAAAATTTTGAAAATGGTCAGCATGTAACCATATTTACTCAATCATGTGAAATATGAATGCAAAATGACTCGTTCCACATTATTACGATTAAATGCGCAAATGATCCATGGCACATGAAACTAATTAAATAACATTGTGCCACTGCACAAAAAAATGATTTTATCTTTCTTGAAGTCTGTTCACATCTCTTACTGCTGAAATTGACATGATATCGTTTATCATCTTTATCTAATGTACTGCGTTTCTCAATTTTTAATATTAATGATTGATAAATAGACTTTAATTATCTGTTTTGTAGAGGTGGCAGTAGGTAATTATAAAATTACTTGTATTATTTAATGTATTTCATCAGTATAATTAAAGAACATAATTATTTTTAAGATGACAGTTGATATGTGAATAGCTGTCGAAAACAGCCCTGGAGTATACTACTTTCTTATAAATTTTTGAAAGTGTAATAAGTTATCAGACCTCTACGTGATAATATTCTTAAAAAGGATCAAACACCTCTGTCACTTGTAAGTCAACCAATGTTGTTGGATTAGGGATCTCCATTTTTCCAACCTCAATTTTCCATTGATAGGGGATTGAGTAGATAAGGGATTCAGTATGGCTGACAGAATGTCTTACCGTCAGTAAATTGCCAGACACTTTTTGTAGTGCGAATACGATCTCTTGCTCACCATTTGCTCTGTTGCTACACAGATTGAGTGTGCTATTAATTCTACCACCGCAGACCATATAAAATGATGAAATAAGCCCATAAAGTTTATAGGCTACTTGAAGAATCAACACTGTTAGAAAACAGTATATTAGCAGCTAGAGATGTTACAAATTTGTGAGTGGAGAGTATACGATTGCTATTGGTATTGGAACATCATATTTGCGTTTGTTACAAAAATTCTGTTTTACATGTTTACGAAAGAAACAAAGCCATAGTTTTTTAGTTATATGTTCCGCAAAATTTATTACGCAACGAACTCTAATAAAGCAGATCAGTAAATAACTAAAATTTGGATGTGAAATCTTTGATTGCATTTTTGTTTAGAAAGCAACAATGCGCCTTGGTTGCAGGTGAGATTCGAGTGAACGAGCAGCTGGTGCTGGCGTGTATGCACACGCTGATGGCGCGAGAGCACAACCGCCTCGCCAACGGACTGGCCCAGGTCAACCCCCACTGGGACGACGAGACGCTCTTCCAGGTCAGAGGCCGTCGCGCTCTACATACGGCGCACAACATTCCGCTGGCGCCCATTCACTGTCAAGTGGATGACTTATTTACTTTCTTTTTCTACTGCATTCTCGCTGTTCTTGTGCTGACACGAATTTTTCGCTGACTCAGCCCGCTTTGTAAGGTGAAATTTTACATCTACATCTACGTCTACATGGATACTCTGCAAATCACATTTAAGTGCCTGGCAGAGGGTTCATCGAACCACCTTCACAATTCTCTATTATTCCAATCTTGTGTAGCGCGCGGAAAGAATGAACACCTATATCTTTCCGTACGAGCTCTGATTTCCCTTATTTTATCTTTGTGAGCGTTCCTTCCTATCTAAGTCGGTGTCAACGAAATATTTTCGCATTCGGAGGAGAAAGTTGGTGATTGGAATTTCGTGAGAAGATTCCGTCGCAACGAAAAACGCCATTCTTTTAATGATGCCCATCCCAAATCCTGTATCGTTTCTGTGACACTCTCTCCCATGTATCGCGATAATACAAACCGTGCTGCCTTTCTTTGAACTTTTTCGATGTACTCAGTCAGTCCTATCTGGTAAGGATCCCACACCGCGCAACAGTATTCTAAAAGAGGACGGGTAAGAGTAGTGTAGGCAGTCTCCTTAGTAAGTCTGTTACATTTTCTAAGTGTCCTGCCAATGAAACGCAGTCTTTGGTTAGCCTTCCCCACAACATATTCTAAGTATCCCTTCCAATTTAAATTGTTCGTAATTGTAATACCTAAGTATTTAGTTGAATTCACGGCTTTTAGATTAAACTGATTCATCGTGTAACCGAAGTTTAACGCGTTCCTTTTAGCACTCATGTGGATAACCTCACACTTTTCGTTATTTAAGGTCAACTGCCACTTTTCGCACCATTCCGATATTTCTTCTAAATCGTTTTGCAGTTTCTTTTGATCTTCTGATGACTTTATTAAGTCGATAAACGACAGCGTCTTCTACAAACAACCGAAGACGGCTGCTCAAATTGTCTCCCAAATCGTTTATATAGATAAAGAACAGCAAAGGGCCTATAACACTACCTTGGGGAACGCCATAAATCACTTATGTTTTCCTCGATGACTTTCCGTCAATTACAACAAAATTGACTTCTCTGACAGGAAATCACGGATCCAGTCACATAACTGAGACGATATTCCATAAGCACGCAATTTCGCTACGAGCCTTTTGTGTGGTACAGTGCCAAAGCCTTCCGGAAATCCAGAAATACGTAATCGATCTGAAATCCCTTGTCAATAGCACTCAGCACTTCATGTGAATAAAGAGCTAGTTGTGTTTCACAGGAACATTGTTTTCTAAACCCATGTTGACTGTGTGTCAATAGACCGTTTCCTTCGAGGTAATTCATTACGCTCGAACACAATATACGTTCTAAAATCCTGCTGCATATCAACGTTAACGATATGGGCCTGTAATTTACTGGATTACTCCTACTACCTTTCTTGAATACTGATGTGACCTGTGCAACTTTCCAGTGTTTGCGTACGGATCTTTCGTCGAGCGAACGGTAGTGTATAATTGTTAAGTATGGAGCTAATGCATCAGTATACTCCGAAAGGAACCTAATTGGTACACAGTCTGGACAAGAAGACTTGCTTTTATTAAGTGATTTAAGTTGCTTCACTACTCCGAGGATATTTACTTCTACGTCTCATGTTAGCAGCTGTTCTCGATTCGAATTCTGGAATATTTACTTCGTCTTCTTTTGTGAAGGCATTTCGGAAGGCTGTGTTCAGTAACTCTGCTTTGGCAGCACTGTCTTCGATAGTATCTCCATTGCTCTGGCGAAGAGAAGGCATTGATTGTTTCTTGCCGCTAACATACTTCACATACGACTAGAATCGCTTTGGATTTTCTGTCAGGTTTCGAGACAAAGTTTCGTTGTGGAAACTGTTATAAGCATCTCGCTTTGAAGTCCGCGCTAAACTTCGATCTTCTGTAAAAGATCATCAATCTTGGGGATTTTACATGTGTTTAAATTTAGCATGTTTGTTTCGTTGTTTCTGCAACAGTGTTCTAACCCGTTTTCTGTACCAAGGAGGATCAGCTCCGTCGTTTGTTAATTTATTTAGTATAAATCTCTCAATTGCTGCCGATAATATTTCTTTGAATTTAAGCCACATCTGGTCTACACTTACATTATTAATTTGGAATGAGTGGAGATTGTCTCTCAGGAAGGTTTCAAGTGAATTTTTATCTGCTTTTTTAAATAGGTATATTTTTCGCTTATTTTTCGAGGATTTGGGGATTACAATATTCAGTCTTGCTACGACAGCCCTGCGTTCACTAGTCCCTGAATCGGTTTTGATGTTCGTTATTAACTCAGGATTATTTGTTGCTAAGAGGTCAAGAGTGTTTTCACAACCGTTTACTATTCGCGTGGGCTCATGAAGTAACTGCTCGAGATAATTTTCAGAGAATGCGTTTACCACAATTTCGGATGATATTTTATGCGTACCTTCGGAATTAAACATGTATTTTCGCCAACATATCGAGGGTAAATTAAAGTCACCACCAACTATTATCGTATGATTCGGGCACGTGTTTGAAATCAAACTCAAGTTTTCTTTGAACCTTTCAGCAACTGTGTCATCACATTGTCGCTTGGAGCATGAGATGTAATTCATTCAAATATATTTTTTAATAAAATTGCCTTTATCGCACTAAAAATAACGCCTAGTAGTCATAAGAACTGCATCCGGCGCGTTACAGGTTTACGAATCACAGCCGAGATGTGTACATTTCGCTCACATAATACGATAACTGCTTAACGGTCGAAAGAGGTGAACATAAACCTGCATATACATGACTACTCTGCAAATCCCACTAATGTGTTTCGCGGAAGGTTTCATAGAACCATTTCCAGGCTATTTCTCGACCCTTCCACTCTCGAATAGCACGCGGGAAAAATGAACACCTAAATTTTTCCTTTAGGGTTCTACCAGAAGTTACTCTGGAATAATGCTCAGTTGCGGATTTTCCTCCGACAGGATTGTTTGCTTTATAATTCTGATTTATCTTATTACGATGGTAATTTCTCCTTATGTATGTGGGTGTCAGCTATATATACTCTCTCCCCTATTTCGCCATAACACAAAACGAGCTATCCCTTTTGAGCTTTCGATGCCCTCCGTCAGCCCTATCTGGTAAGGACCCTCCATCACAGTATTTTTTATTTGACGGTTGAAATTTAAGTTGTTCACAATTGTAATTCTTAGGTATTTAGTTGAATCTACAACCTTCAAATTTGTATGATTTTACATCCCACTAACAGATGTCCAAATACATTCGATTAGGTAGTGTACACTGCCAGTATCGACTAACCGGAGTGGACGTTAAAAGCACTGACAGTTCAAACATTGAGGGTTGCCTAACACGCGATGCAAAAAGTGACTAGAAAACACAGAAATGCATAAGCGAAAATACAGGAGCTGATGTTATCACAGAATTACAAACGCCGGGAGGCTGGGTATATAGCGAGATAAAACAGTGGGAGATGGACTGAGAAGAATGTGCATTGGGCTACTCATGATAAGAAGAGACCTAGAGAACAAGCTAGTGAAAGATGAACTGACGACAAAAAAAGAAGAAAAAAAGGAAAACTTGTATGTGAAATGCTGACGATTTTAATTTAAAGAGAATACTGCAGGAGATCTAAATCTAGTAGTGGATGACAAATGACCGCGGATCCTGATGATGGTGGTGGTGGTGGTGGTGGTGGTGAGGAGATGGAAGAGGCGGAGGAAAGCTACTCATAGCGTTTCTAGGCCGCTAAAGTTTGTTAACCTGTCTACATTACGTCTGTGTTTTAAAGTCAGTCCCTCTCTCAATCGTCATTTTGTGATGCTTTTATCAAGAAGCACTCTGGTGGCTTACATTATAGTTTCGTTGCAGCACTTGATGCAATTTAACCCCACATTCCTCCTCAACACCGCCACGGTATGAGTCTGGATTGTTCACACATAACACATTTTTTGTCGCTATCGTATTGAGAAGTGATGTTTTATCTCAGCCAATATTTTGTTGCCTAGCATAGACACAGTACTCGATGGGAATAAGCCTGCCCCCAAACAGACATTTTGAATACTTAACAGAGTAGCATCATAGAGTGCATGCAGCAATCCAACAAATAATCTCGTCAAAAAATGCACACTCACAAACAGCAGCTCTTAAATAACTTAGCTACAGTACCGTAATTTAGACTAAGTCTAAAGCGAGGCCTGAAACATAGATAATACCGAAATAGACAATTCCGCAAACGACGAAGAATAAAATCCAAACCCCAGTACGAAACGTTACGTAGATATATGAAGCGGCGCCGAAATAAATCCACGTTTGCATAGCAAAATAAAAACTACAAATATTCCTTGTGTGGCGACACTCTATCTTTTATGCTCCTCGGGTGTTAAGGTTCCGGTCACCTTCCGAAGGAGAGGTACGTATCCATATATTTGCCGCGATCTGGAGGGCGAAAGTGTTTGAAAGTTCTTAAGAGCTAGTTAGTTAAAACTACTGGTTTCCGGACAGGAGACTAGAAACAAGTTGTAGTGCACAGCACCCTGTCTTGCTCGACGAGAGACATACACTGAGGTGTAGCGATATGGCCATGGTGATAATATCGCGTACACATGGTATAAAAGGGCAGTGCATTGACGGAAATGTCATTTGTACTCAGGTAACTCATGTGAAAATGTGTACGACGTGATTATAGCTGCAAGCGGGAATTACCAAACTTTGAACGCGGAATTATAGTTGGAGCTAGACACTTGGGACATTTCATTTCGAAAATCTTTAGGGAATTCAATATTCCGAGATCCACAGTGCCAAGAATGTGCCGAGAACACCAAATTTCAGGCATTGCCTCTCACCACGGACACCATAGTGGCTGACGGCCTTCAATTAACAAGCGAGAGCAGGAGCGTTTGCGTAGAGTTGTCAGTGCTAACAGAGAAGTAACACAACGTGAAGTAATCGCTGAAATCAATGTGTGACCTACGACGAACATACCCGTTAGGAGAGTACGGTTACATTGGCATTAATGGGCTATGGCAGCAGACGACAGACTAGAGAGCCTTTGCTAATAGCACGACATCGTCTGCAGCACATCTCCTGGGCTCTTGACCATATCGGTTGGACCCTAGACGACTGGAAAACCATAACCTGGTCAGATGACTCCTGATTTCACTTGTTAAGAGCTGATTGTGAGATTCGAGTGTAGTGCAGACTCCAGAAAGCCATGGACACAAGTTTTCAACAAGGCACTATGCATGCTGCTGCTGGCTCCAAATGGTATGAGCTGTGTTTACATGCAATGGACTGTGACCTCTCGTCCAACTGAACTGATCATTGACTGTAAATAGTTATATTCGGCTACTTGGAGACCATTCGCAGCCATTCAGACCTTCATGTTCCCCAACAACGACAGAATTTTTATGGATGACAATTCACCATGTCATCGGTCTACATTTGTTCACGATTGGTTTGAAGAACATTCTGGAGAGATCGAGCGAATGATTTGGCCACCCAGATCGCCCGACACGAATCCCATCGAACATCTACGGTTCCTAATAGAGATATCAGTTCGTGCACAAAATCTTGCACCTGCAAAACTTTCGCAATTATGTACAGTTACAGAGGCAGCATGGCTCATCATTTCTGTAGAGGACTTCAACTGTTTGTTGACTCCATTCCACGTTGAGTTGCTGCATTACGCCGGGCGAGAGTAAATCTGATACTATATTAGGAGGTATCCTATGACTTTTGTCACCTCAGTGTACACTGATGAGCCGACAAATTATGACCTCTGCCCACCGCTAAATTCAAAGCTGCTTGTTGTTGTCGCGGGCACGTGACGCGGAAACAAAAGTGTATAACCGGAGCAGAGATACATAGGGAATCATTCTACCGACGATAAGGAATGAAGACGGGGAAATCCACTAAGCACTTTTATCAAAGGTCGCTTGTGCAGATCGTTATGGTCCAGCGCCTTGGAACGAGCATCTCGGAAACAGCGGAACTAGTAGGCTGTTCACGTGCTACCATTGTAACCATCTATGGAGGGTCGTTTGAGGTCGGTGAAACCACGAGTAGACAAGGTGTGGGACGTCCTCGTCTCGTCGCGGAACTTGGAGTTCGGAGGCACGATAGGCGGCTGACTGTGTGAGTTATGGCAACACGTTACAATGCTGGTACAACCACATGTTTCGGAACACACCGTTCAGTGTACGTTGTTGAACATGGGGATCTGCAGCAAACGGTCCCTACGTGTTCTCATAGTGACATTATCAATTATGATTGTAGAGGGCACGTGTTCATCGAGACTGGAACGTGGATCAATACGAACGTGTGGCTCGGTCGGATGAATCACGTTTCTTGCTACAGCAGGTCCAGATATGCAGTCACGCATGCGAATGGATGTTCAAAACATGCACTGCGGTACGGACGCAGGCCAATAGGGCCAGTATTATTCTATGGGGGACGTTAACCTGGGCTTCCATGCGACCTGTGATAGTAATAAAAGGCACCATGAGAACAGAGAACTACATGAACATTACTGTGGACCACCTGCTTGCCTTCATGCTTGGTATCTTCCCCGATGGTGATGGTATCTTCCAGCAGGATAACGATCTGTGTCACAAAGCCAGAATCGTGTTACAGGGTTTGAGCGTGATGCTGAGTTTTACTTCTTCTTCTACTTTTTGTTCTGCCAACTCAGGATCTACAGCTACATCTACATCTACATCCATACTCCGCAAGCCACCTGACGGTGTGCAGCGGAGGGTACCCTGAGTACCTCTATCGGTTCTCCCTTCTATTACAGTCTCTTATTGTTCGAGGAAAGAAGGATTGTCGGTATGCTTCTGTGTGGGCTCTAATCTCTCTGATTTTATCCTCATGGTCTCTTCGCGAGATATACGTAGGAGGGAGCAATATACTGCTTGACTCTTCGGTGAAGGTATGTTCTCGAAACTTTAACAAAAGCCCGTACCGAGCTACTGAGCGTCTCTCCTGCAGTCTTCCACTGGAGTTTATCTATCATATCCGTAACGCTTTCGCGATTACTAAATGATCCTGTAACGAAGCGCGCTGCTCTCCGTTGGATCTTCTCTATCTCTTCTATCAACCCTATCTGGTACGGATCCCACACTGCTGAGCAGTATTCAAGCAGTGGGCGAACAAGCGTACTGTAACCTACTTCCTTTGTTTTCGGATTGCATTTCCTTAGGATTCTTCCAATGAATCTCAGTCTGGCATCTGCTTTACCGGCGATCACGTTATATGATCATTCCATTTTAAATCACTCCTAATGCGTACTCCCAGATAATTTATGGAATTCACTGTTTCCAGTTGCTGACCTGCTATTTTGTAGCTAAATGATGAGGGATCTATCTTTCTATGTATTCGCAGCACATTACACTTGTCTACATTGAGATTACACTTGTCTACATTGAGATTCAATTGCCATTTCCTGCACCATGCGTCAATTCACTGCAGATCCTCCTGCATTTCAGTACAATTTTCCATTGTTACAACCTCTCGATACACCACAGCATTATCTGCAAAAAGGCTCAGTGAACTTCCGATGTCATCCACAAGGTCATTTTGTATATTGTGAATAGCAATGGTCATATGACACTCCCCTGCGGCACAACTCAAATCACTCTTACTTCGGAAGACTTCTCTCCATTGAGAATTACATGCTGCGTTCTGTTATCTAGGAACTCTTCAATCCAATCACACAATTGGTCTGATAGTCCATATGCTCTTACTTTGTTCATTAAACGACTGTGTGGAACTGTATCGAACGCCTTGCGGAAGTCAAGAAACACGGCATCTACCTGGGAACCCGTGTCTATGGCCCTGTGAGTCTCGTGGACGAATAGCGCGAGCTGGGTTTCACACGACCGTCTTTTTCGAAACCCATGCTGGTTCCTACAGAGTAGATTTCTAGTCTCCAGAAAAGTCATAATACTCGAACATAATACGTGTTCCAAAATTCTACAACTGATCGACGTTAGAGACATAGGTCTACAGTTCTGCACATCCGTTCGACGTCCCTTCTTGAAAACTGGGTTGACCTTTGCCCTTTTCCAGTCCTTTGGAACGCTACGCTCTTCTATAGACCTATGGTACACCGCTGCAAGAAGGGGAGCAAGTTCCTTCGCGTACTCTGTGTAAAATCGAACTGGTATCCCATCAGGTCCAGCGGCCTTTCTTCTTTTGAGCGATTTTAATTGTTTCTCTATCCCTCTGTCGTCTATTTCGATGGCTACCATTTTGTCATCTGTGCGACAATCTAGAGAAGGAACTACGGTGCAGTCTTCCTCTGTGAAACAGCATTGGAAAAAGACATTTAGTATTTCGGTCTTTAGTCTGTCATCCTCTGTTTCAGTACCATTTTGGTCACAGAGTGTCTGGACATTTTGTTTTGATCCACCTACCGCTTTGACATAAGACCAAAATTTCTTAGGATTTTCTGCCAGGTCAGTACATAGAACTTTACTTTCGAATTCATTGAACGCCTCTCGCATAGCGCTCCTAACACTACATTTCGCTTCGCGTAATTTTTGTTTGTCTGCAAGGCTTTGGCTATGTTTATGTTTGCTGTGAAGTTCCCTTTGCTTCAGCAGCAGTTTTCTAACTCGGTTGTTGTACCACGGTGGCTCTTTTCCATCTCTTACGATCTTGCTTGGCACATACTCATCTAATGCATATTGTACGATGGTTTTGAACTTTGTCCACTGATCCTCAACACTATCTTTGAGACAAAACTCTTGTGTTGAGCCGTCAGGTACTCTGTAATCTGCTTTTTGTCACTTTTGCTAAACAGAAAAACCTTCCTACCTTTTTGAATATTTCTATTTACGGCTGAAGTCATCGATGCAGTTACCGCTTTATGATCGCTGATTCCCTGTTCTGCGTTAACTGTTTCAAATAGTTCGGGTCTGTTTGTCACCAGAAGGTCTAATATGTTATCGCCAAGAGTCGGTTCTCTGTTTAACTGCTCAAGGTAGTTTCAGATAAAGCACTTAAAAAAATTTCACTGGATTCTTTGTCCCTGACACCTGTTATGAACATTTGAGTCTCCCAGTCCATATCCGGCAAATTAAAATCTCCACCCAGAACTATAACATGGTGGGGAAATCTACACGAAATATTTTCCAAATTATCCTTCAGGTGCTCAGCCACAACAGCTGCGGAGCCAGGGGGCCTATAGAGACATCCAATTACCATGTCTGAGCCTGCTTTAACCGTGACCTTCAAAAAAATGGTTCAAATGGCTCTGAGCACTATGGGACTTAACTACTGTGGTCATCAGTCCCCTAGAACTTAGAACTACTTAAACCTAACTAACCTAAGGACATCACACACACCCATGCCCGAGGCAGGAGTCGAACCTGCGACCGTAGCAGCCTAGAACCGCTAGACCACCGCGGCCGGCAACCGTGACCTTCACCCAAATTATTTCACATTTCGGATCTCCGTCAATTTCCTTCGATACTATTGCACTTTTTATCACTATAAACACGACTCCCCCTTCACTGTCCAGCCTGTGTCTGCCGTATACATTCCAATCTGAGTTTAGGATTTCATTACTGTTTACGTCTGGTTTCAGCCAACTTTCTGTCCCAAGTACTATATGGGCGTTATGACCGTTTATTAATGAGAGCAGTTCTGGGACCTTTCTATAGTCGCTCCTGCAGTTTACTATTAGCACATTAATATTGATATTCCCTGTTGCATTTTGCCTACTCCTACCTTGCCGCGTCTCAGGAGGCGTCTTGTCGGGCCTAGGGAGGTAATTCTCTAACCTGTTTTTGTTGGATTACTTTTCAGTTAACCGCTGTAGCCTCAGTTCATTCCTTATTTCTTCATTTCTTATTTTGTCTTCTCATGTATTGCCTTTCACTGATCAAAAGAACTTCATTTCTGATGTCTTTTGCTCATACTGTCTAAATTTCTGCTCCATATACTAGTCCTGTGAATAGTGCTACGACTTTATAAAATTTCATTTAGGTTTCGCTTCTCCTTTTACACTCTAATGTGCTTCGTATCGTGCCACATATATGTTGATAAGTGTAAATTTTCTTCTTTGTGCCTTTCTCTTCTTAAAAAGTTACGTCGTATCCTAGATACTCGAAGCGGAACACTTGGTCTATTGTTTTGTTACTGATATTTATTTTAGTCCTTACATGGTTTTCGTAAAAAAGAAGCTGTTTTTTTATATCTTCAGATCCTGTTTGGTCTGTGTACCGCTATTTATAATTTGTCTCCACTGTCCTGTGTGATTACCTCGTCGCGCTTTCTCAAAGTCGATAAACGCTAGTTCTCGTCCTTTTTTGCGTGACTTATTTTAGAATGAAAACACTGTTGCTACTGGATCTTCCTTTATGGATGCCTCCTTGGTGCTCTAATAAAACTGAGTCAGAGATGTTTCGAAGCGTTTCATTAACTATACTGCTGTAGAGTTTACAATAATCACCCATAAGACAGATTCCCCAATAAGTAGTTGTGTTACTTTGTCTCCTTTTTTAAACAGTGAAACAACTTTAGCACATCTTCATCCGTCTGAGGTTTCACCTGAACGTTAACACATTTTATAGAGACGGAGCATACTGAATCCTAGAAATGTCCACTACGTCTTAACAATTGTGAGTTAATGCAATCTGATCCACCTGCTTTTCCATTTTTTCCTTCAATACCTGTATTGGTTCTATCAAATCTGTTAGAGTCGTCCCTTTTTCTGCTTTTCCTTCCATTGCCTCTTCTGCATCCTGATTAAACCACGAATTCTTACAATGATTTATCCAGTCTTCTGAATAATGATAGTTACAGTTGCAGTATCTTTGCCTCTTCTTTTTAGATGCAGATAAGCTTATAAGATACTTCCTCTCTACCGTGAATATCATGTTTGACTTTACTTATAAGTCTACCCCATGAAAATCTATGTGGCTGTCTATTTTTTTTGTTTCATTTCTGATTTAATTATATCATTCTTTAGCTTCTTCAGTCTGTTTCTGCAGGAACTCTCTACATGTTCTATTTATTTTATTTTCTACGGCTTCTCTTATCTCTTCGTTTCAGAATTTATTTTTCCATTCGTTTTGGGTTTTTCAGCTAGTACTTCTTTAGCGAACTGTATTATGTTATTTTTAATAGTTTTTCATTCTTGATTTAGATATTCCCTTGATGATGTCTGTTGGACTAGCTTAACTAACCTGCACTGATGTAGATTCCGTAAACTCTTTTTTTGAAGCACATGCACGTTCAAGATTTTGTTTAGGTTTCTTTCATTCTTCCCTTCTTCTGTTTTTTCCATCTTTCCAACAGTTGGGTCTTTGATTCAACAAGATAGTGGTCCGTACTCACTTCCTGCCCCAATATATTTCCATGTCTATTACCCATAAGGTAGACTTCTATTTGCTATTATATAATCAATGAAAGATCTGTGGCCTCGTGCAGACATGTGTATTTATGTAGACCTCTCTTCTTTAAAAACAGTGTGTTGGTTATATTTAGTTCATTAAAGCGAGCAGACTCTCTCAATTTTCAATCTCACTGAGATGATATTTTCGAGTACTAGCGCATATTACCGAACGTTACCTTCTCATTTTCTATCTATAAATACTGCCTCTTCCTTACAAGCTATTTCCTCAGGTCTTCCTCCACTCTATAGCACACACTCTATAGCACTCTATAGCATACAGTAATCTTCTAGATATTTAGTACCTTTCAAGATATTTTTCCGTAATAGCTGCTATACTGATATTACAATCTTTGAGTATTTTGATCGGTCTTACTTGTCCTCAGACCCTGAACGTTCCATGTGGTAACATTGAGTATGTCTTTAATCCATAATTCTTAACATTTTCCTTGGATGGTCGGTGTCTATGGTTTCCGGTTTTGGTCCGAGGCTTGCTCTGAGGTTTGTAAGAATGATGATTTTTACATTGATAGATTACTTGTAAACTAATGGCCGAAGGAGAGAGGGCATAAAACGTGAAGAGCCAACGGCATGGCAAGAAAAACGTTTCTGGGAAAGAGAAATTTGTTTACGTCGGATATACACTCCTGGAAATTGAAATAAGAACACCGTGAATTCATTGTCCCAGGAAGGGGAAACTTTATTGACACATTCCTGGGGTCAGATACATCACATGATCACACTGACAGAACCACAGGCACATAGACACAGGCAACAGAGCATGCACAATGTCGGCACTAGTACAGTGTATATCCACCTTTCGCAGCAATGCAGGCTGCTATTCTCCCATGGAGACGATCGTAGAGATGCTGGATGTAGTCCTGTGGAACGGCTTGCCATGCCATTTCCAACTGGCGCCTCAGTTGGACCAGCGTTCGTGCTGGACGTGCAGACCGCGTGAGACGACGCTTCATCCAGTCCCAAACATGCTCAATGGGGGACAGATCCAGAGATCTTGCTGGCCAGGGTAGTTGACTTACACCTTCTAGAGCACGTTGGGTGGCACGGGATACATGCGGACGTGCATTGTCCTGTTGGAACAGCAAGTTCCCTTGCCGGTCTAGGAATGGTAGAACGATGGGTTCGATGACGGTTTGGATGTACCGTGTCTCCTCGACGATCACCAGTGGTGTACGGCCAGTGTAGGAGATCGCTCCCCACACCATGATGCCGGGTGTTGGCCCTGTGTGCCTCGGTCGTATGCAGTCCTGATTGTGGCGCTCACCTGCACGGCGCCAAACACGCATACGACCATCATTGGCACCAAGGCAGAAGCGACTCTCATCGCTGAAGACGACACATCTCCATTCGTCCCTCCATCCACGCCTGTCGCGACACCACTGGAGGCGGGCTGCACGATGTTGGGGCGTGAGCGGAAGACGGCCTAACGGTGTGCGGGACCGTAGCCCAGCTTCATGGAGACGGTTGCGAATGGTCCTCGCCGATACCCCAGGAGCAACAGTGTCCCTAATTTGCTGGGAAGTGGCGGTGCGGTCCCCTACGGCACTGCGTAGGATCCTACGGTCTTGGCGTGCATCCGTGCGTCGCTGCGGTCCGGTCCCAGGTCGACGGGCACGTGCACCTTCCGCCGACCACTGGCGACAACATCGATGTACTGTGGAGACCTCACGCCCCACGTGTTGAGCAATTCGGCGGTACGTCCACCCGGCCTCCCGCATGCCCACTATACGCCCTCGCTCAAAGTCCGTCAACTGCACATACGGTTCACGTCCACGCTGTCGCGGCATGCTACCAGTGTTAAAGACTGCGATGGAGCTCCGTATGCCACGGCAAACTGGCTGACACTGACGGCGGCGGTGCACAAATGCTGCGCAGCTAGCGCCATTCGACGGCCAACACCGCGGTTCCTGGTGTGTCCGCTGTGCCGTGCATGTGATCATTGCTTGTACAGCCCTCTCGCAGTGTCCGGAGCAAATATGGTGGGTCTGACACACCGGTGTCAATGTGTTCTTTTTTCCATTTCCAGGAGTGTAAATTTGTTAGGAAATATTTTCTGAAAGCATTTGTCTGTGGTGTAGCATTGAACGGAAGTGAAACGTGGACGATAAGCAGTTCAGACGAGAAATGAACAGAAGGCTTTGAAATGTGGTGCTACAAAAGTATATTGAAAATTAGATGGATAGATGGCGGGACTAAAGAGGTACTAAATAAAACTGAGGAGAAAAGAAATTTGTGGCACAACTTGTCTATCGGTTGATAGAACACATTATGAGGCATCAAGGCGTCATCGTTTTAGCGTTGGAGGGAAATGTGTGGAGGAAAACTTTGCAGAGGGAGGTGAAGAGACGAATGCGGTAAGCGGGTTCAAAGGGATGTGGGTTGCATTAGTTATTCGGAGATGAAGAGGCTTGCTCAGGATAGAATAGCGTGGAGAGATGTAACAAACCAGTCTTCAGACAGAAAACCACAACAGTTACAGCTTACCGGCCGTATAGCATAATCCCCAACTTAAATGGCCAATGTGGCTGGCACTCACGTACTCCCAAGAAGGGAGTCCCACAGGTCAAGGAGCACAGCTCCCGCCAGCGTAGCCCTGTCGATCACTGAAACACACAGATCTACTCACCCTAGGTAACGTGAATTAACTCAACATTCACTCTGCAGTCCTCGCGCTTCCTCGCGTCAAATTCCCAGTGGCATCCAGTTTAAACTCGTGGCACTTCAGTAGGAAAATTCGATGAGACTTTTAAACGAATGGTTAACAGAATTTTGACCGCTTTAAATGTATGCGATTTCGTGGAAAACCGATTTCTTCCGCGTTTAATTCAAACCAGCACTCATAAAATATCAAAAACTGTAGTATTCATTTTAAGGCTGTTAATTCGGGAAACAATTGCAATTTTAATTAAATATAGGTGAAATTTGTTTGCTTAATACATTCCTTTCGTTGTCTTGCACTTGTGTAAAGAGGTTGTTTATGGTTTTTTTTAAAATGAAATACTGATTTTCCTATGGACATCAGACCATTTTGTTATTTTGCAAACATAGTTTTCACACGTTGAATTATAGAGGTACAAGGTTGCTACATAGAAAGAAGTATTACAAAATTTCTTGATTCGGTGTTATGATCTTATAGCTACTAAATCGGCTGCGAGTGTGGTACTTAAACACACTTAAAAGTTTTGTCACTGTCTCAGGCGTTTGTGAATAGGGTACTCCACTGAAACTTTGGGAGCATCCCTGACCTCGCATTCGGGTTTACCATTAACATTACTTTCATATCGTTCCAGGAAGCACGTCGTATCGTCATAGCTGAGATCCAGCACATCACATACAACGAATTCCTGCCCATCATCCTTGGCAAGGAGGTCATGGAGAAATTCGGACTTCTCTCGCAGAAAGAGGTTTGTGAAGGATAATATTTTGTTCTATAATTGTAATATAATCACTTCTTCCTTTCTCTTTTTCTTTCTTTCTCTAGTCTTGGGAGTTACGTGTCAACAGTCGAGTCAAAACATTAAGCCCGTTGGCTCATATCTCGAGCTGTCACCCAATGTAGCACCAACAACAACTAATCAACTAAGTGGGTATGACTTAATAAAATGCTACGACGTATCAAAGACTTCTAAAGCTATAATGCCCACAATTTAGGTGAGAACATGGAGAATGAGTTGCAGAGGCACTGAGAGTAAATACGAAGATCGATTTCAACCTACAGTCGCCCTACTGGATTCAAGTGTAGTGAATCAGGGGTGCGAACTACGTGGTGCTTGTGGTAGTAACCTGACAAACGTTGTCAGACCTTTTTAGTCACATGGTTATCAGATTGCCTAGCTAGAGGATTTCGCTGTTTCCTCCCTGACGAAGTATCGTAAACCCGTTCTGTGGTAGAGAATGGGGGACTCTTCTGTGGAAATCTAATTTCCTTGTAAACAGAGGATATAAAAACTGACATACACGGTTTTGATGTTCCACAATAACATCTATTTCATATTTTGTTGTGAACCGGCTTTCGGTTTTCTAGGCCATCGTCAGACAACTCAAGACAGAAGAGACAGTCCACACATCAGCTAGAGCCTCTAGCAGTACATTTAAAGATTATGTATCTTTACGAAAAACAGGAAATTGGAATGCTTCAATTTTACATAGGTATAAAACAATAAATATAATGTAGTGATGTACCAAGTGGGTTAGACTCTAAAGATATGGAGATAAATCCGTAAATCCAACATTTGACTGTCCTAAAAGCATTGAACTACACAATCCATAATGATATTATTTAAGATATCTTAACACAAACTGGTAATGAAACATGCACGAAGAAGGTATGTACCAATAAACCTTATACAGGATGTTCCACATAAAACCGGTACGCCTTACGTCCGAGATAAAAGTAACGATGAACTAACTAAAAAGAATAGATAATAGTAACATTAATAAACATGCAGTTTCCTGTTTATAACAGATGCTGGATGTGGTGGCAGTGGGCATTCAGACGTCGCTGACTTCGTGTGATGACATTACCGGCAACACGCTGTGTTTCTGCAGACGTGATGTTGTTGATTTCTCTAGCAACGTTCGGTTTAAGATCGTCTATTATTGAGGATAGTCGGCATACCCTTCGCTTTTTAGTGTTTCCCATAAATAAAACTCACACGAGGTTAAGTCTGGGGGCCTTGGGGGCCAGAGGCATCGGCTGACAAGTCTGACTTCAGGGAACACGTTGCTGAGGAGGGCCATACGTTGGTTAGCTGTGTTGGCGAATGCTCCATCTTGTTGGAATATAGCATACAGATTCTCTGCATCTGTTAATTGTGCACAGAAGGGGTCAAAGTTCTCTAGATATCTAGCACTGTTTAACGTGTAATTGAAGAATATGGGGCCAATAATGCGCATTCCGGACAACACTCACCAAACCCCCATCTCCTCTTAGTGGAGAGGCTCTTCAAGCGGAATTATGGGATGTCCTGCGACCAGTATCTGCAATTCTGGGAATTTTCACAACCTGATAAATGAAACCAGGCTTCAGCTGATATGAAGTAAAGCAAGGGGTCCGAATAACCGATAGCAGTTGATGCTAACAGCCAGTTACAATAATGAACTCTTTTTTCCTGATCCTCTAATTTCAGCTCTTGCGTCACACTCACGCGACAGACTTTTAATTTCATATCTTTCAGCGCACGACGACACAATGTACGAGATACATCAATCTGTTGCGATAATATCCTTACCGTCTCGAGGGAACCTCTCGTAATATCCATGCGATTTCCGTCCATAGTCCTCAGTGTCGGTCGCCTGTTAGATGAATTCTGAACAGATCCTACAACCCTCCATTTGTTGTACAAATTGAGAATAGTCCTGGTCGTGCGGTGTTTCTTACCAGGAAGCTTGAAGTATCTCCATACTCCTTGTGGAGCCTGTCTGTATGTAACACACCACATCAATTCACTGTTCTAATGCAAACTGCTCAATTTCCGTGACAACTCAACAATACGAGCTTCTCAAAACAACTGTCGCAAGAACTCACAATTGCACTCAACCTTCCGATAAAGTGCAGTGTAGCCAACTTTCGAGAGACTGTTGCCACTCCGCAAGCAATTCGACTATAGATAATTAACCAAAATGGTTCAAATGGCTCTGAGCACTATGCGACTTAACTTCTGAGGTCATCAGTCGCCTAGAACTTAGAACTAATTAAACCTAACTAACCTAAGGACACCACACACATCCATGCACGGGGCAGGATTTGAACCTGCGACCGTAGCGGTCACGCGGTTCTAGACTGAACGCCTATAGCCGCACGGCCACACCGGCCGGCGATAATTAACCGTTACGTTAGGCGTACCGATTTCTACATCTACATCTACATCTACATCCATACTCCGCAAGCCACCTGACGGTGTGTGGCGGAGGGTACCCTGAGTACCTCTATCGGTTCTCTCTTCTATTCCAGTCTCGTATTGTTCGTGGAAAGGAGGATTGTCGGTATGCTTCTGTGTGGGCTCTAATCTCTCTGATTTTATCCTCATGGTCTCTTCGCGAGATATACGTAGGAGGGAGCAATATACTGCTTGACTCTTCGGTGAAGGTATGTTCTCGAAACTTTAACAAAAGCCCGTACCGAGCTACTGAGCGTCTCTCCTGCAGAGTCTTCCACTGTGTGACCCCCGTATCACATTATTCTCAATGATTAAAGGGAAATGGGTACAAAGGGCAATAAAGTACACAATGAGTACTGGCATGGACTACTATCGAATATGGACAAAAATCCTGGGGTGGTGAATGTGATGAGTAGGGAATGAGAGGATAAGAAGGGAAGGGCGGCAGGCTACAGAGGGAGGGAAGGAGACGATGCATTGTGGTTAGTGGGAAACAGTAACTTCCTCAACCCTCTACGACCCCTCCCATTCCACCACATTCACCAACCTCTGGATTTTTGTTCATATGTCGTAGTAGTCTGTAACAGTTCTTACTTTGTGTTCTATTTTGCTCTTAATATCGAAAACGTATAGCTACGTTTATGTACTAAACATTGGCGACGCTTCTCCATACTTGACGATGTTTCCTTCACCTGGAATCCCCTTTATTTCACGGTTCGACTTACTTGATTCTCATTCCTTTTTTCGTCTAAAACAGTTTAAGTGCAAGAATTACCGAATCAGCAGGCACAATGACGTCTAACGGAAGTGCAATTGGCAGTAATTTAATAAAGTGGATAACAATGAAGTCAGATGCGGAATCTGTTCCAAAAGTTTGAAGTCTTCCGGAAAGACTTCATAAATCAAAAAGCTTTTGGGAAAACTCCTCACCAAAACAGCAAGATAAAATTATTTGTTTATCAACATAATGAGAGAGTGAATAAAGCCGTGCATATTTGTTAGTGGCCGCGAGGTCTTAGTCGCCTTGTCACGGTTCGCGTGGCTCCCTCCGTCGGAGGTCTGAGTCCTCCCTCGGGCATGGGTGTGTATGTTGTCCTTAGCTAAGTTAGATTAAGTAGTGTGTAAGCCTACGGGCCGGTCCCTGTGGCCGAGCGGTTCTAGGCGCTTCAGTCCGGAACTGCACTGCTGCTACGGCCGCAGGTTCGAATCCTGCTTCGGGAGTGGGTGTGTGTGATGTCATTAGGATAGTTAGGTTTAAGTAGGTCTAAGTCTATGGGACTGCTGACCTCAGATGTTAAGTCCCATAGTGCTTAGAGCCATTTAAACATACGGATCGATTACCTCAGCAGTTTGGTCCCATAGGAACTTACCACATATTTGTTAGTATAAATACGAGACGACAAGGACAGAAGAAAGAAGCCAATTTTTTTTTTAAATATACAGTTTTGAGGTAACCGGGTTCAAAAATTACGTTATTAAAAAATGACACTCCTCCAAGCTAAGCAACGGCTACCTGGCATTCCTACCCACATCAGTGCTCTCTGGGTGATTATTTTTAAAGCCAGGCGGTGCGATGTCAAAGTCACGTAACAGCTCACCAGCGAAACGACTGGGTAAAATGTCGTTTTAGAAGTGCTGTAACGAGTAACGATGGGAAGTTTATCTATGGCCGGCCGGAGTGGCCGAACGGTTCTAGGCGCTACAGTCTGGAACCGCGCGACCGCTACGGTCGCAGGTACGAATCCTGCCTCGGGCATGGATGTGTGTGCTGTCCTTAGGTTAGTTAGGTTTAAGTAGTTCTAAGTTCTAGGGGACTGATGACCTCAGAAGTTAAGTCCCATAGTGCTCGGAGCCATTTGAACCATTTTTGAAGTTTATCTATGATCTAATGTATTTATTTTTGGACACTATTCAGCTGGTTTTTTTATATAACCTAATTCTATATTTAAAGCTCAAAACTTTTAAATTTTGTAATTTGTAAGGAAAGTAAAAACATTATTTGATTTAACGCTCGTTTTATTGTATTTAAAACTTGTAAGATTCGACTGTCTCTTTCTATTGTTGATAGCTTTTAAAAACAAAGGTGGAGTGATTGGAGCCGATAGAGATTATCAAGTCTTTCTCTCAGAAATAAATATCAATACCTCAAGATGTCGATACTTTTCTTTCGATATCTTTATGTGTACGTTTCTTACAATACCACACGTGATTAAAGTTTCGATACATTTCATATCCTTACAATCAGAAGGAACAAAGAAGGAAGGTCAATCGTCCCGATGACGTAAATTTTGAAATGTAATGAGCCTATGGAAAATCGGAATCATGATGGTTGGACGGCGACTTGAAGCTTCCTCTTCTCAATTATGAGGACAGTTGTCTACGGCACTGTGTCAGTTGCAACAACGACGCCAGATGTCATAACAATGTGATTCGACTATGTGGGCTTTACCTCTATCTTTTCTTTTTTTCACTGCACTGTGATTGTGTTGCAGGGCTACTGGGACGGCTACGACCCGAACGTGAACCCAGGCGTGATCGACGCGTTCGCCGGCGCCGCCTTCCGGTTCGCGCACTCGCTGCTGCCCACCGCCGTCGAGCGCTGGAGCAAGGCCCACAGGTTCATCGGTAACCACGCTCACATTCTGTCTCTGCTGCACCTCCCACTGTATTGATTAGGATACCTAAAACCGTTTCTAGTCCTAATTCGTAACGTTTTATTTAACAGTGGCTATGGGACGGAATGTAGTTACTGTCACTCTTACAAACAGACTATTTGTGTTGTACTGCTGCTACTTTCATTATTCATTTTGTTTCAGTTGAACGCTTTATCGTGTGTTTCGAACATGTTTCTCTCATCATTGGACGTCTTATGTTCCCTGCTTAAGAAAATAAAAGTTACTTAAGTGACTAAAATTACCCATTTGATAACGTACAAATTATGCGTATTGTAGTCTTGCAAGCCTGTTGTTAGCATCTCCTTAGCTTCCAAAATACATAGAATACAATATTACGAGCCCTAAAAAGGTATTCCGTGTTTTGTGAAATGGTAGTATGAACCAAACAAGAAAAATGTACGGCAAATATGGGCTGTAACATGCACACTTCAAGAGCTATGAGCACTTTCCATCTTCGCTATTGGGAGACACAGCTATTCTACTGCAAATTCTTTAACATTACCGACGCCCAACATAATGCAGTAAACAAATGCAGACACATTCCTCTGCTATCGTTCATAGATCCAGCAAGCAGTAAACATCTGTTAGTGTTGTTACTGTAGACCAAGGGTTGCCAAGATTTCGGCTCAAGAGCCACGCTCTGATACGAGTGGCAAACCGCACACTTCCCCCATCGCCACATCATGCTGCCTGAGCGCAAAGAGGGAGGAGAGGCAGCAACAGCGACCACACTGCATTTAAATGGCAGTGGAGTCGCACTGCATACAACTTGGTTTTATATTTCACATTTCTCAACAACATAGATTACAAACAAAACAAATTTTCAGTATTATTAAATTATTTTTGGCGCACTTAAGATAAAAGATAATTTTTATGTGGCACCGACTATCAGCATACGGACAATTTCACAGATTTTTGCACTCAGGTTGCCATTTAACGGTGACTTATTTAGTTTTGTAATCGAAATGGTGTAGCACTTTTGCAACCTCATTATGGTGGCCTAACCGCACAATAACCCTTTGTTCGGTGTGGGGCGGGTGGACTGCTGTGGCCTGTTGTGGGGTTGTAAACCACTGAGGGCTACGGCGGGACGAAGGCTCTCCGGTTCCCGGTTCAATACAGTACAACACAATACAAACTGTAAATAACAGAATCATCTGCAAACAATCTAAGAAGCTGCTCAGATTGTCTCCTAAATTGTTTACGTAGATTGAGAACAGCAGAGCTACAACACTTCCTTGGGGAACACTGGATATCAATTATGTTTTACTCGAAGTTTTTCCATCGATTACTAAGCACTGTGACGTTTCTGCCAGGAAATCACGAATCCAGTAATGGAAATGAGCGTTTGGTGTCATTGGCCGGAAGGCCCCTTGCGGGGCTGGTCCGGCCGCCTTGTTGCAGGTCTTATTACATTCGACTCCACATTGGGCGACCTGCGCACCGGATGGGGATGAAATGATGATGAAGACAACACAACACCCAGTCCCTGGGCGGAGATAATCTCCGACCCAGCCGGGAATCGAACCCAGGCCCTTAGGACGGCAATCCGTCACTCTGACCACTCAGCTATCGAGACGGACACGAATCCAGTAGCACAACAGAAACGATATTCCGTAGGCACGCAATCTGATTAGAAGCCGCTCTTGAGTAACGGTGTCAAAAGCCTTCTGAAATCTAGAAATATGGAATCAATACGAGACCCGCTTTTGATGGAACTCGTTACTTTGAACGAATAAAGAGCTCCTGTCAGAAATCGCGAGAAGTAAGCCATTTTTCGTCTGAGGAAAATTTCTTCGTTTCGTCCCACCTTGCTCATATTTTCAAATAGAGAGAAAGTCATGGTCTTGTATTATAGTACTACAGTATTTCCAATCTCATTCCAAGGGCTGTTACTTCCAAAAGCCCCATGTGTGAGCAGACACAGTCTCCTGATGCAAGAGCACATTTTAGGCGCTAATTTTGTTTCCTCTTAAACTCGTTGTCTAAACACTGCGCAAAAAGTAAGATAATGTTTTACAGTTTTTCAAGTATTCAGTAATGATTGTAACCTGTGAATTTCACAAAGTAAAAACTTACGAATTATGAGTATAGCTGGGTGATTGGATTGAAGAGTTTCTAGCTAACAGACCACAGCATATCATCCTCAACCGAGATAAAATTCTGACGTAACAGTAACTTCGGGCATACTCCAAGCGAGTGCTATAGGACCACATTGTTTTAAATTTATTAATGGCTTTCGGGCATCACAAACACAGCCAACCTCAGTCGATAAAAAACAACACTTGTCTCTTACATCCTTTTAAAATGAACTTAAGTAACCGACATAAGTAAGCTAACATATTTGATATATCAAGCTGTAACAAACTCTCTCTTCCTATTGTCTTATTTGACCCTCTGTTATAAAATCGTATACGAGCTTACACAGTTTTATGTCTTCTGTTGCTAAAATGGTTTTGATGTTTGTAGGCAAAACATTTCCAGAGATCATGATATGCTGTAATAATTTCGTTGTTTCAGCCGAAAGGAACATCTTTCTCGCTGTACCATCCACAAACGAAGATGTGACCATGTTGAGGACGTAGATATGTTGCCGGAATCTCCCGTGATTGAAGCGAAGTCGTTCCATTCTCAATATAAAGTTTCCGTCGTATCTGTGGTTTTGGTACCAAGGAAATGATGTGAGATTAGAAAACATTGTAGCTTTGTGTCTCCCTTTAATTTCGTAAATCTGTTACAGATTTTCATTCCATCGGACCCTAATTATAGTCCTTATGTTTTGAAGAGTTTCGTCGGGTAGCTTTTTATAGTATTTCACTGAAGCAGTGCATACGGTTTCCTGGCCAGAGTATCTAATTTTTCATTTCTTGTTATTCCGTTGTGCGCTTTCACCCATAACATGGCGGTCGCCATATTTACACAGGAAACCTGCACTGTATCTGGAAGACGATATAGCACTTAATTTGTGGTATTGCTGGCGTCGTAGCATTTTAATAGCATCAGTGCAGAGCGTGAGTCTGATAAAATTACGACTGTTTCTTCTTGTACTTCTTTTGGTATTTACGTCCCTCTGAAATCTTTAGGAGTTCTACACTAAGTATTGCTGCAACTTCCGGCACCTTGAATTTGCCTCCTCTATTAGTCTTGCCGTCTATGAATGCACTTCCTGCCCCTTCTTTTTGTTTAGACCCATCTGTGTACATCTGTCTTGGTGATGGTCATGTTGCTAGGCTGTCAGCTAAAACCTTCCCATTCAGTGAATCTTCCCTGTATGGAAGGCGTGTGTCTTGATATTCAGCTTGACTAAGTTGTTAGCGTAGGACGTATTGAAGCAGCTAGTATTTTGGGAAGTGCCGACGTATTCACGGAAAGACGATGTATTGAATTAAAATTCTGATGAGGGTGATAGTTTCTTCTTAATCCAATACTTGACTGTATAGCACTCTGCAGTGAGATATCTAATCTGTGCTAATAAATTGTCATTTAAGAAGTGAAGACATTTCAAGAGGAATTTGACAATAATGTATTTCCTTCGTAGTTCTAATGGCATAGCTTATCGAGGCTCTCTAATGTATGTTGCGTTGCTGAACAGGAATAGATGCATCCGTAATCCACATAAGGTTTTTTTAGCTCTCGATATATAGTATGTTAATGCAGATTCTTGCGTATGCTCCAGCAAACGTCTGCCACAGGCCGAAGTATGCTTATGGCACATTCACATTTTTTAATTACACGATTAATGTGATGGGGCCATTTTAGCTTATGATCGATGTAAAGCCCTAATACTTGGCCATTCTTCTGACCGCGAATATACAGAATCCTAATATTATATTTCTTGTTTCGTTAAGCGTATATCTTATATATACGCACGCAGCTGATTTATGAGGCGATATGTCGAGGCAGTTAGCATTCATCCGTTCCCTGAACACTATCACAGCATTATCCATCTGCTGCTGACACTAAATAAAACCATCGCTACGGTCATAAATACATAAATCATACTTTTACACATGGGTGAAACACTGATGTAGGTCTGATATCAATAGACCATTACAATTCCAAAAATACACAAATCAAGAAAAGTTTTGCATCACCCCGGTTCCCAGAACTCCTGAAGATAGACGTTGCCCGTGGATGTTGTATCACAGACACAGTCCCTTTGACTGTTCAAAGATGTCACTAAACCCGCCCAAAGATGTAAACAACCATGCATGAACAGCGCCTATTAGACGTCGGGGGTCCGGTAGCCGATCAGTTCCAGTCATTCCACCATGATGGAGGTACACGGCTCGTGTTGTCTGTAGTTCAAACATGCGTAGACGGTCAATACCGCGTTCGATATCGTCCGCATTGTTACTTCGTGCCAGGAAGGGCTCTCAACAAGGGAAGTGTCCAGACGTATCGGAGTGAACGAAAGCGATGTTATTCGGACATGGAGGAGATACAGAGAGACAGGACCTGTCGATGATATGCCTCGCTCAGGCTGCCAAAGGGCTACTACTGAAGTGCATGACCGCTACCTATGGATTATGGCTCGGAGGAACCCTGACAGCAACGCCACCTTGTTGAATAATGCTTTTCGTGCAGCCACAGGATGCCGTGTTATGACTGTGCGCAATAAGCTGCATGATGCGCAACTTCACTCCCGACGTCCATGGCGAGGTCCATCTTTGCAATCACGACACCAGGCAGCGCGGTACAGATGGGCCCAACAACACGCCGAATGGACCGCTCAGGATTGGCATCACGTTCTCTTCACCGATGAGTGTCGCATACGCTTTCAACGAGACAATGGTCGGAGACGTGTTTGGAGGCAACCCGGTCAGACTGAACGCCTTAGACACACTGTCCAGCGAGTGCAGCAAGGTGGAGGTTCCCTGCTGTTTTGAAGTGGCATTATGTGGGGCTGTACAATATGTGAATTCCATCCTCCAACCATATCGGCAGCATATTGGCGAGGCATTCGTCTTCATGGACAACAATTCGCTCCGTCATCGTGCACATCTAGTGAATTACTTCCTTTAGGATAACGACACCGCTCGACTAGAGTGGCAAGCAAGTTCTCCAGACATGAACGCTTTCGAACATGCCTGGGAGAAATTGAAAAGGGCTATTTATGGACGACGTGACCCACCAACCACTCTGAGGGATCTACGCCGAATCGCCGTTGGGGAATGGGACAATCTGGACCAACACTGCCTTCATGAACTTCTGGATAGTGTGCCACGACGAATACAGGCATGCATCAATGCAAGAGGACGTGCTACTGGGCATTAGAGGTACTGGTGTGTACAGCAATCTGGACCCCCATCTCTGAAGGTCTCGCTGTATGGTGGTACAACATGCAATGTATGCTTTTCATTAGCAATAAAAAGGGCGGAAATGATGTTTATGTTGATCCCTATTCCAATTTTCTGTGCAGGTTCCGTAACTCTCAGAACCGAGGTGATGCAAAACTCTTTTTTATGTGTGTGTGTTTAACTGGCCCTGTGGATAACTTCGAAAGTTCCTTAACAGTTTTTGCGGATGATGCTGTTGTATACAGAGAAGACTCTAGAGAATTTTACTGAAATGTTGGATGACCTGCAGATGATCGACGGTTGATGCAGGGATTGGCAGTAGGGCTTCAAGGTAAACGAATGTAACGTATTGCCAACAGGCGGAAAGACCCTTTATTGTATGATTACACAGTTGCAGAGCAATTAGTGGAAGAAGTGACATTAATGAAATATATAGAAGAGTGAGTACCACGCAGTATAAAGTGGAGCGACCACAGAAAACTAAATGCATGTATGGCAGATGCCAAACTGTGATTCGTGGGAAGAATCCTCAGGAAATGTGGTCCATCATCGGGTATGTGGCTTACAAACCACTCCTTCGACCAGTACTTGAATATTGCTGTTGAGTCTTGGATCTGTACTAGATAGGACTGACAGAGGAAATAGAGAAAGTCCAGAGAAGAGTAGCACGTCTCGTTACAAGTTCGTTTAGTAAGCGCGAAACCGTTACGGAGATGCTCAGCCCACTGGCCGACACTGCAGCGGAGGCATTTTGGATCAGGGTGCGGTTGAAAGATCCGAGAGCGTAAGTTCTAGAACAATCAGACAACATATTTCTCCCCGCTACCTACATATTGCAAATAAGACCGTGAACGCAAAATTAGAGAGGTTCAAACTCACACACCGGACCATTCAAAACTGGAACAGAAAACGGGGAACGTGAAAATGGTACACAAAGTACCCTCCGTTTCCCACCGTAAGGTGGTTGTCGGTATATAGATGTGGATATAGGTATAGACACAGTCACCATCGCTTCCTGCTTTCCCTTTGCTCAGTCGGCTGTTTTCCTCGTTTTATTTTCAGTATGTAATTGTCGACCAATATGTCGTCTGCAGTGATAAAGAAGTCAGAAGGTATTTCGTACGCTTCAACGTCTCCAAACATGAGTTTCAAATGGCCTTCCTGGAGCGATTTTGGCCTTGATTGTGTTTGTTCATACGCAAAACTTCGTACAGATTATTATCTACCGGTTCATATAAGATATATATCATTAAACAGTCCTAAACTGTATAACAGTTCTGTTCTGTCCTGTCCTGTTCTTGTGTGCTATCGCCTGTTTCATAATAAGTAATCTCAACAAGTCGTCCACAACGTATCAGTATTACAGCACCCACAAGGTCACTTTTAAATCCAAGTGCCATTTGAATCGGCTTAATTGCTAATGGAAATCTTAATTACTAATGGAAAACTCACGAACTTCACTCGACTCATTTTATGTTTGGGCCTCAGGTTACTATCATATATTAAGTTATTTTATCTCTGTCTGATATCCTACTCGTCTTTAGTGCGACAATCAACAGTACTTATTGCCAACAATCTACAGCATGTTTCTATTTAGGGTATGGAACAAAATCGTTACAAAAATCACATTTATTCGCAGTCGTACCGCTTAGTAAAATTTCGGTATTTCATAGATATTTATTAGAGTTTTCATTCACATTCATATAATGGCACTGCGCGTGCTTAAAACAGGAACATGAGAACCATGTTATCATCAGGTTTTCATTGTGTTCGTCATCCGATGTTCTACAAACAAATGCAAAACGATGTTGTCTCCAAAAAGAAAGTGTTCTTAATTGTAGCCTGTTCAGTGTACCGGTCATTTCTGTATGCCCAGTTCGTCTTCTTATTCTATAACGGAAACTGAGTTTCTGTCTGCTTCCAGCGTCCAAGCGGCTGTCTGAACTGATCCGCAAGCCGTACGACCTGTACCGAGCTGGAGTGATCGACGAGTACTTCATGGGCCTCATGAACCAGGTGGCCCAGGCCGTCGACGACTCCGTCACTCAGGAGGTAAGAACAGCAGGCGCCGAAACAGCTGCTGGCTTTAATGGCTCATTTTACAGTCATGCAACAGTGCACAAGAGCTTGTTATGGGATAAGTGGTGGTAGGTAATAACACCACACTGCACGACAAAGGCTTTCAAATCAGATCACGAAGACGTTGCAGGGGGAGAAACAACGTCATAAAATCTTAAACTCGATCTCTGGCTCCTCTCCATTCCTTCCAGAAGCCACATGGGGTATGCCACAATTCTGTGGGTAGTAAGAGAAGAATGTCGAAGAGATGAAGGATCGTTGCTAGACTGCCAACATCACTGAGACGCAGAAGGTTGTTTGTTTTGCTCGCTTTAACTTTGTTATGTCCCATTGTGTCATCCTGTGGAATAATTCTGTATGTAGTCCTAGCCTATAAAAAGACAGTCGTAACGATATACAGTATCTGTTGCTTAATTTTGTTCAGCCTACTCTACAAGAGTATTCAAATGCTGAAATGTAATCCCAATCTACATGTCCCCTCCTGGACTTTGTGGTTAATAACGTGGTTTCATACAAGCTGAACGGCAGCAGTTACTCACAAGGAACTCCTTGCGCGCGTGGTCGCAAGTTCAGTCTTTAGTAAGACTGATTTGAATGTTCAGGGTGACAATTATCGAAGTATATGAAAAAAAACGTAAACTAGTTACAAACTACATTTTATTCAACATGTGAACGTCACTACAGAAATTCAGATTTACGTTATGACATGTTCGATATGTCTGCCACTCTTGGCACTCGTGGCGCAGACGAATAGCGAAATTCTGCATGACCCACTGAAGTGTCGGAACATCGATGCTGTCGATGACCTCCTGAATGGCTGTTTTCAGCTCAGCAGTAGTTTTGGGTTTATTGCTGTACACTCTGTTTTTAATATAGCACTACAAAATGGCGTCGCGAGTGTTCAGATTCGGGGAATATGGCGGCCAATCGAGGACCATGCCACTGACCTCTGGGCCCCCAAAGTGCTCCTCCAGCACATCACTGTCCTGCTTAGATGGGGTCGAGCTCCAACTTGCAAGAACCACATCTTGTCGAAATCAGGGTAACTTTGGATAATGGGGATGAAATAATCTTCCAAAACCTTCACGTACCGTTCGCTAGTCACCATGGCATCAACGAATATCGCACCGATTATTCCGTGACTGGACACTGCACACTACACAGTCACCCGTTAAGGGTGAAGAGACTTCTCGATCGCGAAATGCTGCTCTTCAGTCCCCCAAACGCCCCAGTTATGCTTACTGACGAACCCATCCAAATGAAATAGGCGTCGTCGCTAAACCAAACCATAACATGTGCATACTATTTCCCATCGTGCTCCGCGGCCAACCGAGCAGCTTGAACTTCCCAACGCATCGGTTCGGAAGGTATGACGATTTTATTTCATACAGTTCAATAACTGTCACACTGTGTAAAATCAGTACGAGCATTTCCAGCGACTGCGGTCAACTGACTGTTCTGCGCATCGTCTTCAGCTAATGGTGCAGTCTTAAGACGGCCTAAGCCTACGCCGATACCGGTCATTTTAATAAAATAACCATCGCGATCAATATTGTTTTTCACTGATTTTATATACAGGGTGGTCCAAAAGTATGGAAACACCCTGATAAAATCCAAATGGAGTAGCAAACACGGAAACAGAGTTCCTACAAACGAGGAACGGGAAGGGGGAAACTTTATAGGCTATTCCACCAACATGGCGGCCATCTTGAAAGCCGCCATCTTGGATTCAACTTCAAAATTTCAAATGGGAATGTGGTCATGTGACGTATCAAACAGATAGAGAATTTCACCAGAAAAACAATGCCGTTGTTATTTCAAACATAGCTTTGTTCATTCTCGGGTTATAGCCAATTACTTGCGGCAGCAGTGGGACGCTCGGCAGCGTGAGTATTACGTACTGAGAAGTCATAAAATTGGGTCTGAAACGGTGTAAAGTGACTATCCCATGTGTTTAACTGTTAGGTATCATTTACTCATGCTGACCTTTTATTCATTGTTTCCTTATTTACAGGCTACAAAATGTCCTTAACACATGAAGAATGCATTGAAATCATCTTGATATCAGGAGAAAGAAGCACACGGGTCATTGCTGAGGATTTCAACAGTCGTCACCCAACCAGGCAGCCCATCACTCACAGCGCAGTTGCCAAGCTTTTGCCGAAATTCCTAACAACAGGTTCTGTCGCAGATAAACCTAAGGTTGGAAGACCAAAATCCGCCACCGATGAAGCAACAACAGTGAGCGTGTTGGCATCATTTAGCAAGAGTCCGCAACGGAGTACTCGTCGCCTGTCACAAGAATGTGGGTTAGCCGTACCTCCATATTGCGAATTTTACCGCAACACAAATGGCACCCGTACAAAATTCAGCTGCTCCAACACCTGAACGAGGATGACCCAGACCGTCGGGCACAGTTCGCAGAATGGGTGACACAGCAGCTGCAGATACACCCACGTTTCCCCTATCAGGTGCTGTTCAGTGATGAAGCCAATTTCCTTATCAATGGTGAAGTGAACAAGCGGAATCACAGATACTGGTCCGACACAAATCCGCACTGGATTGATGCTTCCAAAACGGTCGACTCATAATAAGTAAAGGTTTCGTGTGATGTGCGGGGTACCAAAGTCGTTGGACCTTTTTTATTGATGGTACGTTAACAGCAAACGGTTATCTGAGGTTATTGGATGAAGAAGTGTTCTCCTCGTTGTTAACGGAGGACGGGACATTTCCGACATCTTGCAGCATGATGTAGCCCCACCACATTATGGGCACAATATGCGAGCATACCTGGAGGTGCAGTTTCCTCAGAAGCGGATTGGTCGTAAGGGTGCTGTGGAGCGCTGGAGTGCCCACCGCGTTAACCGGATTTGACTCCTTTGGATTTTTATCTTTGGGGTCATGTCAAAGCACTGGTTTATTCTGTGCAAATACGGGATTTGCATTATCTAAAGCAGCGCATTGTTGATGCGTGTGGTCAAGTTCAGCTAGATGTGTTGGTCAAACAAAGTTCATCAGAACTGGGTTCGGAGGTTAGCATTAACAATACAACATAATGGACAACATATCGAGTCATCCCTATGATTGTTGGTGGTCTCTCAGGACTGTGTAACATCGACGTAATGTTTCTTCGGCACATTACACACATGCTGCCGAGCGTCCCACCACTGCCACATGTAACTGGCTATAACCCGAGAATGAATAAAGCTATGTTTAAAATAACAACGGTATTGTTTTTCTGGTGAAATCCTCTATCTGTTTGATATGTCACATGACCACATTCCCATTTGAAATTTTGAAGTTGAATCCAAGACGGCGCCTTCAAGATGGCCGCCATGTTGGTGGCATAGCCTATAAAGTTTGCCACTTCCCGTTCCTCGTGTGTAGGGACTCTATTTCCTTGTTTGCTACTCCATTTGAATTTTATGGGGGTGTTTCCGGACTTTTGAACCACCCTGTAGATTTTAAGATCGGTGTTTCCCCAAAAATGTTACCAATAATTTTGATTTGAAAGTGTGTGTTAAAAGATATGACAGGGAAATTACGATCTGCTAATGACTCGCCATAAGAGTATGGAGGGAGACATAAAATGAGTTTGCGGGAGGTGAAGAGATCGTCCTTCGCAAAATGGATATTGTCGACATTCAAGAAATGTTCAGAACATAGCCGGCCGAAGTGGCCGTGCGGTTAAAGGCGCTGCAGTCTGGAACCGCAAGGCCGCTACGGTCGCAGGTTCGAATCCTGCCTCGGGCATGGATGTTTGTGATGTCCTTAGGTTAGTTAGGTTTAACTAGTTCTAAGTTCTAGGGGACTAATGACCTCAGCAGTTGAGTCCCATAGTGCTCAGAGCCATTTGTTCAGAACATAACATTAACTAGCACCATGAACGCGTAATGAACAATGGCGCACAACTGTGATCACAAAGGTCTGCACCATCAAGATCGAAGGCGAACTGTCCGGGAGTTACAAACCGAGCGGGACGTTCAGCTAGGTATCCACTCTTGAAAAATGCATATAGAATCATTTTGTTGTAACGGGATTGTGTGAACGGATGGAATGTGATGGCATGCAACCCAATGCGAAACAATCTGTCGCGGAGCTTATCGTGAATCTGGCTATCCTTTAAGATGTAGCTGCAGACAGTACGATGATATGTTTTATAGGCAGGGAAAAAACAGCGGCTGAATTTGCTCAGTAGTTCCAGGTGGTATGAATTGCATATGAAAGGATGAATAGTTTGCTCTAAATGAGTATAATTTTTATACACAGACCAGGAATCAAGCAAAAGCAAGCTATTTTGACCAGCTATTGGCCAAAGGCATATCATAGTTGTAGTTCTCTTACGCCCATTTTCCCATTCTTGCTTGCTGTGACGTAAATATTCCCTACTGCCCTTGCAAGGTCACGCACGCGAGAAAGAATCGTAGGGGGCAGAGTACCTCCAACTTCTTGCAGCACAATAAATAACTTTCCAGCCAATTTATCATCCAGATTAACAGTCGGCATAATTTTATATGAATGCGTTAAGGCATGGTTGATCTTGATACATCTCTCTCGGCACCTCTAATTTCCAGGATTCCATTCATATTCTTTTCCCCTTCAAATACCGATTGGTCGGAGATGAAAACCAATTTCCTTACTGAACGACAGGATACGTATGTTTATCTCTTCTACAAATTTTCGGGCTGATACCGCAGTTTGCTGTGCACCGTCAAGTTCACTCTCTGTTTGAAATGTTATCGTACGTCTTCCAATTCTGTAGCACTGTTTGAAGTTACGCAACCATCCACTGCTTCCCTTGAAATCACTACAATCTATTTCGCGCGCAATTTGATGTGCATAACGTAGTAAGTTACAATTGTGCACAGCCTGAAAATTGCATCGAGCGTCCTGGAAAGGCGCAAACACCAGTTTTGGTAACAAGTGCGTCTTGTCCTCCCTTGAATATCTGCTTTTTTTCTTATGCTCTACCGGTGATATTTCTGCGGACTTATTCGAAATCTGTTTATAATTGTTCTTTTGCTACGCAGCAGATGATCTTCCATTTACGTAATTATGTGTAGTACCCGCTTCTTCGACAACGATTGTCCTTTACTAAGTTTCATTGGAGATGGGATTTACCGCTCCCTGTCTGACAAGGATGATGGACTGCAAGGCTCGACACCTGTTTCAGTGTCACTTGTACTTGTTATCAATGATTTCCTCATACCCATTGTCCGCACAGTTGAGCGTATACGACACCACACATTCCACCAACTCCATCTTGCAGAAACACTATATTTCATCTGCCACTCATTTCTCTGTGAAATTCATTAGGTTCCTTTCTGCAGAAATATCAACTTCGGTAACTGTTGCTGCACGAATAATGCGAAGTTTCCTTTGCTTATGGTTGCCATTGCTCTGCCTTGTATCAACACCACTAGCAGTGTTGTGAATTACTCGTCGACTAAGCAGTTGAACTATGTTCCGCAGCCTCATACTGCGCTCACCATTGGATACCTCTAGTCCCGCCCCCTCTTACCATTAGCAGCCAATATTGTGATTTCATGGTAGATAACACGTGAGGCGTCGAATGCTGTAAACGTCATTGGCCTTTTGCGACCTCGCACTCAAGGGACCCCCTGTCAGCGAACTTTTTATAGAAGAATGGCTTGCAATTCGTTAACCGTTGTGCAGGAAGACGTGCAGTATCGGCAGCTTCCATTATAAATGAGTTCAAAGAGAAATTAGTCAACGAGAAATTTTAAGTTTTGAAACAGAACGTGAAAGAATTTCGAAGCGCACTCCCATATAGAAGTTGCGAATCATCCTATTCATTGTATGGATGTCCATCCTATTGTATGGCCGAGGGACTTCAGCTAATGATATGTGTGAGAAAAAGTATCACCGCAGCTGTATCTTGAGAATGTCTCTATTGTCTCACACAACTGGTTTTGGCGGCACATTACCGCCATCCTCAGGCCACGCCACTACCTAACGAATATTAAAATTCCTTGGCGTATTTATTGTGGAGTCCTTGTTACTAGTACACGTGGGCTAACTTTCCTCGGGAATCCCTCGTCGACACCGTGTTGTCTCCAAGACACATCGTTCCAGCAAATTGCACATGTGCCTGTCGAAAGAAAATGATCAATAAAAATGCACAAAAAACAGTTTCGCAAGGTGACGCAGCCTCTGAAATACAAAATGACTTAAGTATGTTTACCGCAAGATATACGCGCAAATTTTTGCAGGGAAAATTATAGGAAGTTGCTGGGATCTCTAAAAGGTCTAGGTCCTTGAATAATTTTATAGATATTCTGAAAGTGATTTCTAGACCCTTCACTAATTTCATTTTCTCTACTACCTGTTGTTTTTTGCTATGTATTATCTACTAACACTCAAACAGGCCGTACATATAATAATTTGTAGCTACAAATTTTATGTTTTCTAGTACATGTAATTACACAAAGCTATATAAATGCAGAAAAGAAATTCAAGATAGTTAAAATAAAACAAATCAAGATTAACGCGGAAAGAAAAATAAGGATTATCCTTCATCAAATTAAACCCTTTTTACGTGTTCTCTTGAACTATATGATCGGTGACTACTCCAGAAGTCCTCGAGTTTGACTAGTCGGTACCATCTATTACTGTCTAAGCCTCCATCTACCTCTGTCTCACTATACTCGATACTACCCGCCGATATTGTGTGCCGACGCTACTTGAATGCACACATTTACGTATGGATTGCTACTTCTGTTCTACAGGCAATACTTTCACTTCGACGGGTAGTCATAAAGTTTGACAAGTACCTGCAAACAAGCAAACATTAATTACGTAAATTCATTCTTGCGAGTGCTAATTAAATCTCTATGAATATACCTAGTATTTTACTTTAAGAAACGGAAACAACCAAAATAGCAATATAAACATCTTCCGACTTATGCAGTAATATAAGTCGCACGTACAATCAAAATAATTTAATGTATATATTATACTTCATTTTTATTAATTATACTATAGGTTTCCAAGTACCACGTTTCCAGTGACATTTACAGAAGTTCGTAGCTTTTAATCTCATACAATTGATTGTAGACTACAACTGAAGAGTCTATTTTCTCTTTACTACGGAAAAGAAGACAACTCAGTTCCAGATGCTATGGCTTTCCATCTTTATCACATGCATTCACTGATACTCTTCTTTTTGTTTGAATAAGGTGTTTCGGGTATAAAAATTTGTTTTCTAAACTCCTTCATCTCTTTACGTATATACGCTATGTGATCAAAATATCCGAACACCTCCAAAAACATACGTCTCTCATATTAGGTGCACTGTGCCTGCCACCTGCTGCCAGGTACTCCATATCAGCGACCTCAGTAGTCATTAGACACCGTGAGAGAGCCGAATGGGGTGCTCCGTGCAACTCACGGACTTCGAACGTGGTCAGGTGATTGGGTGTCACTTGTGTCATACGTCGGTACGAGAAATTTCCACACTTCTAAACATCCCTAAATCCACTGTTTCCGATGTAAAACGGAAACATGAAGGGACACGTACAGCACAAAAGCGCACAAGCCGACCTCGTCTGTTGACTGACAGAGACCGTCGACAGATGAAGAGAGTAGTAATGTGTAATAGGCAGACATCTATCCAGACCATCACACAGGAATTCCAAACTGCACCAGGATCCACAGCAAGTACTATGACAGTTAGGCGGGAGGTGACAAAACTTGGATTTCACGGTCGAGCGGCTGTTCATAAGCCACACATCGCACCGGTAAATGCCAAACGACGCCTCGCTTGGTGTAAGGAGCGTAAACACTGGACGACTGAACAGTGTAAAAACATTGTGTGGCGTGACGAATTACGGTACACAATGTGGCCATCCGATGTCAGGGTGTGGGTATGGCGAATGCCCGGTCAGCGTCATCTGCCAGCGTGTGTAGCGCCAACAGTAAAATTCGGAGGTGGTGGTGTTATGATGTGGTCGTGTTTTTCATAGAGGGGACTTTCACCCCTTGTTGTATTGCGTGACACTATTGCAGCACAGGCCTACACTGATGTTTTAGGCACCTTCTTGATTCCCACTGTTGAAGAGCAATTCGGGGTTGGCGATTGATCTTACAACACGATCGAGCACCTTGCTCAGAATGCATGGCCTATTTCGGAGTGGTTACACGTCAATAACATCCCCGTAATGGACTGGCCTGCTCAGAGTACTGACCTGAACCCTAAGGAACACCTTTGGGATGTTTTGGAATGTCGACTTCGTGCCAGCCTCACCGACCGAAATCAGTACCTTTCTTCAGAGCAGCACTCCGTGAAGAATGGGCTTCCTTTCCCCAAGAAATCTTCCAGCACCTGATTGAACGTACGCCTGCGAGAGTGTAATTGTCATCAAGGCTAAGGTGGGCCAACACCATACTGAATTCCAGCATTAACGATTGGTGGCGCCACAAACTTGTAAGTCATTTTCAGCCATGTGTCCGGATACTTTTGATCACATAGTGTAGGTACTGTAGGTTAACCAATGATGTCTCATTGCCTTCACAACAGCTCCATTGCGCTTAAGATACGCTTGCGTACGAATCTTCCTAAGCAACAACTGAAATGAAGCCAACTGGTCGGAATCGCTAATCCTGTTACTAGAATAATACCAAAGAAATAGTACTGCTTACACCTGAGATTTCTTTATTGATAGTAAGACTGTAGTTATTGGGAAAATTTCATTACCCTAAGTTTGCGGGATGCAAAACACATTTTATTTTAATAAGAAGCACTGTCCTAATATTGATTGCAATGTCTTCTGCCAATTCTTGCAGGTGACCAACCACCTCTTTAAGAAGCCTGGAATGAGGTTCGGTCTAGATCTGGCGTCATTCAACATGCAACGTGGTCGAGACTTCGGTCTTCCGGGATACATGGAGTTCAGGTCAGTCTGGCTATCAGCTGTTGACATCTGCATCAGTGTCCACTCCTTTGAATGAAGCACCAGCACACTCGGTTTTCTAAATGTAGAAACCGCTTTAAAATTATGACATTCCACTTTCAAACCTACAGCCGAGAGATTACTAACAATAAATATGTGAGAAGACATATAAATAACTGCTGCTGTAGTTGTGGTCTTCAGTCCGAAGACTGATTTGCTGTAGCTCTCCATGATAGTTAACCCTGTGCAAGCCTTTTCCTCTCTGCTTAACTATTACAGTCTACCTACTTTTGAACGGGCTTACTGTATTCAAACCTTCGTCTCCCTCTACAATTTTTAGCCTCCTTCCTTCGTTCCATTACCAAATTGACGATTCCTTGATGCCTTCACTTCTGCACAAGCTCCAGACTCTAGATAAAAACGCCGCGCGGGATAGCCGCGCGGTATGGGGCGTCCTGTCACAGTTCGCGCACCTCCTCCCGTCGGAGATTCCAGTCCCCCCTCGGGCATGGGTGTGTGTGTTGTCCGTAGCGTAAGTTAGTTTAAATTAGATTAAGTAGTGTGTAAGCTTAGGGACCGATGACTTCAGCAGTTTGGTCCCATAAGATCTTACCACAAATTTCCAAATTTTTCCTAGATAAAAACTTCCTAATAATTAATTTATATTAGCTGTTAACAAATTCCTCCTTTACAGAAATGGTTTTTTTGGCTATAGCGACTTCAATTTTATTTCCTCTCTGCTTCGACCATCATCAGTTACTTTGCTGCCCAAATAGTAAAACTCGTCTGCCACTTTTAGTGCTCATTTCTCAATTCAATTCCCTCAGCATCGCCAGAAAGATTCTTAAATTCAGAAATAATATTTTACCCACTTTTAACATGCCCAGAAAACAAATAAGTTAGTCATCAATACGTTTATCACGAGAGAATATCGTACCTTCACATTATTAAAATAAGTTGCAAATGACATCAAAGTATTAATTACCATCAGTTTTTCATCCTTTGCTGAAAGAAGATTTTTTCTACATTTTTTCATATCCAGCTTTACTCATACAAATATATTCTACCTGTTTCCTGAGACTCCCCCACGTCCTATCTCTTCCCCAGTACATTTATTCATCTTTCTGTTCCTTCTGTTTATTCCTGCTGAACCTCTTTCCATTAACTATTGGGCATCCCTTAGTTTTTATTGCTTATTTGTTTAGTTCCACGTCTCAGTACCATAGGTGTCTCACTACCATAGGTTATAACTAGCAGCACATAGTAATTATTGTCTTTCCGTCTCAATACACTGCACATTCACTTCTGAGTATGGCAGTCTATTCCACAAATGTACAACCCAGTTTTATTTCCCTGATTAAATGTTTTTGGTACAGCAACTCGTACTTCCGTTTGCGCTAGCTAAAAAAAAAAAAAAAAAAAAAAAAAAAAAAAAAAAAAAAAAAAAAAAAAATTTCAACTGATTCAATAACTTCACTGTTAAAGTTCATTTTCTTCGTTTCAAATCACTGACTTATTCGATTCCGGTCATACCGACGTTAATTTGCAAACCTACTCTTTATTTCCTCTACTGGGATAATCCGTTACTTGCCGAAATTATTATGCACTCCAAGCAAACGATCTAATATCGTAGTTGTTGTTGTTGTGATCTTCAGTCCAGAGACTGGTTTGATGCAGCTCTCCATGCTACTCTATCCTGTGCAAGGTTCTTCATCTCGCAGTACCTACTGCAACCTACACCCTTCTGAATCTGTTTAGTGTATTCATCTCTTGGTCTCCCTCTACTATTTTTACCCTCCACGCTGCCCTCCAATACTAAATTGGTGATCCCTTGATGCCTCAGAATATGCCCTGCCAACCGAGCCCTTCTTCTACTCAAGTTGTGCCACAAATTTCTCTTCTCTCCAATTCTATTCAATACCTGCTCATCAGTTACGTGATCTACCCATCTAATCTTCAGCATTCTTCTGTAGCACCACATTTCGAAAGTTTCTATTCTCTTCTTGTCTAAACTATTTATCGTCCGTTCTAATATAGTATTATCTGTAAATGAAAAATGGTGTTGATTCGTTTGGTGGACATGTGTTTTTTCTTCAACCTCTTTCGATGATTAAAAAACTTCTTCACATGGAGCAGAAAATAGTGAACTGTGGTCACCGAGTACAGCTTTTTAGTTTCTGAATTTTCCCTCAGTTTTAATGTAATCAAATTGATGCAGTAGATCAGGGGATATGATAAATTGAATATCTTCAATCTGAAACGCCCGGCACACGATGCTATTGTCTCATTGGTCCATCCCATTGGTTGCTTTTTAAGCAGTTATTGTTAGTAACGTTAAGTATATTAGAGTACATTATGTGCTGTCCAAAAATACTTATCATCTTCCAATGTGACCCAGGTAAGATAAAAGGTTGCGCACCCCGCTGTAGCAACAGTGTTGATATCGCTTCAGAAAGTGATGAATATTGGTTCAAGTTGTCGTCCCTAAGTGCTCTCAACATAGATTTTGTTGGAATAGTCTCAAAAGTTGTCTGGCAGTCAGTAAATACAATTCAAAACATTGAAATTATATGATAGCTGTTTCCTGAAACTTCCGTGTATGGACGTACTAACTTTTTGGTTATGTTTGCAGGAAGTTTTGCGGATTGCCTGGTGCTGAGACATTCGAGGAGCTTTTCGGCAGCATGTCCAACGAAACCATAAGGAAATACGCCGCCATCTACCAGTAAGTCCACTTTCTCCACCTTACACGTCTGATGAGTAAACCGTAGATTTATCTCTGTACAGGATTTCATATGGAAAAATAATGCTGAAAAATTGGTCAGTATAAGAAGAGGGAAAAAAATGTTCAGTAATGTGGCTTTGACGTTCTGAATAGCATTCCGTTTGGCAGTTATATCGTACGTAGGGCTGAGTACATATGCTAAACAGGGTGAAACGAAACGATACCGACAAATTTCGAACAGCTGTGGAGGGTGTGTTAAAGAAAAAACTGAAAACAGCTGTTTTTTCCGGAAACGCCATACAGCGACGCTACATGTAGATGACTGTAGTTATCCCTATGCACCCCGAACACTTTCATGTAAATGCAAGTGGAAAACGGCCAACGGCTGTCACTAGATCACTCCTTCGACTGCAAGCGGGACTTGGTACGCTCTGAAGTGATGCTATGACAGGCGCGGAGGGTTGGACGCTGTCTAGTCCTGAAGCTATTGCAAATCGTATAAATGTGAGATGAATGCTTTGAGGAGCGTTCACTGAATAATGCGACTTAATTTTTTTTCTCGGCCAATTTCGGTTTAAAAAATGGGGAGTTTGTTGTGGGACATCACGGAATATTCCCACTTCAGTCCCTGAAATTTCGTGAAGTTTCGATCGGTGGTCGCGCTATACGCAGCCTTCAAAATGGCGACTGTAACAGAGGTGCGTTCCAAGCGGAGGGCTGTCATTGAGTTTCTTCAGTCGGCAAACCACAGCATCACAGACATTCCGAGGCTCTTGCACAATGTCTGTGGAGACCTGGCAGAGGAGGAGAGCGCGGTTAGTCGTTAGGCGAGGCATCTGCCATCATTGCAACAGTTCTTCCTCATCCACTCTACTGCCAGGATCTCGCACATTGTATTGACGTCGTGAGTCTGGGTACTATCTGCAATGTATGCGAACTGTCGAAAACTTCACAATTCAAGATCACTAAAAAGCATTTTATTGACGACCAGTTTTTGCAGAGCTATGCTGTCTGTCATCATCGGATCTTATTCTTTTTGCATATGCACTGTGAAGTGATTTGGAACACTGATGGATAATATGCCGTAAAAATTCAGAAGCATAGGATCCTATGGTGATAGCATGGTTCTCTCGAAACCGCTCATCCAATAAAATGATGTTTTGGCGAGCTTGGCTTGTGAAGTTTTCTTCAGTTGCCTTCCATCTGTTTGACCCGCACTCCGCGGGAAGCACTACGTTGATGATGGGAAGGTTATCGGTGCAGCAAGACGTTATGTCTGACGTCGACCAATAGAAACGATGCAGACATACAGCCGTTCCCAGTAAGGTGGCGTAAAACTGTCACGTTGAATGGATATTATGCTGAAAAACAGGATGATGTAGGCAAAAGAGTGGGGAATAATATGGTGTATTGTAATCCTGACAAAAACCAACCTCACTTCAGAAAAAAATGTTCCATTACTGATTAAACCCCCCACGTATATTATGTGATGTAATTAAACTTATTCTGTGTAAACTCTCTGAACTTTAATCATGAAAGTAATCCAGTGCATGTTAGGTTCTGGTCTGGAATACGATGAAAGTTATCAAAATGCAGTGAGTATATCCCTTGTAAAACAATGAAGTGTAATAGGAGAGTAATCAAACCTAAGAGATTATTTACTAAAAATCCTGACCTGTACCAAGAAAGTGATATATGAACATACACTGCTTGAGAAAAACAAATCACCCAGAAGGCACAGACGGGTGCCAGTGCAATTTTGTATATGTGCACGCCCTCGGCGGATATGCGCTTGATTACAGATGTATTTCTTTGAGAGTGGTTGAACGGCCACCAGAGTGCATTAGAGTAGGTCGTGTTTAGTGTCGTTATCAGGTCTAGTCGGGTACAACCACAAACAGTATCAGATGTTGAATGATCGATGAGAAGGACACGAGAGTAGTCGCGGATAACAGCGTCATCAACAGCTGACAGAATTTGAAAGGTGTTTCATTGTGAGCCTCCATTTGGCGGGCTCCACACAAGAGCTGATCGCCGCATTGTGCACCAAGCACATCATAACCCGTTTACATCTGTGCCTGCCATACTAGAGCATGTAACGGACTGCTTATAGCATATTGGTTGCGGGCTAGAAGCAGCTGGAAATGGGAAATGCCGTTCCATGCGTACGCTGCCGAGAACGCCTCAGCACAAATGGCTGCGTTTGTAATGGTGGCGTGACTGTGAAGCGTGGGTTGCCGATGAGAGGCGTCACACCGCGTTTAGCGACGAACCGCGGTTCTACACTACCGCGGATGAACATCATGGGCGTGTAGAGAGGCGACTTGGTGAGAGGTCCTGGTCTTGCAATGTTTCTGAGAGGCTCATGGAGTTGGCAGACATCAAGTACAATTTCAGGTCACCATCGCTAGTGAGTGAAGGAATTCTGATAGCACAGTGGTAGGTCACGAACATCATGCATCCTCATGGGTTGCTTCTCATATCTCAGTATCATGGTACCAATTTTTCAGAAGGGCAATGTTCGTCCACATATGACACGTTTGTCTTTGAACTGTGGGCATGATGGTGAGTTACTTCTGTGACCAGCAAGATCCCCAGGTATGTTCCTAACAGGACACGAATGCTTCATCCCAGTGCCAGTATCCAGGATATCAAAAACCAATTACAACAGTTGTAGGCCATCTTGCCTCAGAACAGGATATACCCTTCCAAACCGAATGAGTGCGTGCTTCTAGGCCAAGGGGGACGCAATACGATACCTTTAAGTGGGCTCATACTTCCAAGTTATTTGTAAATTTGACTCGAATTTTCAATCACTGAAATAATATAACGTATCCTCTCAGACCGTAAAATTTCCTCCTCTCCTGGGTGCTTCACTGTTTTGTTATCCGTCGTATAATGTGTTGAGCTGTATCAAAATTTTAGTGACCGTCAATTACAGCATGAAACGACGACTTACGTGCTTTCCCTGCGATAATATGCACAATGTAATTTCTCTGTGTATCTGCCCTGCACATCGTTGACTCGTATAGTGGTAAACTTACCTTGCCGGCTAAAAAAACTACATTTATGAGCCTATTTATGTACGAAGATCGTAAGTCAACATGTGCCAAAGGACTTGAATATGGCCTTGGAAGCTATAGGAAGGAATGGACCTTAGTTTCCCTTGATACTTAGCATGAGGATTAGGAACAACTGAGGAAGACATGTATCCACAAAACATCTAGAGGGTACACAAAAGAAGTTGATCTGTACCTGCACAGTTGGCGTAGTAGGGGAGGAGACAATGTTAGTGGCTGGCGTTCATCTGCGAGCGGCCACTGTGTTGTGAGGAAAGTGCAGTGCAGAAGCCGAAACCTATTCACGAGCAAAACTGCTATGCTGCAGCTAACATGTCTGCAATCTATCGTATCATGAGGTTAAAAGAATATAACCAATATTTCGACACTTATGTAGCGTATGACTAGAGTACAGAATAAGAAAATCAGTGCATGCAACAGAGATAGTTGGTTGTAATGCACGAAGTGCACAGCTGAACAGGAGACAGCAAACTAAGACTGCCGCCCCTTTAGAACAAAAACGTTGAGAACGAGAATGTGTTTCCGCGCATGAGCGAAGTCATTTTGTATGAGATCTACTAGCTGCGCAATACAGCCCCATGTGCTAATCAGGCAGTAGCTTGAATAAATACTCAGTGGCTGCAAGGTCTTTTTGTAAAAAAAAACGCAATATTTGCACTCTCTAGATAGACTGAAGGCCTTTCGCAGTATGCATAATAATAACGAAAGTTTTCATTATCAAGCCGAAAGCGTAAAGCACGATCAACACTTAACGAACTGGACAGGTTATTCTTCCATTACAGCAACGAGTAGAGTGCATATTCCCACACAAAGCACTTACCTGATTTTCCGATAACGGAAGTTGACGTTACTTTCCCAGCTTGCAGATGAAATGAAGTGGGCAGTGTGTCTAATCTCAGGTCCCAGAAAAGCTATAAATTAATGTAAACTATTAAGAGTATTGGTAGGTTGCCAACGCATTAACATCTTTCACTGTTCATGCTATTGTGTGGAATTGCGCTTGCAGTCCATCAGCGTACAGACGCTCACTTCCTGCCTGAGGGGTTGCCTGGGGCAGATACTGAACCCCATAGCGTCGACGGTCTGAATCATAGTTGAAATTTCTTCCTCAAGGCGCTCTCTACACTCCTAGAAGTTTTTAGGTTGAAAGAAGTTACCATACATGGATTCCTAGCCTCAGTTTTTCCAACTATAAATCCTGCATTCCCAAAAGGTTTGCAGAAATCGCCTTATTGCATCCTTTACACCCAGTATGGCTGATAAACGAAAATTAGTACTTAGCCATCCGGCGACGGGCTGGTCCACTTATTTTAATGACGAGTAAGTAAAATTGTATGATTGCTGAGAGACCACAAAGGTTATGTTGAGCTGCTCAATTTGAAATGCTTTCTTTACTGGCGCATAGAGGTACTGTTACTTAGTGAAGTGTGAATTTTGTATCTTGTCCAACGTAGGTGACTGGAGTGAGAACATCAGAATCCAGTGTCATTTTGTTAGTGGTGATGAAGATGGTAATGATGACTGCACTGTGTACACAGATGTTCTTTAACATATAAACTGATAAAAAAAGTGAAGCAGCCAGAAGAGAAGAAAGAAACGAAGAGGAACTTCACTGGTTGAGAGAGTATTCAGTGTTATTTCTGTGATTACAAATTCGAGTTAAATTTGCAAAGAATTTGGCAATATGAGCCCACTTATCACAATGACATAGCACCCCGTCTGATCTGGATGCATGCCCTGATTTAGGTGGGATGGATGTCATAAACCTCCTGAGAAAAACTGGCCCACAACTGTTGTAACTGGTTCTTGATATCTCGAATGTTGGAACTGGCAAAGAGTTGACGTCTTAGCTGGTCCCACACATTTTCTATCGGGGACAGATTGGGAGTCATAGTGGCCACAGAAGTACTTCAGCATCATGTGAATGGATCAAAACAATAGATGCCCCATGTGTGGACGAAGGCCGGCCGGGGTGGCCGAGCGGTTCTAGGCGCTACAGTCTGGAACCGCGCGACCGCTACGGTCGCAGGTTCGAATCCTGCCTCGGGCATGTATGTGTGTGATGTCCTTAGTTGGGTTTAAGTAGTTCTAAGTTCTAGGGGACTGATGGCCTCAGAAGTTAAGTCCCATAGTGCTCAGAGCCATTTGTGGACGAAGCATTATCCTGTCTAAAACTGGCTACACGATACTGCCACTTAAAAGATAACCCATGAGAACGCAAGACATCCATGACATACCGCTGCACCGTCCCTGTTTCTTCAATGATCCAACCCGATGACTCCCCACACGATGACGTCAAGAGGAACACTGCTGTACCTCTCCAAAACATTGGATGAATGGGACCTTTCTCCAGGTCACCGGAATACCCGCCGAAGATGGTGGCCCGGGTTAGTGCAGAACTGCAATTCCACGCCATTCACTAGCAGTCCATGCTTGCCAATCATAGCACCACTTTAAACGCACCCATTTCTGTTGTGTTGTTAACTGTAACCTTCGTCATGGGACAGTAATTCCCTAGTCCAGTTCTTGCTTATTTATACTGACGGAAAAAGTCTCAGCACCAAAAAAATAATTAATGTAGAGTAATGAAATTTCAGGAATACATTTGTCTAGGTAGCATATTTAAGTGATTAACATTGCAATATGGCATGTTAATGTAAGCGCGAGATAAGCCATTGCAAACGTGAAATGTTGGTACATTTATAACCGGTGCAACCGCCAGAATGCTGAATGCAAGCATGCAAACGTACATACATTGTGTGATACAGGTGCCGTATGTCAGTTTGTGGGATGGGGTTCCATACATTTTACGCTTGGTGGGTCTATATAGGGACGATAATGCTGTTTGTGGATGACGCTGGAGTTGTCGTCCGATCCGATGATGTCCCTTATGTGCTCGACTGGAAACAGATCTGGTAATCGAGTAGGACAACACAACATGTCGACACTCTGTGGAGCATGTTGGGTTACAACGGTATATGGGCGAGCGTTATCCTTTTAGGAAACACCCCCAGGATTACTGTTCATGAATGGCAGCGCAACATGCCGAATCACCGGACTGACGCATAAATTTGCAGTCAGAGTGCGTGGTATAATTACGGGAGTGCTCCTGCTGGCATATGAAATAGCGCCCCAGACCATAACTCCATATGTAGGTCCAGTGTGCCTAGCGAGCAGACAGATTGGTTGCAGGCGCCCAACTGGCCTCCCCCTAAGCAATACAAGGCCGCCACTGCCACCGAGGCAGAACCAGCTTTCAACAGAAACACCTCCACCCTTCCCTCCAATGAACTCTCGCTTGATACTACGAGGTCACAAATGGCGGTGGTTAGGGGTCGGTGGAACGCACACTACAAGAGTCTGGCTTGGAGCTGTCCTTAAGATATCTGACTTGTAGCAGTTCGTTGTGTCACTGTGGTGTCAACTGCTGCTCAGATTGCTGCATGGGCAGCAATACGGTGCGCCAGAGCCATACGCCGAACCGATGGTCTTTCTTCTCGGTAATGCCACGTGGCCGCCCAGAGCCGGCCATTTTGCGACCGTACATTCTCGTGACCACTGGTACCAGGAATCATGTACACTGGCTACCTTCCTGCCAAATCTTTCTGCAATATCGCAGAAAGAAAACCACCTGCTATTAGCACTACACTAGTGGCCATTAAAATTGCTACACCACGAAGATGACGTGCTACAGACGCGAAATTTAAGCGACAGGAAGCAGATGCCGTGATATGCAAATGATTAGCTCTTCAGAGCATTTACACAAGGCTGGCGCCGGTGGCGACACTACAACGTGCTGACATGAGGATAGTTTCCAACCGATTTCTCATACACAAACAGCAGCTGACCGGCGTTGCCTGGTGAAACGTTGTTGTGATGCCTCGTGTAAGGAGGAGAAATGCGTACCATCACGTGTCCGACTTTGATAAAGGTCGGATTGTAGCCTATCGCGATTGCGGTTTATCGTATCGCGACATTGCTGCTCCCGTTGGTCGAGATCCAATGACTGTTAGCAGAATATGGAATCGGTGGGTTCAGGAGGGTAATACGGAACGCCGTGCTGCATCCCAACGGCCTCGTATCACTAGCAGTCGAGATGACAGACATCTTATCCGCATAGCTGTAACGGATCGTGCAGCCACGTTTCGATCCCTGAGTCAACAGATGGAGACGTTTGCAAGACAACAACCATCTGCACGAACAGTTCGTCGACGTTTGCAGCAGCATGGACTATCAGCTCGCAGACCATGGCTGCAGTTACCCTTGATGCAGCACCGCAGACAGGAGCGCCTGCGATGGTGTACTCAACGACGAAACTGGGTGCACGAATGGCAAAACGTCATTTTTTCGGATGAATCCAGGTTCCGTTTACAGCATCATGATGGTCGCATCCGTGTTTGCGACATCGCGGTGAACGCACATTGGAAGCGTGTATTCGTCATCGCCATACTGGCGTGTCACCTGGCTTGATGGTATGGAGTGCCATTGGTTACACGTCTGGGTCACCTCTTGTTCGCATTGACGGCGCTATGAACAGTGGACGTTACATTTCAGCTGTGTTACGACCCGTGGTTCTACCCTTCATTCGATCCCTGCGAAACCTTACATTTCAGCAGGATAATGCACGACCGCATGTTGTAGGTCTTGTACGGGCCTTTCTGGATACAGAAAATGTTCGACTGCTGCCCTGGCCAGCACATTCTGCAGATCCTTTACCAATTGAAAACGTCTAGTCAATGGCGGCCGAGCAACTGGCTCGTCACAATACGCCAGTCACTACTCCTGATGAACTGTGGTATCGTGTTGAAGCCGGATGGGCAGCTGTACCTGTACAGGCCATCCAAGCTCTGTTTGTCTCAGTGCCCTGGCGTGTCAAGGCCGTTATTACGGCCAGAGGTGGTTGTTCTGGGTACTGATTTCTCAGGATCTATGCACCCAAATTGCGTGAAAATGTAATCATATGTCAGTTCTAGTATAATATATTTGTCCAATGAATACCCGTTTATCATCTGCATTTCTTCTTGGTGTAGCAATTTTAATGGCCAGTAGTGTATTACACAATCTCTTTCAAATTCAACGAGGTCTTCTTAATCGCGTGTTTGTTACCTTGAACGCATTCTTGACTAACTTCTATTCACCGTGTCCAATCTCAAAGGTAACTAACACTCGTGACTGTTACAGTGTGTATTTAAAGCAAACCTTTCCTGCGCTATTCTCATGCGACTGGTGCGAAATATGAACATAAATCATCTTTCAGATGTAGAAACACTCCTACCAACTTTTCGTTTATGTCCAAAAACTCCTTCTTGGTGTTTCGATCTTTTTTTCTGTCAGTGTATTTATTTAATCGTTCGGCATTTACAAAGGCAATCGTCATATAAAACATTAACTATAATACTCGTATTCTTACAGTTCTATACTGAATTACAATATTCATTGCATATGTTATTATTTCATTATATACCAAGCCATAGTTCTTTCCAAGCTGTCTTCGAGTCGAAGTGTTACAGTTCTTTGCCGATTTTCCGTAAAGGCGACCTGTACTTACGTCTGCTTGAAGTTCTCAAGGCGCTCGCTGCACAACCTGATGTCGTTCCAGTCAGTTTCGAGAGGATAGCATCTCCTAAATGAGAGTTACACGTTAGAGAGCGATCTAATTTCACTCCTAAGTATTTAGGATTATTCTCATGCCTGATGCGTTGGCCATTCGCAGAGAACTGTAGTTGTCTACAGTTTTCTGTAAGTATCTCTATTGTTAAGGCCCATTATGGTGCTGATCGTTTTGTTAGGGTTTGGATGCAGATGCAACTTGGAGCGGTAGGTGTCCAGTACTTACAGATCTGCAGTCAATATTTTGTGGAGCTCGTTAAAACTTTTACTTCCATATGTGATGGCCAGATCGTCCACGTACGCAAACTTATGTGATTTGGTGTCTGGCATTGCAGCAATACGTAGATTGAAAAGAACGGGTGCTAGGGCCGAGCCCTGTGGCAGGCCGTTGTTCAGAACCATGCTCTTGCTGTTCATGCCATGAAACAAAATCTTGATTTTCCTATCTGTTAATACGTTTCTAGGTAAAGTCTAAATTTGCTTGCATTTGATTGTTTTAGTTCGCTAAAACAGTAGCCGCTCAATCCACACTATACTGTAAGCTGACGTGAGATCTCTGAGAACCAGGTTGGTTATTTTGAAAGCGTTTCTCAGCATAGTTTACAAGTGACAGCACTTGATCGCTGCAATTTCTACCTGCTCAAACACATGCTTGGTACGTCGTAAGGTTGGCTTCCGTGTAGGGAGTTAGTTTAGTAAGTAACATTGTCTCGTATAGTTTTTAAAAGGTACAGTACATAACTGGGATATCGGTCCGAAATTCTTTGCTTTATTTCCATTCCTTCCGCGTTTCAGTAACGCTATTGCTTTTCCTTCCTCACAGACCTTAGTGAGTGCGCCTCTTCTGATACATTCCGTGTACAGTTGGCTCAACCACCTTCTATCTAAAATGGTCTGGTCCTTTAAGAATTCTGGTAGCATCTCATTAGGTCCGGCCGCTTTTCTTCTTTTCGTAGCTTCAAAGCCTGGGTAATCTTTTCTGTTTCCACCTCTTTCATAATGTCAAGGGTTTGTTAATGATTAATAAGAAGCACCACAGCTATGTTGTTACACATTTACTGTGTTACGACTGATTGCATTTATTTGAACATCTTCAGGTTGCTGAGTTGTGCTGAAGTCAACAGACAAATTGTCTGGTTGTCGTGTGTAATAACCAACATAAATGATGGTTGTCGTGTGCCACTACATAAGACAGGCAGACCATTTATGTCTTGGCGTCCGCCTCGATAGTTGAATGGTTGCCGGCACGGTAGTTCAGCGTGTTCTGTCAGACGGTTAACCGTCTCCTGTAATAAAAAACAGAGTTAATGGAACAATGATGAACTTCAACAAGCGTCATAGGACGTCCGACCCGAACAAACGGAACGAAAAAAAGTGGTCAGCGCGACTGAATGCTGTGCAAAGGGGACCGGGTTCGATTCCCGGCTGGATTGGAGATTTTCTCCGCTCAGGGACTGGGTGTTGTGTTGTATTCTTCATCATCGTATCATCCCCATCGACGCGCAAGCCGCCGAAATGGCGTCAACTCAAAAGACTTGCACCAGGCGACAGGTCTACCCGACGGAAGGCCCTAGCCACACGACATTTCATTTCATTTTTATGTCTTGACTTCAGCACAAAGCTGGAACCTGAAGATGTGCAAATAAACGAAATCGGTTGTGACACAATAAATGTGTAAAAACACAGCTGAGGTGTTTTGACTAGTAATAAGCATTAATGTCAGCTGTGAGCTCAACATGATCAAAGAAAATTTATAGTTTCCATTACCTTCTTCCGTCTCCTTCTGCTTTCCTCATTCGTAGTACCGACTAGTTGTTTCGCGGTCTCGTCACGCATGCTTTTCTTAAATTGCTCCATTAGTGTTTCGCACTCTTTCATTCAGCAGGGATTGTATTCCTTCCTAACGGCACTGAGGTTTCGGCGGTATTCGATTCATTGTCTTCTCGATATAGGATTGATATTTATTCTAGTCAGCCTTCGTCAGGTTCCAGCGTGGGATTGGGAAGCTTTTTATAACTGGGATTGATAGTCCGATCTGTAATTACCGGTAAGTGCTGGCTCTGTGGGAACGCCTCGAGGACCCTTCTTACAGCCTGCACGGGTGTGCTTGTTGCTGCACGCGTGACAAAGGTCAGATCAGATACCGACGTTGTGCCCCAAGTCTTGGATTTGAAGGTCGCTGTGTCTTTGGGGTCGAGCAGGAGGTGTAGATCCTTGTTGTCTGCCCAGTCGTTTGATCCAAAGCCTTCAGCTGTGGATCTCAGATAGCCCAATCTGGTGTGTTGAGAGATAAACTCACCTGCGTACACTGCCTTGGGTAAAACATGTACAGGCCATTTCTGTGACAAAGGCTCTCTCAGTTTTGCACCTATCGCATGTTCTGCTGTCATCACTTTTGGGCCTAATCCCCTAGAAGTTCAGTCTTCTCTCGGGTGGCCATATCGTGCTTGTTATGACCAATGAAGCCCACATTGGTGAATCCAGATATTTTGAGTCGATTGACAGTTCCATCCGACTAGTAAGAGTATGACACTGGTTAAAATTTTTTCAAGGATTTCTCCCTTCATCCTCGTATAGCCCTCTCTGTCGAAATGACATTCAGTCTCTTCATATTAACATTGCTTGTCTGCTCCGTTTGCCTTCTATGGAACGGCATATGCTGGTGCGATCAGTCGCCGTAGTTGTGTAGACTTCTCGCCGGTGTGCAGTGTTAACAGCGTTGCTCAGGGTGCACCATCAGGAGGCTGCTGCTACTGTTCCGACCAATGCTTACGGCTCTGAATCTTGTTGGTAACATATCAAATGAGCTTTCTGCTGATTTTCGTCCCATTGGAAAATTGTTGTTTAATACTATTCACTCCTTTGTCGGCTGATTTCATGAGAATGATTTTTTTTTCATCTGTCGCGAAACTGAGATGAATCATATATGTTTCACCTCGTAACGGGGTTCGAGCCCGGTGATCTAGTGCTGAAGTGTGTGCCTGGAAAGGTCGCGGGATTCAATCCCGGCTGGACCGCGGAATATTTCATTCTTCCATTTACCTAGCCTTTATTTGTCAATTATATGAAAATTCACGCGGAACAACAGTTGGCTCGGATTGCAGGGTAAACTGTGGGTCCCCTTTCCCGCCGGGATTACTGTGATAGATTACGGACACACAAGCTGCCAAAGTGGCATCCAACTACAAAATACTCAGTTGGATAATTTACTCAAGAGGAAGAGCTTCACACATTGAGCAAGTCAATAACGCGTTGATACACTTCTCGCCCTTACGCAAGCATTCGTCTTGACATTGACTGATAGAGTAGTTTGATGTCCTCCTCAGGGATATCGTCCCAAATTCTGTTCGACTGGCACTTTAGATCGGATGAACGACCCTGCTCATAATGCTTGAAACGTTCTCAGCTGGGAGGATATTCGGCGACCTTGCTGGCTAAGGTAGACAATTAATAGTAATGGGCGGGCATTATCTTGCTGAAATGTAAGCCCGAGATAGCTCGCCATAAAGGGCAACAAAATTGGGCCTAGAATATCATCGACGTACCGCTGTGCCGTAATAGTGCCGCGGGTGAGAACCAGATGTGTCCTGCTATGAAAAACATGTCACCCCAGACCACCGCTCCTGGTTGTCGGGCCGACGAATGGTGAGCGGCGGTCAGGTTGGTAACCCACCGCTGTCTGGGTCGTCTCCAGACACATCTCCGCTGGTCGTCGGGTCTCATTTCGAAGCGAGGCTCATCACTGAAGACAAATCTGCTCAATTCAATGAGATTCCGGGCCGAAAATGTGTCTGGAGAAGCATTTTAACAGAAAGGGCATCTACAGTGGTGACGCAACGTCTGTACCTAGCGCCGGTCGGAGTGACCGAAAGGTTCTAGCCGCTACAGTCTGGAACCGCGCGACCGCTACGGTCGCAGGTTCAAATCCTGCCTCGGACATGGATGTGTGTGATGTCCTTAGGTTAGTTAGGTTTAAGTAGTTCTAAGTTCTAGGGGACTGATGACCTCAACAGTTAAGTCCCATAGTGCTCAGAACCATCTGTACCTACACCGATGTTCTGCGGACTTTTCTTATACTTTTGACCTCGCATTGAAATTGCACTCACCCTTTCCGACAGCAGTGGAGGATTACACGCTTTTCAGTCCTTTTACCTTGCACCGATAATATGCTGCCGTGTCTGAGAGTGGTACTTTTGCGCCTGCAGACACCCGAGCGACGTGGATCTGTGGTCGGGCGGCCTGTCGGAGCAGCCACTGCCAGGCAGCATGGTGGGCCCCACGTTCGCCTGCATCATCGCCACGCAGTTCAGCTACTCCCGCCGAGGGGACCGCTTCTGGTACGAGCTGCCCAACCAGCCCTCCTCCTTCACGCCAGGTAAGCCTGCTCTGGTTTGTGCTAACGTGTCTGGTTCTTCCAGATCCACTCAGCCCGCTATCTTTGTCCAACTGAAGAGTTTATTTTGTAGTTAATTCGAGGCATTTAAGCATTTATTTATTTGATGCAAACCAAATGTTATGTTATTAGCGACGTTGAGTTTCATCCTATGTAACACACAGATTGCGAATAGGCACATTAACAAAGTCAGAGCATTCATTATAAATCCGAGTGGAGAAACTGTAGGTTTCTATACGAATCAATAGGGGTCGAGATTCATTTCTAATGTACCAGGTGCTCCACGTAAAATGAACACCCATAATATTTCGAGACAGTTAAACAGCAACAAATGTTTGCAGCAGATAATTCAGAAAGACTCGAATATTCTGTGTAGTAACTTTTTTTCTACACATACGCAGAAGAAACTAACATTTAAAGCAACGATGTAATTTTCTGTAGTGTCAATCTTAACAGGACGAATGAAGCAATAACTTACGAAAATGTTTCTGGTAACGACTTCCGGAAAAGTTGCCGGAAAATGTGATTACTGTGAGGTCTGCATCCATTTCCAGTTCTAACTACACTTAATGCCTAACGTTTTAGTGCATTTCCCAGTTGTTATTTCGAAAAAGTTCACTGAAAACATTTGCATGTGTCATACTGTACTACTGATTTCGTGATCAAATGTCATTTAAAATAAGCACAAAATATCGTAGTTGCTTCCTTATATTGGCAGATAAAAGTTATGGTACACTATGTGATCAAAAGTACCCGGACTCCTCCAAAAACATAAGTATCTCGCATTATTTTTATGACGCATTGTGCTGCCACCTAGTGCCAGGTACTCCATATCAGCATCTCAGTAGTCATTAGACATCGTGAGAGAGCAGAATGGGGCGCTCCGCGGAACTCAAGGACTTCGAACGTTGTCAGGTAATTGGGTGTCACTTGTGTCATAAGTCTGTACGTGAGATTTCCACACTCTTAAACATCCCTAGGTCCACTGTTTCCGATGTGATAGTGAAGTGGAAACGTGAAGGGGCATGCACAGCACAAAAGCGTACAGGCCGACCTCGTCTGTTGACGTACAGACACCGCCGACAGATGAAGAGGGTAGTAATGTTTAATAGGCAGACATCTATCCAGACCATCACACAGAAATTCCAAACTGCATCAGCATCCACTGCAAGTACTATGACAGCTAGGCGGGAAGTAAGAAAACTTCAGGCCAGCGTGTAGTTATTCTTTTCTTGTCTGCCGAAGGACAAACATCGGTGGGCATCCATCGGGGAATGAAGAATTCACTATTCATGATTACCAATATCACTGGAATTTTATCCCTATTCATCGTCATTTTGTGCTTCAGTTTCTTTTTATGTCTTTCTTATCTAAATCAAAAGACTGATCCATCTTATCAAAATTCTTCTCACTGCGCTGGCATGTCATCATACAAAATTCATACAAAATTTTTAAAATACTAAACAAATCGACATTTCGGCTGCTTTTGGAAGTCTTATCCACTTTTCTGTGTTTAGTTGAAACTTAATCAACATGAGTGTCTGATGATATAGCAACTACCGTCTAGTTGCAGGACCGAAAAAAAGCCTTACTATTACAGTTTTACTTTGTCTACTCAGACTTGTAAATTACTTTATTACTTTCAGTTACATCATTCCAGGCGTCGGCTCATAGAATTTCAAATAGATTACTCTTCCTTGCAATTCTGCATTTTTTCTGGCTTTTGGTTGGGAGAGGAAAGAGGGTGGCAGGAGAATTAGGTCTATCTATGGATTTTTTTGTCACAAATAAAGCCAAGTGAAGTAAAGAAAATTAAAAGGTAATATCGATAATGATGTGTCGACAGAAGTGCCGACACAGTGTTATTTTGATGGGGCCGATAGGCACGCTATAAGCTCACGCAGAATATCTTGAAGCCTGAAACAGGACGCTCAATGAATTGCTATAAAGAAAAGTACGTTGCTTTGGGAATACTTAACTTTTAATCCTTGTTGTATACATCGTTCTTGATGAGACATTTCATACGATAACTATCAAACGATGTAAGGCTAATGGCGCCTTGCTAGGTCGTAGCCATTGACTTAGCTGAAGGCTATTCTAACTGTCTCTCGGCAAATGAGAGAAAGGCTTCGTCAGTATAGTCGCTAGCAATGTCGTCCGTACAACTGGGGCGAGTCTATCTCGTATCTCGAGACCTGCCTTGTGGTGGCGCTCGGTCTGCGATCACACAGTGGCGACACGCGGGTCCGACATGTACTAAATGGACCGCGGCCGATTTAAGCTACCACCTAGCAAGTGTGGTGTCTGGCGGTGACACCACAGATAACACCATATTACCCGTTTACAAACTCTACCTCTCCAGTATTACAGTTCTTGATACTTTCAACGTTCTCGTGCTACGTATCATTGTCGATTGAGGCACAGTTAAGAAAGATAAGACTAATTATACCAATCAATTGATAAAAGTTTGGTTCTTATTACGACAGAAGTTTGGCTGCTGTGAGGACAGTCTCTACTACTATTTCGTTGTGTATTTTTCAGCGGTGTATTTTGCAAAATAAATTAACAGTAATGCATCTTTGTTGAATGTGGAAATAGTCATTCAAATTATTTGTAGTGTCTTTTTTAACATTAGCCCTCAGCACCAAATAGAAAAAATCTAATTAGACCTATATGTTTGTTTTCCAGAGCAACTCCAAGAAATTAGAAAAATTAAGCTGTCTAGAGTGGTTTGCGATAATACAGATCTCATCGACACCATACAGATCTATCCTATGGTGCTGCCTGATCATGAGATGTAAGTATTTGTTTTAAGAATGCGTGCTATCTGTTGATAACGAAGTCACACGTGTTTGCGTCGTATGAAATATTTTTATATTATTTATTATAATTTATTTTTTATTTATTATTATTTCTATTATATATTATTATTATTAGTTTTTTATTATTTTGTACTAACCCAGACGAAAAAGTTTTTGGAATCACTGATTCCTTGATCACCCTGCTGTTCTTCATTCAGAAATGTACTTGCACTAACGCTTTTAGGGCCATGTGAATGTGTCACTACACTGCTATTACTGTACGACACAGACACCAGTTTCATTGTTCACCCGCTCTGTAACCCGATATTGTTCAGTCATCAGTGCTGAAACTATCCGCCCCCGGTAGCTGAGTGGTCAGCGCGACAGAATGTCAATCCTAAGGGCCCGGGTTAGATTCCCGGCTGCCTCGGAGATTTTCTCCGCTCAGGGACTGGGTGTTGTGTTGTCCTAATCATCATCATTTCATCCCCATCGAAGCGCAAGTCGCCGAAGTGCCGTCAAATCGAAAGACTTGCACCCGGCGAACGGTCTATCCGACGGGAGGCCCTAGTCACACGACATTGCTAAAACTACTGCAAACATATGAAACGGCGTCGGTCGTAACTCACTGTGCTACTAATTTTGTGCAGATACTGCGAACTACATGACCATGGCATTTTGCTGTATGCACTTTATTGTTGACACAAATAATGCGGGAGGTATAACCTTCTGGAGAAGGACACTAAGCGCCCGATATCGGCGAAGAAATTAAGTTTGTTTTATGCAACTAGTTGCTAATTATTTCATTATTCCCCCCCCCCCCCCCCCCCTTACATTCACTATCCTATCAAAGTGTTTATTTTAGAGAGGCGAACACTGAATAATTATACCAAAATTATTGATGCCAATTTAGGCCTTCTTTTCATTACTTCCCCATAATTTTCCTTATAAGTCAAAGTTGCCCCTGCAAGTGATTTGATGTGACCGTGCCAAACCATATTTTCTTCGTAACATTAGATGTTTGAGTTGTGTGGCTTCTTTCTGCGGCCTACCAGTAATAATATAAATGTGTGGTGTCTGTTCTTTCGTACAGGTCCGTAAGAACAGACACCACCCATTGATATAATTGATTAGCCTAGACCGGCAATGGATCCACCTTCTTCACTGTGAATACACAAGTACGTCCGACCTTCTACGAGAATCTCAGAGCAGCGAGCATGGAGGAAATGGAAGGGGACTGCGAATGGGTGGCGCTCGGTGGGAGAGTGGTCGACCGCAAGGCGTTTCGAGATGGTCCACGCAGTTGAAATGAACATTATGTCACGGTTGGCGCATTGGTTAACGCACCTGTCTAGTAAACAGGAGATCTCGGGTTCGAATCCCAGTCTAGCACACATTTTCACTCGAAGCCGCTGATTCCGTGTAATGTCCCGATGCAGCTGACATCAGCAATCCCTTCCCTTTCTTTTCCTTTCTCCGCCCTCTTCAAAGTACATACACCAGTAATTCTGTGCTGTTACGCTGCTGTATAGTTCCTCCTACTAATTTGCATCAGCATGTTGCGTTCACGTTTAATCTGACATCCTGTGACTCCAGCGAATGCAGAAGGACCCAGAGACTGGTGGCGATATTTAATTGCCCGACAACGAGAAGGGAGAGGGGGAAACGGACAGAAACTTCTCGGGTCGCGAGTGTTTGTGATGTTATTTCAGTGATAAGAAAATCGCTTCAAATTTAGGAAGAACTTTGCCATGAGCCTACTTACCAGTAACACGTTGCCGCACCTTTGGGCTGGATGTATGCACTCATTCGGTTGGAAACAGCGTCATGAAGACGTTGTATCCTCTTCTGAGGCAAGCTGGACCACAACTGTTGTAACCGGTCCCTGATGTTCTGGATACTGGATCTGGAGCAAAGCTGACGTCCGAGCTGGTCCCACATACTCGTATGTGGTGACAGATCTGGGTACCTCGCTGGTCACAGGAGTACTTCAACATCACGCAGACAGTTCACGCAGACACGTGCCACATGTTGACGAGCGTTATCCCGTTGAATAACGGCACAATGGTATTGATGCATGGGAGGTAACTCATAGGACACACGATTTCCGTGACGTATCATTGTGTCATCAGAGCTCCCTCACTCAGTATCAGCTGTCACCTGCAGTCTTATTAGATGCTCCCCACATCATGGTGCCATGAGTACCAATGCATGGAACCTCTCCCCAGATCACCCCTGCCGCTGTACTGGCCGACGATAGTCCTCCATGGTAGTGCAGAATGCGACGCCATCAGCGATCCATGCTTTCCCATCACGACATCACTTCAGACGCAGCCGTTTGTGTTGCAGTGCCAATGGCCGCCTAAGTATGGGACGGTAATTTCTCTAGTCCGGCTGCTGTTACTCTGCTACCAATGGTGCAGAAGACATAACGTTACAAGGAGTCCAGCACTGGTTCTCAGATGCCAGACGTAGATAGGAAGGAGCCTCGATGTGCTTACCACTGCGATACTCCCCTGTGGTGGTCATACGTCGTCGACCAGAACCTTGTGGACGAATATGGGTGCCCTCACGTTCGCTCGCCGTAGAATGACAGGCCGTTGTCACATCAGAGTGCGCCACATATCTGGGTATTGCGCGAATCGACCAGCCGCCCAAATGGAGACCCACAATGATCCATCTTTCAAACTCTGTCGGTTCTTGATAGCGCTGTCTTCCACTGGTACGTGGCATCTCCGTGTTCACAGTAGTCACTCAACATCTGGCGCTGCTCACGCCCCTTATATACCCTACCAGGCCTGGTAACAATACTAAACACGAACAGTACTAATGCACTCTGATGGGAGTCCAGCAGGTCACAGAGAATTGTAGCTCTAATCGTGTACATACCTGCCGATGCCGCGTATGTGTAGGAAGTTACATTGACATCTGACTATGTCTTCTGGGCGCTTCATGTATTGTGAGGCAGTGCATCTTGATGAAGGAAAGCTGCTGTCTTAGTTGGTAATAACTGATGAAATAAGGTAGATCGTACATCGTTACTGAAGCCTTCGCCAGCTAGTTATGGAATACCACTTTAACCTCGATTTATGAGCCTGGTCTTTGAGTTGGGAAACTGTGAATGTATATTGCGGCCCAAGACGGTACAAAATGGTTCAAATGGCTCTGAGCACTATGGGACTCAACTGCTGAGGTCATTAGTCCCCTAGAACTTAGAGCTACTTAAACCTAACTAACCTAAGGACATCACACACATCCATGCCCGAGGCAGGATTCGAACCTGCGACCGTAGCGGTCTTGCGGTTCCAGACTGCAGCGCCTTTAACCGCACGGCCACTTCGGCTGGCCAAGACGGTACAGACTCTATTCAACAGTACTGATTTGAGGTCACGTTACTTGGGGTAGTAGCGTTCACACTCTACTACGTTTTCGGTCATCGAATTAGCCTCTATCTTGATTTCCACATTCTAAGAGGTTTGTGATAATGATTTGCCTACTCTTTGTCAGACTGCGATATCAAAATTTATGATAAGCTAACATTCAATGAAAAAAGTAGACTTTCGTGAAAAGTCTTTTAAATTTTCCCACTGTTACCAAAGAAGGTAATCACTTGTATGTTACAGAATCGTCAGGAAACAAGCTATGTGCTGCTCAAATACTGAACAGTACTTTCAAACACGAGGTGTTTATGCTTTCAAAGGCAAGGTTTTTTTTACAGCATCTCACCGATAGTCTTTTGCGATCGATAGACGAGAACAGGTAGTAATTTTTTGTTGCAAAATACGTTTTTTAAGCAGTCGTTTATGAGTTTGAGACAGCGGTAAGGTTCTGAGGAATGTACACAAAAAGCACTATACGACAGGCAGTTTCGAATAAGTTTAAAACAAGGCTTCAGAGTACGCGCTTAGCTTCATTAGATGCTTCACACCTAAACAGCAATGACCGTCCGACTCTGTCGAGCATGGCAGGATTGTGCTTTTATGCCGCGAAGAGCGTTACTGATTTGGCCAGTCAGCTCAGCGCTGGCGGCAGCAGGACTAACGTACACCACCCTTTCGTCCTGTTCACTGAAAATAAAAACCAGGGGCGTCAAATCAGGCGAATGTACTGGACACACTACAGGTCCTACCTCACAAAACCAATGTTCCCAAATATCAATTGCCAGATGCGCTCCAGCAGCTACGCGGGGTAGCCGTGAGGTCTTGAGCGTCTTGTCACGGTTCGCGCGGCTCCCCCCCCTCGGAGGTTCGAGCCCTCCCTCGGACATGTGTGTGTGTGTGTGTGTGTGTGTGTGTGTGTGTGTGTGTGCGTGTGTGTGTGTCTTGTCCTTAGCGTAATTTATTTTAAGTTAGATTAAGTAGTGCCTAAGTCTAGGAACCAATGACCTCTACAGTTTGCTCCCATAGTCCTTACCATAAATATCCAATTTTTTCCACTCCAGCATCAACGCTGAAATGGGCTGAGGCTCCAGTTGGATAAGTATGATATTCAGAAACAGACATTCACGAATGGTACAGTAAAGGGTGGAAATAACAGTTGTTCAAGACGTATGCTCTGCCACACACCGAAGGTTGTTTGTGGAGTGTAGATGTAGATGTATAATTTTTTCACGACACTCTGACCCAGCTTTCAGAGCTGTGTGGAAATCCGGCTATTCAGCGTGCCCCACCAACATTTGTGACAACTTTAGAAGGATTGTAAAGGGTGTCTTGAGAAACAATTCAAGTATATGAGACTATGTCCGGAAACATAATCCAGTGACTGTACAGAGCGTCGAAGCTATAGGCGCTAGTATCTGCAACTAGGCTACCACTTCGGCAGCAAACGTGACTTTGTACGCTAACGGACAGCAGACAGAAAGTCTCGCAATGTTGTTTGTTATTCAGTGATCGCTATGATTGCCACGATAGTCAGTGGAGAAGATGTAGCTTCATACTAGACAGGCCTTGTTTCCTACGAATGCGATGATCTGTTGCCTACGTAGATGAGAGTTTTGCACACAGATTTCCATCCGCCATTTATTTTTCTCCCGGAACCCTGTAAAATCGTCTATGTTTTTCGGTACACAGGAGAAAAATAAACTGCAAAAGGAAAGCCGTGTCTGAGACCATCATCGACCAAGGCAACAGACCATCCCACCTGTTGTGTCCTGCCCACTCGTCTCTTATAGGTAGCCTAAAGGATGCTGCTTTCTCGGATAGCTATACAACAGTTCAAGCATATCACATTAATGTTTTCTATTACAATAAAGTAGATTGACAATACTTTGAGTCGCAAGCGGCGATATGCAAATAATCAATGTCCTTTGCTATATGCAGTGTCCATGCAAGCAACTGTATAAATATTGATTTTAATAATGAGCAGCCTCAGTTGCACCGTTTACCTAGAGTTTACCTAGGTTTCAGTAGGGATAACCCAACCTTCTTCAGAATCCACCGTTTGTCTATAGTGGACATCGTCAAGCCAAAACTACAAACCCATAAATCATCGTCACATTGGTAAAGCTTATCTCAGAGATAAGATACAGTCTGACAATAATTTATGGATTAGTAGTTTTAGCTTGACGATGTCCACTATAGACAAACGGTGGATACTGTTATTCTGAAGAAGGTTGGGATTTCCCGACTGAAACCTAGGTAAATTCTAGGTAAACGGTGCAACTGAGGCTGCGCATTATTAAAATTAAAATTAAAATCCATGCGAGCAATTAATATAAGTCACAAGTCTCAGTATAACAGTTAGGATGAAGTCCGGGTCTACTAGTGTCCGTCTTCTACTGTCCGGCCGAGACTGGCAGGAGCGGCGCCTTTATTCTCTTCGTATAGGGGCCGCTCCTGTCCTGGTGCGATCCTAGTCAGCGTACTATTGGCTGACGTCTTCTCAGAGCCTTCTCTGCTCTTGCGTTCTTTCTCTTCGTGCCGGCCGGAACACCACTCGTAGCAAATAAAGTCTGTCAAGCAGTAGCTAGCTCCATTTTCTCCACTGACTATCGTGGCAATCAGCTGCGATCACTAAATAACTGACAACATTGCAGGAGTTTCCGCCTATAGTCCGTCACCATACAAGGCCATATTTACTGCTGAAGGCGTAGCCTATTGCCGGGCGCCAAAGCCTGTAACTTCAACGTAAAATAGCGGCGTTGAACGACGTTTCTGACCACAGGCTCCTATCCTAGATTGGTCCTCAAGACACCCTCTGCAGCCCCTCGAAGTTTGTTAAGACACCCTGTAAAAGAACATTTTTGGAAGGTGACTACCAACAGTTGTCCAGTAATGCATAAAATGCGTGTTTGACCATCAGCTGCTCTTATTTTAAACTCAAATATTGACCGGTTTCATCCAGAGATTGTTTTCACGGATTCTATCCAAAAGCCGGTAGCGGGGGCCGAGTGGTTCTTGGCGCTTCAGTCCGGAACCGCGCGACTGCTACGGTCACAGGTTCGAATCCTGCCTAGGGCATATATGTGTGTGATGCCCTTAGGTTTAAGTAGTTCTAAGTTACAGGGGACTGATGACCTCAGATGTTAAGTCCCATAGTGCTCAGAGCCGTTTAATTTCTATCCAAAGATATCAAAAAGTCACATGTAGCATACAGGAAATATTACTAATTCTTTTCGAAGGAAGTGCAAAATATACATGAATACTTACAGGGTTAAAACAGTTTAAGCCACAACGTCAAATCTGTCATTGTTTAAATAATGGCCATGTCTCATATGTAGAGTATTTCATGAATCCCATTATATGACAAAGGACTTTTAGATAATAACAAGCGTAAACAGAGCAGTACTGGAGAGAAGATCAGAAGCATAAGCATTACAATTGTACAAAATATTGAGGAGTTGGTCAAAGATATTTAGAAAGTATTTTCGTCATATGGTATAAAAATATTTAGATGACAAGTTTCTTGCTAAATGCAGAGTACTGGACTACCTTTAGTGAACAACATTGGCATAGTTTCGCAAGTAAACAGAAAACTAAGTTGCTATCTCCAAACATAGAATAAATAGATTTTACAATATAAGGTAGAAAACATTACAGAACCCTAATGTTGAATAGTATTATAATCATTGCATACACCCCATGAAAAGTATATAAGCAAACGTCAGTTGTATCATAAACGTAATGAAAATAGTATTGAAACCTTTATTATTACGACTATTAATCATTATTAATTATATCATATACTACAGGTAATTTTTTTGTATCTTTGGATAGAATCCGTGAAGATGGCCTGTGACTAAAACCGGTCGATATTTGCGTTTGAAATAGAAGCAGCTGATGCTCAATCATGCATTTTATACCTTATATAAGCCTGACACAAAGACAGCCGCGGGGGAGCCGGGGGGGGGGGGGGGGGGCGCAATAACGCAGGGGCAAGAAGCTGCAGTTCCATCGCGCAGTTCTGACACTACAGGTGTGCCATCTAAACTGGCGTGGCATGGTACTAGAATCACTTCATAACGGCTATAGTAGACTACTGTTAGATGCCATTGTTGGCAGCGACCAGATAGAAAACACTAATGGCCTGGAGTCTACCAACTCCTATCAGCTTGTTGACGTCGTTGTGGATAAACTATAGCAGTTTTACACGCGAACGAGCACTTACTTCGCTAACACCAACCTTTTTGTCGCCAGCAACCCACGAGTGCCCTGCCGCAGCGGAGTCATCCCAAGCATCGACCTCACCAAGTGGGCAGAGTTCGCTGTGCCTTCGGCCCCGGCAGCCACCTACGTCAGCAACATCGCCTCCGTGTTCGACGTGCTCGGCAGGAGGAAGAAGAAGTAAAGCAGAAGTGGCGGCTAATCCAGAATGTACTGGTGTCTGGTGAGCACCGGCAATCTCCGACTTACTCGAACAGATGACGGGGATCACGAACCGCTGCTAGGGGGCTGTGCATCAAACAGCATCTTGGGCCAGCTACGTCGACAGCCACGCCGTCGAAGGTTGTGTCAGTGCCAACTCGTGCAACCTTTCCTATCTCCCAAAGTACCACCCACTCGACAGCGCCTGGTGTATGCCGGTCACATGCAGCGGAATTCTCCATCTGCACGTACTCTTTCAGAATGCAGTGTTTACAAGTGACAAGTGAAGTTCGACGGTAAACTGTGGTTGAAAACTGCAACAAACAAAACACGAACGGTCGTAAGGCAGTATGCTAGTGGCTGCTCAAGGACCAATTAGGTCTGTGTAATAAACTATTTTGTTAAGTTTCTTCTCGTTACTATTTCAAGAGAGTATTCATTGCTCCGTTTGCCATAATCGTCTTTTGCAGTGTGTCGACTTTGGCTCAACGATTTGTTCCTTCTTACAGATTACATATCCCCGATTTCATTTATAAATCATCCCTAACTTTCAAAACAATCTTAAGAATCTCAAGCGACTGTGGACGCTTACATATTACATTTAATATTCAACCATCATCTTCTGTGAAGCAAGATATTAGTCATGTCAGTCTTCGCAACTGCTACGACTAACGGCAAAGTGTATTGTGTCAAAACTCCAAATTGTGCTACGTTTGACAATTCCCAAGAACTATTTGTAAAATACCTTTTGGGGTTATAAGAAAATATTTATTTGGCTTCAGTAACATTACACAGCTGTTGTGACATGCTCTGACAGATAATGTATAATCATTCCATACTAATACCATAAGGTCTTGGTTTCTTGTATCATAAAACACCCTAGAGGTAGTTATATATTTTTGTATGTCTGTGTATGTAAACGAATAATTAACGAACGAACTGTAATATACTCGTATGTTAAGTTGTTTATATAGTTACAATATCTGTAAACAAACTGTATATAAGAATCGGATGCAGAACCTTTGGTGTCAGCATGTCAAACATAAGTTTATCCTTTTTTTATCGCTTATACATAATTTGAGTATTAAATTCCTTATATTTATTATATTTAATGATGTTCTTTTTATTAATAACAACCTCCTAAACTGAAATGAAATGAATTGTTGACAATTATTAAAAACACTAGTAGTTCAGTTACTGTTTTATTCGAAGCAGAAACACGACCCGTTTTATGAACAAGCTTCATCATCAAATGTCACGTTATCTTTAGATGTAATTAAAAAGCGTGATGTTACATTGTCTGAACTACACGTTCAGCAACATTTCTAGCATGTAGTCGTACATAACTCTGAACAGAGAAATGACGATTGTCTACTGAATGCAGGGACGTGTTACTGAACATTAAGTTATCTCTGATATTGCATGATACAACGCCCTGAAATGTATTGTGAAGCAAGCAATGTTTAATCATAGAAAAATTATCGAGCAGTGTTAATGCATTTTCAGGTTGAAAACTAACCGTATGTTTCTCCATCATTATTCATATTTTCTTGAAAATGAACTTTCAGCTAACTTTGGTCACTCCAAGTCTTTATAAACAGTCCGTGACATAGAATTTCTTCAGTTATTTGTGTTGGCTCTCGATAGATGTGACTCGGAAGGCATCCTATCTGTTTATACACATATCACCGCTGCATCTAGCAACCTATCCTGGGAGACAAAGCACTTCATTCTCTTCCAGCACTGACGTCTGGCTCTCTTAACTATCAGGGAAGGTGCTACGTCAGGCTGATAGTTATAAATGTATCGCTAACCATACCTCGCTGGAATTCTCTCGTATTTATAAGTAAACATTGCTATATTGTCTCATTACTTTACACGTATAGAACAAACCGAAAAACAACACAGCGAAAGTTCCTTTACGCCTGTCTCTTATTTGATGATGTTTTCGTAGATCTAATATATTTCTTGTCCATATCTCTCGTTCAACTCTGGATCAGCTAATTCGTATACATTTTCAACAGGTTTGCCAGCAAATTTGAATATTCCTTCATACAAGCCAAAAAACGTTTCGATCTGTCCTGCTTCCTCACAGCATTCGTTATGGCTATCTGCTCTCGAATTCTGAACTCTGTGTGCTTTATTTTTGTGTCATGTCTCCTTTTCCTTCGAGCTTTCTCCTGATTGTTGCTCTTACATTCTCAATTAAACCTTTTCTTTGTTGTGATAATTCCACATTCTCTATAATCAAATTGGGTATTACTTCTCCTTTCATTACTAAATGATGTGTGCTTTCATGTGCTGTGCAGTTGATTACATTCTTGAATATATGAAAACATTTTCCCCAGGGGTTGTATGTAGTAATTGTATGTCAAAATATGCTAATTTACTTTTCCACTCTCTGAACACTGCGGACCATTCTCTCGTAGTATGGTTTTTGGTGAACCCTCTTCGGCGACATATTTGTCCACCTTCGCCACAACTGCTTTTCCCTTCACTTTACCGATTAGTTATAATTTTGTAAGCTTAGTAAAGACATCAAACATAATGAAACTGTATCATCCTCCTTCAGTAGCTCTGGGTAGCGGAACTTAATGTGCTGAAATGTTTTGCATGTTCCCTTAGACAGCTTTATTCATACTTTTCATTCTTTGACAGCTGGTTGTTCTTCTTCCCCTGTTCTTGAAAATGACGGTTTCTTCTTAACTGTTGTAAGCATTTTTACTGCGCATTCCAAAGGGACAATGTCTGAGTGTGTAGTTCACTAATTTGCCATAAACTTCTCAGGTCAACCAATTTTCCAGTGTGAGTCATCCTACCTTCCCCTGGATAGGATTCATTTTTGACTAAGGTAATACTCTTGTATTTTTTATCTTCTTGTTCAACTTTAGCTCGTATTGGTTCCAAATATGGATTTTCCTCTCGCAGCTAGTGTAAACTTTTGCGTATGGTTTTAATCTCAGCTCCTTGCAGTATACTCGTACCTTTGATGTATACATAATTCTGTATATTCCTTTTGATATAAAGCTTTTCGTCAGTTATAATTATTTTATGGCGTTCCTAAACATAGTAAATAAACTTTTACAGTCTCCAAACAATTGCTAGAGCTTTCTTTTCAGAGATGCTGTAACTCTTTTTGCTGTTTTCCAACCCACAGCTAATGAAGGGCGTTCCTCTCTGTTGTTTTCCTCTATCCTCCACTATTTCTTGAAACAAATGGCATCCTGTCCCTTTATCGTTTGTATCAGAGGCATGAACATTTAGCGTAGTGCAATATTTGAGAGATGGCTAACGTTTCCTTGATTAGTTCATACACTCGTTGGCATTCAGTTATCCACATCTAGATGCTACTCTTTTCGCACAGCTTCGCTGAGTTTGGACCATTCAACACCTGACTAAGAATGAATTTATGATATTGATTTCAGTTTCTTTTTCTTTCTTGGAGGAGTTGCTTGCTTGATGGCTTTTATTTTCTCTGGGACAGGTTAATTACCTTCTGCGGTATGTAGTGTTGTAAAAACTTGACCCTTTCCAGTAAAAAAATCAGATTCTGTAATTTTCAAAGCCATTTGGCTCTGAGCACTATGCGACTTAACTTCTGAGGTCATCAGCCGCCTAGAACTTAGAACTAATTAAACCTAACTAACCTAAGGACATCACACACATCCATGCCTGAGGCAGGATTCGAAACTGCGACCGTAGCGGTCGCTCGGCTCCAGACTGTAGCGCCTAGAACCACACGGCCACTCCGGCCGGCTTTCAAAGCCATTTCTGCTCAAATGTGTGAAGTGAATAGTTCTTCTCGTCTCTTGCAGGTTATTCCTGAGATCAGCTTGGTTATCAGAATTTCATCCAGCGTTGTTATGAATGCAGGCATAGACACACGTTATGAATGGTATACAATCTTAATCCGATAATTTTTCTCATTGAAAAGAAATGCCGTGTACTTTCGATTTTCTTTTGCCAAGGGCTGCTGTCAGTATCCACATATTAAATCATTACACGTCATATACATATATCGAACTCCGTTAAATACGTGCGTTATTTCTGACATATTATCTGGATTATCGGTTTCAGTCTTTATGAACTTGTCGAGATGTTGTGCGTCTAACGCTACTCACACAATTCCATTGCATTTGTTTGCAACAGTCAACAGTTTTTTCTTTCTTTTTTTTTTTTTTTTTTGGCCGAATTACCACATTCATACCACACTGTTCCAATTTGCTGAGTTCTTCTATTACTGCAGTCCTTTTGGTTGATACGGTTTCACTACAAACTGTAAACGATGTTTCACTTTAAGCTTATATTCATATTACATATGATCCTAGGTTGGTCTAAAAAACTGCTTATATTTAGTTACTAACGTCTGTAACAACTCTCTTTGTTTGGTGATAATATTTTCAATGCTGTTCACCTCTTCCATTATTTGCTCCTCCACTGTTCTGCTGCTTGTTGCTGCCCCATTGTTGCAGCACGCTTCTTGCTCTTTTCAAATTCATTCCATTCGCACTCTCTCAGTGTTAACTGACACATTCGTACTTCCTCTTTTGCTACATCTCTGTAGAAGAGTATTCTCTCTGTACAACATTTCTTGTAAACTCTACATATTTCGATCCACAGTCTATTTTAGCTTCATACTTGCTTAGCGTCTCCATTTCAAGAACAATGTCAACATTAATATCAGGTACTGCTAAAGACTAGTGTCACACTTTGAAGTTTCCTAGATTGATGGTTAAATAAACTTGCTTCGTTACTGGTTTAGTTAGTGCTCCTGTGGTGCCTTCAGTTCTGACTTCAGACACTGGCATCGTTACCATCTTACTGCTGAGATGGCTGAAACAGTACTGCCACTGTCTACAAGAGTTGTTCCCTGTATTCCACTTCATCTCTATTAAAGACTGAAAACTATCATCGACCTCCGCATTGTTTTAATCACTCTTAATAAACATTCCTTTTCTTCTTTATGTTTACACGTTGTTAGCATTTCCTGTTTGCTGTTTTCTTCTTCGGTTTCTTTAAAACTGGTTCTGATACGTATGCCAGTACTTTGTCTGAATGGTGGCTAACTCCATAATTTTCTTTTCCTTCGAATTTACCAGTATTCTTTGATTCTTTCAATTATACTGCGAATAACGTCAGGTTATCATTCTCATTCGATTCAGTTCATGCCAGTTTGAAAATTCTTTGCTCCTTTCAACTTTACAATGTTTTGCATTAACTTAATTGCTACTTCATATTCTTCTTCTCCTACATCCTCCAGACTGCTGTTCGTCCCTTACCTTGTCTTTTCCTCCTCTTTACTTTGATCCTCTTTCCTCTTAACAGTCTCAGCTCCTTTCTCCCTACCATCTTCCTCCTCCTCTCATTCTGTTTTCTCCTTTCATTTCTAGTCCTCTGTTTCCACTTATTCCTCTTTACCAAAATCTTCTCCTTTTTTGTCGTTTACATCCTCTTGCTTCTCATTATCGTCGCTCTCCTCCCTTTCTCTATCATCCACTGCAAGTGTCTCGCCTTCTTGAGCTTCTTCCTCCTCCCAAAACTATCTTCTTCTCACTATTCTTCTGTTTCAGCATCTTCTTCCTCTCCTTCCAGTTGGTTGGCATGTTCGTCATATTTCTCTTCTGTTTCCTCATCAGTAGCTTCTGCTCCGATACCTACTTCATGTTTGACCACTAACAGAATTGATGGTCTTCAGATCTCTACCTTCACTTCATTTTGGGCATTGCGTATTAATTTCATGTTTACCTTCCTTCAGCTCCAACCTTCTTTTCTGTAAAGTTTCGAGCTGCAATGACTCTGCCTCCCATGGATTTTAGTGTTTGTTACTGCATCTATCCAATTCCATATGTTCCGCTTCTTGTTCTGTGTTGTCTTGAGTGGCGTTACATCGATTAGCGTCAATGCTGTATCGCAAGTGGGCTGTTTTGCTTGTCTTGCGGTGTTTTCCGTTGGTTTAGCCATAGTAATGTCTTCCTGTGTTTTGCGATTGTTATTTTTTCTAGTCTAGCCATTCATATAGTTCAGTTTCAGCACTAAGTTGTTATAGAAGTGTGATTCCGCTCACCATGCTCTCCTCAGAAAACATCTTCATCCTTCCAGGTTCCTCCACAAACCCCATTTTGTACTCTGCCAGCAATTTCCCCAGTAATGCTGAAAGGAAGGAAGAAATAAGACTGGGTTTAACATCCTATCTTCTTCCATAAAACTGCTGACCACAACTATTGCCTTCATTTTATCCCAGTGTTACTTCCTGGCAGATATAACTGTGTGGTGCAACGTGACACAGACCCAAGACCTTTGCCTTTCACGGGCAAATGCTCTACCGGCTGAGCAACCCAAGCATGATTCACGACCTGTTCTCACAGTTTTACTTCCGCCAGTACCTTGTCTCCATCCATTGTATTCCTGTTCCTCCATAGTGTTTCCATAATTTCTATGGGGTGTAGAGGCCCTCCTTATCTAAATTCCATGTTTTTGAACTCTGCTTTCTGACCATGCCACTAAAAATTCTCTTGCTGAGCCCCACACACGATAACATTTTCGAGATCGGCTATCTTACTTATTTCCTGTTCTACTACAGTTGTTTGTGTCTGCTTCTTTTCTACCTTGGTCTTTGTGTCCTCCTTTCCTTCTACACATTTTACCTGTTCTGCTACCTTGGCTTACACCTGCTCTGTACAATCGCAATTCTTTTCTCAATTGTCTGTTCCGTCTGTTCCTTTACAGTTTCGATTTTCATATCAAATTCTTATCTCACACTTTTAAACTCTTTCTTTAGGCCTAATTCAACTTTAGTATTGACACCTTGTAACTTAGTTTGGTTTTCATGTGGTCTTACCTATTAGTTGACTTTGGTTTGCTTGTGTTTCCGCTTCTAGCTTGTTTTGGCCTAGATTTACTTCGGTTCTCAATTCTACTTTGAGTTTTCTCTGTCCAGCCAGCGTTTCAGTTTTCAGCTCGGCTTCTATTTTTGTTTCTGTCGTAATCAGCTTCTCTAATTTAATTCCAGTTGCTTCCATTTTGCTTTCTAACCACTTCATCGTATTAAATACTTCACAGAGTATAAGATTGGTATTCATTTCTCCTGATGGACCTGCCTATGCTGTAGTATTTGTAGCTGCTATGTCATCTGTCCTTTCCTCTTACTATACTGTACTACTTCTGACTACTTGCTCGGTCATTTCATTAACTGGTGATATCTTGATGCCTTTTAATCTAGCTTGTGCCCTAGTAAGAATAAACTGTCAAGTAATCGATATCCCTTATCCAAAAACTGCTGAACTCGTCAATACTGGCGCTGTCAAGTGTCTAGATTGATACTATCACCTAACCTCATTACTCCACTTGCCAATGACTGGTGACATAATTCCACTTAGGCATGCACATACACATAATCACATTCAACAAGTACAAATATAAAACCATAATAATATTTATACAGGGTGATTTTTTCCACCGTGTACAGGCTCTAGAAATTGATCAGCGAGAGGATATGGAACAAGAAGGGGCTAATGAACTTCATCGTTTTCATGCTAGAGACCATTTATTCAATCATATTTTGTTACAGAGACCGCGGTCTAATACACGCTTTACCATGCAGCCGCAGTTACAGTACGCATGGTTTCCTCCTAGAGGGTGGTACTGTTCCTTTTACGTCATGCCCTAGCGCCCTCTCCTCCCACAGTAATTGGTAATGTTGTGTCCGATTCAGTTCTCTTGCTGATCACCTTGCAGTGGATGTGATACAGCGTTGTACACAATAGTTCCGTATTCGAATCGCGAGCTTGCCCGCATGGTGTTTCCTTACAGAAAGGAAAACGGCAATGGGCGGAGGGCAGCAAGGTAGTATCAGGAGACCTACCCCACCGACAACAAACACAGAATTCAATGTTTGCAACAGTGTTTCGCCATGAGACAGATGCGGCCACCTTTACGCAGAGTGGTATTTTCAACTTGCATAATAGTCACCTGAGATATAGTACACAGAACCCCCATGGTATACCGTTAGCGAATCCTCAGTATCGGTGCAGCCGGAATGTGGAACCGCGATAATTGGCTACCGTATTTTGGGACCAGTCTTCTTTCCACGTCGCCTAACAGGCCGGGACTATCGGCGTTTCTTGCGAGTGACTTTGCCTCTCCTTGCGGAAGAAGTGCCATTGATGATTCGAATGGTTGGGTGGCTGCTACATTATGGTAATCCAGGCCACTTCGCCTTTAACATCCGGACGCATCTCCATAGTCGATCGAGGGGGTCAAGTTGCATGGCCTGCTTGTTCACTGGATCTCAACCCGTGAGATTTCTGGTTATGGAGCCATAATATGGAGACACTAGAGCAGCGAATTCATACTGCCTTTGACACTGTTCGAATGCAGCCTGGCCGATGAGAGCGTGTAAGACAGAACATGTTACGGCGCGTACACGCATGCGTCGAGGCACATAGAAACGATTTCCAGCACATACTGTAACAAACCATGCATTTCCGGACATAATTGATTAGACCTTGTTCGTTCCGTATCCTCCCATCGATCAGTCCCTAGAGTTTGTACACGGTGGAAAAAATCACCCTGTATAATTACTCAGACAGATAAGTTACTCCTCAGCTCTGACTGAATGTTTGTGCTTCAGTGTAACTATATCTGATTTTTTTGTGTAAAATTTACGAATATTTGAACTGTTATGAATACTTCCCCCCCATGAACCATGGACCTTGCCGTCGGTGGGGAGGCTTGCTTGCCTCAGCGGTACAGATGGCCGTACAGTAGGTGCAACCACAACGGAGGGGTATCTGTTGAGAGGTCAGACAAACGTGTGCTTACTGAAGAGGGGCAGCAGCCTTTTCAGTAGTTGCAGGGGCAACAGTCTGGATGATTGACTGATCTGGCCTTGTAACACTAACCGAAACGGCCTTGCTGTGCTGGTACTGCGAACGGCTGAAAGCAAGGGGAAACTACAGCCGTAATTTTTCCCAAGGACATGCAGCTTTACTGTATGGTTAAATGATGATGGCGCTCTCTTGGGTAAAATATTCCGGAGGTAAAATAGTCCCCCATTCGGATCTCCGGGCGGGGACTACTCAAGAGGACGTCGTTATCAGGAGAAAGAAAACTGACGTTCTACGGATCGGAGCGTGGAATGTCAGATCCCTTAATCGGGCAGGTAGGTTAGAAAATTTAAAAAGGGAGTTGGATAGGTTAAAGTTAGATATAGTGGGAATTAGTGAAGTTCGGTGGCAGGAGGAACAAGACTTTTGGTCAGGTGAATATACGAGGCCTGTTCAGAAAGTAAGCTCCGATTGATTGCCAATTTGAAACCACAGTGAACATCAGAAATGTTTTACTTGTAACAATTAGCTACACCTTTCAGCTACTTCTCTACGTAGTCGCCGTTCTGACTTAGACTTTTGTCATAGCGTTGTACCAACTTTTCAATAGCCTCATCATAGAAGGCAGCCGCCAGTGCTTTCCGCCAATTCTCCACGCTGGCCTACACCTCGTTGTCTGTATCAATATGTTGTCTTCAAAGACAGCGGTTCATGTGACCAGAGATGAAACTCAGGGGGAGACAATTGCGGACTGTATTGTGGGTAATCTCACATTTCCATTTGAAAACGATGCAGGAGCATCTTCATTGCCCCTGCAGAATGCGGCTGAGAATTGTCTTGAAGAAGAAACAGCACGACAGTTATGTAATGTTAGCTGCATAGCTTCAGGCGAAATTTCTCACCAGGCCCTCGTACTTGGCGGCAGACACTATTTTCTAGACATTTTTACGCACTCACTGCGAGCTCAGAAATGAGAAGAGCGACGCGATGCTAACTGGGGTTATACTAGAGACACTACCCAACACATCTGTGCAAAGCTTTATCGGATTTTCATAGTCGTTTCCATTTCGCGACCGATCGGAGCTTACTTTCTGAACGCCCCTCGTAAAATCAAATAGGGGTAATGCAGGAGTAGGTTTAATAATGATTTTAAAAAAATAGGAGTGCGAGTAAGCTACTACAAACAACATAATGAAAGCATTAGTGTGGCCAAGATAGACACGAAGCCCATGTGTACTACAGTAGTACAAGTTTATATGCCAACTAGCTCTGCAGATGATGAAAAAATCGATGAAATGTATGATGAGATAAAAGAATCTATTCAGGTAGTGAAGGGATATGAAAATTTAATAGTCATGGGTGACTGGAATTCTAGAGTAGGAAAAGAGAGAGAAGGAAACATAGTAGGTAAATATGGATTGGGGGGTAAGAAATGAAAGAGGAAGCCGCCTGGTAGAATTTTGCACAGAGCATAACTTAATCATAGCTAACACTTGGTTCAAGAATCATAAAAGAAGGTTGTATACATGGAAGAATCCTGGAGATACTAGAAGGTATCAGATATGACTTCTGAAATTTTCCCGGCGTATTTCTTCTTCTAATAATTTCCAGGTATACCGCGACTGCACCTGGGCTCTTCAGTAGTTGTGTACTCACCTGATGATGGCCGGACGTCTCTGGGCCGAAATATCGTGGCAGAATGTCGACGGGATCCGGCTGCATACCCGGAAATTATTATAAGAGGTATCAGATAGATTATATAATGGTAAGACAGAGTTTAGGAACCAGGTTTTAAATTGTAAGACATTTCCAGGGGCAGATGTGATCTCTGACCACAATCTATTGGTTATGAACTGTAGATTAAAACTGAAGAAACTCCAAAAAGGTGGGAATTTAAGGTGATGGGACCTGGATAAACTGACTAAACCAGAGGTTGTACAGGGTTTGAGGGAGAGCATAAGGGAACAATTGACAGGAATGGGGGAAAGAAATACAGTAGAAGACGAATGGGTAGCTCTGAGGGATGAAGTAGTGAAGGCAGCACAGGATCAAGTAGGCAAAAAGACGAGGGCTAGTAGAAATCCTTGGATAACAGAAAAAAATGGTTCAAATGGCTCTGAGCACTATGGGACTTAACTACTGAGATCATCAGTCCCATAGAACTTAGAACTACTTAAACCTAACTAACCTAAGGACATCACACACATCCATGCCCGAGGCAGGATTCGAACCTGCGACCGTAGCGGTCACGCGGTTCCAGACTGAAGCGCCTTTAACCGCATGGCCACACCGGCCGGCGATAACAGAAGAAATATTGAATTTAATTGATGAAAGGAGAAAATATAAAAATGCAGTAAATGAAGCAGGCAAAAAAGAATACAAACGTCTCAAAAATGAGGTCGACAGGAAGTGCAAAATGGCTAAGCAGGCATGGCTAGACGACAAATGTAAGGATGTAGAGGCTTATCTCACTAGGGGTAAGGTAGACACCGCCTACAGGAAAATTAAAGAGACCTTTGGAGAAAAGAGAACCACTTACATGAATATCAAGAGCTCAGATGGAAACCCAGTTCTAAGCAAAGAAGGGAAAGCAGAAAGGTGGAAGGAGTATATACAGGGTTTATATAGGGGCGATGCACTTGAGGACAATATTATGGAAATGGAAGAGGATGTAGATGAAGATGAAATGGGATATATAATACTGCGTGAAGAGTTTGACAGAGCACTGAAAGACCTGAGTAGAAACAAGGCTCCGGGAGTAGACAACACTCCATTAGAACTACTGGCCGCCTTGGGAGAACCAGTCCTAACAAAACTTTACCATCTGGTGAGCAAGATGCATGAGACAGGCGAAATACCCTCAGACTTCAAGAAGAATATAATAATTCCAATCCCAAAGAAAGCAGGTGTTGACAAATGTGAAAATTACCGAACTATTAGTTTAATACGTCACAGCCGCAAAATACTAACGCGAATTCTTTACAGACGAATGGAAAAACTGGTAGAAGCCGACCTCGGGGAAGATCAGTTTGGATTCAGTAGAAATGTTGGAACACGTGAGGCAATACTGACCTTACGACTTATCTTAGAAGAAAGATTAAGGAAAGGCAAACCTACGTTTCTAGCATTTGTAAATTTAGAGAAAGCTTTTGACAATGTTGACTGGAATATTCTCTTTCAAATTCTAAAGGTGGCAGGGGTAAAATACAGGGAGCGAAAGGCTATTTACAATTTATACAGAAACCAGATGGCAGTTATAAGAGTCGAGGGGCATGAAAGGGAAGCAGTGGTTGGGAAGGGAGTAAGACAGGGTTGTAGCCTCTCCCCGATGTTATTCAATCGCTATATTGGGCAAGCAGTAAAGGAAACAAAAGAAAAGTTCGGAGTAGGTATTAAAATCCATGGAGAAGAAATAAAAACTTTGAGGTTCGCCGATGACATTGTAATTCTGTCAGAGACAGCAAAGGTCCTGGAAGAGCAAGTGAACGGAATGGACAGTGTCTTGAAAGGAGGATATAAGATGAACATCAACAAAAGCAAAACGAGGATAATGGAATGTAGTCGAGTTAACTCGGGTGATGCTGAGGGAATTAGATTAGGAAATTAGACACTTAAAGTAGTAAATGAGTTTTGCTATTTGGGGAGCAAAATAACTGATGATGGTCCAAGTAGAGAGGATATAAAATGTAGACTGGCAATGGCAAGGAAATCGTTTCTGAAGAAGATAAATTTGTTAACATCGAGTATAGATTTGAGTATCAGGAAGTTGTTTCTGAAAGTATTTGTATGGAGTGTAGCCATGTATGGAAGTGAAACATGGACGACAAATAGTTTGGACAAGAAGAGAATAGAAGCTTTCGAAATGCGGTACTACAGAAGAATGTTGAAGATTCTATGGGTAGATCACATAACTAATGAAGAGGTATTGAATAGAATTGGGGAGAAGGGGAGTTTGTGGCACAACTTGACAAGAAGAAGGGACCAGTTGGTAGGACATGTTCTGAGGCATCAAGGGATCACAAATTCAGCATTGGAGGGCAGCGTGGACGGTAAAAATCGTAGAGGGAGACCAAGAGATGAATACACTAAGCAGATTCAGAAGGATGTAGGTTGCAGAAAGTACTGGGAGATGAAGATGCTTTCACGGGATAGAGTAGCATGGAGAGCTGCATCAAACCAGTCTCAGGACTGAAGATTACTACAACAACAATGAATACTTAAACCTTCTGACTAATTTGTATACACAAAAGGGAATACTGGGCAGAAACTGTACCAGATGATGTCTATCAAACGTTTACAGTGTGTGGAATCGTGTCAGTCAAGTTCAGTTCTGATAATATGATCTGCAGTGAAATGATATAATGAATGAATTGTCATAAAACAAATTTCAACTACAAAGTTATTGTTGACATTTGAAGTGAATAATAACATATCATTCAACATTTTGCTGTCAAGTAAGTAGATGTTCACTGCCCTGGTTAAACAGAGTGACAAAAAATTTGATGTGAGAAAGTTCTGTGCTTGAGTGTAAACTAGAATATGTTTGTGTTTATACTTATTACTCTAAGTTAACTGATGCAGTTAGAACGTTTTTCACGTTGTCTATGTTTATAAAAATTCAGCTAAGTAATGTACAAGCCAATTTCACGTTTGATAACGCTACTTTTGGATGGCAGGTTGCATTGTCTAGGAAAAGAAGAACTTGACGATTTCCTTTTTTCATTTTGGCATTGAAAGAGCCCAGCCATTCTTCCATGCGACCACTCACCACTCACCATCCACGCATTTTTATTGCTTCGCCATGTGACTGGAAGCTTACTGACGTCTATGTTTTTGAAACAACGTGGCTTTGCTTCCATTCCAGTCGTCAGTGGCTTCTCCATTTCACACAGCAGTACAGTGAGACTTTCTGTGGACATTTTTCCACCGGTGCACTTTTCATCTCGAATTGCTAGCGATTTTGAATGGAGCACGCGATAAAACAGTCTCGTTTCATCGGCATTGAACACGTCTTTCCGGGTCATAATTCACAATTAAGTTAGACAGTATTGTCTTCCATTCTGTTTCTACACTTTCTTGCACACCCTTAGCTTCCTCACGCACTTCATTCCACATGATGTTGCGCCTAGCTTTGAAATTGTCCAGCCATCCTGTGGATGCCTTAAACTCTGTAATTCCAAGCTCTTTAGCGACTTTCAGAGCCTCACTGTACAACATGGGTCCAGATAAAAGCAAGTTTTTTTCCCGCGCACTTACGAACCATTCTCACACTATTTCGTTATTTGATCCTTTCCGGTCTTCTTCGCCTTTATTTTCATCTGACCGTTCCCTTTCGTCCATTCGTCCCAAATCTTATCCTTGTTTCTTAGAGGCTCATAAATTTGTGTTTTACCGCAGTTCAAATGCAACATAATTTCGCGCACAGAGAGTTTGTCTTTCTCACTCGCCTCGATTACATTAATCTTTTCGTTAAGTGTTAACGACACATACCGTTTGTTCGACATCATGTTACTGTATCTCTTAAAGTGCTACTAGTCAACTGAAACTGGCAGAAAATAATGACCTTGCCGGGTAAAACCATTGTTTAACGGAACAATACCCACCTCTTTCACTGCGCACATTGCAGCAGATTGTTGGTAGATGCGCAACTCTGTTCCTGTATGCGCCGGCGTGCGTCAATAATGAGGAAAACGAGAAAGCCGACAAAGAGAGCACTGACGAACGAACCGTTTCCTTTGATGTACCTTACCGACACTGAGCATTAACTTATTCGTTGTTGCACAGAGGCGCGGTTTTAGGTCCACAACAGCAGCGCCGCACTGCGCTGGACCTCTTTTCTTGGTTTTGCGCCGCTTAACACAGGTGTTAAAAGTAACGTCCTGGTAGAGTCGTGAATAACTAATGAACTGTAATACAGTAGTACTGTATAGGCTCTCTTCCCCATTATACAACGAATTATTAAGTATGTTCTAAGATTTGCTTTTCGTTTCCGCGTTAGGCACGTTCCGCTTTATACCAAAAAATCAGCATATAAAAGTGCACTGAATGCGTCGGTACTGAAATACTCGTACGGTTTGGGCAGGTTTCCGAATTATACACGTGCTGATTTGAGCAAGTTTTATATATTGGCTGAATCATTGGAAGATAGAAGCTGGCCAAAGTCCACATGAGCTGGTCAGCAAGTTAACTCGTCCGCAGCCTCTTTCCATGTTGAGAGGAAACAGTCATCAGCAGTACAGGCAGATCAGCCTCGCGCTACAGACTGGTGCCAGGGAGGCGCAACAGCAGCACGAAAGCCAGGCGCAGGTCTTAAGAGGGAGGGGGATGATGGAGGTCGTTACCTCCACCGTAACCCCCAAAAAATGCAGTAAAAGCGTTTATATTTTACGTGTTTGAATTTCCAAATTTCACAGCTAACTGTCGAAGGATAAAGAATATGAAAACTAAGTGTCATGAAAGTTACAAGAATTTTTCAGATCTTAGAAGCTACATTTAACACAGAATTCGTCTCAATTGCTTGAGTGAGGGCCAGCCAACATGGGTGGCGTGACCGGTAACATTCGAGCCACGTAAAGGCACATGCTTAGTCAGACCACACCTGCTATCAACAACAAATCCGCCATAACTCATAAGAAATGGAAAGAGCCTCTAAGAAGAAGGAAAAAAACTTTGTTTCCTGAAAGCAGGTATTCCAGTTCTCAAATGAAACCAAAGGTGAAGCAAATTTCTTCTTCGTTATTTATCCATGTGAACTAATCAACCCAAAATTTTGTGTTCCCAGCTATATACACTGAGGTGACAAAAAGCCATGGTATAGTGACACCCACGTATACAGAAGGCAGTAGTATTCGAACACGAGGTATAAAACGGCAGTGCATTTGTGGGACTGTCATTTGTGCTCAGGTGGCTCATGCGAAAAGGTTTCCAATGCGATTATGGCCGCACGACGGTAATTAACAAATTTTGAACGCGGAATGGTAACTGGAGCTAGATGCATGGGACATCCCATTTCGGAAATCGTTAAGGAATTCAATACTCAGAGATTCACAGCGCCAAGAATGTGCCAAGAATACCATGTTTCAGGTATTACCTCTCACCAACCAAGTGCATCGGCGTTTGCGTAGAGTTTCCAGTGCCAACAGGACAAACAACACCGTGAAATAACCACAGAAATAAATGTAGGCTCCTAATCGACTAATATTCCCCACAAAGCACTCAAAAAACTTACTACAGTATACCGACACCGATCAAGAATCACTAATTACGACACTTGCAATGCAATGAAATAATAAATTACGATGCCTATAAAGCAATACATAAAAAGATAAAACACGAAAACAATGCCATCTCACCGAGCGAGGTGGCGCAGCGGCTAGCACACTGGACTCACATTCGGGAGGATGACGGTTCAATTCTGCTTCCGGCCATCCTGATTTAGGTTTTCCATGATTTCCCTAAATCGCTCCAGGCAAATTCAGGGATGCTTCCTTTGAAAGGGCACGGCCGACTTCCTTCCCCGTCCTTCCCTAATCCAATGAGACCACTGACCTCGCTGTCTGGTATCCTCACCCAAACAACCCAACACAACCCAAACCAATGCCATCTACACCTATAGTTCAAATCAATGGAAAAGTTGTTCTGCGTTGTGGAAAGGCAATATACAAGATAGCACATCCAAAAGAAATTAAACTAAACCTAAATGCACATAAGAGATTCTATGGTTTACCGAAATCCTGACAGGGTCCCCATGTGTAAGTAGCGTGAGTAAAGGGTCGCTATGTGTAAGGTGCGTGAAGTGCACTTTGAATAAGAATATGCTATCTGACATTGAAGTCAATGTAAGAGATTGGGTCGCCACCGTCTCTAGCCACACGACAAATAAGAGGTTGGGCTGAGTCGGAAATTTACTTAAGTTATTCATAAGAAAAACTCACAAAAGAACATTCATTATAAAGTCACTCATCAAGAATGGGATGTAATTATTAATATGATCCTAGCATTGTACACATTAATCAAATATTAAAATAAAGCAAAGAGTGTGTGGCCACTTTGCCTAAGAGCAGCTTGCTGCAACATTCCTGAAAACAAGATCTATTCTAAAGCATTTGTTTAAAATAAAAAGGGAACTCTAATTATTGGTCCTGTGCACATGGAAACGCCGTGGATGGGCTAATAAGGAAAACTACAAGGTAAATGGCATAGGTAACGGAGACGTATCATTGGTACACTGGATAAGATTCGAGGTAAAATTATTTATTCCTTAAAACATTGATGTAAGGCATCCACATAACTGCTACTGCCTGGTAACTAAGTACAATTTCTTGTGAAACGCTATACGACTCACGTGGTTCCCACGTGGTTCAAGGAGACACAATTTCTACGTACCATGTCCAAATTTTAGTCACATTAAACCACGCAGCCGTGAACAATTAATATTTTACAGAGGACAGATGACAATGGGTAATGGCAGAGGGCCAACAAACTCTAATATTAACCCAAGTGGATGGTTTCCAACGGTCACCTAATAATGAAATAAAGAGGATTCACGAAGAGGCAAAAATTACCAAGGTTCGGAAAATAATAGAATGTACACACACGCAGTCGCAGGCACACAAACCTTCACACAACCGAGGGCGCACTTCCTACGTGAGATCGCTTCAACATATGCAATTCCTTTGTGCTACGTTCTTCTTACGGACCAAAGTCTGCATTAGGAGTCAAACTGAAAGTCTGCAAAAGCGTTGCATTCCTTGCTGCGACCCAGTAAAACAATTTTTATAAGACGAGACGTAAGACCAAAAGCTAAAAGCTCCCCTCTCGCTATAAGGCAACGCGCCACGCGGTTAAATCAACTAACCCTTCTTTAAAGAGACCTCGGCTGCAGACCCTCGGCGAGCTGGAACCAGACTGACCATTTCACACACTCCAACGTCTCCCACGCGACCCTGTGGCCAGGAAAACCCAGAGACGAGGATTCCGCCACCAACCTAACACCGGTAACTTTCACACAAGGTGAGCAAACCTCTTTTCTTACCTGAAAACTACAAGGGATAGCCATTCTGTACGACTACCGCTGATTCTCTGCAGCATACTAAATTACCGTACAGCAAAATGAAACACAACGACATTCATTATTCACTCACGCATGCCAGAGGGTTCTGTATCACTGGAAAGCAAATAAAATGATAATGAAAGGGGACTACAGGACCCTTTCAATGTTCCCAAACAACGATGTATGTAATTTTTACGGATGACAATGCACCATGTCATTTGGCTAAAATTGTTCGCAGTAGGTCTGAAGAACATTCTAGACAATTCTAGCGAATGATCTGGCCGTCCAGATGGCCCAACATGAATCCGAGCGAACATGTATGGGACAAAATCGAGAGGTCAGTTCATGTACAAAATCCTTCAGCGGAAACACTAGCAATTATGGACGGCTTCAGAGGCAGCATGGCTCAATATTTCCGCAGGGGGCTTCCAAAGACTTTCTGAGTCCATTATACATCGAATTACTGCACTAAGCCGGGCAGAAGTTGGTGCGACACGATATTAGGAGACATCCCATGACTTTTGTCACTTCAGTGTATTTAAACGTATAGCTTATGATGATTTGAAGATCACGTCATTGAATATGTCCTGTTGTTACTACGAGCTTCGCTACAAACGGCACCAACCATAACCTTTCATGTTACGCAGAAGCTATTACAGTAATACTAAATACATGGAAAACAACTATTTAGCTGGTACGTAACACGTTTAGGTGGCATCCGAGAGCATTAGGATTAAATTGCTTAGCTACGCTAAGGACAGATGAAAATTCAGTCATGCTCGTATTAGTATACAGAACTTACAACAAATATTTATGCATATTTCAAAGGCAACCGGCCATGGGAAGCGGTGCGAGGTCATTAGAATCAATTTTAAAAGGATAGAGCTAGAAACCCGCCTTTGCTTTATCGAAAGAATTGCTCCGACACTTACTATAAATGATTTAGGTTTATCAGTAGACGTGTTGAATTCACTGTGGTACACCTAGGAAATTCATTGACAATGTCGTAAGAAATGCGTAGGAAACAAAAAAAAGCCTCCATGATTGCTAAATGGAAAAATGCAGAGAAACATTTTCTGATAGTATAGGAAAATTTATGGCTTGCGACCTCAGACAGAAATTCTAGTACAGACTCAAAACTCAAGAAAATCACAGGTGATATATCAGTTGAGCCAACGAACATAAACGTTCAAGAAACTGGATAAAATTTTCTCGAATGAAAAACAGCCCACAGTTGCACTAAATTATGTTTATTTTAATCCTTGACCATGGTTTCTACTATAATAATACAGCCTTCTTCAGAAGTCACACTAATATATGAAAAATGTCTTAGCCCAGCGGCTGCGTCAAGACCAATAAAATAACTTCAACAGACATGAGCCTCTTTCGAACACAAGTAAAATTACATATGGCACCGTATGTCCTCTGCCACTACGACTGTTATACTCTATTAGTGTGACTTCTGAAGAAGGCTATATTATTATAGCAGAAACCATTGTCAAGGTTTAAAATATACATAGTTTAGTGCAACTGAGGGCTGTTTTTCATTCTCCTCAATTTCTTAACGGTTGCTGTTGTCGCTGCCATAATGAAAATAATGGATAAAATTATCACAGAAATAAAATTTTAAGAATCTAGAACTTGAAGTCACGCAAATAAGAAGTTCAAACGTAAGAAAAATTGTGAAGCCAAGAAATATGCCTCAGCGAATAATCATCAAAGTGATACAAAATTTTTCAGTCAGAAAGTAAAGTAGGCCCATCTGGTTATGTACAACTAAATGCACTGATAAAGCAAGTTCGGTCCCCAAAAGTTTGAAATGACAGTAAGAAAACTAGTGTTACATACGGAAATTTGAAAACAGAAACGAAGTAACGGAGAATGCGAACTGACAACATTACAAAAGAAATTTGGAAATTTTACAAATCTACAACGCATGAAGTACGTTCGTTATTAAAGTTCTCTGGGACAAAAATAAATATGGAAGTGACCTACTGAAAGAAGAACAAGCAACGCAACCGTCATAAAAATTACAAATTCGCTGAGTCAAAGAATTTCATATTGATATGCAACACACTAACAGCAGACGAATATATGAAAACAAACAAGTCGTTCTCGGAAATTGCATTATTAGTCATTGATTCACCACTTATTGTGAATATTCTTGGTCCATCACGGATCAACAAGAACAAAGCAGCGAAATGGACGAAACGCGTGATAGAAAAAAGTATTAGGGAGAAATTGATGAACAGCACAAAAAGAATTCAAAAGAATACTTACGCTCACGAAGATTCACAACTCATAATTTTCGTCAACAGAGAAGAAAGCAATGGCTGAATACCCAGTCATTAAGCAGGGCACACACCAACATGGCGTGACATGCGACGTGACACATAAAAGATACAAACGTGCTAGTAGGATAGGTGTGCCGACTCTAGCCAAGATAATCACCTCATCATGTTACACTTCCAGTATCAGGCTACACACTTAGGCTCCTTGGTGCCTTCACTCCCTTCCCCCCCCCCCCCCCCCCCCCTTGGAGAACCACCGGGTATTGATCAGGGTCACCCAGGGCATCACCCAGGCAATTGTGTTATGTGAAATATAAATGGCGGCAACCTCCCTCCCCATTCACCCTCCTCCTACACCGCCCCTCCCCCCTGGGCCAATGAAAATCGAGAACTGCCTCCACACTTTCTTCTTTTATAACTGGGACACTTGAACGGGAGAGGTTATTTTGGAGATGGACAGCGTAGGGACAGAGAGAGACTGTATCTACATTAAGTCACATCACTTGAGTTCATTTGTTAACAACAGTTTAATATTACATCATTCGAGGCACCAGTAAAAAACACATCCAACGAGATGTCTCAGTGCCCTTATTATTCCATTTTTACGTATTTTTCACCCATTTCACAGTTTTGCTATTTTACAACTTAGACATTCTCGAGCTGGGTAGCACAGGGGGAGGTTGTAGACTGCGTCTATTTGTTAATAACAAATTAAAATCACATCGCTTGAATTCTATTTGTTGATACCAGTTTAGTATAAAGTGACACCAGCAGAGAGCACATCCAGGGAGATACGTAAGTACTCTCATTTTTTACGTATTTTCCCCAATCTTCATATTTTGTTTCATAATTTTACTTATTTTTTCCAGTTATTCAAGATCCACCGCAACTGTTCCTGGCATCGCGTCGTCATCATAATGCTGTCGGACAATCACAAGGCAGTATGTATCCAAATTATTTATCACTCATAATGAAGCACACCTCCCAAGCTCCATCTTTTATAACTGGGACAGTTGAGTGGTCACCATAGGGAGAGGTTGTAGGTGCATCTATTTGTTAGTAACGAATTACGTCACTCGAGGACTGTTTGTAAATAACCATCTAAAATTTCGTCATTAGAGGAACCAGTAGGCACTACACCTAAACAGATATGAAATTACGCCCATTTTTCCACATTTTTCAATATTTTACGCATTTTAATCAATTACGTCAGTTATGTGTCGACGTCAACATCGCGTCTTCACGACATGATCATGCTCTAAGCCTATCACAATAGGGCGTGGGTCCCGATTTATTTATTATAGCTAAGCGACCGCTGCCTTACTAGTGTGAGTGATATTACAGTGTTAAAAACGAACACATTGGTGGAAATTATGACGCCTTACCAAGCTCTGTAAGCACTACCGATTTCCAACCATGATACAGTATGTGCAGAACATATTACACTGCAATAGATAAACTACCACTACATTACTAACTTGGGTGATGTCATAGTAAAATTCTGATGTCTCCAACCGAAGGTGCTGTATGTTTGTAACACAGCACTACAAAATTCTCACCTAGAGGCAGTGTCGATCAGCATCTGCAACAACCCCAGCCAGAGTCATATCGCCTGCAGGGTAGACAGCCCCTCGGACTCTCACGTGTGGTTGTGTTGTTGCAAACACCGATGCTTTGGGTAGGCTCACGGATACACTATCCAGCAATGACGGATGAAGTTGCATTATAATCGTCTCCAGCTTGACGGCTTACACTGCTGCTATATCAGTTCTGGCTGAGGGGTCTCCATTCCGCAGCAATAATGACAAACAGACTCCAGCATGTCAGTGCAAATATCAAAGTGTGCTATAAATACACAGCTAGATGACTAGGAACTCTCTCCAGCATCCCCATGTCAAACGAGTCAAGTGAGACTCTGGTAGAGTAGGAAGCTTCCCATGCTTTCGCGACCGACAGGTCGCCCACGAGAGAGCTCCCCATATCCACCCAACATCAGGCCAGAACATCTCCCTAGACATGGTAGAGAAATTTGCACAACGTATATGCAATCATGTCTAACCTAGTAGCTGGCACAAAAGGCACTCAATCATTCAGAGAGAGGGATATGACCTAGATAAGCCAATCGTAACTCACAGACACCTGCACACTCACCAGAGGAATTCCGTGGCTGCCTTGAGATAACTGTTACAAACAATCTAAGCGCCAAGTACTTACCTCCCCAACACCCTTTCTTTCTGGGAGAATCAGAAACATACTCCTCCTCCCCCAACCATCATGCTTATAAAAGTGGTGTGAAACGATCCCATTTTCAGCTGGGTAGCACTCCCAGTTGCAATGAAGACATGCAACTAGATTTCTAAACAAAAACTGTGTAATATTATTAGCATATGCGAGATTACTATAAGTCTCGTATATTAACTACAGGAATATTGAAGGATGGTCATTTTTAGCGTAATTTTGAGTGATCCATAGAGTTCCACAGACACATACCGGACAGCGAGCACAATGCAATGTTTGCTATGGAAACTTACCTGTGCATTAATAACGAATATGTTTCGAATGCGTGAAAGAGTAACTGGCATGTTCGTCAACTACATGTGATCCACACTGGATATAGAGAGAATAATTTTAGCGAAAACTTACAATCGTGGAACTATGTCACTAGTGGCCTAGATATACCGCTGTTGTCAGACGTGTAACTCAAGCAATATTACCATTCAGCGTCACTGTAAGACTAATAAACAGATGTGGAAATACGTCCTTGCCACACACAAACGAGACTTGTGAAAGGCCGCAGGGCAGCAAAAATAAAATCTTCCTCAATACAAAGCCACAGAGTCACAGGTCGCGATACCTATCCCCCTATACAGGGTGTTACAAAAAGGTACGGCCAAACTTTCAGGAAACATTCCTCACACACAAATAAAGAAAAGATGTTATGTGGACATGTGTCTGGAAACGCTTAATTTCCATGTTAGAGCTCATTTTAGTTTCGTCAGTATGTACTGTACTTCCTCGATTCACCGCCGGTTGGCCCAATTGAAGGAAGGTAATGTTGACTTCGGTGCTTGTGTTGACATGCAACTCATTGCTCTACAGTACTTGCATCAAGCACATCAGTACGTAGCATCAACAGGTTAGTGTTCATCACGAACGTGGTTTTGCAGTCAGTGCAATGTTTACAAATGCGGAGTTGGCAGATGCCCATTTGATGTATGAATTAGCACGGGGCAATAGCCGTGGCGCGGTACGTTTGCATCGAGACAGATTCCCAGAACGAAGGTGTCCCGACAGGAAGACGTTCGAAGCAATTGATCGGCGTCTTAGGGAGCACGGAACATTCCAGCCTATGACTCGCGGCTGGGGAAGACCTAGAACGACGAGGACACCTGCAATGGACGAGGCAATTCTTCGTGCAGTTGACGATAACCCTAATGTCAGCGTCAGAGAAGTTGCTGCTGTACAAGGTAACGTTGACCAAGTCACTGTATGGAGAGTGCTACGGGAGAACCAGTTGTTTCCGTACCATGCACAGCGTGTGCAGGCACTATCAGCAGCTGATTGGCCTCCACGGGACACTCTACCTGTGCTGCTATAACATGTGCATTTACAAGTACGACACATCATGTGGTTCATGCACGATGGAGCTCCTGCACATTTCAGTCGAAGTGTTCGTACGCTTCTCAACAACAGATTCGGTGACCGATGGATTGGTAGAGGCGGACCAATTCCATGGCCTCCACGCTCTCCTGATCTCAACCCTCTTGACTTTCATTTATGGGGGCATTTGAAAGCTCTTGCCTACGCAACCCCAGTACCAAATGTAGAGACTCTTCGTGCTCGCATTGTGGACGGCTGTGATACAATACGCCATTCTCCAGGGCTGCATCAGCGCATCAGGGATTCCATACGATGGAGGGTGGATGCATGTATCCCCACTAACGGAGGACATTTTGAACATTTCCTGTAACTAAGTGTTTGAAGTCACGCTGGTACTTTCTGTTGCTGTGTGTTTCCATTCCATGATTAATGTGATTTGAAGAGAAGTAATAAAATGAGCTCTAACATGGAAAGTAAGCGTATCCGGACACATGTCCACATAACATATTTTCTTTCTTTGTGTGTGAGGAATATTTCCTGAAAGTTTGGCCGTACCTTTTTGTAACACCCTGTATACACTACTGGCCATTAAAAGGCTACACCACGAAGAAGACATGCTACAGACGCGAAATTTAACCGACAGGAAGAAGATGCTGTGATATGCAAATGATTAGGTTTTCAAGGCATTCACACAAGGCTGGCGCCGGTGGCGACACCTACAACGTGCTGACACGCGGAAAGTTTCCAACCGATTTCTCATACACAAACAGCAGTTAACCGGCGTTGACTGGTGAAACGTTCTTGTGATGCCTCGTGTAAGGAAGAGAAATGCGTACCATCACGTTTCCGACTTTGATAAAGGTCGGATTGCAGCCTATCGCGATTGCGGTTTATCGTATCGCGACATTGATGCTCGCGTTGGTCGATATCCAATGACTGTTAGCAGAATATGGAATCGGTGGGTTCAGGAGGGTAATACGGAACGCCGTGCTGGATCCCAACGGCCTCGTATCAGTAGCTGTCGAGATGACAGGCATCTTATCTGCATGGCTGTAACGGATCGTGCAGCAACGTCTCGATCCCTGAGTCAACAGATGAGGACGTTTGCAAGACAACAACCGTCTGCACGAACAGTTTGTCGACGTTTGCAGCAGCATGGACTATCAGCTCGGAGACCATGGCTGCCGTTACCCTTGACGCTGCATCACAGACAGGAGCGTCTGCGATGTTGTACTCAACGACGAAACTGGGTGCACGAATGGAAAAACGTCATTTTTTCGTATGAATCCAGGTTCTGTTTACAGCATCATGATGGTCGCATCCGTGTTTGGCGACATCGCGGTGAACGCACATTGGAAGCGTTTATTCGTCATCGCCATACTGGCGTTGTCACCCGGCGAGATGGTATGGGGTGCCATTGGTTACACATCTCGGTCACCTCTTTTTCGCACTGACGGCACTTTGAACAGTGGACGTTACATTTCAGATGTGTTACGACCCGTGCTTCTACCCTTCATTCGATCCCTGAGAAACCCTACATTTCAGCAGGATAATGCACGACCGCATGTTGCAGGTCCTGTACGGGCCTTTCTGGATACAGAAAATGTTCGACTGCTGCCCTGGCCAGCACATTCTCCAGACCTCTCACCGATTGAAAACGTCTGGTCAATGGTGGCCGAGCAACTGGCTCATCACAATACGCCAGCCACTACTCTTGATGAATTGTGGTCTCGTGTTGAAGCTGCATGGGCAGCTGTACCTGTAAACGCCATCCAAGCTCTGTTTGACTCAATGCCCAGGCGTATCAAGGCCGTTATTACGGCCTGAGGTGGTTGTTCTAGGTACTGATTTCTCAGGATCTTATGCACCCAAATTGCATGAAAAAGTAATCACATGTCAGCTGTAGTATAATATATTTGTCCAACGAATACCCGTTTATCATCTGCATTTCTTCTTGGAGCAGCAATTTTAGTGGCCAGTAGTGTAATAAAAAATGTGACCTTTGAGATCGAGCATCTCTTGTCGATAAAGATATTCCCTAAAGAACGATTAACCTACCGCCTTGTGAATTCAGATTGTGAACAACACATGCACAACGGCCTTTGGAAAAACGGGTTACACATACCCGGCAAAAGTGCAATCACCACCATATTTACGACGAGATGCTGCTCGTATCTGTCGGCTCTGCCACAGCAGTGAATCAAAGAAGTCGACATTGCCACTTTGAGCCTGCAGGCATCCCTGGGAATAGCAACCACACCTCGACTGTGCAACAACTCTCGCAGTAGTTCCGAAGTCCACAACCTCAAAATGTGGACATTGGCTGACAGAAAGCGGGGGAAGCGGCTTACTCAAAGCTGATAAACTGGAGGAATCACCGACTTGTGTGTGTTACTAGGAGTAACGTCTGAGAAATTACCTCACCACAGCTCACGAGCTGAGCGTCGGAAGACCGAGACCACCGCTGCAACCTTAAGCCCGTATTACACGATGCGCGAAAGCGTACGCCTATGCACCAGCGCCCCTAGCGTGCATACCTGTAACCACATACTGGATCACGTCCGACCTATTACACCGTCCACGCGGGATATACCTAGTGCGCATGCGCAGCAGCAGACGACGATATTCGCGAGCAGCAGACGATACGCGCGCGGAAAGAAAACATAAGTGTGTGCTGTCTTGTAAAGTCGTCCGTTCTACCGCGAGCAACTCAGGAACGAGTGTATGATACACTGGATACTTTCAAATTATTTCTGTGAGCTCAAGGTTCGTATTTAATAAGAAATTGTTTTCTCTTACGTAGGTTACAACTGTTCTGAATTACAGACTCACTATATTTATGTTACGACACTTGATTACAGTGGTATATGTATATCGAAATTTACATTTATACAGCATATTACACATGGAAGATCCACTTGTTTTTGAAGCTATTGCCCTGGCAGTGGCAGTAAATCTTCAGATTAGGGCAGAACGGCGACGAAAACGAAAAGCCAGGCGTTGTTGGGTTCGACCCTGGCTGAAAAGAAGGGACGAAGGCAGGGGAATATATTCACTTTTAATGAAAGAACTGAGGCCCGAAGATCCGCAAGAATTTCGGAACTTCGTTAGGATGGACATGGTCTGTTTCGAGAAGCTGCTGTCTATGATAGAAGATAGAATCAAAAAGTGTGACACAGTCATGAGGGAGGCTATCTCACCTTCTCGAAGGTAAGAATTGTATGTTTATACGTTTTGTGATCATACCAACCAAGATGTTCATTTCGTTACATGCCCTGTTACGTTGCAGGCTGGCAGTAACATTACGGTTCCTGGCGACTGGGGAATCTTTTAAGAGTCTGGCTTTCAGCCACAGAATTGCACAGCCTACCATTTCAAATGTTATTGTGGATGTATGCACTGCAATTTGCGAAACTTTAAAGGACCAATACTTAAAGGTACATTTGTGTTATTTTTTCGAGTTTGGAAGATATATATGTGTGTATTTATATGTGCCATTCAGACAGTAATTAAGTATATAACATTACAGGCACCATCAACAGAAGAAGAGTGGAATAAAATTGCCAAAGAATTTGATGAACTGTGGCAGTTCCCAAACTGCATTGGTAAGCCACAGAATTAAGTTACATAATATGGAGAAAATCTGACAATAATGAAATGTATTTAAAATGTTTTTAATGAAGTATATCAGACTCAGCTTTAGGCAGTTTTTTATCTCCCACACTGCAAGTCTATGTTCTGTTATATAAAATTACTTACTTTCATTTTCAGGTGCAATGGATGGGAAACACATAGCATTTGCCCCACCACGAACTGCTGGCTCAACATACTTCAATTATAAAAAGTTCCACAGTGTTGTTTTACTAGCTATTGTGGACGCTAGGTACCGATTCTCTTTGATTGACATTGGGTGCAATGGAAGAGTGAGTGATGGTGGGGTGTATGCAAACAGCCTGATCAGCAGTGCACTTCGGGAAAACTGGTTGAAGGTACCACAGCAAAAATCACTTCCTGGCACAAACATTGAAGTGCCATATGTGATTCTTGCTGATGATGCCTTTCACCTGGAGCCATATATCATGAAACCCTATAGAGACTGCCAGAACCAGAAGTCCAAACAGATTTTTAACTACAGATTGTCAAGAGGAAGGCGAGTAGTGGAAAACACTTTCGGAATTCTGGCCAACCGCTTCAGAGTTCTTCTCAGTACAATGCGACTACCTGTTGAGAAAGTGGAATTAATTGTTCAGACTTTATGCATACTGCACAACTACTTGATTGAAGAGGCAGACACCACATATGTGACAGCTGCTGATACAGAAAACACAGACTTGTGCACCATTAACAATGGTTCCTGGCGAGGAGAGAAATCTCTCTCTAGCATACCCCAGCAGAGTGGAAATCGCACGTCACTGTGTGCCAGGGAAGTGCGCGAAAAATTTTGTGAATTCTTTAGTACAACAGGTTATGTTTCATGGCAGTGGGAAGCCATTAAGAAGTACAACTTTTAACAGTAATAATGTACAAAAGGCAATCTTTTATTTAAAAATGACTCAACAATGTAATGCAATGCCTTAACTTTAAAATCAGTTACATATTTCTTTATGGATGCCATCCATGATACATTTCATGACATTCAATTTTACATCAGCCTTAATTGCTGGATTTTTAAATTTCTTCAGTTCAGCAGCAACATACTGACCAAACTTGTCATCTTCATTACTGCCACTAATTGAAACTCTAATGTCTCTTAACACTGACAACGTTGAGGTGGCTAATTCATCCTCAGTCTCCTTCCTATGCCTCTTTCTGGCTGAAGCATAAGGCTGCTCACTTAGAGGTGATGGTGTTGACACAGGTGTACTTCCGTCTGACAATTCCACAGTAAATATGTCTTGAGAGTACTGGAAATAGAAAACTGATGTAGATATTGTAATACGTATGTAGCACAATACTAACATTAAAGTGGTTATGTAAACTACAATGGTCTGTTTAAAGTTCTCTGTGTAAAATATAAGTAATGTAAGTAACCTGTATGAAAGTGAAGTACTATTTTGTTGGAGCAAATATATACAATACAATCAAAGTGTTACATTCTTTTGGTCAAGAGAGCTTCATGGCTAATGAACTGTCATTGACATACATGAGAATACTGTTTATGCACTTACACTGCTGTTGTCATCTTCAATATATCCATCATTTACTATGGTCTCTTCAGTAACTGTGGTCACCTCAGTATTCTGAAATAGTTGATGTGTTATTCACTTGTTGCAATTACTATTTACAACTTTTATTTAAATGTAGGTAAATACTTACACAAGGGTCATTGACAGTGGTCGTGCTAGATGGATTTGATGAGAGTGACTGTGGTATCTGAAATATTAAAGGCCCATGTTAGTCTATAGCAGATTGTGAACCTCTCCCAACACTGAAAAGTACGAATACACATGGTAGTATTAAATCGTGATTTGTTTTCCAAAATATCATTCACTAATATAAGCATATATACTACTTGCGCTGGAATATCCATCTACAACCTGAAATCAGAATAAGCTGTCTTACAGAAAGCAGAATTCCTACAAAGGAAGGCAACAAAATGTTCGTACTTACCATACGGCTTGGGATATTTGTCACTGTTTTCCTCGGTGTCACGTAGTCCTTCAAAAACTTCAAAGCACTGAACCACCACACAGCAGGCTCATAAACTTCGCTTGCCCCTGCACCACTATGCTCACTGGCTCTAATTTTTTTTAGCTCTCCACAAAAATGCGACCGCAGAGACATGAATCGAGTTTTGCAGTCCTCATCTGTTGCGTTGGGCAAAACTGCACGAACTTTACTGCCTATCACTGCCAGTTTCTCTTTCCTGGCATTCTGAAATAAAGCAAGAGATGCAATGAAATCAAACATGAACATTCGTAAGCTAAGGCATTGATAAACGAATCGAAAATCATCGTGTAACATAATATGCATATTACTCAGAAATAAATGATGCCGACGTACCTTATTATGATATAGCGGGTCCTGCGGGTTGTACATACACTTCTCTTCGCTGTACGCCTGAATCAGGATGCTTAAAGCCTGTTTGTTCCATTCCATTTCTAGAATATGAAGCAATAAATAGAACAACAAGCGTTCACATACAGCCAGTATAAAAGAAAGTCAACTGGCAAAAAAATACTATTTTTAACTGCATTTATGAAAACCTACTTACTGAAAAAAAATTGTGGAAAAATCCCAACACGAAAAACTGTTATTAGCCTCTACACATCCAACCTTAAACAAACAACAAGCAGAAAGCACTGCGGTACCCGCTTCTGCGCATGCGCAAGTTTCGCAGCCTAGTGCGCATGCGCGGGTTGACGGGAATTTAGAACTGCTCTCTATTCCGGCGCGCGGATAATGTGTCTGCTAATTTTCGTAGTTTCACCCGTTCTACCGCCAGATGGCTGTCGCGACAGACCAGTACCGTTCGCGGCGGACCGTCGTGTAATACCGGCTTTAGAAACGAAACTGGAGCTGATCTGCTGCCGTACTCTGCGAGCGAAGTCTCTGTAATCGCCATAGGCCATTTTGATAACGCTACCAGTGTGTCACGTGTCGAAGCAGCCAGAGGAATTCGAATATTATTTTTGTTACACGTCTGTGAGATGCTGGATTTACCCATAAAGTCTTATCAACAAGAAAAAGCATTGTTTAGCAGCAAACATTCACGCAACATGTACTGGTTACAATAATCACCAAGTGTTGAACATCAAGATTTTATCTTGAATCCACAGGACTCTTAGGTGTCTCATATCTTTAGAGTTCTGACAACTTCCCGTCTAGGATAATGTCAACAATAATGAATCGCAAATCAGGTAATATCGGAGTCAAGTTCGCAGCCTGATATTTCTAGGAGGAAAGCAGCAGAGTTTACCTGCACGGCGAGATTTTATTAGGTCGATTGAGCTAGGAAAAAAACATGCTGAGGCAAATACGCAGTAACTTGTGTCATATTTTCCATTGTGATAGGAACCAATAAAGAATGCATTAAAGCAATGTAGCCTATGTAGTGTTAAATTACGATCAATGTATCGTAAGACAGACTAACATACTGCTTCCTATAACGAAGAAATAAGAAAGAGCTGTGATAAATCCATGGCATTTATACGGTTTCTGGCTACACTTCGTAGGAGTGATTCTATGGTTACTTGTGGAAATATTGTACACAACCCTTACTATGTGGAAGATTTCTCCAAAATCTAATAATGTAGCACTGGACTTGTTACTCGTAGGACCAATCAACACTCTAGTATTACGTGAAACGAAATTCGCCAACGTGTTTATTCGTGAAGAAGATATTGAGAACTGGCATTTACAGTCAACGTAATATAAGGGAAAATAGAACATGTACAGATAGGCGCTTGCCTCTCTAGATTTGTTTTTGTGAGTGACACAAGGTGCAGAACTCTCTCTCGCTCTCTAATTATTAATTCGAAGTCCCATCTAGTGACACCATACTGCCCTCACCACTGTTTAGTGGAACAGTGACATCTCCGAAGAAAGCTAGTTTACTAGTCTTGATTCTATAGGAAGTAACGAGAGCAGACGAGATGGTTTCATTCATTCAGCGGAATAATTCTGAATTTCACCAGCAGATTAGCTACAAAACAGCTGGGAATGTCGATGTACTTGTTTAATCGATTTCCATATTAAAACTACAGGCATAGAGAGCTTAATTTTATAAACTACTATATGTACTGATTGTCTTTATTGTGTACAGGTATTACATTTTGCCATTACCGAATGATCCATTGAAACTACAGTTTTCCATCGCGTGTTCACATTCAGCTATAAATCATAATTGTTATGCGTTCTAATCTTTGGACCCATAACCACAAAAGACATCACGAACAACGCCGTCTTCCCCAACTGACAAACTGCAGACTGATCTTATGGCTACACATACAAAGGATCCTCGCATAATGAGCAACTCCCATAACTTGCAATTGTCATAACAAGCAAAACAAATTGTGAAACAATGACTCGCTTAACGAGTGATGTTTCGAATAACAAGTGACGTCGATTTAGTGTGCTGTCACCAGCCGTTCGCGTGCTGCGAGGGAAACGTTCAGCAATGAGAGCGCCTTTCATTGTCGGCAGCGGCATATGAACAATGTTTCCGGTACGTACTGCAGTCTGGGTTTAGTACTCTTTCTGCTACCATCTTCGTGCGGCTTGTGATCACACATTTTTCTAAAGTTGTGTTCGCACAGCGTTGTTTTTTTGTGTGTGTGCGTGTTTGCAGATTTTAATAACCTTCCTAGAAATGTCCCACAAGATGAAGTTGCAAAAAGACAACCATAAAAGAAAGAAAATGACCTTAGACATGAAACGTTAAATCAGTGGAAAATGCGAACGTTGTGTGAGCGCTGTTGATTTAGCACACACATACAATCGGTCTCCATCAACTGTTTGCACTGTCCTCAAGAACTAGGACAAGATTAAAGAGATAGATGCTTCAGAAGGAGTGACAAGAAAATCTAAACAACGATTTCGACTGTGGACGATGTCGTAAGGTTTGCTCCTTCCATGCGCAAATGAAAAGCAATTGCAAGGCCACACTACTAACGAGAACATCATTGGTGAGAAGGAGAGAACGATTTTCGCCGACATTGTTAAAAAGATGGAAGGACCATCGGCGGCAGAAGAAGTGTTTAAGGGAAGGCGTGGGTGTGGAAGTTTAAGAGAAGAATCGGCATCCACAGCGTTGTGAGACACGGCGAAGCAGCCAACTTCGACACAAAGGCAGCAGTCGCAAAAGGTTTTTAATTGTGTCGAGACGGGGCTTTTCTGGAGAAATATGCCGAAGCGTACCTTTGTAACAACAGAGGGGAATGCATGGCACGGTCGCAAGCCAATGAAAGACAATGTCACTCTGCTAATATGTGCCAATGCAAGCGGCGATTTTAAAACTAAACCGCTGCTTGATTGCCATTCACAATCTGGACAAGACTTCCAAGAGGTGTAAAGTTCAGAAGAGAAGGTTAAATGTGACGTGGAGATCGAACAACAAGACTTGGGTGACACGTGACGTTTTTTGTAATTGGATCAATATAGTTTTTGGTCCTTCGGTGAAAAAATGTTTGGTTCACATGAATCTGCCACTCCGTGTCTTGCTTGTTATGGACAACGTTCCTGCCCATTCTCCAGGCCTAGAACACCATCTCCTTGAATTTCAATTTATCAAGATCCAGTTTCTGTCTCCCAGCAACACTCCGTTACTCCAGCCTAAGGAGGTCTACACCAAAGCACTCTTCGAGCATTACTTTGAGCTGACTGAAGCTACCAGTATCACTCTCGGAGAGTCTAGGTAATATCACTTCAGCATCGTTGCCTGCATCAAGATGATCGAAAGGGGTTACCAAGAGAACTCTCACTTCTGCTTGGAGGAGGCTTTGGCCAGAATGTGTTGTCGAACGTGATTCTGAGGCATTTGAATCAGTACCTGTGGAGCCTGTAGTCAACGAGATTGTGTCTCTGGCCGGTAGCATGGGACTAGAAGTAGATAACAATGATATCGATGAGCTTGTGGAAGACCATCGAAGAACTTACAGAGTTGCAATGTGTTTCATAGCAGGAAGCTGTGGAAAGGAGTTCTTCAGAGGAGGAGGAGGAGGACGACGCTGTAACAGAGAAGTAGCAATCTTCTTGCGCAATAAGAGTAATACTGAAAGCATGGGAATCGATTCATCGTACACTGAAAATTATCATCCCGATAAAGCCGCCAGCCGAGGTGGCAGAGCGGTTTGTAAGGGGTCCGTAGGCCCTTACTATAAATTTGCACTCGGCACAGGTCGATAGGGCGAACAATCGATTGTGTCGTGGTGCGAGAGCGAGTGTGGAGTTGAGCAGTGCCATGTTGCGGGTAGAGGTGTGGAGGCCAGCTGTCGAAATACAAGGCTTTAATGGAGAAGGGAGTCGCCATCGCCGTGGTTAGACCCCTTTGTACTAGAATAATACCGGGAAGGTGAAGAAGTATTATTACGAAAGTGATCAGTGACATTTCTGGGCCCGATATTTGGTTTCGCGTCTACCGCTCCGGCATCACCTTGGATTGCAGTGTTGGATTGCAGTGTTGGATGCAGTGATGGATTAGCGTGTGACGATAATGGAAAATGAAGAAGCCTGTGCTGAGATTAGCCATAATTAGATATGTATGACGAAGGCAGTGGCTTCTCCTTTTTTTGTGTTTTTTAGACGAATATAGGTTCGTAATTAGTGAAACTGTGTTGGTGTTTTTCTTGTTACCAGACATTTCATTATTACTGTTTGAACAGGACGAACTGGAAAGTAACAACTTCCGTAGCAGTCAATTCCGATTACAAGCCCCGTTAGGTACACGGTCATATTAATAATAATTATTGGGCTGCTATTCGACTAGATCAGGTCGGGATAAATAAACGGAGGTGTTACACCTTGGCTTACTGTGAAAGGACAAGTGCAATCTTCGGACGAATAGTAAAGAACAATAGGTAATTTTATCTTGCTTAACGTGAGAAAATGTTTTCCTATTTCGGATGAAGACAGAGTATAAACTTTAAAAATCACGTCAAGAAACAGTGCATTTTGAACAGTACGAAGTAATAGCGTCTTACGATTGTGAATAAACTGTTTTTCCGCCATATTAGATGAGAGTAGTAGTGTCGATAAACTGTGTTATAATGTGCAAACGCATAGATCCGCACGAAAAACTGTGAAAAGCGAACACTAAAGAAAGACACGTGTGAATATTACCACAACAAAACGAGCTAAGAATTCGTCACGAAAGCTTTTAAAGAAGTGTTTAGTAGTAATGTTATGACCGAAATTGCTTTTTGAATAATGAAAATCGAGCAACTTCATGTGGACCCATAAACTGTTATGCAGGCGACAATTTATGTGGCGACATAATTGTTGAATGACGTCACGCAGACCCGTGCAGCAGCTGGGCCAAAGAGCTTCGATCTGCGAGGTGATTTCACACGTCATCCCAACTACCTGTGCAAGGAGTAGGTCAGACGCAGACGCACTACACTGGACAGTGGTCAGCGCGACTTCGAGACACCGAGCGCCAACCCGGCATCTAGCGGCCGAACTACAAACTACGCCCGCCTGCAGCGCTACGGAGCAGCCGACTGAGAACTATGACGACTCGCCACAGATTTTCAGCGTGACTTCACGAGGCTCCAGCGGCAGTACAGCACCACGCCCACTTCAAACGTCAAAACATCTGGACTCGTGGTAACGTTAGTTGGTGAGTGAAGACAACTGGTTAGCATAACATTAAATTGCAGTATACTGTCTTCATGATAAATAAACAGTTTTGAACTGTGTTTTACCTTAGGACAAGTGCCCAATTACAGTAATTTACGAAAAGTTTGCAAAACATACTCTGAAATATAGCATACTTATTTATGCATACTGCGCTGTCTAAATGGTGATTACACAGATATGCTCATTGTTTTTGGAGATTTTACATTTATAGATTTAATGAATGGTGTGATTTGTCTTATTTAAAACATTTTACATAAACTGTGTATGTGAAAATTGATATTTGAATTTATTAGGTCTTGAGAGTCGTTATGTTCAGTACTCATACATATTGCATCAATTTTGGGATTAACTGAAGATACTGCAGTTACTGTTTGATTAGTTTAGTGGTAATTAGGAGTGTTTTGGGTTACTAGAGGTTATTTTATATTACTTGCTTGTGCATTAAAAAAAATAAACCAAACATGTCTGCCGAAGATAAGCAGGTATGTGAGGCAGTAGCTGAAAAGAAAGGGATAGGACAGGAAGACAGAGATGATTCAGGAATCAGTGATTATGGATTGTCATTAGAAAGCCCATTAGCACATTCAACTAGTTATCCTGAGACATCGGGACAAACAACGAGAGATAAGCCAGTTTCAGCTACGGTCGATGTTAGCAGACTTGCTAAAGGAAACCAGCGCAACAAAAGAGAAATTAGAAGAAACTAGAGAAAGGGAAGAAATATTCCGCAAATCATTAAAGAAAGATTTACAAGAAACCAAAGAAAGCTTAGAAAAATCATTTAAGGAAACTCTAGCACAAGAGATCAAAACATCGCAAATGAAGATAGAATATAATCTGAAGAAGGAAATGCAGGAGTTACAAGAACGACTGAAGATGGACATCAACGAGAGAGAGAGAGAGAGTAAGCTACAGAAGAGCGTAGACCAAGTCCAGGGAGACGTGGAGAAGATGGAAGGATAGTTAACAAAAAAGATAGAAGACGATATTGAAGAAACTAAAGCCGAATTGGGAGAAAGGATCACCGAAGTGGAAACAAATTGCAATCATCGTATCGCCGAGGTGATGCAGATGCAGAAACAATGCAATGATGCGGTTAAGGGGATAGGAGATAGGCAAAACCAACTGGCTGTCAATCTGAGAAATGCTATAGCCATGCAATGAGAAGAGGATAACAAGAGGGTTGCAATGGAGGTCAGTCAATTACAACAGGGAGTGCAACAATTGGAGAGCAAGACAGAAGAAATTGATAAACGAATTAGCAATGCCACTTTAACCTTTGGGGAAGGTAGAGTCGTTACCTTGATGAGCGGCGATAATCGGTACGTCCAAAATAATACAGGGCAGAAGTTTAAACCGAAAGGAGGGTTGCACCCAATGATATTTATGAAATGGTTAAAAGGAGCTTTTCCAGCACATTTCAAAGACGCAGACAAGATTCAATTTGCAATAGATAGGATGGAAGGTGAGGCCTTCACTTGGGGAGTCAGGAAGAAGGAAGGGACTATTAGTTATGATCAGTTTGAAGGGGAATTCTTGAAGAAATACTGGTCCAAAAGTCATCAGTGTGCAGCACTTGAGGACCTACTACACCGCAGGTCACTTAATACATGGAGAGGATCGTTGAGAGAGTTTGCCAAACATTTGTGGGAATTGAACAAGACCTTGGAACAACCCCTGAGTGATGACATAATGATATCAGCGATAAAAAGAAAATTGAGCCGGAGAATGCAAGAAACTGTATCTGGGTGCCTGATTAAAAATAAAGATACTTTAATGGAAGTATTGGAGCAATTAGAAACTATTCGTGCACAGGAAAACAATCATATGTGTGATCAGAACCAAGATGGAAATAATTACCATCAAAGTCGTTTTAATAGCCCACCAAATTACAGAGGTAGAGGTGGGGGTAATGGACGTAGGAACCATGGCAATGGTCGACAGTTTCACCACCATCATGGGAGAGATGATGATGATAATGACAGGAATTATGAGAGAAGAGATGATAGACGAAGGGATCAAGAGGTACGAATTGAAGAAAGTTAGGTGTAGGGAGCCAGCAACTCTTTTGCTGGTATACCAAGTGGCGACTGGTACACTCCCAGCTGGGTGAGACTTTATTTCTTATTTCAAGTTTCACTCCTCTACCATCTTCCTCTATCCCTAGATTAAGATAGTTAGTGTATAATAGTTAATATTGGTAGTGGTCATCCAAGTAATTCAGTCAGGAACCATGTAGCACATTTATAGTTGACTTAAAATAAGGATGAGTAGTTACTGTTGATGTAGTGTGTGAGGTGTCAAAGAATCAATAAGTTAAAATCTCAGTTTAGTGTCAATATATTGCAAAATTACAAGTGCCAGAAGTAATCAAATGAGAACCAGATCAGAAAGCTAATGTTTATAAAATGTGGTGGGAAGCTAATTGGTCAAACAAGAGTTTGTGTAATCTTATAGAGTTGTTTTGTGAGGCACGCAAAGGTCAAACTGTTGTGAGGAAATTGAAGTTATGTATCAGCTTGTAATTAGGATGGCATATAAAGCAACAAATACATGAGGAGATAGTTGTTCGAATAAATGATGTGAAATATGATATACAGAGAGGCCAAGGAGCCTGGAGTAGTATTTTTATGTGGTTATTGCAGCGAATACGGAGGGTTGATGTAGTTTGAAGATGTATATTTATTTGCAGTTGAAGTTGCTGTTAAGTTGAGGGAGTTATGTGTAATGAAATGTATTGAGTATGAGATGTTTGAAGTATTGAAGTGTATGGAGGATTGGTGTAGGTTGAAGATAGATATACATTTATTTGCAGTTGAAGTTGCTATTAAGTTGAGGGAGTTATGTGTAATGAAGTGTATTGAGTATGAGATGTTTGAAGTATTGAAGTATATGGAGGATTGATGTGGGTTGAAGATATATATTTATTTGCAGTTGAAGCTGCTGTTAAGTTGAGGGAGTTATGTGTAATGATATGTATGGAGTATGAGATGTTTGAAGTATTGAAGTATGTCATTTAGCACATGAGCAACATCTGTTTGCAAGTTATTTGTAGGTATACATGTTTATCTGAAGTATGCTGAATAAAAGAGAAAGTGTAACTCTTGAGTAATGAGTAATTCATGTATCCAATTAGCTATCAAAGTCAAGTATGGTTGTACTTACATCAAGCTTTAGAAGCAGAATTCTGGCACTGTGTAATGAATAATAAATATCCATATAGAAGATTTGGATTAATGTCAGTATAACAGGAAATATTGTACCTCTCATATAAGCTTTTGTGATAACAATTCACATATGGCAGTAATGTTTGGCAAAATGAAATGATCAGTAGTTTAACATTTTTCATCGGGTGACCACATTAGTTATACTGTTGCAAATAGTTATTTAAGACATATTTGGTGGTATAATGGAGCATTTAATATTATTGAATCTGTAGAGGTATGAGGGATTGTAAAATAATTGGATAAGTCAAGGAGTAAATGCTATATTTAGTTTTGATATTCAATTTTGCTTGTGTTAAAAACTCAAATGAATAAGTTGTGAATTTCTTCCTTAACTTTAATGTGTGTTGGGCAAGTGAGTTATAAGTTAGTGTGATAGTAGTATGGACGGCAGGAACCCCGCTGAAAGGACGGCATACCAAAGGGATAGCAGGCATTCAACTAGTTTGTTTCCTTGTCTTTGCTGTAGCAAGTTATAACAAATATGTAGTTAATGACTCATACAAACCTTTGGAAGTGAAGATTTTTGGTAATTGGATGTAAGATAAGTTTGTAAAAATATTTACCATGCCATATTAATTAAGACAGATTGATGTTGTATGATGTTGCTGTAGGGGCAGTGTGCTACCAGAGCCAATAGGATATTATTTGTAATATAATAACTCATATGTCATATGTTCACATAATAATTTTTGATTGTATGTTGTGTGTTACATTCAATATGGACTATAGAGGATTATTGCTGCTTGATGGAAAATTGTGATTTGGACAATGCCATGTTGGTGAGATGTAATAACCTTAAGTAGAATATTATAGTGGAGGCAGCCCACTACCGGAGTCGAGGGATTATTTGGTGAATTGTAATTTCATTAATTATTTGCACTGTGTGTTATGTTCAGGTGTAATAATATCTAATTTCTTTGCCGATTCTTTTACGCCAGAGGCTCCAAAGAAGTTTTCGAGGGCGGGGACGTAAGGGGTCCGTAGGCCCTTACTATAAATTTGCACTCGGCACAGGTCGATAGGGCGAACAATCGATTGTGTCGTGTTGCAAGAGTGAGTGTAGAGTTGAGCAGTGCCATGTTGCAGGTAGAGGTGTGTGGAGGCCAGTTGTCGAAATGCAAGGCTTTAACGGAGAAGGGAGTCGCCATCGCCATGGTTAGACCCCTTTGTACTAGAATAATACCGGGAAGGTGAAGAAGTATTATTACGAAAGTGATCAGTGACATTTCTAGGGCCGATATTTGGTTTCGCGTCTACTGCGCCGGCATCACCTTGGATTGCAGTGTTGGATTGCAGTGTTGGATGCAGTGATGGATTAGCATGTGACGATAGTGGAAAATGAAGAAGCCTGTGCTGAGATTAGCCATAATTAGATATGTATGACAAAGGCAGTGGCTGTCTCCTTTTTTGTGTTTTTGAGACGAATATAGGTTCGTAACTAGTGAAACTGTGTTGGTGTTTTTCTTGTTACCAGAAATTTCATTACTACTGAATTGAAAAGGACGAACTGGAAAGTGACAACTTCTGTAGCAGTCAATCCCGATTACCAGGCCCATTAGGTACACGGTCATATTAATAATAATTATTGGGCTGCTATTCGATCAGATCGGCTTGGGATAAATAAACGAAGGTGTTACAGGTTCTAGGCGCTACAGTCTGGAACCGCGCGTCCGCTATGGTCGCCGGTTCGAATCTTGACTTGGGCATTGAAGTGTGTGATGTCCTTAGGTTAGTTAGTTTTAAATAGTTCTAAGTTCTAGGGGACTGATGACCTCAGAAGTTAGGTCCCATAGTGCTCAGAGCCATTTGAATAAAGCTGTGGCTACGCGCGCTACAAACTTATTTGACTATAAGGCTGTGTCGCATATTCGCCAAGTGTTGAAGCATCAGCAGAAACAAACCACTATAGGTAGCAGTAAAAAAGAATTAGTTATACATCGTGAATAATAAAGTACATAATACTGTATGTATAATTTTCTCTGAATAAATGTGATGAATATGATAAAATTTTTAGTACTTTTTCTGCATAGAACGAATTATCGTATTTTACATTAATTTATAATGGATAAATTGTTTCGATTAAAGACTGTTTTGTACTATGAGTAAGATTCTGCAATGAATTATTCTCGCTATGAAAGCTTCTACTGTACAATAATTTTTAATAGGTCTACTTAACGCACATTTCCTCCATTACGCGTCAGGAAGGTATAATTTGTTCTATATTTCTGTCAGAAAGGCAGTCTGGAGATGCATAGTCCTTCTGTGCGTTCACACATGTGCGGTCGATAGAATCTTTCACGTTATTAACACCACCATAAAACGATGAGAAGGTAATGTAGCCCATACTGGTTTGCTTATGACGAAAAGCAGTCATTAAACCTACATATTAACCACAGTGGAACAGTAAGCATCACTATTTGGTGTCTTATGTAATAGATTTTCTGGATAAAATAATTAAAACCCTTAGAAATGCAGAGCAAAGCATTTTAGGAAGTTACTGACTCCGATTCTATGGAAAGTGTGCACAGCCGCACACGTCAACCTTGTTTACTTTCATTCTCTGGAAGATATGTTTCTAGATTTCATGTTAGTCTGCTTTAGTGCCGGCCGTAGTGGCCGTGCGGTTCTAGGCACTACAGTCTGGAACCACATGACTGCTACGGTCGCGGGTTCGAATCCTGCCTCGGGCATGGATGTGTGTGATGTCCTTAGGTTAGTTAGGTTTAAGTAGTTCTAAGTTCTAGGGGACTGATGACCATAGCAGTTAAGTCCCATAGTGCTCAGAGTCATTTTTGAACCAGGCAGTCTGCTTTAGTATCAGTGAAAGTGTAGGACAAAGGCTGGAATGGATCTTAACAAGGGAATGTGACTAAAAACAGCAAATTCTTTTTACTAACGGTGATCATTTACTCTAGAAGCAAAAAATCATTGTGTATAGGTCACGCTGACAGTACTTCCAGGCGCATGATCTTGTAAGTGTGTACTTTGTGCGCCATGAGATGGATACCCCAGAGTCATAGAGTCGGTGCGGGGGGTCTGGCAACGATGAGCAATGTGTATAGTGCTACTAACTACAAAAAAACGCATATTAGTGTAGTAAATTTATTAAAACATCAGCCCTAATAAGAACATGACAATGTTGCCCTGTAATGGGGTCAGAGTGTCATAATAAATGGATGACTTTGATATCATTTTAAGCAGAACTAATATGGTAGTTTGATAAAGTAATACACATAATCACTTAGGTTCGCATTCCAGCGCTTATGCACCTCTGTAGCAACAGCAAGCGGCTCCGAGTACATTATTTTTTTATATGAGTGCATACCTGCAGCACGATTTTGCATAATCGATTTCCACGCTAAATAATTAATATTATTGACAGGTAGATAATATACTGCACACGTAAAACACAGTTAGTCTGTAATTCGTACAAGACATCCAGGTAAAGGCCTAAAACCCTTTCGGTCATACCTTCTAAATATGGTTGTAATTACACTATTTTACAGGCAAGCTGTGGTATGCATACCCCAGGGCAGCAGGTAGGGTGGGTGCGATTTTTTCCTTTATGCATGACGTTACCCAAACTGTCCGCTAATAGCGCAACTTTACTTTAAAGACACTAAGACCACACAACAGCAAGAGGGTAATTGTTTCTTTATGATATGACAGTAAGATGTCAAACGGAGAATGGGCACAGGGGGTCGCAGGCAGATAGATTAACTATCAGGTCGAGACTGACGATTCAGCTTGGACTAACCTGCCATACAGCTGATGGCTTCTTATAACATCTGTCGCCAACGTGCGTTCACTCTCCACCTAAACCCTCCACTGTATATGTCTCAAAAGCAGTAAAATTGCCCACAACTGATATCACTGGAGAAGACAGTCGCAAAAAATTTTAATTGTACAATAAATGTGTTTAAAAATTAGACTAACGCCAAGCGATAGTATTAGGGGCTAATCAAAGTCACGTACGTAAAAATTATGCTATCCATGGTGTCTATAGAGGCCCATTCTTGTCATGTACCATCAATGTATACTAATGTGTTTTGCTTCTTTCGCTTCTGAAATCATACTGGTATGCTGGTGACGAACGAATCGTCGCCAATGTTGACTGGTGGTCAATGCTAAACACAAACACATAAATCACGGCAGGTTTGTCAGAAACGTCGATAAGGTGCTGGCTGCATGGTCTGGATCTGCAACGACAAAAATAATTAGAAGTCGCTGGTAAAAAATAATATATATTGTACTTAACTGGTTGTACAGGATTCGTCTTGGCTGCATACATATAATTATAAACAGATAGCTATTGAGGCCTCACTTGGGCCATACGTTGCTAAGCGCCTTGTTAGAGGTTGCTTCATATCAGCTGAAGGCTATGCTACTTTACTACTTGACGTCCCGAGCAAGTGGATGAGAACTCGCTAGAAGCCCGATACAAGCCGCGGAGCGGCGCTAGCGCCGCTGGTCGCGACTCGTGGGTCCAACGATACGAATACGGATCGCGGTCGATAACTGAAACCCCTATCAAGTGTGGTATCGAACGTTGATACCACACATACCGCCACTTTTTTTTTTCAATTCCAGATGCATACGACTTGCTAGTAACACATACTGACTGGAGAATGCCACAGCATTCAAAATAAGATAACACTACCATTTCGTTGCTTCCACACACACACACACACACACACACACACGCAGAGAGAGAGAGAGAGAGAGAGAGAGAGAGAGACAGATAGAGAGAGAACGAGTGAGAGTTCGAAAATTTCGTCTAGTCTCTCAAGAATGCACCTTCATCCGACCATTAAAGTTAGTAATGTCGCTCCCTCCTTTATATCTGTTCGTTACAGTCTGTTTCGCGCGATTACCCCATCTGAATAACGATTTTGTTTCTTCTAAGCATTTCTGTAATTCTATCCCTCCCTCTGTATAAATAACAACAAAATCCATTTTTTTCAAGGGGGCTACGATGAGTTCTTTCTCTCAACTTTCAGTGCAGATCTCTGTTACTTTGAAGTCGGATAGTGCTGTAATTCTAATAGATTACTCATTCATATAGCTCTCTGAGAAAGTATCCATACATCTCTCTCCAGACACTTTGATCTAGTGCTTTTGTCACACTTCAACTGCATTCTCGGTATAAATGTAGATATCCTGTGTAACTATATTTTTTATCAAATTTTTGACATATTCCACATTTTTCGATGTTTATCCATTTGCCACTCATGTAAATGCTCAATTGCACATTTGCTCTTATTGCCTACATAATCAGGAATGGATTGCTATTTTTTTATACTGTCCAACATTGATGCAGAGTCCCAAACCAACCAGAGTATCTTTTTATTACTCCAAATGTCAACACTAAGTGTCAAAGCCAACACTAAAGCTCACACACATGTACTTACATGGATTGCTTTGGGGGTATGTTGTTTACATTATTCTGCTGTAAACGTACACATGCACACACACAAACACACACACACACACACACACACACACACACACACACACACACACACACACACACACACACACACACACACACATGCATAGCATAGTTGCACTATTTTGTGTATTGGCTTCTAGCAGGGATCTCCACTCCCTCCATCTGCTGACACTGAAGGTGTCGTTGGAGGTGGTGTGGACAGGGATAGCAGTGGCAGCAGCAGATTCAAAACAGCATCCAAAAGATGGCTCTGTTGCATTAGGTGTTGGATATTGCTGATGGTGGAGCCACAACACAATACATCTGGGAATATTATTAGGTATGGATCCAGCATGCATATCTGGGAATATTTTTTGGGGTGGATCCACCTGCACAAATACACATATAATGTTTGGATGGATCTATCTACATAAAAAAATTCTTGAATGATGCTCTGTATGGATCCATCCACGTATGATCTGAGGTATCATCTGAAATTTGGGTCCACCAGTGCTACATCCAGAAATATTGTTTGTGCTTGATCCAGAATGCGGTACATTTGGGGTTGTTGTTCAGCCTATATCCACCTGTGCAACGCCTGGATAATGCTTGTAGTGGATCCATTTGCTCAAGAATTCTTGGATAATGTTCACTATGGATCCAGCCATGTATGATCCGAGGGAGCATCCGAGAGGTGGAACCTTCTACATTAGGTCCGACGCTGCTGCCGCCACTGCCATCGCTTCAGCGGTGGTGGTTAGTGGAGGGACTGAGTGGGGACAACTGCTGGAAGCCAACACATAAAAAAGGGTAGTTGCACTGTGGTGTTGTGTCGTGTGTGTGTGTGTGTGTGTGTGTGTGTGTGTGTGTGTGTGTGTGTGTGTGTGTGTGTTGTTGCTGTTGTTGTTGTTGTTGTGTGTGTTAACAATAATGAAAACACTCTATCCCAAAAACACGTATGCCCATATGTGAGTGTGGTTTAGCATTGGCTTTGACACTTTGTGACAACATTCGGAGTATAAGTGGATATCCTGTCTGAGTTGTATGGTATCAAAACTGGTAAGCCACACCTGGTTATGTAAGCAACAGGAGCATATGTAACTGCACATTTTCATATGAAAAAAATGGGCAAATATCGAAAAATGTGGATATTGTCTAAAACTCGGTAAAAAATCGTAATTCAATATAGACACACAGGATATGTGCATCTGTACTTAGAGTGTAAGAGAAATGTGACATAAGCTCTAGATCAAGTGTCTGGAGAGAGATCTCTTGAATACTTCCCTAGAAAGCTACATAGATGAGTGACCTATTAGAATCACAACACCATCTGCCTCCAAACTGATGCAGATTGAGTTGAAGGTTATGGAGAGCTTGTCATTGACCCCTTGATGAAAAATAGATTTTGTTATTCATGCAGACGGCAGGATAGACATGGCATCACAGAAATGCTTAGCAAAAACGAAACCATTATCCAGATGGGACAATCAGTCGAGACAAACAGTAATGACTACATGTAAGAGAGGTAGTGGCATCTCATAATTCTTAATAGTGGATCGATGGTGCATTCTTGAGAGATAAGATGAAATTGCCATACTCCCATTAGTTCTCTGTGGGTATATATATATATATATATATATATATATATATATGTGTGTGTGTGTGTGTGTGTGTGTGTGTGTGTGTGTGTGTGTGTGTGTGTGTGAGGAAGTGGCATTCTCCGCTCAAGACATGTTAATCACAAGTCATATGACTTATGTTGGTGCATAAGTTCATAGCATTTTTCTGTAACTTTAAAAAACACAACAGAACACATAACAGAGGCTTTAGTCATCAGTAGTAAGTGGGTACATTGAGCACACTTCTCATGTTTTTAATGCACAACCTTTTTGCAAATTAATTATTTTATATTTATAATGATTTTTGGTATAAATAAAAAGAAATTGTCTTATAAAAATCTTCATACTAAAAATCTTTAAAAATATAACAAAAACATAATACAGTATAATTAATTAAATTAATTCTTAAAAAGGTTGTGTATTAAAACATATCAAGTGTGCTCAATTTAAAAATTCAAGTCAAATTTGAGTGCACTAGAATGAAATAAAATTTAGTTGAAAATAATGGGCATTTTGAGTGCACTAGAACTAATTTTAAAAATTGGTGTTCTTTTATTCCTAATATTATCTTCTTCAAAATGATTAAAATCATTAGAAAGAATATTAATGTAGTGAATAAATATTTATGTTTAAAATTACTATTTAAAACACTGTTCTCTTCAACAAAACTCCATGTCTCATGTGGAGAAACCATGGGTGACACTACCCAGGATCTTTTTAAAAATGTTCAGTAATGAGAAGGCTTCAAACCATGAAATATCCATAGGAAACATATCTTAGTTTGAAACACACTCACCTAATGGACTGAGCTACTGATGTTAGGTAATGTATGGCACGCTAATTTCACTCATATCTCAACAGCACACATGGAAAAAGATAGTAACTGACTTAAATAGAATAAGTATGAAGTTTAAAATATGTCATTCGATTAAAAAATAAGTGAAAATTGTTATACAAATATTGTGCTACTCAAAGTACGATAATAAACCACTTAAGTAGTAATAACTCAACGTTTGAACCATTACTATTATGTAAGAAATACGCAAAATTTGCTTAAAAACTTTGTACTAAATTTTGCTACACTGGCAACATCTAGTAATCAGAATCTGAAACATTTCCCTGTGTGCCAATGCAGTATGCAGTATGAGGGAGAGCTACTGTGTGAGTGAGATGGAGATAAGGATTTGAGAGTGAAGCAGAAGATGTGGTCAGATGTTTCTTATTGATTGTGCCTATTCACACAGCTGAGAAGTCACATGTATATGAAGCAGCTGCTGCTTGACCATTTAAAAAAATCTACTTTTATTTCTCAGCCAAATATTAATAGATTTTAAAAATTCAAAATACTAACAGAATCTAGATGGAAAGGGCTGTTCAGAAAAAAAACGAATAATACTGAATATCGTTATATATGCAACTATTCAGTTCAAAATTTTCAACAAGTACTCTGTGTTATGCATCGAATTGGGATTCTTCTTTCCATACATAATTATGTAGACAATTGTGTTCTTTGGTATTTTATCACTGAACATTGCACGTAATTTCGTAGCAGTCCTCTGAGGGGTAACAATATTCTTTCTGTGAGTCATTTTAATCACGTAGATAGTATAGTTGCTTACGAAATTAAATGGACTTAAATATACATCGCCTTTCAACTGTATAGCTGGTTTAAAATTAAGAATTCCTCCTATGCCTTCAGATAATTATTTTGTGGATCCAAATTCCATATTTCTTGAGGAAATATTTCATTCCTTGCATTTTCAGTATCAATGTACTGAAGTTTAATATGATAATATAATGAAGAATCAATCAACCGATTTTTTTTCGATTAGTTTGAAACACAACAAACATAAAATAAGACATATTGAAGTCTAGTGAATTATAGTAATTAGTGATTCCTAGCTAGAAATTTGTCTTCCCACTTGAACATGCTGCCTCAACTGTTTGTAGTTCATAGAAGTATATTGGAATTTTATGATTTTTAAGTATATTTTATCACTGTTCAAGCTCATAATTCGGTTAATATATAACACTATGGCACGAATTTCCATAGATTCTACTATAAATTTACCTTTTTCTTGGAAGTGTATCTTTTATTTCAACTCCAGGATCTTTGTAGTCAGAACATCTAAAAAGAGCATCTCCAGCACTGGAGCTCCCAGAAAAATTAAAATAAGATCTCCTTCCTATAAAATTTCTTAATAATCCCTAAAGAAACCATCTAGCATGTTCAGTGGGTGAAGCACCTCAATTTTCTTACTATTTGCTGTACCATTATTAAATATATGACCTTTTATACATCTACATCTACATTTATACTCCACAAGCCACCCAACAATGTGTGGCGGAGGCACTTTCCGTAGCCCTGTCATTACCTCCCTTTCCTGTTCCAGTCGCATATGGTTTGCGGGAAGAACGACTGCCAGAAAGCCTCTGTGCACGCTCGAATCTCTCTAATTTTACATTCGTGATCTCCTCGGGAGGTATAAGTAGGGGGAAGCAATATATTCGATAGCTCATCCAGAAACGCAACCTCTCGAAACCTGGACAGCAAGCTACACTGTGATGCAAAGTGCATCTCTTGAAGAGTCTGCCACTTGAGTTTGCTAGACATCTCCGTAACGCTATCAAGCTTACCAAATAACCCTGTGACGAAACGTGCCGCTTATCTTTGGATATTCTCTATCTCCTCTGTCAATCCGACCTGGTACGGCTCCCACACTGATGAGCAATACTCAAGTATAGATCGAACGAGTGTTTTGTAAGCCACCTCCTTTGTTGATGGACTACATTCTCTAAAGCCTCTACCAATAAATCTCAACCTGGCACCCACCTTAGCAACAATTAATTTTATATGATCATTCCACTTCAAACCGTTCCGTACACATACTCCCAGATATTTTACAGAAGTAACTGCTACCAGTGTTTGTTCTGCTACATATAATCATACAATAAAGTATTCTTCTTTCTATGTATTCACAATACATTACATTTGTCTATGTTAAGGGTCAGCTTCCACTCCCTGCACCAAGTGCCTATCCGCTGCAGATCTTCCTGCATTTCGCTGCAATTTTCTAATGCTGCAACTTCTCTATATACCACAGCATCATCCGTGAAGAGCTGCATGGAACTTCCGATACTACCTACTAGGTCATTTATATATATTGTGAAAAGCATGGTCCCATAACACTCCCCTGTGGCACGCCAGAGGTTACTTTAACGTCTGTAGACGTCTCTCTATTGAGAACAACATGCTGTGTTCTGTTTGCTAAAACTCTTCAATCCAGCCACACAGCTGGTCTGATAATCCGTAGGCTCTTACTTTGTTTATCAGGCGACAGTGCGCAACTGTATCGAACGCCTTCCGGAAGTCAAGGAAAATGGCATCTATCTGGGAGCCTGTATCCAATATTTTCTGGGTCTCATGAACAAATAAAGCGAGTTGGGTCTCTCACGATCGCTTTTTCCGGAATCCATGTTGATTCCTACAGAGTAGATTCTGGGTTTCCAGAAACGACATGATACACGAGCAAAAACATGTTCTAAAATTCTACAATTGATCGATGTCAGAGATATAGGCCTATAGTTTCGCGCATCTGCTCGACGACCCTTCTTGAAAACTGGAACTACCTGTGCTCTTTTCCAATCATTTGGAACCTTATGTTCCTCTAGAGACTTGCAGTACACGGCTGTTAGAATGGGGGCAAGTTGTTTCGCGTACTCTGTGTAGAATGGAATTGGTATCCTGTCAGGTCCAGTGGACTTTTCTCTGTTGAGTGATTTCAGTTGCTTTTCTATTCCTTGGACACTTATTTCGATGTCAGCCATTTTTTCGTTCGTGCAAGGATTTAGAGAAGGAACTGCAGTGCGGTCTTCCTCTGTGAAACAGCTGTGGAAAAAGGTATTTAGTATTTCAGCTATACACGTATCATCCTCTGTTTCAATGCCATAATCATCCCAGAGTGTCTGGATATGCTGTTTCGATCAACTTACTGATTTAACGTAAGACCAGAACTTCCTAAGATTTTCTGTCAAGTCGGTACATAGAATTTTACTTTCGAATTCACTGAACTCTTCACACATAGCCCTCCTTACACTAACTTTGACATCGTTTAGCTTCTGTTTGTCTGAGAGGTTTTGGCTGCGTTTGAACTTGGAGTGAATCTCTCTTTGCTTTCGCAGTAGTTTCCTAACTTTGTTGTTGAACCACGGTGGGTTTTTCCCGTACCTCACAGTTTTACTCGGCACGTATCCGTCTAAACCGCATTTTACGATTGCCTTAAACTTTTTCCATAAACACTCAACATTGTCAGCGTCGGAACAGAAATTTTCGTTTTGATCTGTTAGGTAGTCTGAAATCTGCCTTCTATTACTCTTGCTAAACAGATAAACCTTCCTCCCTTTTTTTATATTTTTGTTTACCTCCATATTCAGGGATGCTGCAACGGTCTTATGATCACTGATTCCCTGTTCTGCGCTTACAGATTCGAAAAGTTCGGGTCTGTTTGTTATCAGTAGGTCCAAGATGTTATCTCCACGAGTCGGTTCTCTGTTTAATTGCTCGAGGTAATTTTCGGATAGTGCACTCAGTATAATGTCACTCGATGCTCTGTCCCTACCACCCGTCCTAAACATCTGAGTGTCCCAGTCTATATCTGGTAAATTGAAATCTCCACCTAAGACTATAACATGCTGAGGAAATTTATGTGAAATGTCTTCAAGATTTTCTCTCAGTTGTTTTGCCACTAATGCTGCTGAGTCGTCAGGTCGGTAAAAGGAGCCAATTATTAACCTAGCTCGGTTGTTGAGTATAACCTCCACCCATAATAATCCACAGGAACTATCCACTTCTATTTCACTACAGGATAAACTACTACTAACAGCGACAAACAAGCCACCACTGGTTGCATGCAATCTATCCTTTCTAAACACCGTCTGTGCCTTTGTAAAAATTTCGGCAGAATTTATCTCTGGCTTCAGCCAGCTTTCCGTACCTATAACGATTTCAGCTTCGGTGCTTACTATCAGTGCTTGAAATTCTGGTACTTTATCAACGCAGCTTCAACGGTTTACAATTACAATACCGATTGCTGCTTGGTCACCACATGTCCTGACTTTGCCCTGCACCCTTTGAGGCTGTTGCCCTTTCTGTACTTGCCCGAGGCCATCTAACCTAAAAAACTGCCCAGTCCACGCCATACAAACCCTGACCTATCCAGCGCAACCCGAACCCCCACCACCCTATGGCGCAAGTCGAGGAATCTGCAGCCCACACGGTCGCAGAACCATCTCAGCCTCTGATTTAGACCCTCCACATGGCTCTGTGCCAAAGGTCCACAGTCAGTCCTGTCAACGATGCTGCAGATGGTGAGCTGACTTTATTATAAAGAGATGAAGTCAAATACAACATAACTGATGATGGAATGAAAGGATGCTCTATTCTGGACATAACAATATTTTTTTACTTTATGACTATAAAATTAAGTAGCTTTGCCACAAAATTATCAATTAATTTCTTTGGATAATCTGTACCATCAGCTCCAATAATAGTGAAGCAGATGTACAACCGAACTGATCAAGATGAAGCCATCCATCTCTGATATGTACGTTAATTTCTGTGTCCTTGTTAGGAATATTTAGATTATTTTTTGATTTCTCATTCATGGGGAACAAGTAGAACTGATAGCTCTCATTTTGCTACATTATATATGAAAGATAAAAATTTATTAAGTCATTTCTAAAATAACTGTTACAGCAGCACAATTGAAGTCAATTAAATTATTATTTTCATCAGTTACAGCTACTTCCAATTCCTGTATAGTATCAAAAATTGAAATACATACAGGATAATGTGGTTCATGAATTATTGGTCCACCAAATTCACCATTAGGCTTCAATGATCCAATAATATTAGTTTCTTGACATAAATGATCAGTATGCTTCACAAACATTCCATTAGATAGATTAAAATTTATGTTGATTAATTCAAATAGAATAAATTTAGCAACAGTTTTTTATCAGCTTCAATAATTTGGAAAATAAACCCAAGCACACTTCAATTCTACCTTCCATAACCATTCATAATTTAACATCATTCTCAATAATAATTCTATTCAGAATTTCATCTTCTTTAATGTGAATACTTGGCTTTTTTGAATGAACAAATTTTTCAAAGCTTTTCAGACTATATTGGCCAACAGGAATTTCTACCATTTCTCCATCGCAATATAATTTATATTTTTGTGTAATATTTGGAGTCAGAAATTTTGTATAAAAGCCAACTAGTGCAACATTGCTATAACTTTCGTGTACAGGTACAGTAAATCTTTTTTGAGAACAGGTGACTTACCACTCAACTCAAATAGGTAACTCATTTAATATTACTAAAATGTTATTCAATTAAATTAAAACAGATTGTGAACCAAAAATTAGAATTTATGAGAAGAAATAAAATAAATAAACATTTTAAGCTTTTATCCAATTCTATTCAATATGCTGTAATAGGTTCAAGTGGTCGTGGAAAAACACCATTAATGACTGACAATTATATTCTAACTGTAGGATAGTTAAATTGGAATAAGATAAAACACTTGTACTTTTATTCAAAAAGTTTACATCAACCGTAATATCAAGTATTTATGGAAGTATGAGAAAAGTTGAAGATAAACATAATGAGATGATTATTACATTCATTGAAGACAATGATACAATTATACCACTAGATCAATCACAATCACCTTTTAGTAATCGATGATTTCACTCTTGAAAATCAAGGTGTAGTTAGAGAAAATTTACCAGAGGAAGACATAAAGGATCGGATTGTTTTTATTAGCTCAAACATATTCAAAAATACCAAAAGAATCAGTAAGTGATAATAGAAAAAATTAGACAAGATGATACAAATTTAAATCATATCAACCATGAGTCCATTACCAGTGATTTAAAATTGGATGTGTTAAAGAACTCTGTTGTAAATGTTAGAATGATCAGTTTGGATTTTTTACAATAGATATGACTAGGAAACCTAATCAAGGGAAATACAGATATCATATAAAATATTTCCTTACTTTTAATGAGTTCTTTAAAAGATGATATTGCATAGCTATTAGCCTGTGCTGGTGGTATATTACTTGAATATAAAAATGAATTTAAAGAAGGTCTTGATTGTTTAAAAGGCATGAAAAATTAGAAATTGTTGAATCTAAGTATGGTCAACATTACACAAATCGTTTGTGGTCTAGTGATGTATGTGGTTGCTATTTTTTTGATAAGTGAAAAAGCAGAAAGCATTATCTCTTTGATTTTTATAAACCCCTAATTAAAAATAGTTTGCATTAACGTTTTCTTATCCTTAGTAAATATGTTTTCGAAATATGACCCAGAGTTTGCTAAAAGAGCTACACAATGTGAAAATAAATTGAATAACTGAAAGAAGGATTCAAGTTTTAGAAAAAAAAACAAGGACAGATGCAGAAAAATAAGACCAACCTGTTATTCATGAAATCGGAAAAGTTACAGAGGGAATGAAAGGAATAGGCAATAACATACAGCCTTCAACTGCTTTGCTGTTACATGTACTGAATGCTACTGAACTTAATAGAGAGGTCTGAAAACAAGTTTTTCCTTATGCTCATCGCTGTAAAGCAGAATTGGGAGACGTACCGGAAATTAAACAATATGATAGACCTCAACATGACTGTATATAAAGTGAATCAAAAATATGAGATTTATTGAGAAAATGTGATAAAGAAGTTAAAGACAGAAAAAAGATGCCTCAAGTTCAGGGTGCTGTTAAAACATAAAGGAGGGTGATCTTAGAAAAATAAATATAAGTGAAACAAAGTTAACATATATCAAACATAGTGAACACACAGTGTCTGGATTCAGATCTGTAGGTACCTTCAAATATATTGGTAAATTACCAATAAAATTTGATGGATATAAATGAACAGTTGGCACAGAAAGACTAATGAATCTGTTAACTAGAAACCCGTAACTATAAGTGATATGGGTAAAAAAAATTGATGTTGTTGACTTATCAAATTATGCAGATACTTTGTACCATTCACGAGAATAACAATAAAAGGTATTAAACATAATGAACTAATAAAACAAATTGTTGTAACCACTTCCTAAAATTAAGTCGATTACAATCAAATATAGGTTATTCAGAAGAAGATGAGAAACTAGGCGAAGGATTTACAAAAATATATAGAAAAACCAACTGGATATCACTGAATGTATGATGTTAGCGATTTAATTGGCAGATTAGGAGTTATTCATCGAGAAGAATTAGTATGACTCCCATGAGCCAGAACAGGCAAACTATAAATTATTGAGCAATTATATTTGTCATATGTAAAAGAAACTCTACTGACAGTCAAGGAATAACGCCATTACAAAGAAAAACTACTATCTGTAACACAAGTATTATTATTATCTTTGTTCTTTTTGGTATCAACATGAAACAAAAAGCGCCAGACACTCTCTTGCTTGTTCCTGTTCGCATAGGACGCCATTGTGCGCCATCTATATAATGAGATGTGTACATGTTTTATTATTTGAGCAGTGAGCTACAATAGATGTCTAAAGTATTGCTGTTGTTAATGTTAACTGTAACCTGCACCACATACCCCATTTGCTTGTTCCATCATTTATAAAAGAATTTCAGACGCCATGCAGCACCAAGCTGAACATCGCTGGATGGCGACAATTGGTCACCATTTAGTGGCACTTTCAAATCATCGTAATTATTATCCTGTCCTTTCCACAGGCAATGCTGGAGATCGGCAATACTATTTCTTTCAGCCATGATCTGTAGGAAACTGACATTTTTAAAGTACTTGACTATTTATTCAGGTGATTTATGTTATGTGCAATAGGATACACTATGATGTTATTAAATCAAATGTAGGTCCACATGTATTGAAAATGGTGAAATACTTTATTGTATATGTATATAGCCTATAATGATTAAGTGTTTTTGAGCATGGATTCGTCTAAAAAATTTCAATAATCATTCAGGATCCCATGTTACTTTTTTGAGTCAGTAAAATTAAAAGACGATCTATGCCTTTGCATATCTTTGCAGTAGAAACCAAAATCAAATTAAAAATAAAACATAAATTAAATAAAATAAAGTAAGAAAACACACACACTAATAGATTATAGAGAGATATACAACATTAGCTGGAAATAAAAATTATCATAAGGAAAAAGTGGGAATAACACAAATATCAACAAATAAATTTACTGATTTTAAGAAGCATCAAATATCATCCACCCTCAATGAGGAGAAGAAACTGAAGAAAACAGCTTCATTTGAATGTAAGTTTTAATTCCTCCTTCTCTCATTATTGTGATTATTATCTGTTACTTCATTAGAAATATTTTTTCCAATTTTTCCTTTGGTGCAGCGGGCTCATGATGATAATGCAATTGATCAGTCTGACTTAGGAGCCATTCGACTTTCCTCTGCACTCAGCTAATTTGGTGGGCTTCAAGTTCCCACTGCCAGCTTTATCCAGCTTTGAGCCTCCAACATAGCAGCTTCAGGAGCAGTCCATTTGTGATGTATCACCAGACAATACAATAGAAATGTTATTCTATGATTGTGAGTTACTTATGTTTGCACCACCATCCGTGCAGCTACAGTGGCTTAATGTATCCATTAAATCGTCTCTATTCACTGTTACATACAATCTAAATGAGAGCAGTAGCAAGCGTATAATTGTGAGCATGTCCTCAAGTCACGAGTTCAACACTCTAATAGTGTTTGAAAATCCTCAGTTTAGTGGTAAGAATGTTATGCTTTCATCATACAAGTGGTGGCTGCTACATGGGAAATTTTCAAAGGTAGCTTCTCTGTTCAATGGTCAATCTGCACCCCACTGTGTTATTGGGCTGTCAGTGACTATCCAAAAACCATTAAAATTGTAAATGATGACGTTAGATTATATTTACAAATCTTTTGGCAACGTTTGGTATGCTCTTTCAAAGTTGACTAAGAGAACACTTCTGAGGATGTATTTACAAAAAACTTTGATATATTCAAATGTGTGAATTACTAAGGAAACAAACTGCTAAGGTCATTGGTCCCTAGACTTACACCTATTTACACTAACTTATGCTAAGAACATGGCACACACACATGCCCGAGGGAGGCCTCGATTCTCTGGCAGGAGGGGCCGTGCAGTCTGTGACATGGCGCCTCAAACCGAGCGGCCACTCAGCGCGGCTTTTACATGTATTTTGAAGT